>NC_052535.1:81192600-81819267 GCF_016699485.2 Gallus gallus
AAATTTGAAACGGAAGGCTTTAAATCAAATTTCAGCACCAGAACACAAAGGACAGTGCAGCATCTCAAACAGTCCATAATACTGCATGCCTCGCACTAGGAGCCATGTCATGCACATAGTTCCCTTTCATACTCATTATAGCTACCTACTGTGAGTACCATGTCATGTCTTTTATTGGATTTCACTGTAGTTCATTGATGGGCTATTTACTGGTTCAGTTCTTTAAAACAAACCAATAATTTGAGGCACTCAAGAAGAGGCAGTTCATTTCAAAAAGTTTTCAAACTGCTTTTTGGGAACTCTTCAGAAAGTCTTATGATCAGATCCCCAGAAATGATTACCTACACTCATATTTTTCACTTTGAACTTTTATTCTACAAGTTTCTCTTTTCTCACTACTAACACTGCAAAGGATCATCTTGAGCTGTAGAAATGCCGAGCCCAACCAGTGTGACAAGTGGACATATACTGGACATTTTTCCGGATGCTGAATTTTTCACATACAGTATTTTGGCACTCGTTGTTGTTTTGCAAAGTGAAAATAAATTTCAAGTCACCATGTTTTATCAAAACCATATGGCTCAACTCTGAGTTCTTTAGTTTGGCAAGTTTTGCTTGTGGAAGCAAACGTGATATGAATAGCTGAATTCCCTCTGCAGTTTAAATTTGTTCTTAGAGATGGCCATGGCCAACAGAAAACAAACCATATTTGATTTAAAGTATTAATCACTGTTAATTCCAGTTTATACAGTAAAAACAAAGTTAGATACAAGTAGCAAAAAGAAAGAAAATATGAATGCAAATTAATACTGTCCAAAAGAGAGATGTTAAATATGTAGGTCAAACTACAGGCTTTGGTTAAATCCTTCCAATACCTCAGTACAAAATCCATTAAGACAAATGCTGACTCAGGACCAGTGTATGAGATTTCTTATGAATTATGGGACACAAGACATACTTCAACATTCTTTCCTTAAGTAATTGAAGAAAAATAATAGTGAAAAGAAAAAGGAGAATCCCATTCTTGGAGATAATAAAAACACAAATTTGGGCAAGGTGCACCCTTTATCAACAACACTAAACATTCCAGAGACTTTGAACGTGCTAAACACACTAAACACTCTAAATATAATCTTCAAACTGTCAGAAGAGAAAAGCTGGCTCATATAAGTTTTACCTGCATGTGATATTCTCACGTGTTATCAGAATTTATGCATGGGGATAATCACATTACTTACTAGAGTGGCTCAAAGGTGGAAGGAGCGGGGATAAGTTTGGTGCTGCTTGTGTGGTTGAAAGACAATATGTTCACCTTCTGTTTGAAGAAGCAGTGAAGTTTGATCCAGTTGCTTCTTCAGGGTTAACACCTCTCACACAGACAGACATGACTGCACAGTGTATCAAGGATAGACTCAGAAGTACCTTTCCATCAGCCATCTTCAGCCCTGGCTCCATCAGAAGGGAAAAGGCATCCAGCTCAGTTTTCAGATGTACACTGCTGAATTCCAACTACAGATGCATGCCAAATTTGCACCAAAATAAACTCCTCTTGAGATATAAATTACTAATCTAGATGCATCCACAGAACCCTGCTACCACACACATTCTCAGAGCCACATAAAACACGGCATTTTGTGTCAATTAACTTTTTTCATATTGATAACCACTAGCAAAGCCTTGTACTTTGGCTATTAAAGGCATTAGTTTTTTCTTTTTTTTATTTTTGTACTGGACAACACCTCATCACGGACAACACCTGGGACTGATCACATAACATGCTAGCTGAAGAAGAATGCAGACAGCCAGATCTCTTTTCTGCTATATAGCATTACATTGTAAAATTGGAGTAACTCCAATGACATCAGTGGAGTAGCTCTGGTAATACATAATTTAAACTAAGATTAAAGGTAATTACCAGTAATAATATACAAGCAAATTCATCTTCCTCCAAAATACTTTGCCAAGCAACCATGCTCAGATCCTCTGCATCATCTAATTCCACTGCAGTAAAGATGGCTGCCCCAACATACATTCTTAGCAGTATTTAGCAGTATTTGGAGTAGACTGAAATGGTAGTCAGAAAACTACCTGCCTTTGCATTCTCGTCATGTTTTGTTAGCTGAAGTTCTTACTTCTTCTTCACCATTTCCAGCTAAAGTAGAACCCAGGTAGTCATTGCCACACATGGTTGAAGCTATGATAATAGGTGGTATAAAGCTGAGATTAGATTGGAGAGTTATTTTGTAAAATGCTCTCAGGAAAACTAAGCTGTCATGGTATTTCTTCCCTGATACTTAGTGTAAAATAGACGCATCCTGCTTATCATTTTTTTTCTGAAATTCAGGCTTTTTTAATGATACTTTATTACACTGGAAACCCAGAGACCTTTTTACCAAAGGAAAAACTCTCCTTGACTGGTAAGAATAAAATTGAAACATTAGTGAGACAGAAAATCAATTTTCTTTAGGAAAAATATTTTTTCCACGTGAAGAACTTCAAGAGAGTTCACATAAAAACAGCGCATTTGTTTTTGTTTTTGTTTTTTTTCTAATGACTCAGGTTCACCTTTTTCTCAGCTCCAAGTGTATCTAATAATCACTTAGTTCTTTATATTGGAATTTCTATTTTTCTTCATATCTAACTACTTTTAAGCCATTTCAAGTCTGTGTCATGACACAAGACTCTCTCAGTCATGTCTACTCTAGATATGTTGATGTCTTAGTATGTATCACGTTAATAAGCATGGATAATATATGGGAAAACTAAGTTGTGTATATGCTATTTTTTGAAGAGCACTGATAGCTACAGAGACATTCTTGTCATGGCCTTGCTACAGTTGTTTAAATTTTGTCTGCCTCTGACTGCTTGGTCATTCATTTGACTGTTTAAAGTGATTGTAGTAATCAGAAGATGAAAAACATTACTGCAGTGCTCTGGCACTAAGGTTGCCTAAGTTCTATTTCTTCCCTGCTGTGAGTCTTGCTGGCTACATCTGCACTGCCATTACTGGCTGTACTTGAACCAGGTTTTAAAGGCAGCAATAAGGGCTAGGTTCATCCATGTAGCTTGTAGCAAGCAGGTTGGGTTATGTTTGAATTTTCTTGGTGGAGAGTCTGTTGGCCCACTCTTAACCACAGATAGAGCATGGAGGGAATTGTAGGCGCTGAAGCACCAGTTCCTCATCTCTCCTTCTGCCAGCATCTTTCTCACACGTAAGTTTTCAGGTGATGTGAGCACTTTGCATTTACATTTGAGAATGGCTTCCTCTGTTTCTTCTTCCCGAAGAAGAACTGCCTGAAAGCAGGCCTAATATGAGTTGTGACCTCTTCTTGTCCTGTTTATATCCCTTGATCATAACAGTGACAACAGCACTACTGCTGCCGTAAAAATCAGGTTGAGGAGAACGTCTTCAGCATAGAAACAACATTAAATTAAATGCGGCAATACTGAGAAAAAGCCAAAGCAGTTTTAAAAGAGCACTCTCCCTTTGTTTTCTGAAGACCGGATTTCATCAACTTTTCAAATACAAGCACATCAGACAGCTTTGGATTCATAACAGCCATCTAGACTTAAAACCAGGGTACAAGAGTGATTCAGCCCTTAGCACAGCAGAGAGGGATGCCAACTGTATTATGTTTTCCTCACAGTCAGCCTTGTAGCATGTACCTTTATAAAAAGTACTAGAAGGATATACTGTTTTAGTTAATTTCATGTGAGAAACACTGTTGCATTTACTACTACCCTTTTCATAGAAATGTGTATGTTGTCTATTTCTTACTGTGGTCACCTCTTCTAAGACCTGAGTTCATTACAGCCCGCCTTAAATTGTTTTTAGGATTTATCAGAAGTTGTTATATGTTTGGAGTTGCTCTAGTAAGGAGCATCTGGAGATGCTTATTATACCCCACTCTCAGCAGACTTTGGCAATCTTTAATAAATAAATACATAATAAACATTTAAATGGTCTTCAGTAAAGCGCCAAGATTTATTTCCTTTACAAGCTGTTCTCCCTTTTATGCATTTTACCTCACACAGTCCCGGCTACTTCTGTTTTATTATACACTTGCAGAACAGGCAATTCCCTCACAAGGGCAAAGCATCAAAGAATAAGTCTCTAAGTGTTTTATTATTTCATACTCTTGCTTCAACCTCCTTCAAAACCTGCCTTGAGTTTATTACATAAATGGTTGCATTTTTCCTCATATATATTTACCACAGCATTCTAGAACATTACCTTTAAAATATAACCCTTAAAGTGGTACAGAAGGAGTGTACATCAGCAGTAATATGATTGAGAATCCGCAGTGTATAGCTGGGGTCTGGGAACTGTTAACCTTTATTATCCTTCCTTGCCTAATAGCCACCTCCAGGAGTCCCCAGTTCTATTTGGTGAAACTTTGCTGGAATACCTTCCATCCTCCTGTTTGTGATATTGACCCCTGCTCAGCAGTATGGGGTCTTGAAGCTGCAGTTCTGAAAAAAAAAATATTTTTATTAGAATCTGTGAAACTAGAGTGAAGTACTTGTTTTACTGGTTTAATTCATCTTTCACTTGTTTCTAACATCCTATTACTTCAGATGAATCGGCACATTTTTAATGCATTTTCTTAACTGGTTGTCAAGCACAATGCTGTGGAGAAGCCCTAACAATCAGAAGAGAGGAGAAGAACTCTGGAGACTCAGATAAATAGTATTCTCTATTTGAAGGCTTCTAGAAAATAAGAGAGCAGTAATGTGGAGATGAACTCACAGGGTGCTGAAGAAAGGAAGAGGAGAAGAAAGTTGGCCTGTGCAGTATTTGTTGCCCACAGCTTGTTCTTATTATAATTCAGGTAACAGCTCAAGCAAGCACTCTTGTTCTAGCTTTAGCCCAGCTAACTTGGGGAGTCACAGCAACAAGGACAAGAACTCAATTAACAGCACTACAAAACAGAATATCTTGTTCAGTGATAGTGAACACTTCAGTGAAGACCTCGCTTATGTGGCCATAATTACTATACTAAAATAATACCTTGCTGCCTCATGTGCTGATTTGCGTCACTCCTTCCGTCACTAATATCCCTATGTGCTCCAAAAGAACCACCATTTCCCTCAAACTGATTATTTCATTCAGGAAAACAATTTAAACACTTAGCAAATGCTCTCAAGCTATATTAGGTTTTGAATTTTCCTGGGGAAAACATGGGCTTTAAAGAGTAACTACTTCTTCAAAGTATGTTACTGGATATAAGATTATTTCTCCCCATAGATTTTACTTTATTTTATATCTTTAGACTGTCAGTGCTGCTGATTCCTGATAACACATTGTGGAAGAATTTAATATGAAGGCAAAACAAGCTATTTTGAACATCAGAAATGATACTGTATTTAAAAATAAAAAAAATAAGTTGTGCCCTGGTGAATTGTTACCAGCCCGTGCTGCTCTGCTGTCTTGCCAAAGCACTGTCAGTGCCCACCAGTGTGTATCTACCTTCTCTGACCACAGCCAGGATTAGAGGTTTGAAAATAATGGAGACTTTGCATATCTATTCATGGTGGAAAATGGGAAAGTTCTGCCTTTCAAACTGAAAGGCACTTGAATTTCAATTTTCAATTGTTGAATTTCAAAGGAAATTCAAACGTCACTGTAACATCACATTTAAATTACAAATACTGTTAAAAACAAAAACAAAACAAAAACAACAACAACAACAACAACAAAAACCCACCAAAACAAACAAACAAAAAAATCCTGCATCTTGAATCCTCCTGTACATCTGTGCTTCCCAGAAGAAAGACTCAGGACACATGACAGCCATGAATATGTGCCTTGAGTAGCCTATATCAATGTGCAATCCCCTGTTCTACAATGCATGGCAAGGCCTATTACTCTTTTTTCCCCTCAGTCTTCTGCTGCTGATGCTGCTCTGCGTGGCTCACATTGAGTGACTTGTTTAATGTCATTCTGACTCTAATTGGGAATGCTTGACAAAGAATGCCTCCTCCAACCCTTCCTTGGTGTTATCATCACACTTCTTACCTTTTTTCTTGCCTTTGCAGATCCCATAACAACCTCTCTGCTTGTGTAACAGAGAGACAAAGCTTATTGAAGATGTTACCACAACGACAGTATAGTTTTGAGGCTTTTTGCTCTGGTTCATACTGGGATTTGTACTTAGCAGCAGTGTACTAGAAAGACGAATCAAGGGTTTGAGGGCTTGTAAGAGCTGAAAATGCAGCCTGAGAGAACCACCTGGAGCTCATCCACTTACATGGGTACAAAAGGCTCCATATTGCTTTAGCCTATTTCTGTACTAAAAGCTGATTTTGCTCCAGAGTGCAAATCCTGCTAATGTTGGCTTGAACACAAGTAGGCTTTGTATGCCTAAAACACATCTTTGACTTAAGGTACTGAATGATTTGGGGTATGACGCTGAAATTACAAGACCTCTGAATCCTCTTTGAGTGCATGCTTGTAGTGTTGAAACTTAGATGTGTGGGTACAAACTCTCAGAAGATGACATCCTCCTACACTCTTTCCTTCTCCATTTACTCCTTGGAAAATGCTGGAAAGCCTCTCTCAAAAGCCACCATCATATGCCAGTGCAGACTAGCTCACTTCACACACTGGATGCATCACCTGTGGAGATGTATCTGCAAACATATCTAAACCTCACATGGTTTTTAAGAGCAGAACACATTGCATGAAGGAATTGAATATATATATATATTTAATATTCACATTTCGCATACTTTCTGGAAGTATCTTTTATATTTGCAGGATCCAAAAGATTAAAGTTGCAGTTCTTAATATTGTTAGGGAAAGGTGATAGGGCTAGTATTTTCAGGTAGGACTGATTAAAGATTGAAGTTGCAGTTCTTAATTTTGTTAGGGAAAGGTGATAGGGCTAGTATTTTCAGATAGGACCTTATTTTCAAAGGGTCGGGAAACACCAAGAAAAAGAAGAAAATGAAGTGAAAATACTCTCCAGAAGTTGAATGCAGAGACTTCCCTGGCATGATATCAAGGGCTCATTTGGTCTGTCCCGTACTCTATCTGCTTTCTGACTTACACTGATATTTTGACTCCTGATTAACTCCCTCTACTGGGGGAATTTGGATAGCACAGGTCCACTGGGTTCTTTCTACTGACCTGCCTGCATGAAGGCTATTTTGGAGGAAATGCATATATTATCAGGAAAATATAACCCTTTACGTTCTCTCTGAAATATATAATTTTGTTTGAAATACAGTCTATTCTCACTGAAAGCATATAGCTTTTGTGTGTGTTTGATAATATAGACAGCAATTCTTTAACATGAGCATGGCACTATTTTCTTTTACTGTCTCTTGTACCCTCTTTCCGAGCCTGCCTGTATATGATTTTCCATCTGTTTATGGAAAAAAAAACAACAAAAAACAACTTTAACAGAAGACAGAAATACAAACATTTGAATGACTTTGTTAGGCTCCATAAAAAGAGTAGGAATGCAAAAATGAGTTTGCTTTCCTGTGCTCAGTTGTTGCTTTTCAAGAGTGTACAAGAAACTAAGGCTTTACTTGGAGAACACAGCATCACTTAGCATTTCATAAAGCATTCTGCTTTTGTTGTGGCTGTGAGGCAGAAGTAATCACTGACCTCCCTCTCAGAAACTAACAGCTAGAGCCTGTGCTAAGTGTACTCTTTGCAGTACGGTAGAGTAAAGCTGGGAAATTGCCAAAAGCACTGTGTAAATCAAGAAGGATTAGAAACAGGTGATTGCCAAGCAGATCAGTCAGAAAGCCCTCATATGCAAACAAGTGGAAATTACTTCTGTCTTAAGAATAAAAAATGGAAAAAAAAAAAAAAAAAAAAAACAGCCCTAAAGAGGCTTGAAGAGTAGGTATGTTGGGGATATACCACAAATCTTCAGAAATTGGAACATAAGGAAGAGAGGACTGATAGGCTGTTACAGCCATCTTTTTTTTTCACTCCTACTGAATCTCCCAGAGCCTCTGGAGTAGGTCCAGAGGAGGACACAAAGATAATCAGAGTACCTCTCCAGTGAAGAAAGGCTGTAAGAGCTGGGGTTTTTCAGACTGGAGAAGAGAAGGCTCCAGGGAGACCCCACTGTGGCCTTTCCCATACTTAAAGAGAGCTTACAAACAGGAAGGAGACTGACTTTTTACATGGCAGATAATGATAGGACAAGGGGAAATGGCTGTAAACCAGAAGAGGGAAGATTTAGGTTAGATGTTAGGAGGAAATTCTTTAGCCAGAGGGCAGTGAGGCACTAGTACAGGCTGCCCCGAGAAGCTGATGCCCCTTCACTGAAGGTGATCAAGGCCATGCTGAGACTGGAGTCCTGAGCAGCCTGATCAGGGGACAATCAACCCACAGAGAGGGGTTGGAACTAGAATATCTTTAAGGTCTCTTCCAACGTAATCCATTCTATGATTATGACACCAAGACAAAAGCCTGATGCGGTTGCTGTCCTCTGCCAGCCTCCTTGCCACTCACTGAAACAATTTAAATGCCAGGAATAAAATACGTGCAGGAATAAGATACGTAGTGGACAAAAATCTGTATTGCTTTTACCTATCCCTGCAAAAGATGCACTTGTTAATTTCAGAGAATGATTATTTCTGATACTTGTGGCTAAACATCTGTTTTACGATCTCTAGAGAAAGTTGTGAATAATAAATTCACTGTCAGTAAATACAGAGCAGCGTTGATCTCTTCTGCTCTTCAAGTCAAAACACTGCCGTTATTTAAGGGCTTGGAATGTTTCTTTTCATGGCTAATTGATTGTGATCTATGTGACAAGTCTCCCAAAAGGAAATATCACTGAGGGATCTTTTGCCTTATTAAAGGCAGTGTCTCATCTTTAAAAGTTGGTTCTTCTTATCTTTGAGGTTGTTTTCATGGAGTTAAAGTGGAACCAGGCTAAAAACCCAGAAAGCCTACACCACAGAACCAACCCAGGGGCAGAGAAGCCATACTATCGTAATAAATTTGAGAAGAGGAAGTACCCACTCACTGGGGAATTTGGGTTATGCCATCATCACAACATAAATGAGGAACAGTTAAACACATGGCTTCTGCTGAGAGCCTATATGAAGGACCAAGCACACCACGTGACTTCCAAAGTGGCCCTCAGAAAACCAGTCAGCAACTCTGTTCACCAGTAGGCATCCCTGTTACAAATTTGCTGGAGGAAAGAAAAGCATCAGCCTGGTATGCTGTTACTCATCAGTACTTTCCACAGCATGTTCCTGCTTGTATCCGATGCATTTACGTAGTCTCCCTCCATATCTGCCTTGCTGGATTCCTGACTCCCCAGCAGTCAGCCTGTCAAAGCTGGATGGCTTTCTTTTTGTCCTCAGGATACCAAGGATAACAAGATCTTTAAAACTGCTTTGGTCTTTTCTGTTTCAAGCTCTGGTTCTGGTCTTTGTCCCTGTGCCCCACATCTTCCTGTGGATTCAGCTCACTGCTGTGATTACAGTAACCTCGCAGCACTGCGGTGCTGATCACAGCAGCTGAGCGTGAGCTTGCCGGGAGGTAATGACTGCACAATGTGCACAGAAGCAAAAAAAGGCAGTGAGGATTTTTTAGAAATAACCGAGCATCCTGTTTTTCATTAAATTTTAATGGGGAAGAAGGTCATACACAGAACTCATGACCAGGCGCCAAGATTGTGTCTTGGAGAAAGACTACAAACTGAAAACACTGCGATTGTATCTTTGTTTTTTCTTTCTTTCTTATCAGTTCCTGCAAGCAAGTTCTTTTGTTTGTTTTGATTTTTAATATTTTTTTTAACCTTTATTTTTGAATGAGGACTGAGTAGAACTTTATAGAGAGTACAAAATTCATAAGATTGGAACAGAAAACCAACACAAAGATAGCTGGTTAATTTCAAGTAACTTTTGGATTTAGTTGCGGGAAGCCTGATCTGTCACACTAACTCACCAATCTGCTCAGGAGCTACAGATGTGAGCACTCTGAAATACATTCAATTTTCGTCCAAATCAAGCAGATCCTGAATCTTCCAAAGTGCATTTCCCATTGGTTTTCCTGGCATTTGTCATCCTGCCAGAACTGAGACAAACTTGGGATGTCTAAACAACCTGTCCAAAATCTGAGGTGGTGAAACAGATGTCACTCTTAGAAATTTTGAGCACATGCTGAACTTTCCTATATCTCCAATGATAAAGAGGAGAGGGAGGATATAATACAGCATTTTGCTGTCTGACAGGAATTCTTGTTGAGTTAAAATAAATGCAGAGAAAGTAACGTGTGTTGGAAAGAGAGGCAGGGGTCTGGAAGAAAAACTGAACTTCTTTGCTAAATTGGAACCTGCAAGTGTATGAGCCATTAATAATATAGCTGATACATAGGTTTTAAATACCTGTATGTGTACTGGGTGTGTTTCATGCCTCTTCTCTGGCCTGTGCTACTGCAAGAAAGAAAACTAAACGGTGAAGTTAATATGCAGAGCTTGGGACCAAGACAATCAAACAGATTCCTATTACTTCAGTGCAAACTGAAACCTACTCTGAAGCTCACTGTCCCTATGCAGTGTGACATATACAGTTTCCCAGCTGCAAAGAAATTGTTTTCTGGGTGACCCTCCGAACGAATAGGCTAATGCACTTGTTGAAGTCTCTAACCTGCAATGGCTTTGCTCAGCCTCATTGAGAGGCTTAATGACGTGAGAAAATAAAGCCAGAGAGCTCCAACTGAAGGCTGAGATCTTAATAGCTGTTTTTCTCTGAACATCTTCATGCCATGTTTGTATTTGCCAAATCAGGCACACAATTAACAAGTGCTGATGAAGTAGACGGGGCAGAATTGTTGCTAAATTAAACATTTTGTTCGTTCTGCATCAAATGCTGGGCTCATTCTTGTATCTGTCCTAGTAAAAAAAAAATCAATTTGACACTTCAGCATCTTGATTCCATTCTATTCCTCTCATTTGTTTTTCAAAATCAAAATCCGCTAATCACAGTCCAGAATTTTCCTTCACAGCACAGTTTCTAACAAAGTAAAGGATGTCTTAGAGGAGGTTTAGTCTAACCAGCCTTCACCCTGGCAGATACTTTTTCATCTTTTCTCCAGACAAACATGAAGAAAAGAAAAAACCCAGCTGCTGTTAGTAGCACTCATGTCCTCACCCAGCCCGCACTTACAGGTGTACTTGCACATATGCAGATACTGACTGCTGCTGCTGTACACAGTTTGTGAGATCACAAGATCCAGACCGAAAAGAAATGGCCGTGGCAGCTTAACAAGGTGGTGCTCAATTGTGCCTCAAATTTCCGAGTGGTACTTTTTGCCTTGGGGTGCTTTGGTAGCCCTGTGATGGAGTCTGGCACATTGCTGAGAGGTTATTTTATCATGTTTTACTGTCCTTTCCAGTGTTTCATCCAAATCCCTTTCTGCAGTTCAAAAGCTTTCTAGTTTAACAGCTGACGTTTCCCTTAGATATGGAGCTTAATGCTTGCCAGGAACCAACACGTAGCAGAAGGGAAAAGACCAGGTGGAAATTCACACACTGCAGCTCTTCTTCATGCCTGCGGTCCCATTTTATACTACCTGAGCATAGACACCAACCTCATTACCTCCAACTTTAAACAACTAGTGCAAATAACAGATCAAAGAGCAACAAAACATTTTTGTTTTGTTTTTAATTACTCTTCATCCAACAGCTTGCCTTATTTATCATAAAAGTATAATTTTATCTGATATGCCATAGATGCAAATTGTTTTAGAGCTCATGCCTTAAGGTTTGGAAGTTAACATACACAGGGCTGCTTGTTTGGTCCTCAGGTGATATCCACATCTCAGCGGGATCTCTAATGGATTTTCCACATCATTTAATGTCTTGCAAGATATAACATTGCATTGTGTCATTTTTCAAAAGCAATTAAGCCATAGTTATGATTTCAGGGAAGCCGCCTGCCAGTTCATCAGAAAGCAATATGTTTCCTTTTTCTAAGTCATGAAGACAACTGATCCAATTCTAAAAAGTGAAACTCTTAGGATCAGAAGAAATGGTTGTAAAAGGCTGCTATGTGCTATATGCTATATGCACGGGTGAAAACAGACCCTGTAGCTCCTCTGTTTTGTACTATAAGCTGTATGGCCCTGAAAGGAGGTTGTAGTGAGGTGAGTGTCAGCCTGATGTCCCAGGAAACAAGTGATCAGAGGTAATGGCTTTAAGTTGCGCCAGGGGAGGTTCAGGTTGGATATTTGGAAAATTTTCTTCTCCAGAAGAGTGCTAATGCATTGGAATAGGTTGCCCAGGGAGGTGGCAGAGTCACCATCCTTGGAGGTGCTCGAGAAACATGGAGATGTGGCACTGAGGGATATGATCAACGGGCATGGTGAGGATGGGTTGACAGTTGAACTAGATGATTTTAGAGGTCTTTTTCAATCTTAATGATTCTAAGAACCAAGTCTGATCCAAAAGTGGCCACGCTTACTCAAAAAAAACCAATTTCTGTCCCTTCTCCCCTGCTGATGTACTCAGGGGAGCACTAACACATCTCAGGCTTGTCAGGCAGCCACCGACATTAGACAGGTGGAGGATCTGAAGCTCCTCAGCTAGCCATGCAGATAAACCAGTATTCTGGGAGAAGTAGCAGCATGGAGCAGAGCCCATTCTATCAAGTTTTACTAATATTGATGTGCTGGCAGCAAGGTAGTGGTCATAACAATCAGAGCAACAGGGAAGAGGAGGCTGCGTCCAGGCTCCAAAGTATGAGATCTAACCAGGAAATAAGTGAAGATGAACATCAGAAGCTGACTGGAAATCACTCCTTAAAGCCTTCCAAAAGCTTTCATGAAACATCTTTAAAAGGATACACAAACTGTGCACATGCTGAGCCAACTCACTGATTTAAAGACAGAAACTATCAGTCTCGCAAGAGGTAAAATTTCATTTTAGGTCATTTTTAGTAGCTTATAATACTCTAATTCATTTTAATCTTATGCTCTTTCATGCTTTCCTCTATGCCAAAGCTGAAATATTTTGTTAAAGTTGAATGGAAATCAGCTCACAATTTCTGATGCGAGTTTAAAACAGAAGCAATTTTGCAAACCTAATTATACATATTTAGAAAAGGCTTAGAGGCTGGATAAAAATCATCCCTGCCCTGGAGGCCTTACAAGCTTATGAAAATGTGGAGATCAACAAAGGGCAAAACCATCATGCTCATTTTGCACATTTCATTAGATCTAAAGAGCAAGCCAAATGTGTGATGAGGAGGAATAGGGCAAGGTAGGAGGTCTGGCTCATAGCCTCACAGCTATGTAAATTTGCAATGCAAATTTCTCACACATGCAGTAAAGTTGCCATTACAGTTTGATCAAGAGATGGTTTGAAAATATATGAACTGAGCAGTTTATGTATAACTTAATTCTGCAGTTTATAATCATTTCCAAGTCCAGTACAGAGAGCAAAAAAAACCTCATCACAGACACTTGCATTAGGTCCAGAAGGGCCATTCAAAATGCTCCTGCTTCAAAGCACAGAAGAACCTGTAACTGTGAGAACTGCAAAGAAACTTCCTATTATATAGAGGATTTTGGCACTTACTTAATACTTTTGTTTTTCCATGTGTTGTGAGGCACAGTAGTGGTTACTGTAAGGAAAAGATACCAACTTAGGATGATTACGCAATAGTTTGATACTTTCTTTTCTATACTGCTGTCCAATTTTCAGAGCCACTGCTTACATCTGAAGCCTTTGCTAGGAATATATCTTGGTCCTTAATTATTAACATTAGTGATATGATCTTACATGGCAGAAGAGATTCATCAGCAAATCTTATTCATCCCAATACCTTGAGACTACTTTTTTACAACTAAATAAAATATCACTCTGACTGCTGTCAAATGAGTTAGAAAAGGCAAGATAAATAGCTCTGTCATCTTAAAGTTTCCTGTAATGATTTAATAAGTCTTCATTAACTCTTTCAAATATATATTATTTCAGGCTGAATTCAATCCTTTGTGCTAATGGCTATTCTGGACTTACAAAGGACTAGCTATTTTCTATCTGTTTACATCTGCTTTCAGTAAAACCCAAAACAAATGAACTAAGTGGTATCTGATAGAAAGGGCTTAAAATGAACTACCTGTGACCAGGTTCACTGGTTGAAAAGGAAAATCTGTGTCTACTTTATTTTAAATACAGACTAGGAAAAAATGTCATAATGTTGTGGTCACAGTGGTCTCACTAGCAAATATCATCATGAACATTTGCCACTGCAACAGTGAAAGGCTAAAATCTTCCTTCAGTCAGCCAGGATATATTCAGGATGCAAATGTTGCACCTTGGCAACAGCAGAGTATCTGGCTGGTCTCCTGCAACCTACTCATGGAAACTCAAAAATCAGCTTATAACAACTTTGGCACATGGACAGGAGTCCATATAGTCCTTATACTGCAACTCACTTCACAACATCTGTGATAAGGATTGGAGAACACTCCTCTATTATTTGAATTTTATCTACCAACAGGAACAAAAGAAAAGTTTTTTGGGACCAGCACTATTTAACATTTTTGTTGGTGGCACAGACAGTAAGATGGAGTGTACTCTCACACCAGTTTACATGATGCCATCCAGAGAAACCTTGACAGGCTTTAGAGGTGGGCCTGTGCAAACTTCATGAAGTTAAATAAGGCCAAGTGCAAGGTCCCGTATCAACCCCTCTGTATCAGTACAGACAAAGATGAATGGATGGAGAGCAATCATGTGGAGAAGGACTTGGGATACTGGTGGACATGAGCTGGCAATGTGCACATGCAACCCAGGAAGTCAGCAGCATCCTGGGCTGCATCAAAAGAGCAGTGGCCAGCAGGACAAGGGAAGTGGTTCTCCCCTTCTATTTTGCTCTTGTGAAACCCCATGTGGAGTACTGCATTCAGCTCTGGGACCCCCGGCATAAGAAGGAAATGGAGTTATAGGAGGGCCTCAGTGATGATAAGAGGGCTGGATCACCTCTCCTATGAAGAAAGTCTGAGTGGGTGTTGTTCAGGAGAAGAGAAGTGTTTCTGTAACTAATTCCATGCCATAAGAAATAGGATGTACCTTGCGATCAAATTAATGTTGAAGGAAGTGATCCTGCAACTACATAGCCTATTTGTCTTGAACTCTAGAGTACTTTAACCTTGAATGTCAACAAATGCACAATTTATGGTTTACAGCTATGTAAACTCCAGAGCTTTTCACAAGTTTTTCATTAGTGTACAAATCCCCAAAATATTGCTGTAAATAAAAGAATTACATCAAATCTGTCATTATCCAGGCCTAGCTAATGCTCCAGGATTACTATTAGGAATTTGTAAAAATCAAGCTCCTTACTGTCTTTCAAAGAGAAAGAGTTTTTGAAAATAGTGCAGACTACCTCCAATTCACAACATATTTGCCACCACATTTTTTGTCCAGGGAGTTGCAACAGCACACCTTTCCTTCAGAAGCCAAAAGAGCAGAACAACCAGTCATATTTTCCACCAAATCATGTTGTCAAACCCACCTACACAGTAATTCACTTTTCTCTGCAGATATTTTTGTTAAGACAAGGGCACAGGTTAGAGGCACTGAACACACCGTAAGTCTGGAAATCAGACTTACAGATGACATCTTCAGCCAATGAACAGAAAGCCTTGATTTCTATCATAAATGTAATAACTATAGCAACATCATTCTGCACTACTTCTATTTCAAAATGAATTTATCAAATTCCTCAATCAGTGTAAAACCATCAGCTAACAAGCTACCATAATAATAAAATATAAAAACTTAGTGCAACTTCTACAAAATTTATTAAATCTCATGATATACGGTCAGGCCTATATAGCCTAGACTAGAGAAAGACTGTATTTCAAAATACATTTTCCCACTTCTCACTTTCCACCATTCACCTGAGTCTACAATGTTTCTTCAAGTCCTTGTGAAAGCCTGTCTGCAGCCTGACAAAGGTGGTTTGCAACCATGCTGCTCCAGAACAAATTTGGAATTGCTTACCATTCTACCCTTAAAATCTTCATAGTAATTGTACTCCTAGAAGAAAGCATTCAACAACTCTGAGCACAGCATATCGGCATTTCAGTACATTATATAGTTCATCCTGTGCATGCAGGGAAACAATATGGGTGGCACCAACATGACGTGGGAGAGAATATTAACAATTATGCATAACAAAAAATGGCCTCTAACCTAAGTCAGAGCTATTAAAAAATCCATAAAATTTCTTTGAGAGATGACAACTAAATTCATTAAAAAAAAAGATACCTGAAGATATGTCAGGTTTATAAACTAGTACAATATTGCTCTCAGGTTGTTCTGTCTGATTGCTTACCCGTGAATAACTTCTCTTCTTGGCTGTTCCACCAGGGCTCAGCCTCTCACCCCCCATACCTGTCAAATCTCAACTCTACTTCTAGAGTCTTAATTACCTCTTTTTTACTCTTGTCATCTAATTGATTGGTATGATTAAATTAAATCAGGAGCATTTGTTTCTAACTCTTGGTTAGTTTTGAGCTTGTTGCTTCTTCATCAGACGTACCATGTGCCTGAAAGCAATTATTTCTGTATAAGGATGCTTAATATAACCCGTTATATCTCCCTACACAATATTTTTTTTACATTCTTAAACTTGTACTGCTACATCACAAAACAGCTGTTACTACACATTGGTAAAGCAATTTCTGAGCCAGTTCATTAAGATAATAAGCGTGTATTAATATAATGTGTGACCTCCTACATTTTGTCTTGTCTAGATTTCTAACAGAGTTCTGTTTGATTCTATCAATTTTAAATAAACAACACATTTGAACAATAATAATGGAAAAGTTTAGCAAAGTGGGTGTCATACACTGAGTTAAAACTCATCACAGGGAACTTCTTACATGATAGAAGACTTAGAAATCTGTTCTGTATGAGTCAATTTTCCACTCAAAACAGAAGCCAACGTAATTTTTTCTATCCATTTGTTTTAGATATAGATCTTCCTTTCCCTTTTTAAAAGTCAGAGTAAACAGCCTGTAGTGTAGGATCAAAAACAACAACAACAAAAAAAAACATTACAGAGCTCTGGAAAATTTTGCAACCTTTTTAGGAAGTAGTTAAATAGGAATATGTAACATGGAAATATGCATTAGTGAATTTTTTTAAGAAATACAACATTAATTTTTTTCCTTGAAGTAAGGTGTGTTGTACATCACACACACAGTATGTTCATTATTAAATATTTACATTTTGGTTTTTAACATGATGTTTCCTCTTGCCTCTTGGCAGCAGTCAGAATTTATAGAAAGAATTAAAAGAACTTAAGATCTATGATATTTTTCTGGATTCTGACAGTTTTTTCATCCATTTGGAACTGCAAATATTTGCTTGCTACCTACAAATTTTCAATGAGATTCTTTGTCATTTATAGGCTGGTACCTAAGATGAAGTCTTCCGTATGTTAAGCACTTCATGTGGATGCACTCCTTTCTGTGAAGGCTATAGTGACAGATAATTACAGATTGTTGGTATGGCGGTTAGAAAGAGAATAAAATAAGCACATAAAAAATAAAAGGGATTAAATATAAACAGGGTTCAAAATTAACTGTCCTTTACAAATCTGTCTTCAAGAAATATCTTGATGATTCATACTGCTGCGTAATACTGGGTCACTGCAATATTTTCACACTCACCTCTTCCATCCCTCCTCCTCATTCCTATTTCCCATATTTGCTATATCTAATCTCTGATTGTATGTAAAAGCTGGTAATCACGTAGGAGTCACCCTGAATTTGTACAGCACCTAGTTCAAGTGAGTGCTGTTCTTAGTGGCAAAGTTATTACTGGATGTCATAAGATCATCCTCAAAATAGCACTCCAGGAAATCAGTTTCATGGATTCCAGTCCCACAAAGACTTTACCAGTATTAATCGGACCACTGAAGAAGCATGAAGTAAAATAAGTACAAATAAGTCTTTGCAGATCACAGATGCACACAGAAGGCTGACTACACTCTGTGCCACACTTCAGAGGCAGAAGTCTTAGCATATGGAACAGGTAAGATGAATGTATGTTACTTAGCATTTATGGAATGAGCAACAGTGAAATACTTTGAGAATGTGTGAAGGGAAGCATTAAGTCTTTCTCATTACATTTTTTTCACCAAAGAATTCATTCTAGACAATGAAATTTGTTTAGAACTAAAGGCTCAAGCTATGTTGTGTTTCTCTTTTGAAAGGTTCAGCTGAGTGGGAAAAATAATAATAAATAAAAAATCACTATCAGATAGGCAAATTATTCTTGGATGTGGATGTAGGTAGAAAAATATGGGTAGTGCTTAAGATTAGGCAAGGAGTAGGAGGAGATGTCTGCAGAGGGGAAAGTAGAATTTTATATTTGTAAGTATAAAGATGAAAGACATTTGAAATTCATCTGAAATACAATCAGAAATACCATCAGTAAAGAGAATGCAAAATTATGAGGCATACCTTGATCACTTCTGAATAGGGGTCAACTTCATTTTTTCCCCTCAATTTCCAAAATTGAGACTGTTTTCTTTTTATCATGAAAAAAGTTCCATCAACCCAAATAAATCATTCTCCTTTTTTGTTTTTCTTTTCCCTTTTTCTTTTTCCTTTTTCTTTCTTTTTCTTTTTCAAGACTTTAAAAGGAAACAGTCAAAAAAATCACTAAGCTGTTGAAGCAGGAATCAGTCATTATCCCAGATGATTTTCAATAGCTCTCAGGTTATGTGTGGTCTAGATTTACTTCCCGTCTCCGAAAGAGAAGTTTCAAAACTATATCTCTTTCCCGAGATAGATGAGTCGATGATCCTAGTTGTCTTTTGTTTTCTATTGGTGTTTTTTTTTTCTTTATATTGATTTTGTATGATTTTTTGTTTTGCTTTGTTTTTAAATGGAGCAGTTTCACCAGAAAGCCATTTGAAAGAAAACCATCAAAGTCACTTTTCAACAAGTTAGGAAATGACGTTTTCAAGGAGTTAGGAGACTTTGATTGAATCACTTCTGATAAATAGGCCAAATGATATCTCTAAATATGGAACAGCATGGTGTGATTAAGAGAACATTCAGGTACAACTATAACATTAGCAGAACCAGGTAAATCAAAGGAAAACCCACAAGATAACTCACCACCATTTTTTGCTTATGAGTACCCAAAGCAGAAACATGTCTAACCCTGCTGTGGGGAGTCAGATGGAGACAGCAGGGAGTGCGGGAGCGGGACATGGACTGCCCAGGAGGAAGGTGCTGGCACATCATCTCCTCCCACTTCCTCTTCTGGCCAGGAGAACCTCTGACAGGGACTCATCTGTGCACTTGGCGCCATTGCTCTTCACTTGTCCAGCTCCTGCTGTTGCAGGGGCAACTTCCCTCCTCCTTTTGCTGCCATTGGTTTCTGGTATCTACTGAGATTTTCTAGCTGGTCCCTGAAGCTGACCAAGCTCTGAGCCAAGTACTAAAAGCCCGAATCCTTCTCAGAGGGGGATGTCAGTAATATTTGTCTATAGCCAGACAAAGGAAGAGCAGGAAAAACAGGAGTTGAAGTAAGGCCCCTGGGAGAGATGGAATTATCTTGGGAAAATAAGAGCAAAATTAAACAATTGTGTTTCTGCCTTCAAACTTCAATAAAATCGTATGTATAAAAGAAGAAAGGCCTTTTCATCCTGAGCATATAATTCACATCATCAGTAAACATCACACTTTTGATTCTGAAGGCAGTCAGTGAGATACTATCCTTGTGTATTAACAACCATTGGGCCAGACTTTCAGCTGACCTAATATATCAAGAAAAGATTTCCAAGTGTAAGATCAATATCTGATTTAATCCAGCATCCTCCTGTCACTCCTTCAGGCTCTTTCTAGAGAAGCCAGTCTTTGCCCACCATCTGTGCATTCACAACTTACTGCCCTATCTTCACCTTTGAAGCAATCATCACAGGCCACTTTCCATAGAAACTGCAGCATGAGATACTGTGCAGAGAAATGTAATGAATTAAGGCCTCTGTTTCCAACATTGTCAGGTCAATGATTTTTTAAGTGCAGCATTAAATTAATTTATAGTAATAAACAGTTGCATGCACTAACCTTTCCTCTGTACATTACATAGGAGAAAAAACCTGAAAAATAATTCATAAGATTTATTTGCAGCATTCATAATCATCCTTGCTCACAAATATGCCGTAAAATGATCCCAGACTGGCAGTTTAATAGCTTTATCTCTGATTTCTGTTCCCATAAAAACCTTGGGGAAAGGGAAAAGCCTACATTTGGATGACAAAATCTCTAGCTATTGCAAAGACAACTGAAATTTTAAAACAATAAAGATGTTTTTGTTGTTCCCTACAGTAGAAGGATGACAGACTAAATAACAATGCTAGCATAAATTCGGGGAAAGCAGAGGCTGAGACAGAAATCACTGGCTCCAGGCGCTAGCTTAGTCAAGTACTCATAGCAATCTTCGTAGCAATTCTTATTTCAAAGTAAAAACAGCCCAAGTTAAGATACATTTTAGATACTTTTTCACCTTTAATCTGTTTTTTTTCTCTTCCAGATATCAAAAGTGCTTGGCATCAGGTTTTCAAAACAGCTTTCTACTCTACATTCTCCACTCTGCACAGACAGTGTAATAATGAGTAAAACACAACTCCTGTTGCACAGTTTGCCTTTTATTCCAAAATTGCAACTTTGACCTCTACCCTTTCCTGAGCTGGATGAGGGGACTCCCTCTTTCTCTGCAGGATCCTAGTCTTCTCCATGTTCAGATAGAAGGTAAGGATTCTCCCTACTCTGGGGCACAGTTCTATGCTTGCAAATGCACCCCCAGGACTCAATAGGAGGTCACAGCCCATGCATGCAGCAATGGGACAGCCATGCATCTGTTGCTGAACCTCATCTTCATGAAGATATGGAAAGAGGTTGCTCAAGGGTTATGCTGAGTTATGGGATCAGGTTGTGGTTTGTGTTGTGCAAGATGAGAAATATTGCAGGATTTTGCATCAGATTCACTGCTTTTATCAGTTACTGCTCATTTTTACTTTCTGGGATTCAAGGTGGGATTTATCTCTCCAGACTGAGGCTTTTATAACTGGACTGGAGCTCTAGAATTCCCTGTATGGTCAGAAAAGAGATGGGCACTTTCATGGTGCCTACAGCAGATTGGCTAGAACACCACAGTTTTTCCCTCTGGTTTGTAAACGCAGTTTGCAGAGTTAACTCAGACATCTGCACTGCAGACATGTACAGCTGTGGAGGAAAGAGAAGATAAATCCATGTAGTTGCTTTTACAGAGAAAAAAAAAATGGAAAGGAAAAGAGTGGAGTGGGAAAAAAAAGAAAAAATGTTTTAAAACTGGTACTTTATTGACTATCCTTTTTTCCATTTTAATTAATCATAATTTAGCTAAGCAAAGAATTATTGTTAGCAAAGAATGAAGGAAAATGCCTTTCTGTTCCTAAACATAAGTAACCCTAACATGGAGATGATGCTGCAGTTCCTTCCAAGAGATCATATCTATTCATCACTTCATCACCAAGGCAAAACACAAGTGTGTCTATGGTGTCCACAGTGTTAAAAATTTATTTGAATCATATTGCACAGCTGAGTAAAATATCAATGATTATATTATTCTAACATCTGCAAAAGACAATAATATTTCTGCAAATCATGTTATTCCTCCATTTACAGACAAAGAAGTGTCACTCGAGGAATAGCTGTTTGTCACTGGAATTATATCTGCTTTGCTGAATCTAAAATGTTCTTACTGGTAAAGTTTTATCTACAGAGAGAAAATAATGATACGAGGATTGCTCTGGGCATGAAAGAAAGATATTGGACTCATCAGTGATTGCAGTAAAAGTGTTTGGAAACAGAAATTTATCCCATGGGAAATTCTAACATTTGAAATGGTTTTCAGTCTGAACACGAGAGGAAAAAAAAAAAAGTTATTTTCAAAAAGATGAAAATTGAAACAAAGAAAGAGAGTGAATCATAACCAGCAAACCCCAGTTATTATTTTAATATGAAACAACAAAGCTGATGCAATGAAATGAGCTATAAAGAATAATTTCCACTTCCTGCTAGATAGAGTTTCATATAAATGGACACTGTCTTGTGAAGCTTTTCTGTTGCTGATACAGTCCTTTCTGATTTTTTGCTAAATGACATTTTCTAGCAGCAAAAATTTCTATCCAGTTTTTGACCAAACCTGTTTTAGGGAATCACACTAAAGGTGTCAGCAAGCCACCAGGAGCACTCTGACATTGTAGGTGACAGCCTGATCTAAGGATTACAACGAGGAGGTCTGTGGAGAGATGTCATAGCTTTCAGCAGGTGAGCTGAACTAGGCACAAAACCAGGTGAGCTGTAAAGCCTTATGCAGGGCGGAAGCAGCTGTCTCCAAAGATAATTGCATTTGTGGACAATTTGTCTGAGCTGAAGTTGGGCTATTTAAGAGAAAGGCAGATGGTAGGTGAGTGAGGCATTAGCCATAGTAGGAAGCGGCCTCTGTAGTTTTGTCCCCTAGGAAGTGCAGAGTAGATGGGTGGCTTTTCCTCTATGCACCCCACAGGTGTAGATTGAAAGAGGATGGGGGGACAGAGAGGAAAGGGATGTGCCATAACACTTATATCTCTGCTGATTTCTATTTTCTAGTAGATATGTGAGCATTTTTTCCCCAGCTTTCTTATGGAGATGCTATGTAGGCCTTGTGGACCAAAATGAGGGGTGAGACTGAGAGCAATCAGTTCATCAGTAGCCATCTGCCACCCTTTCTGTTTCTACTGGTTATGCATCCCAGCTCAGTCAAATGTTTCAGCAGCCTGCTTGAAATACCAATCTTCTGCACATTTTTACATCTAACCCTCTGGCCCAACCCAGTCTCACTCAGTTCATGATTGTCCTGGAGAGGTTTGCAAGGACTACTCTCAAAATGTGAAATGCAGCAAGCATGAGCTAATCTGCTGGCTTCATATTAGAAATAAAAGCTAATGAAGTCCAGTAGATAGCAGCAGTTCAATTTAAAATCAAATATTTATTGACACAAGTTAAGTCCTCAAAGATAAAACAGAAAGACCAGCAAGGTTTTAGGGTTCATTATTGTTTAGTAAGCAAGAAAATAAATAAGCAGGTTCAGAAATAAACAAGTCACTCTTCTGTCACATTTGGTGAACACAAGCATCCAGTTCAGTTTAATATTTCTGTTAAGGATGCAGATGATAATATGCAGTTTGTTATACTTTGGACATCTTACCAGAAAGAGCTGTCCGTGATTATTTGAGAGAACCATAGATTCATTAAGGTTGGAAAAGACCTCTAACATCATCTAGTCCAACTGTCAACCCATCACCAACCATGTCCCTTAGTGCCACGTCTCCACATTTCTTGAACACCTCCAGGGATTGTGACTCCACCACCCTCCTTGGCAGCCTGTTCCAATGCCTCAACCCTCTTTCAGAGAAGAAATTTTTCATAATATCCAACGTGAAATAGGTTATATTTCGATATAAGCTTGATAACTTTGAAGAAATTGTCTGAAATCAGTAGTCAGTTGTGACATGCATTCATTCAAGTAAAATAAATGATATATACAAAATAAAGAAAACAACTTCTTAGGCAGCATTCTAGTAGAGAAAGAACTGACGGAGGTGACAATGGGTCACAAAGTGAATGAGAGTTAATGAGATTCTCTCAGTCTCTGAGAAATATCTACATAAACGCAGGAAGAGCAATCAGCAGTGATGATTAATGTATCCATTTTTGAGCAATGTATCCAAATATGTAGAATGAGAGAGAGTAGCAAGAATGATAAGAAGTTTGAAAGAAAAAATATTTGAAGAAGAGGGGATATTTGGCATTTAAATATTTTTGCAAATAAGAACTTGTACAATATGTTTATCTGGGTAGATCACCCTCATCTTAATTGCCAAAGTACTGTGAATTACCAGCTTCCATTTGATGTTACTGCATTATTTTTAATCTGAATAGTTGGCTTGGAGTTTTGACCTACGGTGAGAGAAAGGTAATTTTAGTGGAAGGATTATGCTTAATACCTAGGGCTACTACTTCATAAAAAAAGTAATTGAAAAAAGTAATTTTGAAACAGGTACATGAAGGAACAAGTGTCAGTTTTCCGTATTTCCTTCCTAATTAATAGAGATAAAATAGTGCAGCACTTGGTCCCAGATTACAGAGAAAGAGGAATAGGAAAGCTAATTGTCTTGTTTTGAGCATAGGGCAAGAATTTCAGCAGTTTTATTTGTAACTTCTTACTGCAAGCTTCATGGCAGAAGATTTTTCTTTGATGCTAATACAACTCTGACAGCACTCAATAAATTATTCCACTTGTATTGTGCCAGACATCAGCCAATGCAGAGATAAGAAGCTTAACCAAGTGAACACTCACCTGACTAGCATCTTTTTTTTTTTTTTAAAGGGGAAAAATGATATAACAAAAAATATTCCTTGGCTAAGTGGACCTTATCTCACTGCCCTACAGCACTACGTACAATTAACATTATTCTAGATACCTGATAGTGAAATTGTCATCAGAAGCAGTTCTGAAATTTGGGGCTATTTTTCTGTATAATGAGAGCAGAACTAAAACCATCATATATTGCATTTCCCTCAATGAATGACTGAAAAAGTCAATGATTTCGAACCCACCCAAATCTATTTTTGACGTTGATCCATCTTCTCAGAACAATAGCCTCTAACTAAGGGCATGCAAACTTTGTCTCTGGACTTCTGGCTCACGTGTACCCTAAAAATACTGCTAAATGTTTCCATTTAATATCCATGTGTTAAATTGACAATTATCGAAGTGTCCTCTACCACCAAACTTTGGCAGCCTTATCAGATTTTGCCAACCAACAGCAAAGACAACCAGGCTGAAGAAGTGCTTGCATGTGTTAAACCTGCAGCAGAGAGACCAGATGGAAGCACCTGAGTAATTTGGCACTCTTAAGACTGACCTACATTATGGAGGGTTGAGACCACTCCTTTGTAAATGAGACATATGAGGTGACAATGTGAGAGTCAAGGCACTAATAAGCTTACATAATGTTTCACAGTTTGGAACACACTCTAAGCAACTTCTTTTCAAAAGGCTAAAAAGGGTTTGATATGTTATACATTAGGAGCTGACAATTGTAGTGACAGTATTTTTGCAACAGATATGCTTTGCAATTTTGTGCTGAGAACAAAGATGTAGCAGGAGAGAAATCCACTTGAATATAAACAGACTTTATGCACAAAACCCTCACAAAATTTTAATGAAGTGAAATTGTTTTGTTTGCAATTTGTGCAGCACAGTTACCTTCCACATTTCCTATAACAAGCCTCCACAGTAAAATTTCCATGCCTTAAACTCACACATTAGTATTATTAACTCATTTGTCTAATGTTTAATGGCTCGTGATTGTCATGTACATAATATTATACAATAAAGCTGGGATCTAAATCCTGGATCTTTTACAAGCTAAGGCAAGTTCTTTCACCTCCTGGTCTCCTCATCTGTAAAGTCGAATAGAAATGATACTTCAGAGAGGCACTAAGATACCAACTCATCAAGTGTTCAGTGTTTTGTACAGAGCTCTCAGAGAAGTATGGCTAGACAATATTCACAGCAGTGTCAAATATCAGACATATTAACACAGTGGAGCAGAGCACTCAAGAGGTAAAATTTTTTTAAAAAAACTTCAAAAAATTCCCTCTCCTGTCAGTTCCAAAATTTCATTGCATTACAATATAAGGTTTTTGGCCCAGATAGCTTGCTCAAATATATACAAAACTAGATTTTTAAAAAGACATAAATAAGCGTTAATGCTCCAGATTCTGACCATTTAGTGTAACTTCTCTGTCCCAGCTGAATTATCTGTAATGTCCCATGTTTCCTTCCACAGATCTCTCTATCTTTTGGTCAACCATATGTCTAACGGCAATACCTGTCACTAATACACTGAAGAGCAGAACTGAAAACTTTTTCTTCTCCATTCAACACATATTTGCCATATCCCATTACACCAATTACCAGCTTGTAATAATTTACTTTCCTTAGATTTTTGGAAAACACAAGGGAGAAAGTCTTTATTTGAAGTGCTAGAAATTACACCAGTGTAATTTGCTGCACAACCTTAGCAGCAAATACAATTTTTCCTTTTGCAGTGCTTTCCAATTAGCCTTGGGTTTCCAAAAGGGAATATTGAGCCAGGAAGCACCAAACATGTTAAATAATTTTTAATTTTGACAACCTAACACAGCAGAAAAACATATGTCATTAACAGTCCCCCAGATTATAACTGTTTCTTAAATTCTACCAGTAAAATTACAAAATTGGGGTTTTCATATCAATATTCAACTTCAGATAAGATTTGCAGTGTAAACCACTCTGATCACTTGCATCATGAGTATTTACACTACATAAGCTGTACTAGTTTATAGTTGTACTAATGGGAGCAGCAAGAATATTTGGATAAATCAAGAATTCAACAGTCTGGAAGAACTGTTTTCTGTCTTACTGATTACCCCGCAGACTGCAAACATGAAGGCTTTGAATGGAGGTTGCTTGGATCCACAAAAATCCTGTCTGATTGCATTCAGGCATCAGCAGAAATAAGCTTTTAACTTTTCTATGGAGCAGGACTAGGGACTACTATTGTAGTATCTGGGATCAGAAGCCCCCAGTATTGGTGAGCTTATACCTGAAAGAAACAACTGCAAGTACGTCACTCTGAAGATAATGCCTCCTATTTCTTTCTATGGAAACTACAACAGACACTAAGAGCACAAAAACACTATTTGATAGAGCAAATTTTCGGCTACAAAATACTTCAGCTGCAAGGGAGATGAGATTAACTGGGAAAAGCTACAAGTGCAAGCCTCTGAAGCCTTTCTTCAGCCAAGAAAATCTCTGTCCTTGATACAGCATATTTAGTAGACTCATGGTAAAAGTAAGAGTAATAGCAAAAAAAATAGCATATGCAATTAGAAACCGCTCCTGAACATTTATGATGTTGCTGGGTCTAACATCAGGACATTTTCTCTGGGTCTGGCTGTATGAGTAATCAAGTGAATATCCCAAATGTATATTTAATGATAATGCATACGTTCACTTGTGAATATGCATGAATCTCAAGCAAATTTTTATACTCCTTGGCTAATTTGTTTCCTAATGTAATACAAACAGCGTTGTACTGTGTATTGTAGTGCGCTGAGCATGAAAGGCACTGATCATGGACTTTGAACAAATCATACTGATGAACGCTTATTTTAGGCTGAAATTAAGCAAGTGAATTTTTCTATTTGATTTACTCCTTTTGAAAGATGTAATTGTTGCAGAAAATGGCCAACAAGGAAAGTTGTGAATAAATCTAAGTCCTTGAGTAGATTGCATCTAAACAAGAGTAAGTTCTTGATTCTCATGTGCAGTTGTTTGTCCAAACAATATTGTTTGGAGAATATTGAAATATTGTAATGGTTATAATAATAAGGACAAGCAGAACTCATATCTGACAATCTCCATAAAGGATATAACAATTGACTAATAAAAAGAAAATTAATCCAAGGCTGGGAGAATTTTTACTTCACATCAAAAAGGAACTTGACCTGATTAAAAAGTACTTCAGATATTTAATGCATTAAAGAAATATTCACAATATTTCTGCATTTGAACTGTGCTGCTTAGCATTTTCCTTTCTGAAACAAGATAATCTTGTCTCCTTTTAGATGGATGAAATCATGTCTTTTTCAGATTGTACTGGGAAAATTGGCAATGCTTAAATAAGTGAGTTCCAGATAAAAAGTGATCTAATTTCCCGTATCATCCAAATTAAGACAAGACAACTTTAATTTTCATTTTCAATATATAATTCATAGCTATAATATGCTTGATCTTTTCTTCAGTTAGCAAGAACTTTTACAAACTGGAAATTAATAACGCTATTATATTTACTGAAAATTAGGATGACATAGAAGTTGATTTATTAATTGTCATTTCTGCTGGAGGGCACAGAAGCTATAGTGTTAATAGATCAGTAGTCTCCTACTAAACTGACATAATTTGGTTCAAAAGTACTGACTAACTTAGGTGATTGTTTCCAAGCAGAATAAGTCAGAAGTGTACTTCTAAAGAGTAAAGTCAAAAAATGATAATGTGCTCACAGATTTAGATAAGTAGCATCAGCAGTGTTTCCCATCACATCTATTTTGTGTCAGTTTGAGACCAGAAATATTAGTTTTGAATTACATATTTTTATTCTGGGAAATAAAACACATTGATGTTGTTAATAGCATATCTCAATGAGAAAAGCAAAAAAGTTCAGGAATGTTTTTTTTCCACATAAGCTGCGTTTTTAGTACTATGCTACAAAGTATTGCATTGCCCTGATGGTCTACTGACCTTCCAGAGACTCCTCAATAATATTCACTGCCTAACATACACTGAGTGAATTCTTCTTTCCAACAGTACACAACAGAATTGATTTTGATAAGAATAAACCATTAAAAAATTACAAAGAAACCTCACTCAGCATTCTCATCTGTCTTGCTGGCTTTATCTTGACTTTTCTGAGCCTGTAAGCTCTCTGAAAGGGATCCTCAGTCTAACTTAGGCCTGTTCAGTACTGAGAATATAGCTAATGCTTTGGGAAAACAAACAAAACGAAACAAAACATTTGGTTTTCCAGAAAAAGCCCCAGGTCATTTGGGGTAAACAATATCCTTCCCTACCACATACACAAAATATAAATACCTACAATTTTCACTTTAGTATTGCTCCAGACTAAGAGACATTCAAATCCTATGCAATTTCAGCGTGAAAAATAAATTTCACTGAATCCGTTGTACCACTGCACCTTTGTTTAGTCACTGCTGGGCTCAGTGCCTGAGGATGCCTTCTGCTTGCTTACTCTGCAGCAGTTTCTTTGTTGATACTCGAATGGTCTTGCATTTGGCATTTGTACCATCCCACTGGTAGTAACATCAGTGCATAAGGCAACTTAAAGCAAGATCTCATCTGAATTAACTCTCTCATTGCTATTTGTGATAGATTCTTACTGCTCTCAGGTAGAATCAAAGATATCTCAAGTGCACCAAAAATTACTGTAGAAGTAAATATTAGGAAATTATCTAATGTAGATGGCCATATCCAGAAATTAAATTCTTTCCTAGCTTTAGTGAACATAGAGAAAACTAATTACTGCCCTGTTGATGAAATCTTCCTGCTGGGAAGTTCCCACTCTGCCTTCTCTTTTTTGTATTTGTGTGATCCTTTGCCGCTTAATCTGATATACTGCATATGTAGGTCCAAAGGCTAACTACAGAGTTCCACCATAAAAACAGAAGTCTTTCATTTCTCAAATGAATAAAATACATTCATTTCAGGAGATGGAAAACAGCACTTCACTGCAGGAGTCAGGGACCCTAAACTGTTTCCAACTAACTGACGGCCTTGCATGAGCATTGCTAACGCTGAGTCATTAGTTACACTGAATGCTGAGGTCAAAAAATATTTTCAGTTGGATTTCAATTGTACCACCAAGTTCAATGTACAACATGAAAAACTCATCTTGTTAGGAGGTTTTCATCTACAAGATAGTGAAGCTATCCAGTAAAACTTAGAATCCTGTGGAACTTCTTAGAGTCTGCGTATATTGGCAAGGAAAATTAAATGATATCTTGTTTCTCACACTGCTGAAAGAAGCTAGCAAGCAAGGTCACAAACACAAGACAGTACAGGTACAGACACATTTCAAGATCCACAGTCTTATTAAAAGCATCATTACACACCAATTGTACGTTCATGATGTCAGAATTACATTGCCCATGCAAGCTGTAAATGTCAGGCCTCAACAGTGAAATCAGGAATCAGTTGTCAAGGGAGTGAAAGCCATTAAGATATTAAATGTTGAATGATTCAAAACTGCATATGTTAAGAGGCAACCAAAATTCAGTCTGTTGCTCTTCTATTTCAAATGACGAAAATGGCTAATGAAAAAGACTCAGGGACAATGGACAACATCAAAGCAAAGGTGGATAGCATTGTTATGTGGAAATATCTAGATGGTTTTGTTGAAAATAGATACTGTATTAGCTTATGAACATCTATAGATGATTTATGTATAGAATGAATGGAAAAACTAGATCTTTGCCAAATAGCCAAGCATAACAAGAAAATTTTGCTTTCTTCAAGATAAAGCATGGGAAGAAACCCACCATTACCAACAATAATAACAAACAAACAGAAGAACAATAACAAGCTATAGGTCAGGAAAAAGAAAGCAGCTCTTCAGACTTAAAAACTGGTCATAGTTGTAAAGGTAGGGGTGTCAAGCCATTTCACTGTAGTGAAAGTGAAACACAACTGACAGGGAAAAAAATTCTTGGCTTGGAAGTTTATTTAATAATCTGTCATCTTTGATGAAGATTAAGAAGGTAAGAAAGGTAAAGAAAAGGTAAGGTTAAGGTAAGAAACCTCAAAGCTGCCTACTCAGCAGCAACTATCAACCCCAATACATTTGTGCTCGCAAAGCCATCAAATGGATGTCACTAGGTGAAACAAAAGGCTTGATGGCTATTCCTATAAAATGACGTGTTGATGGTTTTCTGCAGCTGGTCATGCTACAGGTGGAGAGAAGGAACTGTTCTCAGGAATCTCAGTAAGGTAAACTATGTTCTTCCATTTACAAAACTGGAAAAATCATCAGTCATGCCTTAGACCAACTACTGTATTTCAGTGTGCTCAGACTCAGTAACAGTCCTTGGAAAACCAGCAGGCATCTGCCTCATTAGAGAACTTGCTGAGAATCTGTTTCTGAAGGGCAGTTGTGTTTTCAACATGACGGAGGCCTGACTGGTTAATCACTTACTGAAGCCAAGAGAAGTCAGGTGAAGTGTATAGCAAAATAAAGACATACATATGGTCTGTATCAGATGAAAGCTGCTGAGGTAAGTTATGAATGTTTTAGGAGGTTGTTTTTTTTTTTTTTTTTTGCAGAACTCCTGTTGTCCAGACAGTTTTATGAATATCGTTCACTAATTTCATGGCATAGAGATGAGGGTTCCTCATCGCAGCAGACTATTGCAATAATTCATGTTTTCACCAGCTAAGGTTATATTTGCCTCTTCTCCATAATTTGTGCAGCAATATTGTTTATACAGCAGCAAAAGAAGATTCACATTCATTTACCAGATGGTGTTTTCACCTTGCAGAAACCCAAAGCAAAATCAAAGGCTGAGGATCAGCCATCTTTACTGATGACTGTGCTTTGTTCACCAACACATACTGAACTGCACAACACATTATAGGCTTATAAAACCCAAATACCAGTCAGAGAAAAGCGATTAGAAAGAAATTAAATCTAATCCTATACCTTTCCTTATTGTAGAGGACATTAAACCTGCGAGCAGTGACAACATAGTAGCTACGTCCTGCTGCACAGCAACATTCAGCCCAACACAACTGATGGTGGAGTCACATAGAACGCTGTAGAAGTCAGCATGGCTTTTGGGGATATTAGAGTATCTGTAAAGAAAAAATGATACAGCTTCAAGTAAAGTGAATGCATACTATGCAAATGTCATTATCGTTCTTCAAAGTCACCGTGAAAAATGTACCACCACTGTATCAGTCATGCACATGCTCTCTCAGTATGTCCTTATTAGAAGCGATTTGAAAACAAAGTTCCTGAGGGATTGAGGAATCAAAGTTCTTAATGCTTCCGTCTGGGCATCTGACATATATGCTGGGCAAAAGATTTTCAGAGACTATTTTGTAAGACCAATTAAATAAGATGCAGGTCTGAAAACAGTGTTAGGAGAAAACTCTCAGTAAATGTGCCTTGCTCATGAAGCAAAGACTAAGATAATAGATTTCTCAACTGTGTTTAGTTACCACTATGTTCTCTGCAGACAATGCATGTTTCAAAATGTTTAGTTAGCAAATATTTTATATGTTCCTTTTGTTACTCACTAATATGATTTTGATCCAAAAAAAATAAGTTTAGATGTAAAGAAGAATTTATTTTTATGGTGTCAGAAATAGCTTCCCTTAATACCCTATTCCCCTTAGACTTTTTTGCTATCAATATTCATTGCACAATATCTTTATTTTTGTTTGCCTACCATATGATATAAAACTCATACCAATGACACATACAAACCAGAAACACATGTAGAGCCCACACTGGGAAACTTCAAAAACTATGAGAGAGTTTCCAACCTCCTCTACTTTCTACAGACAGATCTCAAAAAAAAAAAAAAAGAGAGAGAGAGAGAACATAGGATCTATGGATGCTTTAATTTTACAACTTTTCCCTTAATTAGAAACCATGAAGGAAAATGCAGTGCATTCCGACTACAAGAACGTATGACATGAGACTGACAGTTGCTTCCTTTCTGCCCCATGGGTGAAGGCACTCGTGCACTTCCAAGCCTTTATAAAGATTATTTTACTTGAATAAGAATAAAGGATGAGCCACTGGTCAGTGCCTGGAAAGATCTGTCAATAAAAGGAACAGTAAATCATGCAGGGAATTCCTGAAGAAAATTTAGCACTCCAAAATGCACACTTAGACTTTAGCCACGGGTTACCGACTGTGACTGCCACAGAAAGCAGAATGCAGAATAAAAAGTTTAACAGCTGAGAAAAAAAAAGGCAAAAATACCGCTGAAAGACTGTAACAAATGGAAGGAAGAAAGCAGCATCACCATGAATACTAAAAGTAGGGGAAAATGGGCAGCTGAAGATCAGAAGGAAAAGCCACTTGTTTCCAGTTGTCAATATTCATGTTTGCAAAGCTGACTTAATGAAAGAGGAATACCTATGACTGTGAGGCTGGAAAAATCCAGGAGCCCTGACATACCCAGGATATTTGAAGGACAGTTAATTGCCATTTTCTCCAGTTTTTATGAGTAAGGCCTTGTTGGCAATTAAATTTACATCCCAATTAGGCAGAACAGAGCTCGCCTCTGCTGCCCGAGCACTTAGATGATGTACTGAATTTGCAATATTTCTCACAAAGCCTTATAAAGCAAACCTGAGCTGAAATATTAGGCCCTGCTGCAAACATGCAAATCACTAAATGAATCAGGCAACCAGAATTGGCTCCTCCAGCCCCAGTGAATAACCAGAATTTAGTACTCTGAATACTTGATATTTTCAAGTATCTGATTAATGCACTGATCCAAAATCTCAGCAAAACACTGAAGAAGCTTGAAAAATAACATGATATTTGGATTAAACTGAAGCAGAAATTTAAAGAATATTAATTTTAAAGCACAGGATTTTTTTTTTTTTTTTTTTAAACTTTCCCTCACTTACAGCTTCTGTCTCTTAAGAGGAAACATCTATAGTAGCTCAGAGAAAAATTCCTGTGAGTGCAAACACAGTTTACTGTAGAATAAATATGCAAATATTTGTTCAATAGCCTAGTAAAAGTTCCATTAAATTATTCATTTTGTTAGAGTTCAGAAAGAAGACAGCTCCCCAAAAGGCCATAACAGTGGGAGAGAACAGAGGTTTCTCCAACGTTAAAACTGTTGAAGTAGATTCTGAGCTGGTAATGAGCCTCTAAAGTGAGGTCCGTATAAAATTTTACATCATTTCTCCACATGACATCAATACCCACATTCACCATGGAATGCTATTTTAAAAAAGGCTGTTCTGCCAGAGCTTATTCCACCTTTAAAATTATCCTGTATTTGTATTTAAGATCTGTAATTCACCATGCCTCTTGACCCCCATTACATATATCCAGGACAATAATGTCAACCTCTACAACCAAGTGCAGTATAACTACTGATAGTAGTTTAGTTTTAGTGTCTCCTCATGATATGCAGATCAAATTTTCTCAACGCAATTTACCACCAAAGTACTGTTACATCAAAATTTTAAAAAGCAGGATATCAATTTAGATCAAGATGTGTTTTGAAAACAGTGGAGAAAGCTCTCTGACAATGTTGAAATATCTTGTTTTGACACTTTCAGCATAAAAATTAGGAGCAAGAGTTTGCTAAGCAGGAAGAGTGCTAAATGACTTTGTACAGTTCCAGAATCTTTATTTTGATCTTTTCAAAGCTCTGTTTACAGCAGCTATTATTTACACCAGATTTCTGCAGTGGGGAAGTTAACTCACAGGAAATTAAAGCATTTTGATGTGGACATTGAAAAACGATAATCTTAACCAGATGACACTAATCACCCATGCATGCCTTCAAAATATTTTGCAAGAAAACCGCAAATTGTTAGTTATATCCATCATTTTCATATTCAGCTTTTTTGACAGAGCGGAATTAACTCCAACTTACACACACTGTCATCTTTAAGTTACAGGAATTAAGGATCACCTTCCAATTTCTACACTCCTATAGTGGACTGTATAGTGAATCACAGGATGGCCTGGGTTGAAAAGGACCACAATGATCGTTGAGTTTCAACCCCTCTGCTATGTGCAAGGTTGCCAACCACCAGACCAGGCTGCCCAGAGCCACATCCAGCCTGGCCTTGAATGCCTCCAGGAATGGGGCATCCACAACCTCCTTGGGCAATCTGTTTCAGTGTCTCACCACTCTGTGTGAAAAAATTAGTGACCAATGTCTTGTTGGATTTAGGGTGCCTGCTTGAGTTCAGCAAGACATTTCAAGTCAGTTGAAATTCTGCCAGTGGAGTCCTTATCTCTAGCTTCTCTTAGAAGCACAAGGTTTGGCTGGAGTTTTTTTTGTAGTGTTTATAGATGTAGATTTTTTTTTTTTTCCTCCAAAGAAAAAGAAGAAAATGTAAAGCCCTGAAGTAAAAATTCAGGAAAGAAGGCATTTACAGTGAGGCACAGAGTAGCTCTGTGCCTGAGTTGCTCATATACACAAATGCCAAACAATAGCTCAGAGTGGCTTTTTAATTCAGGACATGTATTAAGGAATAAATTACATGCTATCACTTGTCTCAGTCTGTAAGTAGATAAAGTAGATAATGAAATAATGTGAAATAATGGATGAGAGAAGGAAAAACATTTCTCCTGTGTGTATAGGTTAAATTGGTCTGTTTTCTTTTTGTCATTTCAGTTTCTCTTTTTTTTTTTTTTCTAGTTAAATTCTTACTTATATAGCCCTCCACCAATTCAGAATGGGTTGTACAATGTATGTCATGTCATGTGGGAAGTAAGACTTAAGGTCAGGCTTGCACATGTAAATATGATCAAATAAATTACACTATCAGATTAAACTTTTAATTAGCTAAGAAGAGCCATATGCTCTTGGGGATAAAACTGTTCAAATTGGATCAAAAGACAAAGGCTATGGTTCAGTGTAGTGACAAGATAGTCATTATTTGCAAATGAGAAAAGACAGGACAGCAAATATATTTATTTTTTAATGTCTGAAAGAACTACTCAGGTTCTGATACTGATATTATGTCTGTACACCTGAAATATTTGTTTACAACTGAATTCTGTGAGTTGTCTTGAAGATGTCAGAAGCGCATACAACCATTTTCAAGAGACATAAAAGGAGCTGAGACAATTAAATGTGCTATAGAGAGGTTTACTAATAAAGGCCTTGTCAAAGGCAATTTCAAATGGAAACTGATTTAAAGCATTCAGTTTGGCTCAATCATTAGGAATGCCTAGGAAGTCTCATTCCCACAGATCAACAAAACAGGGACACAGCTCTTTGAGACTGCAATTAACTTGACGAACAGTGTAATTGCCAAGTTTTCATTGCCTAAGCATGCTAAGCTGTCAGCCAATTGCTGCCTTGAAGCTGGTGAGGGACAGACTCCATTTTAGTCAATACTGACTACGTATCCATGGCCAAATTTATACTCTCTTTGCTATTCTCAAAACAATAAACTTTCTGCATAAGAAGCCTAACTGACTAGAGAAGGGTCATGCTCTTGAAGATACCTATAGTCTAAAATCCCTTTAGTTATTCATTTTGGGTTGTATATTGTGTTTGAATCTACTAATATTCTGTCAGTCGTTTCTGTATCAGCTGAAGAAACTCTTGACATACCAGTAATTCTGGTTGGAAGGAGACTCAAGTATCTTCTAAGCCAAATCAGGAGATGTCTTACATACTTAGACAACCACTGAAAGGAAATAACTTAAAATATTTCCTGAAACATAGCTAGATTTTTTTGCTATTTACAATCCAGCTCATACAGAATTCAGGTATGGTTTACACTCTTAAACAGCATTGGAAGAAGTAGACAATAACATTCCATAGACAGAGTCATTCATTATTCCTAAATTAAACTAAAAAATTGTCTGCATGCTGTTGCTTGTGATGCAAAAGAAACAGATATCTCCAGGGAGCTGGCTGAGGTAACACACATACATGGCCTGAGGGTGAGATTCATTCAAAGATTCAGCTGTCAAGATTTAAGCATCTACAGACATATTTCTGCATGAAGCCTCTGAAATTCAGAACTTATTCTGTGTTGTGGGATCTATTTGTTCTCATTCTGTGCAGCATACAAATCTAAAGACTTTTTTAATGAAGTCCAATAAACACTCATTTCCACCAGTTGTGATTTGTTTCTTTCGATACCACCAAAAATAAATAGTACGTATCCACTTTTGTCAGATTAAGTTTAAGCAGCAGCAAGGGAGGGATTTGTTTTTGCATTGACATGACAGAACGCTCAACACAAAAACACTTTATGTCAAGTGCCTATCAATTCTTCTTTGCATTTCAAGAGGTAAGCAAATACATCTGCATCTTTTTGGGAGTACATTCATCTTCACTGACATATAAGTAATAGTGAACTGATAATTTCATTGTACCATTGCGGTTGAAAGTGACATGAAACGTGTGAAGCAGTAAACGTAAGTTAAGAGTATTAGGTATATACACATTATTGAAATGTTTGGATATATGATGAGAGAAAAGAATAAACTAGCTAGTAATACCAGCTTTAATATGCTGATAGCTAGTAATATCAGCACCTGAACCGTTTAAGTACTCCATTCTAGCCCAGAGTCAGGCTCTCTTATAATCCATGATAGCCTGAGATTTGGCCCTCTCTCAGCATACTTGATTTAGTCTCCTTTCAATAAACTGTGCCTAGAACACAGGTGTCCTGTGCTGTGGGTAGATAATCAAACCTCTAGACTACTCATCACAAGGTAAAATATTCAGTCACCTATAGATGAAAATGAGTTTTACGTAGTCAGACCCTCTGCAAGCATATGTTAAAAAACTGATGCACTTAATATACCTCCAAGTTAGTTATTGACAGTCAGAAGTTCTCAAGGGATCTAGGAAATCCTCTAAGGGAGATGGCCTCAATCGTTGCTTGGGATTTATCTTTTTCAGCTTTCTATGTTCCAGATCATATACATACAGTCAATGTAGACCCTTTCCAAAGGTGATCTGAAAGGCAAATCACGTTCTTCCTATCACTAAGAACAGGATTTACCAAGCTGAATGAAATGTCTATATGGTTGGTTGCCCACACATGGCTGTCTGTGAGCTACAAAAGACTACTCATAACACCTGCAGATATGACTACAACCTCTAAAAGATCTGCATCCTTCTAGAAGGGCTTCTGGGGAGCAGATAGGATCTCCTAGGACATCTAACACAGCAACAGACCCGTAGGCAAGGACAAATTAATCCAAACAGCTGTCTCCTCCTTCTGTGGGGATCTAATCAGAATCTGAACAAAGAGAGCTAACAGGCTGACCAAACAGGGGTGTCAATGTAAGAGTGAACTGAGTGGCTCTTCAGATATTGCATTGACCAGATCTCAATCAACTATGTCATATTTAGACAAACAGTTTATGTAGATGGATAAATGTAAGCACACAAATCTGGGACTCAATCCCACCTTTAACACACTCAGTAATTTCTGCATATAGTTTAAATTTGTAACATGTTAATTTACTCTTCATTGTTAAAGCAAGAACAGAAAATACTCAAATTACTCTCACTAAAGTTAGGAAAATATATTTTTCTTCATATAGATACTATTTGAAATGGCATGTTTTATAAACGAGATCACTAAAAATAAAACTCAGAGGTGTTAGGGAAAAAAGCTGGTGACTAATCTCATTGTTTCAGTGTCAGCTGCCACCCACTGGTATTTATGAGGTGAATAGAATAAACATCAACTTAAATCTCTGTCCAGAACTCAGTTGCCCAAATCTTTATTTAGTTCTTCAAAAATTTAACTTCTATGTCTTTCCAAATTAAGATGTTAGAGAAATGGTGGGATTTAGAGATGGAAATTTCTCATGCCTGTTGTGTTAATGTCTTAAAGAGCTTTGGTCCTGGTCCACCTTGAAACATGAAAAAAAATATATTTACTGTTTTCTTCCTCTCCTAAATTCAAACTCCCTCAAACCCAGTTTTGATCCATTCAAGCAGTGGCTAATGCTCAGCAATATGAAAACAGTACTGAGGCAAATCCCCACCTTTATTAACCTTCCTCTGCCTCGCAACTTAAAATAGGAAAGGACACACAATGGCTGCATGTCAGAGTCCCTGAACAACTAAAGCAATTGCCCGTGACAACTTACTGTGATTTCCCAGGAGTAAGTGTGCAAGAGCAAATAAGATTAATTCAGTTATTCCATGATAAGCTGATCAAAGGTGTAAAAGATTAGTTATCATTAAAGATAACTAAAGATAACTAATCTTTATTCAATACTACAAAGAGCTCATCAGTCCTCAGCACAATGCAGACAGTGTTAACGATAAAGTCTAGTTTCAGACAGCAAAGACTAGAAATCACATTCTTCCTGTAACAATTTTCTCAGCCTTATCAAACCAGAAAAATCTAGGTATCAAGCACATACTTCTACTGCTTGCAAATGAAATAATCAAGATGTCCATCTCTCTGACAACATTACAGAAGGGAACCTTAAAAGGTAATAGCCATACAACAAAAAAGGCAGGAAGAAAGAAATAGCAGATCGTGGAGCAAAGTTGAATCAATTACTCTAATTCCAACAAGTAGCAAAGTTCAAACAGAGAAGGAGGAGGCCCACCTGGAGAGTGGTAAAGCACTCAAAGACATGATGGTACCTACAGCCATGGGTCAAGACTAGACAAAGCCATGGGGCTTTTGATCATAGAACCCTTAGAGTTGGAAGGGACCTTTAAAGGCCATCTAGTCCAACTCCTCTGCAATAAACAGGGACATCCACAGCTACATCAGGTTGCCCAGGGCCTGATCCAGCCTCACCTTGAAAGTCTCCAGGGACAGGGCATCAACCACATCTCTGGGCAATCTGTGCCAGTGCCTCACCACCCTCACTTTTTCCTTATATCTAACATATATCTACCCTCTTTAAGCTTGAAGCCATTTCCCCTTGTTCTTTCACCACAGACCCTGCTAAAGAGTCTGTCCCCTTCTTTCCTGTAGCTCCCCTTTAGATATTGAAAAGCCACTATCAGGTCACCTCAGATCTTCCTCTTTTCCAGGCTGAGCAGCCCCAGCTCTCTCAGCCTGTCACTGTAGGAGAGGTGTTCCATCCCTTGGATCATTTTTGACTCCCTCCTCTGGATGTGCTCCAACAGCTCCATGTGCCTTCTGTACTGAGGACAAATGCCCTCATTATAGGAGAAATGTCTTACATCTCTCCTGTACTGAGGATCTACTGTTAACTGCACTTGATCTAGTGTCATCTAGTCTTACTTGGAGCAGGTTGTTGATTTCCAGATATCTTGTTCAGCCAACAGTTATATGATTCAAAAAGACAGAGTGAGGGACATACAAGAGAAATGCAAACAATTTGAAACAGTTAATCCATAAAATACAACATACATTTAGGTCAAACTGAAGCACGCCCTTTTGTCTAGAAAAGGGACACTATAGCTGAACACAAATTTGTGTAACATTTCAGAGGTGCAATCAGAAGTGAAAAATTCTCCCTCCATCTTTTTGTAGAAATTCTAAAACAGGATTATAGTCATGGAAAACAATCACTCTGACTTTTAGCTTTGACTTGAATTTTCTTTTGCTGTTGCTTATCTCTAAAAAAAAAAAACTGAGCAGAGGGAAGTAACAATTGTGCAAGGTTATGCCTGGGCCCTGTACAAAGTTTTATGTAATAACTCCATTGTAAGAGCAACATCCTCTGGACTTCTTGAAGTCTTCCTGATACCTTCCCAATGCCCCATAGAAAGGCCACTACCATCTAACAATAGGAAGAGACAGAATTACATGATAAAGGTTTGTTTATTACAGTAAGAAAACAAAAGAATTCACACTACTCACATTTTATTTCTCTTCTTTTCTCCACTTGAAATGTGGTAGTATAATGATAGAATAGGACTCAAGTGAATTCACATAGAGCAGAAACAATCTGCACTGAAAGCAAGCAGCATCAGCAAACAGCATAGACTGAAAATTGTTCCTGTAGCCTTCACAGTGAATTCTTTTCAAAAATTTCACTATTCAAGGTCAATTCCTAGAATGACTTCGCAGGCCCATAGATAGTCTACAGTTACAATGTATGTTATTTGCAGGAGATAATCTGTCTCATTCCACCTCTCAGTGAGAAATGTCCACTGTTGAAGTGGACATTTCAAAGAGGTTCATTTGGTAGATTCTAAGTCATGTACATATCCTGTGCCTACTGTGTCACTTGAACAATATAAAATTCTTCTAATATTTACATTCTAAAATGTATTCTTTTGCTCACTTAAGACACACGTCTGTCTGGTTAATGACTGCCAAATCGGCAGTGTTGCAAAAGGGGCATAAAGAGGTGGACAAGATAATTACACTATTTATCAAATGGCTTCTCAATCAAAGTCAAGGAGTTTTATTAAAACTTAAGCATAATGAAAATAAGACCTTGGTGTGCATGAAAAGTATTCTTAGACTCCATTTGCTAGTAGGAAGAAAATGTGAGTATACCACTGAAATTAGCTGAATGGTTTGTATTTACATAATTATATATATATGAAAATACATTTGTATAAGTATCTATTTCTTATCTATGATATATTATCTTCTTATCTATGATACATTATCAGTATGTTCAGAAACTGTGGATCCTTTTATCACCTCCAAACTGAGTTTTATATCTCAAAGTTTCTCTCTATTTCTTCTGACTCATATCTATGCAAATTTGAGAGCAAATTACTGGATTTGGTGTTATACACAGACCTAGTTTGAACAAGCACTGTGCACAATCAGTATATCAAGGGGAAAAACAAGTGGATCACAATAATATTCCCTTTAATATTAAAGTCCTAATATCATAAAAGCATAATGTCCATTTCTAGATGTAATCTATGTATAAAACCCAAATAAGAAAGAATAAGGAAATAGTTATTTGGACAGCAATCTTTTATCAAATTTTCTTTCTCTCCCTGCTTGCCACCTCTCTCTTTTTTGTATTTTTTTTTTTGACTGTCATCACTGAATTAGAATAACTTTCCCAGAGGACTACAGCTGAGCTTGCTAATAAGCTACATCCATAAGAATCATAGAATCACCAAGAATCACCAAGACCTCCATGATAATCTAGTCCAACCACCCATTTACCACCAGTATTTCCCTATTTTTAGTAGCCCCACAACAAGACAGAGAAGACAGGACCTGCCAGGTTTGCACAAGCATACCATGGGGTTGTTGGGTCACCTGCTCTAGTCAGATTGCAGTGAAGGGCAACCCTGTGTTGGGAAAGGAATGACTTTAGCTGGAGGTAGTCAGATACTGGATTTCGGGGCACATAGATCTCTACTGTCTCTGCTATGCCATACATGGTGCAGCTGTAAAATACCTGTTGCTCATTTTAAGTAAGCTCATTAGTATTCTACTAAATAGAAGTTCTTCTACTCTACACAGAAGTTCTATTTCTCTTTATGTTGGCAGAGATCTAAAAGATTCCTTAGACTGTAAGTATTCTGAGTGCAAATTGATACAAGTTTTATATTCCAGCAAAGTGTTCTGGTATATCTATATGGCACTGTGAAAGAAATGATGCAGGACAAATGTAGTGACGAGACTGAAGGCCTGATGTTCCCCTAAGTTTAGGGAAAACTTAAGGAAACTGTAGAATAGGATGGTAAATACATAAAAACAGGATATCTGGGTTGCTATAGTATCTAATAAGATATAAAAACTGAATCCATCATAACCATATTACAGCATGAAAAGCACCTGGAAGGTTCCTTTCTATGATACATGCCTGAGGATGAGTAATTTACAATGTATTCTATTTTGGAACTTGTATTGGACAACCATTCTGTTATAGGATAGCCATGAATCATGCAAACAATTCTTCGGGGAGTCAAAAAGCAGATTAGTGATGCAAGCATATTTATCTTTGAAGTTGCTTTTTGAATAGAATGGTTGGAGATTGTTTCATTGTCATCTACTAAGTGGCAGATTTTTATAATCTATTCATAATTCAGTTAGTCACGACAGTCTGAAATTCTATTGTGCTCTACATGGATGAATGTTAGAGAACTAATGTCCCATAATGCAGGTGCAATTGCAAATCTGTAGTATTTTAAGTGGGGAGTAGTGCATTGTTCATAAAAATCAAAGAAACAGAACTGGAAAAAGACTTAGGAAGTCATTTACTTGTTAATTTCATCATGGTTGCACCCAAGGAAAAATTAAGTTGATTCAGGTCATTACTGAAAGCTGCTTTTCTGTCTTCCACCGGATTCCACTTTTCCCAACACAATTTATTCCTTGCCTTCATGGGCATTGTCATTATATCCTTAATGTCCACTATTAATACTCCCAGGAGATTTCTAAGTTAAACATTTAAAAAGTTAGACTTTTTACCCTGACCACTGTGGACAGTGGGAATGGATACTATTCCTTCTTAGGTAGTTATTAGAAATTTTTACATACTAAGTCTAAATACTTCAGTTAAGAAATCATAACACTGCCATAGCAGTAATAATGTTGATGAGGAAAAACTGTGATAAGGTCACAGCCTTCTGATTTATAGAGGTTCCATTAATTTCAGCTTTATGAAGTATCTGGAAGTCATTACTTGATGCTATTGATGTCATTACTTTATTAATTTAGAAACAATAAACCCAGGGATGAAAAGTCAGTAACCAATCTTTTGATACTATGAAAAAATTCCTGCTGTGCTTTCTGGATTGATATCAAGCAGCAGCAAACCTGTAAATATCTCTTCTCAGTCTCTCTCCTGTAAAATTTTAATTTCTCTCTCCAATTTTCTTAATTGCATTATTATGAGAAAGTAGTTTGAATGCCTCAGTCCTCAACTATTTCATTTTCCAGCTTTGCTTTCCAGAATTGTCAGTTTGATTTATCACATAAATTCAGACATTTGATTTGATAATTCTGTTGTTATAATTTAATGTGCATATCACAGAGAGACATGAGAAAGAATTAAGGACTAAAATTACAAAAATAAAAAGGAATTTAAGTCCATGGACATTTTAAGATGTGCATTGGCCAACAGCCGTCAAATAGCTCAACATTGTTTCCTGGAGAGAACTATGAGTTGTTTTGTTTTTAATATTAGCTGTATTATTATTGATCCAAATGATATCACCCTATAGCTTTTTAGCTCCTGTCTGTAGAATGACACTGAATCTGAATCTTCAAATTCCTGCTAAATCTCATCATAAAATCTTATATCTTAAAAAGATACATGGAAAATGCAACATAATTTCAGAAATTCACATATATCCAACAAGCTATATTTATACTATGCATTGGAAAATTCAAATACTTTTACTAAACCAAACATTTTCAGTAGGCACACGATGGGATCTGATGATGTAAAACCAGAACAGAGTGATCTTGGCAAATAAAAAAAGAATGTTAGATAATGTGATGACATTTTTATAAAATGGAGGATAATATACAAAAATGATTTACACTTGTGAAATCAACCACTTCTTTTACTGACAGGATGGCAAAATTCAGGGACTCCAGTGGAAAAGAAAGGACTGTGAGAAGGGTATTCAATGCACAGAGGACAGAGAAGAGTAGGGAGATGACAATAGGAATTGTAGACAGATGCCTTTCAGTAAGGCAATGAAGGTAGAGTATAAGCAGCCTTTGACACATAAATTGAATTGGCCCCAGGAGCTGGACTCAGAGATCCTTTTGGATCCCTTCCAACTCAGGATATTCCATGGTTCTATGATTCTTTGACATAATGAGGGAATTCGGCAATGGGGGTGGAGAGGAATGGCACCAGAAGATGATTCGTATCCATAGAGATTGGGGCCAATTTGGAGCAATCATCAGGAAAAACAAAAACAAAAAAACACAAAGAGAGGTGAGATTGGACTGAAATGCTATGAAAACCTCTGCACTGCCTGCCCTGAAAGGTTAGCTTTGAAAACACCTGCTACCAGAGAAATCAGAGGAAGATATGATACCTTTTGAAATGTTAGCTGGAGTATGGAAACCAATGAAAAAAAAAATCTGCAGGGTGGCTAAATCAGAATAATTAACTGCTCTCTATATTTTTCTTATAAAAGGAACTTCATCTTCATTGTGAGCTGTATAGAAGTAACACAGTAGGAATGTATCTCCACAGTTAAAAGGAACTCACTGCTGTAACAACTGATATACATTAGAAACTTTCCAATGATATAACCACTGTGTCAGAATTGAAAATATCCTATTCTGTATCATCCTTATATGAAGCATCTTTTAATAGTATAGTGATATACTTTTGGAGGTCACAGGCAAAAGCAAGCATGAATTCAGTTATTACTGTTTACTACATGCTGACTTCATCATGTGGATTGGTTACACAAAAGACAAAGTTGATCTTTGCTCAAAGATGATCTTTCATCTATGAGGCTTAAAAGCTAGACACATTAGCAGGTAGTAAAATATCAACATTCAGAGAGTTAATATAATATTATTAACTCAGCCCATCCCTCTAACAATTTCTTCAACTAGTGCCTGTGTTTCTCTGCATACCAATCCTGTTTCCCTTTCTTATTCTGAGATGAAAAGAATAAATGCTACAGAAGGGCTTGATTCCCAAGAGAGGTCATGCTGCTCTGTGCCCCTTCATCATTGCTGAGCCTTTTTTCCTAGGCATTTTAATGTATCCCGTGCCACTCATGTTCCTACCATACTTACTTTAATATCACTTTCATACCTAAAAGATCATTTATATAAATAGTAATAGGAAATAGATAGAAGAGTACAGAGAGGTATTGAGGCACAATGTGAAGAAAATGTTAATTACTGACACTGAGCCATAGGATTGAACACACAAGCTCATTTATCCCATTGAGCACATCTCCCAGAAAAGGTCTGCAGTGAACTGATGTTGAGCGATGGCTACTGGGGGAGCTATGCACCAAATTCCCTCTTACCCTTCTGTCCTGTGGATATTTAATCTAGACTTACACCGTTTGAAAGAAGATTTGGATTCCTCCAACACCTTAATGTGAGCACAACACAACCAAGAATCACTCTGTATGATGAAATGCTGCACAACTATACACTGTGACCTTGTGTTAATACTCCTAAATAGTACTGGTTAGTTGGCAGTGCATATTTGTGACAGCTTCTAGGATCTCCTTCACAGAGTCATGAGCCAACAATTCCCTAATGCCTTTTTCGACAACTATCAGTACATCAATGTTGCCCAGGTGCATACCCCACAGTGAAATCCCACATTTCTTTAGGCAAGTACACATTAAATTGAGACATGGTGTACTGTCAGCCTGTTACACTTAAGCATCTTTGTTTCTTCTCAGAGGCTGAGTTAAAACACCTTCTGTTTTGCTTTTACAGAATGCAGTTCTTACAGTTCTGCTCTCCACCTCAAGCACCTGGCTGGCTAGACTAACCAAATTCTGAGTATGCTCTGATCAGCTTTTTCCATCCTTAGAGATTCCTGTTCTACTACTTTAGTGCTTTCTCAGCACCTCAACCTCTTCCTTTGCTTTTATTTACTTTAAATGCAGCCTGCACAGTGTGATCCATTCAGGCCTGGGCACCGGCATTAGTTCACAGACAGCTTGTGAAAAAGTTGACTCTAAGAAGCCCTCACAACTCATGGTATGCCTTGTACACAATGCTATTGTTTTTCTCAGCTTTCTGGGGAAGGCATGCTGTCCCTTCTGAATTATGACTGGTTTCTTAAAAGAAAACAAAATAATTTCCCAAGTTTTCATTATACTGCTTAGCACTCTCCTCCTGTTCAAGTAAAAAAGATTTGACATTTTTTTGTGCCTCCTTTCAGAAAAGAAATAAAAGTATTTACTTTCCTCAACTAGGATGACAGAAAGATCTCTCTCCAGTTACTAAATTTCATTAAATACATAGGAATTCAGATTTGTAGACCCATTTACCCTTTTATTATATTCAGCTCACATTCACCTTCAGTTCTAAAAGTTAATAGGGGGACTCACAAAGAGGTCTCTTTCTCAGGAGACATGTCCAGTCTAAGTCTAAGTTTCTGTCCCATGAGCAGAGATGATGAAAGACAAGGTGAGTAGGCAATCAAGAAACAAGAAGGAAGAAGAGTATAGCAAGAATACACAATTGAGTTCCCCTACATTTCCCTTGATCAAACAGGACTATCCTCCATTTCTTACAGACATGCTATAACTGAGAAGTGGTACCACCTATTCAATGCTCACTAAGAATGCAGAGCACATGTCTCTCAGAAGGCCCACACATAGGTGGAGATAAAATCTTTCCTTATTTTACAGTAGTACACCTGTAGATCATTGTGTAAGATAGCAAAATGACTTGGGTTTTATTTTGTTCCTTTGCATCATTAATTTTAGATCCTTTCCTCATATGTGAGCAGGTAGTCTTTCACCTTTAAGGTGATAATTAATTTGCAATTTCAAAATTATATTGTGTTCCACGTTCATCTAATTGGCTTCATCTTGTTTAGCTGTCTTCTCTCCACTTCTAATGTTGTCTCTTTTTAACACTGGAGGAATCTTCCATAAAGCCAAATTGCCTGCTTCACAATATAGAATCACAGAAGCACCAATGTTGGAAAAGACCCACAGGATCACCCAGTCCAACCATATATCTATTCTCTTTCTACTCGTATCTGTTGCGCCTTAATTATGAAGGTTTGAGAGAACATAACTAGTATTCAGTGTGATTATACAATATCTCCATTACTTTAACTGTAATCTTTGAACTATGCAGACACTATGAGACACAGTACTGGCTCTCTGCCCACAACTTTTTCTGTGTTGACAAATTACTATTATAATACTGTAGTGCATAAAATACTAGACCACTGTACCATACTACAGAGACCAGATAGTAAATAGAAGCAAACTCAAAGCAGACCATCACCATTCTCTTTCACCATAGCACATTCATATTTATTAACAACTTAACTCTGTTCATGAAAGCATTAGAGAATCCAAGGGCTACACAATATTTTGGTTTCTTCCCCCTTCCCCCTCCCCCCAGTTAGATAGCTACAAAAAAAAAAAAAATACCTGCTTTACATAGAACTGTAGATACAAATCCTCAGACACCTAAGATTATCCCCATGGCTCTTTACAATTTCTGTTGAGTTAAACAACTGATAAACTGAGAAATCAGTTCCTCCACACAATAATTTTCCTCTTTGAGAAACTGAATGAATCTGCTCAGCATCCAGGATTAGGGTACTCGCACTGTAAAAAGAAAGGTTTACATTTGGGTCTTCCCTCTTACGTATATTCTTCTCACAGCATTGCTGAAGTTTATGTCAAAGGACATTTCCTTACCATGTTAGAAGATCTGCTTATTTCCACCATGGAAATATATATAATTTGTTTCATTTTGGACACAGCGGAGTATCAGTTGTTAACTCAATTCTCTAACAGAAGAGGCAAAAATTAATTAACTTTAGATTATCATGGTCTAGATACAGTGGGGATGGACATGATAAAGCCTTATTAGTTTTCACGCATTTCCTCACTGAACAGCCACAGACAGCTAAATACTTGAAGTTATATAACTCCCTCCCAAAGCTTTTGTTTGGACCCCATTTCACTCGCCACTGGCAGTACACTGTGATGCTCAGGTACCTGGAAAGAGAATTATTGCCACGCTCCAAACTACTTGTCCAGACCCAGTCTTTCATTGCTTCAGCTATAGAGAGTCAAACTTAACATATTGGTACTATCAAACACCTCCAACAGATGAATGATCTTTTCTCAGGGAAATTAGTCTAAAAAAAATAAGCAGCAATTCTTATTGCAGTCTTTTTCACCTGCCCCTTCACAGGTGACTTCCCAATAATCCACAAATTTATAATTTTACTATCTAGTTGTTGGCCCTTGGAAACAGAAAAATTGCTTCTGATAACCTCTTCGCAATACTAGGTAAAGCGTCATTGGGAACATCAACAACCACATAAAGAAAAAAGTAAACTCACCCAACTGGCGATAGGGTCTCAGGTTACAGAACACACCTTCTCAAGCAGCAGCCTTCATTCAGGAAACACTCTCCTTTCAGAGGCTAGCCCTTAAATGAGCCCAGGGAGTTACGTGGGAAGCACAGGTGAATTGCTTGCACCTGTACTTCCTGGGCCAACCACCCCCCCCCTTTACCAGGTGCTCAACCATCAGTTCAGGCTGTGACATAACTCTTCTGTTACACCAGTATAGCAATGCTTGGAGGTTTTCCTCCATTCTGAACAGAGGATTGTATCTCCCAATGAATCTCATAGGGTTGTCCTGATCACTCTGAACCACATAGGCACTGATTAGCCACAATTCCTGTATTTTTGAGGAAAAAATACCTATCAAAAAATGGCAAGTAACATCCAAAATTAAGTCTTAGTTATTCACTGTAAAACTCACTGTCAGACTTCAGAAATTTAAAGTCCTCATAGAAAAATGTGCATGGTACAATTACATTATAAAACCATTCATTTTGCAACATTATTAATACATTCTGGGATTTTGAAAAATGATTGTCATTAGCTATATTCTATGGCCGTATTTGTCACCTACTGAACATTTTCTCTAGACAAAAAAAAAAAAAAAAAAGCAGACAGCCTTTGTTGCTCATTCTTACTAAGATGCAGTTATTTTCTGCAAGGCAATATGGGATGAAGAGATTCAAAATCTCTTCTGGTGTGCCCTCACTCTTATTGAGAAGAACTAATGCCTGTCATTAATTGCTAATTACCTTCTTCCACCTCTGGCTTCTCTACTCCAGTAGTAACTGCTCTTCAGAGGTGGGGTTAATGCACTGCACACTGAAAATTTGTTCTTTGTCAAAACATTCTGTAGTAAGTTCTACTGACACACACTTCAGTGCCAGCCACCATGGTTCCTGCTCATTTTTAAAAACCTGACTCTTCAGGAGAGAGAAGTCATCTTACCAGAAGAATGTCTTTGACAACAAAATCTTAGGGCTCCTCAACCTCCCTTCTATTATTTCAGCTGAATTTTTTCAGAGCCAAACGAGCTCCGTGAAGCTCAGTGCCCAAAATCAACATAACTCTGAGATTTTTGTTCAGAAATCACAAAGTTACTTAAATGCTACCTGGAACTCTTTCTGCCGAAACCCAGCACACCCCAAGGCACACCAATCTCTGCATGGCAACTGTCCGGTTGATTGCTTGTGTCAATGCACACAATGACTGTATGAAGGTTAATCCAGCAACACGCTATCCAGACTGAAAAGTGCTCTAGGGCAGAAAGCCCACATTTATGATGCCTGCTAGGTGGCCACCTGCATGTTTATTCACACCAGTACCACAATGGCAGGTTGGCATCATGCTATCATTAGTAAAACAGTCCTAGATTAGGCATTCACTTTGTAATTCTGGAATTGCCTAGGGTTACAACCTCAAACAAGCACTCAAATCATAAGTGGGATTTAAGGGGAATGGCAGCTCTTCTTAGCGTGCTGTCCAAATTCCTTATCCCTCAGTACTATTGAAATTTAAAGACCTACAGCTAAAGGAAATCTGATGAGGATGGGCACTCTAAGAAAGACAAGGTAAAAAGAATGAGACAAAATGATTTGAAAATAAAAGAATGGAGATCTAGAGTGGATATAAGAAAGAAGTTTTTTATGATAAAGGTGGTAAAGTACTGGAACCAGTTGCCCAGAAAGCTGGGGAGGCACTCAAGGTCAGGCTTTACAGGGCTCTGAGCACCTGACAGAGCTGCAAGTGTCCTTGTTCATTGTAAGGCAGTTGGACTAGATGGCCTTTAAAGGTCCCTTCCAACTCACATGATTATATGGTTCTATGAAATGGGCCTGTAGGCACAACAAAGGCAAGGCACTCCCCACCCTTGAGAGCCTGTAGTGTATGTACATTTGGGATATGAGTACACAATCAGCAAAGTATCAAAGAGTTCCAGCTGCTCATGGCTGACTCTCTCTTATAGGAAGTCACAGGTATTACTCTAGCTTTAGAATATAACCCTGGAAGAATTGCTTTCTACTTTATCTTTTTTAAACCAGAGATTAAGTACACAAAATCTAAATATGTGAGACATATATACACTAATATTACAATCCCAGACAAATCATCATCCTCTGTTTTGCACTCTAAAGAATAAAATCCAGCAAATAGCTTTCCATATCTTTCTGCAGCAAGAGACCCTCTCTGAAAAATCAGGCTGCTGGAAAATATAAAATCAAGCAGCTGCATACTAAATACCAACAGCTGCAGCCATCGGTAACACATGCCACTCACTTTATGTAAAGTTGCTTGAGAGGGAGATTTGTGAAACAGATGGGCTACAAACAGAAAGGGAAACATTTTCTTTCTTGGTGCTGTTTTTAAATTGCCTCTCTCACATCTTTTCATGGCTCTATTTGCTTTTTCATGTTAAACAACAGCAGAAATTCATATGATAATACTACTGGCATAAAGCCTATAGAGATTTTTCCTCAAGTCCTCCCTTTTCTGGAAAATCCCTTCTTCTCCTCAAGAACAGTGACACACAGGAGTTTCAGCTTTTGAAACTTGCATGCTAGTGAAGGTTGTACCACATACATGGGTTTGTAAAGGCCAACAGAGTTCAGCCCTGGTTTGTGACGAGGTCCTGCAGGAATGACCTGGAAAGGACAACATCCAGTTACAGCCTGGGTTTCCTAACAGTGGTAGCTGAAGACAAAGATGAGCAGGAGCTACCACTGATGAAAGTGAACACAACAGAAACAGCAGTCGTTTCAGTGAGTGTTTCCTCAATGCAGTGATACCAAAGAAAACCATGGAAAATGTCCCAGTATCATGAAGTTGTCAAGGCCCCACTGCTTTACTGTCTGTCAAAGAGCTTCACAATTAACAGTGATCACTGGAGGACTCTCAGAGGATGCTCCGCTTACTCGGAATCACGTACTATGGATATTTGCAATAATATGGGGTTCTGAGCATTTGCCAATATTTCCCAGTCTCAGGGTTTGAGGGAATGCCAAGCCTGTTTTAGTAAGTTGTCATAAATCATCTCCATAACTCAAGGTGAGTTATGGAACAATTCCCAAATTCAGAATAAAACAATATAACACAAAAGGAATTATAAAGACACAGGCATGCAGCACTGAGAGAACATAAATCTGAAAATTTAGATCAGGTTTGAAGGATTCTCTTGCCTCAGGTAGTTCAGCTAATAAGCTGAAAATTTTCTCAGAGTCCTCCCAGCTGATTATTTCTCACATGACTCAAACATTGTCTTTACAGAGGGATTACTCAGGAGATTTTTGTTATACTGTTGAAGACACCCATTTTCCTTCCCACTTTGCCAGCCATTACACTTGGCCCTAGAGTAAGGAGATGTAAACAAACAAGGTAACTTCACCACATTATTTGTCCAAACTTCTCCCCAAGTGATGATAGTAAAATCCCCTGCCTAACCAGCACCAACAAAGCCACCTTTAAAATGGATGAAGTATTTTATCCTTGAACTTCTGAGGATTAAGCTTGATAGTCATATTTTAATATGAAGAAGCATTATAGCTTTATTCCAGTAATACAGAGATCTCTGCTAATTAATATTTTTTCTCTAGTTTTCTGAATAGAGTATACACTTACTGAACAATGCCAGTCATATAATCACAGATACAGAAGTACAGAATTTGCATTAACACTTCCCATACACAGAGTGATTTCATAGAAGCTTTGACAACCTCAGCACTCCAGCCTGATTTAACGGAGTGGATCCTCCTTGGAACCTTTGTTCCATTGCAAAGTGAAATCCCGATGAGGAGACTTTATTTAAGGATGAAGATCCCTGATTAATTAATGTAAAAAGGAAATTGTGATGGTACAAATACTTAAAATTTATCTGTAAAAGAACAAAGGCTGGACATGCTTTCATCAAAACTTTCTCTCTCCCAATGGATAATGGCATCTCTTTTATGTGCTGGTATATAAAGGGACTTGATTTTAGTAGATCACAGCATATCATGATACAATATTCTACATTCTGAGAATTCAAGGTTATTTGGAATTTATATTTTTAATGTAAGCAACTTGGTTATGCATTAAGGAAAAGCCAGAGTGCTATTTTCTTCAGAAGTTTTCCACCTATTCTCAGTGATACTGCTGCAAGCAGAATGTCTAGCACTGACACCTTTTCCAATTTTTCCAAATACTTATTTGATTAATTCATCTTATATCATCAAAAAATGTCATACTCCTTAGGTGCTTTGCCAGTGCTCTTCTTTATGAGTGCTGTATTTGCAACATTCTTCATTTTGATAAATGGTTCTTCACACAAATGTTCTTCAAGCAGAGAAAAGGGTTTGAAAAAATCATTTTAGTATGCAAATAGCAATTCCGACCACTGCTTCTGAGTCATAGAATCATAGAATCATTAAGGTTGGAAAGACCACTAAGGTCACTAATCCAACCTATAAATGTCCACTGTCAAGTAAGTGCCCAATTAGCTGGTTGGTGTGCCAGGTTAAAGAACACAGGGATGGACATATTTAGTCTTCTGCCAATCAATGGATTAGAGCTACTCTGCATTTATAGAATTACAAAGCTGATCAGAACCAGGCCCTACCCTCTATTCATACACCATGTATTCTCCAGCATTGCCACAGGTCTAAACCAAGCTCTATCTTGCCTCTACCATGCTAATCATTTCAGTACTTTATGTTAACAAGCAGTAAGCAGAGTTTGTGCTGCCTTTTTTCCTGAATCCCAAAGCTAAGTTTCTGGACAATGCAAGTTCCAGAGGATTTTTGTTTCAAGTTAAGAAGCAAAAACTACTATGCAAATGAAAATGGCAGGGACAAAACGTTCATAAATCAAGACAGACAGAATGTTGAGCCTCAGAATCATGTCAGGATGAGTTATTGCATTTATCTTACAGTGATGTCTGCTGAGTACTAACAGACAACAGTACAAGCCTGCCAAAAATGAGACCATCAAAATGGACTCCTCCCAAAGCACTGCTCTCCATAATCTCTCTTTCTGCCTCTCAAGTTTTGTAATGGTCTCATTTATTAACTTAAGAGGATATAAAAATAAAATAACATTCAGCTATGAAAGCAGCAATGAAAATAATGACATTGCTTGAAAGTGCACCATCATTTTGTGGTCGAAATGGCTCAGGTAAAATACAATGATTCAGATATTCACCAGTTCAAAGTTCACTGAATGGTAGAAGGTATTTCTACCACAGTCATCACTAGGGCTGCAGCAACACAGAGATCAATCAGGGGACAGCCATGCTGTCCTGTTTGCAGAATCTTTTATCCTCCATCTACGGATAAAAGCAAAACATTTCATTGTGCTGCTGCAATCTTCTCCTGAAAGTTTTCATCATCAGGGGAACTGAAGAATCACATGTAACCCAAGGGTGACTTAAAACTCTTGTAGAAAACAAAGGAAGTAGGAGCTGATGTTTAGAGAAGACATCCTAAAACAGATATCATGGAGTGTCCTCTTTCCAGCTCAGCCTCATCCCAGTCTGACAAAGACTTTATTCCTGAATCTGGAGACGAAAGACTAAATCTCTGCATCCAAGCTATAAAAATGAAGAGGTAAAAAATGTCTGATGAATGTACACTAGACTTGCCTGCTTCCACAAAACATACTAACTGTGCCCAGCCAATCCATCCTCTGATCTGAGGCACACAAGCGCTTTCTGCCTCCGCCAGGCTCATTTTAGTCATCTCTGTATTCTTTTTCTCCTCCTTCTTCCCAAATGCTGTGAAATTCAGTCTTCGTAAAGTTTTGTCCAATTACAGCATATGAATACAAAGAGTCACATATGAATTCTTCTTTTTTAAAAAAAAAAACAGCACCTTGAAATGTCAGCCACTTTTCTGCTCCGGTTGCTATAAGAATATCAAAACATCTTCCTCTATTCCATTCTCATAGCCAAGATATCACATTTAATGAAACATGCTGTTTGTTTCTTAAAACTCAGCAGCACTAAATACTTCTTTATCCATCTGATAAAGCTCTGACAATTGCTGAGTGATGTAGCTAAAGCGGAGAGAACATGGACCAAGAAAAAAAAGGAGCAAATAAAGGGAGGCTGTCTCTTGAGGTATGATTCTGCCTCCTTAGTAGAGAGTGCTACTCAGGAATATGATTCCCTCTAAATTCCAGCTGTCACAGAGCCATCAGTGTCTTCATGCTGAATGTGAATTTCCTGCTCCAGCACTCACTCAGCTCCATGTGCTGTTCCTGTCAATAAATGGCTGCATAAAACAGCTTCTTTAATACTTATGAATTAAGTGCTACATGTGGAGCAGCACTCCTACAGAGAAAATTTGAAATTTGTTACCTTAGCAACAAAAGCATGTTAATTTAATATGTATGTGTATTTGCTTTCACTTATTTCTACAGAAGTTTCACAGGAATGAAAATATACAAGGAGATATTCTCAGTTTCTAACCCTGAGATTCCGAATTACAGGAGTAAAAGTCGGGATAGCTAATAATACCATGAGCAGGTCACAGTCCTATTCACTTCCAGCTCAACTCACCAGAATCTTTTCAAAATGAGGCAACCAGAGATGCTATAAATCACAGCCAATTCAAATGGGTTTTTTTCTTTCTGTGTGATTCACAGGATATTTTTGTTTCAGGTAAAGGTAGTTCTGTGCTGGACCAATCTGCCATGATTTGTACTGATTATTTGTCCACAAAATGCGCTAAAATGCACTACTTCCATCTGTTCAGTTTTCTAACATCTGTGAAATGAATTTAAGAAAAAATTGTGCAAATTGACAATTTTGTTTTGGATCTGGGATAAGAATAAATTAAGTATGTTAAGGGCTTTATCTCTTTCATAAGACCCTGTGTCTGGTATGATGCTATGTTTAGGTTCTAAGAGAAAAAACTATGTTGATAATCCACCAACGTTTGCAGTTGCTGCTCAGAAGTGTTGTACAGAGCCAAGGCCATTCACAGAGAATGGCCCAAGGAGCTGAGGCTGGGGGGACAGGATTAGGACAGCTGACTTAAACTGGCCAAAGGGATATTCCATTCCATATGATACCATGAGGAAGGAATTTTGAAGAGGCTGGGAGTTCATCTTGCTCTCTTCTGCCGCCTGGGCTGCCTAACTGTATGGGTCAGAGGGTAGTGAGCAATTTCTTGTGCATTCAAATAGGGTTTATTTGAATGTTGTTATTATGTTGTTATATACATTCATATATATATATTCATAACTATTATCCTTTTCTCTATCTTAGTTAATCGTTTTATCTCAACCTGTGAGTTCTACTTTTTCTTCCCCAATCCTTATCAAATTGGAAAGGGGAGAATGAACAAACAACTGTGTTCTGCTCAGTCACTTGCCACGTTAAACCACAGCACTTGGTAACCTGGAACATCTGATACAACTGAGCAATTTGATGCTCATTTCAATATTCAGTTTTGGTTTTACTTTGAAAGGAGGATCTGAAAGGTCTCAGCATGGGTGACCAAGAGGAACATAGACTTTCGGCTTGAGCTACCTGGCAGAGAAAGAATTGGGGCTCAGACAGAATATTTTTCTTATCACTATGTTTTCCTTCAGTGCATAGACAACCACCTATAAACAGCAAGCTGTTCTAGCTCACTGAAATGGAGCAGACAATGAAGAAAGAAGCACTACTGCTTGGCAGCAGCATTTCAGTCCATGAATGACAGACCCATGCTGTTCTTCAAGATCATGATCCAACCCCACTGCAGAGGCAGTCAGTCACAATCTCCAAAAACCACAGCATCCAGTACACAAATGCATAAACTTGCTCTCATGAGGTTGAATGTTATAGTAATGCCTCAAAAGATGGTATTTATCTTTTTTTTCCCAAAAAGAAATGTAGAAGGTAGCTGGATGATTATTGGTTGATTGGTGCTTGAGTAGGAAGAAGAGGAGTTGATTAAATACTATCAATTTTTTATAAAAGAAAGCAAATTCCTGCTCAACAGAGCATACGGATGCACAGCAGGGTTGTACTTAAAGTTTCTTGTTCCACACTGCAGGAGGGAAAGTATTGGGATCAGGAGTAGAGGAGACTCAAATCTCAAACACAAGATCTCAAGCAGGATCCTTTTTGTGGGAGCATAGCCCAAACCCACAGCTCCCCATGCATCTGCTGGACTCATAAACTGTCCCAGAAAGCTGCACTGTCACTTTGATTAAGTGGGACAAATCTAGCAAAATCCAGAGCAAAGAAACAGCTTTTTCAGCTCCAACAAGAAACAACAGCATCAGCAAGTCCTTAATGCCCCATTGACTTTGCTTCTGCAAGATAACAGTGCAGATGTTACAGTGAAAAACTGTGAGAAGTGCTCCACAAAATGCAGAATTTCAGGACAGTTCTGCAGAGTGCCATCCTGTTGAAACACATCTGTTCAGCTACAGAGACAAGTTGTGCTAGTTGCAGATTTATATAACTGTCTTAAGAAAGTACATCACAGTCTGCAGTAGTACAAGTAGGGGGCTAAAAACAAACATACAACAAACTAACAGCATGTTTTGTCTCACATTAGAAAGAGTAAAGCAGAACAAGGAGCCAAGACTGCCTAGCAGAGTGCATTTGAAAAAGAGTTCTGCCATGAAGAGTTAAACAAGACATGGGTTACATAAGCTTTTATTTATTTGAAGCAAAGACTAGAAAAGAAAATCAAAGTTTTAGGTTGAACTCCATATAAAAAATTCTGCTAGGTAAATCAAAAAGCAGAATTCCATATTACCTTGTGCAGATTTAAAACCAGTAAGAACCTGACTTCAATTCCCATCATGGGATAAAGGTTTTACCATTGTGCATTAATATAACACTAATGGCAATGACAGTGGCATTGTAAGGGTGTTAAATTAACAGCAAATGAATGACTCGTGGAATCGTAGAATCACACAATCACAGAATGGCTTGAATTGAAAGGGACCAAAAAACCCATTCAGTTCCAACCCCTTGCCATGGGCTGGTTGCTCCCCACCTAATCAGGATGACCAGGGTCCCATCCAACCCAGCCTTGAACAACACCAGGAATGGGGTATGGTATTGAACGTGTTTTTTAGTAACCAGAATACTCTGCTGAAAAATATTTAACACAGTGGAAGCTGGAGGAGGGAGCAGAAGGGCTCCTGCTGCAGCCCAAATGACAAAATGCAATGTACAGAAAACATAAAGCAATCCAGAGATAAATGATGTTTAATCCTCACATGTAAGGATTACTGAGGACTAAAATGATATCAAGAAGACCAAAGCAACACTGAGAAGAGCCAATGCACCATATCTTCTCAGCTGACAGTGGTAATTAAAAGAGATTATATGGTATAAGTATATGCACACCTATGGATAACATACTCCTATATTAAGATCTTATTTAATCCTTTCATGTAGTTTTATTCACAATCAAGAAGTCAGTTCTAACCTCTTCTTACTATATAAATCATTGGAATTATAAGTCACTGGAAGTGGTGAAAAGTATATGAAGGCTCCTGTGTGGAAGATATTAAAAAGTAACATCTGAGGAAATCAATGATTATAACAGTGAAATGGTACATCATATGGTTCCAATTATTACAAAGGACACTTGTCTCCTAATAGCTTTCTGAAAAGTAAATGAAAAATTGGTTAATCTGGAAAACTGAAAGAAATTTATTTCAAAATCAGACTAATCCCATGCAGTTCACTACTATACATTATTTTTTAAAAAAGTAGTTGAATTTATAGGGCAAAGAAGGTATTGGGCTACTACTTCTGGATAAAAAGTGTTCCAGAGCTTCAGACATAACTACCATTTAGGACTAGAAAAAAAATCTTTAATTAAAAATTGTCCAGACAGGTTTTCTTGTGCTTTCCTCTAAATAATCTGGCTGCTTGCAGAATAGGAGAGCAGAGTGACAGGTTTCCCCTGAAGTGATGTCTGCTCTTTTTGCTGATGCTCCTAAACTGTGTAATTGGGAAGTGACATAAAAGTCTGTGACATTAGTGATGAAGAAAGTTAGTGAATATTCTACTGCATTTCTTAGTGCTGAATATAGTCTATTAACGTCCTGGGCATGGTCCTTCATACGAGATTTTTATTCTCAGCTGTTTCCAGAACTGGAATAAATGTACTGTTCCTGGACTGGACAACAGCATATCCCTGAAAAATATTGCCCTACACAATACAAAAGAACAGCTCTGTTCCTCTGCAGCCCTACATACTGCACAATAAGAAGGTAAGTTCACAAAGGAATTTTTCAGTCGTCACTTTTAAAGATACTGAGAGAATACAGATACTAGTTTATAGACTGTAATAACTTGCATATTTCTTAGACTTCTAATTTAACTGTCAGCTCATTTTTCCATCTATTTCAAAGTTTTTAAGAATGCAATCTCATTTTCTCACAAAAAAATGCAAGTTAAAATTAAGGGTAAAAATCATCTGGGTATTTCCAGATTTAAAATATGTATATATAGAGAGAGATAAATTGCAATTAGTTGCTAGGTGACAACATTTTTACCTGTTCTGTCAGAGTATTTGCAAAATGCTTTCAGCCAAGAACACGAATGTTTTAGGATCTCATCAACTTAGCATCAGGAGAATATACATAAAAAGAAAGAAAATCATGCAGGAGAAGAAGCCAATGCTGAAAACACCTGCAAGAATGAGCTAATGATTTGGAAGGATTTATTAAATTTAGAAATGTAGATGCAAGATTATGAAATGAGATTAAATTGATTAGTATGTCATGCATATTGTGGGAGAATAACCAAAAGAAAAGATAAAAGATAAAACAGAGAGAGAACCATCACGCCCACAGATTAAAGAGCCCTTATTGAGTGTGAGATGACAGCAGAAAAATACAATTTCAGATTTCACACACTTGTTAAATGTTCTGAAGTTGGATGCTGGCAATACAGCTGGTAAAATACAGAGCAGAGCTGTAGGAACTGCATTACCTGAAACAAAAAAGTTGCTGAAGGAACTCTGTGAAAGAGCACAAAAGTGGTACCAAGCAACTAAAACACTACATATACCTTGATTAAGTGATTACTGAAGTAAGATGCAGTGAAATGTCAACATATGAAACCAGATGTACAGACTCACATTTTCATGCAGAAGTAAATAATTTTGACACGTAAAAGTCAAATAAAATGATTACTTTTTTACATCATGAAGACTGAAATTAAACATGAAAAGAATAATAAAATACTTCTGGCTTTGATTAGTAATATACAAATTCAGTCCCCTCAAAGATATGTTCAATCTACGTGTGAATAATAATAATAATAATAAATAATAATAATAATAAAAGAAATTGAAATATTGAAATACAAGAGTATTTTTCATATGAAATGTAAAATATGAGAATTAATCTTCCAGACTTTAACCTCCATTTGTGACACTTCTACCACATTTTTAAAATTTCCTGGCATGGAACCCAAAGCTAGTGCAATCTTTCAGCATGGTGGGAACCAAATGGCACCACTGCCTTGCTGCTTGCAGAAGAGAAATCACTAATAGGATGACAATTCCCTGTAGTTTCAAAACTACGGATACTGGAAATCATACATTGGACAATTACCCCTTTGAAATAATTTAGTACAATTAGTAGTATCTTTCACCAACCAGTACGAAATATGAACTTGGCAGTTACAGGAAAATGATTGGATCCTCTCAGGTCTCCAAAGGGAGCACAAATCAGACAAATGTTAAAACACATCTAAAGTTTCATTTAAAATAGCTCGGTACATTCGTGCCAGATTGCTTTCTTAATTACCTTTGTTCTGTACAGAGCACCTTTCTTAGTCACTCTTTACTCCTATACATAAGAACCCTCATATAATTACGCTGCTTTAAGATTGTACTATTTTGGATTAGGAAAGCTCCTCCTTTGCTCTTAGTGATAATTATTCAACTCTATAGAAAGAAATTGGTTACTTTTTTGGAGCTGACGTCCATTGTGATATCAAAAATGTTTTTTGATTAGATAAATGGTGATAATTTACAGAAATCACTGTGTGATGATTATTTATCTTTTCTGATACTGTGCTTTTAATTAATTTGACTTCAGATGTGATGTCTGATAATTCCCTCCCTGTCTTTAAGCCTAAATCTTAATAAGGTTATAGAAATAAAATCAGGTTTCTTTTCCTGACAAAAAATCAGATCAGTTTATCTTCACTGTCACTTTCCTCCTGTGAAAATGGCTCCTACTGAAATTCCTATTCTTTTATTTCTCTTTACTCGAGTGTAATTTGTTAACCCTGTAGCTCTCTCACTGCTCACAAAACATTATGTGTTTATATCTAGGCCCAAGTATAGGCTTAGGCCTGCTTACACCATAGTGGCCTAGTCAAAATGGGACACTGTAATTCCGAGTGAACATGCATTCATATCCTCTAGTATCATCAGCAAAGAAGTGAAAGAATAAATAAGTTGATTCGTAGGTGTTGTCTGTCTTTGGAGAATATTGGTGTTGACAAATCAGGGATGCTGTGAAGCCTGCATGCAGAACAGAGGCTGCATTGCTACTAACTGCACAGAACTCTGCAGCTGGAAATCCTACTCCCTCTGCAGTGCTTTTATTGGGGAAAAAAATGAAAACATGCTTGCAAAAAATAACAATTAAAAAAAAGATAGCTTTTACCACTTATATGACCTAAATTTAGAGAAGTATAGAATGGCAAACCACGATTCCAATTTTCCCAAGGCTCATGAAAACTTGATCACTGTAAAATATTAAATATGCTTCCACCATGTGTTCCATTCAGAGTATCTTCAGCTCTTCGTTTAAATCTCATTGAGTCACGATATGCTGGTTTCAGATTGAGTTGTGACTTCCAGGGACTGAAAAACAGTGGTAATTTATGGCTGAATAGTACTGGTTCATTTCAAAAGTAACAGAGCAAGTGTCACTATTTCTTGGGAACGTATCTGCAACTCTTGTTTTACAGCTCCTTTAGAAGACAATATTTCTGCTTTGGTGAGAAATACTAACATAACAGCAGTGGGGCATTTAATGCTGATCTCTGAAGATTATGAAATTATAATGTTCAAAGAACTATGAAGTTCTTTCAACAAACTTTAACTGCTGAGCTAATCTATTCAGTGATGAATTCAAACTCAACCTGAGATGAGATGGAACCAGCAGGAACTGTTTGTTCCAACATCTGTGCTGCTGTTCCAAGACCATCATGAACAAACACGCACAATAAAATCTCTTTATGTTTAAGAAAGTATTTCTTTTTTTTTTTTTCTTTTTATGAAATGAACACAAAGTGTGTCAGACTGGATCTGCCAAACTAATATTCAATGATAACAGAAAACAAAAATATTTTCATTGATTATAAAATTAACTATAAAATTAATGTACCAATTATCATCAAAGCTTAATGCAGCAGGAGTGCCTTAATTTTACTTCTTAAAGAGATAAGTGAATTTTATTGTCCTTAGGTGCTACCTACCTTAGTGATAATTTCTCAATTCTTAGGTACCTTAAATAGCTCATCAGTATTTTTCCACATACAGAAATTATGGTGCCACCTATACATTCTCTAAACATAAGTTTCTTGTGAATGCTAGCATTTTACTTCTCAGGAATTTCATGCTTATTCCCCACATTTGAAATGTCCCTGGATTCTACATAATCTTTCACAAAATTATTGCAATTCTCTCAACTCCTTTCTGTCTTGACATTTCCTTTTTTCTTACTGGCCTTGAAAATTCCAGTTCCCTGGGAAGAGCATTGTTGTTTCCAAACTGCCCTCATGTTTGATCTTCTGCCACTAGCTTCTCTGTCCTACTCTCAACCAGTAAATAAATTGCATTCTGCCAGCTGAAAAAGTTCCTATCTAAAATCTCATGTTTTCCAAAGCAAAGTACAATAAGTAACTGCAACATACACAGAGCAATATTCTTTCCTTCCTGAAGCTGATGTCCTCTCTCTGAGCCACCTAGCTCCAAGTTCACCCATCCCAGCCCCACTCCAGGTTTTTGCCTACATGTGAAATCTTGAATTTGAAGAAAGGAGCATCTGGATTCAAATAAGTAACCACTTCTTTCTGTTTCATGGAACTACCAAGCTGTTCAAACTCCACTCAGAAGAGAGATGATTTAGCAGAAATCAAAATGAACATTCGATCCAGTCAGCAATAATCTAAGTCCCTTCTGTGAAAGACAGCCTCCGCATCCCCGAGCATGGAGGAACCAAGAGTGAGAGCATTCATTATGTTTCTAGTTGAATAGAGCGCCAGATCCCTTAAAAATGCTCACTGGAATTGGCCCATAGTTTTCTTTAAGCCAAATTCCCAGATGAACAAAGCTAATTTTTCGCTCAGTTACGTGCTTCTGACAGAAACCATCAGTGGGTTCATAAAAAAAACCAAGAAATTACAAGGGAATAGCACTAAGAAGTTTCTCCAGTGCATTCTCCTACCTTCCCTTCTGAGAAAACATAATTCAGGGACTTTCAAACTATTTGTATTCTTATTTTTAATGATTCTTCTTTCTTTTTTTTTTCATGAATGCATCTTTGAGAATTCTTATCTTTCAAGGTCCACATCATACTACAGCAATGCAAGAATGGCAGTGTTTCAGCCTGGTAACAACTTTCTTTCTTTTAAGTTCTAAAAACACTATGTGATCATTTCAGTTGCTACCCTACAGGTCTCATCCTGTGAGAAATAACAAACAGTTGTTCCTTACTCACTCACTCTGTGATATCTGTGGTTTCTCTCTTCACACTCCCTTTATCTAGAAACTGTTCTGTGCTTTTGATCATCTTCAACAACCATCTCTGTATTCTATACTTGAGTAAGACAGAAAATACAATATTCAAAACATGAATACACAGTGGATTGCAGAGTGACACAATGGTATTTTCTGATTTTTTCACAATAGCTTTCCTATTAATTGTTTAATACACTGTCTGCCTTTTTGACCGCTGCTGAACATCGAGTTGACATTTATTTGAACTATCCACAATAATGCCAACATATTTTTTTGTGTGTGTGATAATAGCTCACTTTTTCTGTAGTTTAGTTGATTCTCCCCCTTCTCTTTTCTCCAATTAGTTAAACCAAATCAACATTGAATTTCCTCTGCAAGTGTGTCACGGATCTTTCAGCATGATTACATCCTCTTGCTATCCTGCATGGCCACCTGTTGTGTTTACTAGCCAAAAGAATTTCATTCCATCTGTAGATGCTTTCATTTCTGTCAACATTCTTTTTCTAGATCTGTGATCTTTCATCCTAGTCTAAATGTTTTATATGAGCTTCAGAATTACATTCCTATGCTGCTGAGCTTTTCTCCTGCAATATCAGGATTTATAAGCAGCAGAGCGGGTGATGTCAGAGATATAATAAATAAAAAGGAATATTTGGAAGGAACAGGAGTAAACAGAACTGTTGTGTGTGAGGCTTCTCATATTTGAAATTATACCCGAAAGTGGTTTCAAGTGAAATGAATCTGATTTCTCTTCCCTCTTTGTAGCTGTTAACCTGAAGTAAGTCTACCAGAGTCAAAACTGTTGATCTCTGTGGGAACTGAAAGAAAAAAAGTAGGTCTATTAATAGGAAATTCACTGCCACCACAGTGCCATCTCCATTACAACCAAATTCTGAGATTAAAGAGAGGGGAAAGAGTCCAAATTGCTGCACACAGCAATAGGTTCAGTCATTGGAGGCACTCGTGATAGGGACACCAGAGACAGCTACTATTACTGAACAAAAATGTTGCTACCTAAGTTTTTAATTGAGGTTGGAAAAATATCCTCCTCTTTTATTTGTAGTTCCAGGTACATTGTTCTGTATGTGGTAATATTTCTGTGAAGGTAAAGGAGTTTTTCTTTTATTTCCCTGAGTTTTTTTTACTTTAAGCAGCACATCACTTATTCTGCTACCTGAACTCCATTCCCTCTGTACATTCATTTTATAAAATACTCTTTTTATAAACAGTGATATACCCATTCCTCTCCTCCTCTGACTATCTGCTTCATTTAATACAGAATGTTTAATTCTTAAGAAAGAAGTGATGTTCACAGGGCAGTGTCATTTTTTTTAATCCTTGCAAAGAAACACTTCATGTTTTTTTGTTTTCTCCTTATAGATATTTCAGTAACATTGAATACCATAATCTGTGAGCATTTCATGAGCTGTAATGAGTCCTAGTATCATCCTGGGAGATGTTGTAGACTTCAGGCAGCTTCACCAACCAATCCCTTTCAGGCTCATAACAAAGTGAACAAGACTGTGAAAAATAAGGTAATTAGATAACAGCATTTCAGTATTGTGCAGCATGTTGTAAAAAGGAAAGAAAATCTATAACATTCAGGCTCTTCGGTGTTCTGCACTGAAGTGCATAATAATTGCGACACGTAAGACAGGTACTGTCATGTTCTCAATACACAACTTTAGAAATGCTCTAGTCTTCACAAGTCAGAGCAGACATTCACATTAAAATCCATTAATTTAATCCATTAAATGCCATTAAAAATTCAGAGGGTGCTGGACCATTCAGAATCTCAGCACTTACAGAAGTCTTGTGATAGGAAAACCTTCACAAGTCGCTCAAATGCTCATTTGTACCAGAAAAGCTTTCAACCACTGGCACACAAAAGTTATTTAAAAATATTCTTTTATGGCCTATTCTTATGCTTTTAAAAACCATCTTAGGTCAAAAATGCTTGGCTGTAGTGCAAGCTTGCAGGTTAGGTACATACACCTGTGGACAACTCACTTTAAATAACATCTTGACTCACTTGTCCCATATCTGAGAGGGGCAACGAAACTGGTGAGGGGTCTGGAGCACAGATCTTATGAGTGGAGGTTGAGGGAGCTGGGACTGTTTAGTCTGGAGAAGAGAAGACTCAGAGGAGACCTTATTGCCCTCTACAACTTTCTGAAGGGAGATTGTGATGAGAAGGGGTTTGGCCTCTTCTCCCAGGCAACAAACAGGAACCGAGGAAATGGTTACAAGTTGTACCAGAGCAGGTTTAGGTTAGGCATAAGGAAACACTTTTTCTCTCAGAGAGCAGTCAGGCACTGGAATGGCCTGCCCAGGGAGGTGGTGGAGTCACCGTCCCTGGCAGCATTCAAGAGGCATCTGGATGAGGAGCTACAAGATATGGTTTAGTGGCTTGTGGTAGCAATGTTAATGGGAGAACAGTTGGACTAGATGATCTTGTAGGTCCGTTCCAACCTTGTGATTCTATGATTCTATGGATTTATAGGTAAAGATCAGCTGTGGGTTATCGTCTCTACTTGTGAGTGCAAGTCTTACAGTATAGATCACAGGCTTTTCAGAATTTCGGTGCTATATTCCTTCTTAAAACAATCAATCTTGTTTCTTATTGCTCTCAGCATTTTAACTAATGTTATCTGGCACTTCTCTCTCCTTTCTTCCAACCTGCCCCATTCCCCCATATCCTCTCCTGTTAGAAAGAAAGGCCCAAAGCATACCATTTCAGCCTGTATATCTCATTTAAGACTAAAACAATTATTTTCATGTATAACACATATATGAACTCCTGCACCACTTTTACCCCCACGGAGCCTTCTCTAAGAGCCCTGCACAGCTGATGTCTCTGCATAGGAAAGGTGTGAAAGAAAATAAGTTCTAGCAATTGCACAGTCTTTGATTAAAATCAGCAGCCCGTGCATATTATGAACTATTATTTAATGAGGATGAAACCAAAAAAGGAACAATAGTTATCACCTTTTATCTAAACACAGTGGCGATATGACTACTTTCACAGCTATGGACTGGACCGTTTCAGCTGTACATTTTGCTGTAGAATTTTTATTGCTTTTTTTTTTTTTTTCCAGTTAGAATTGTGATAGAAAATGAGCACAAAATGTCATTGAATTAGCACCGCTGGTTTACATGATGCTGTGAATCAAGCTTGTACAAGCCAGATGTATTTGCTTTGGGTTAGCCATCCTTCCTCAGTCTGCAGCAACATTTGTTTCCCCTTATTAAGGTAGCATCAGTTCCAGATCTTGACAGTTCTCTAACAACTGTATGGCTTGTTTTAAGCTGGAGAATCTAAACTCTAAGGAATATAATTTTTGACTGAAGAGAAAAGCTAATCATCCAAGACAGAATTTCTGCTTCCTTTACCTGTGAAAGCACTACACTGTACAAGAGAACTGTTAATTCAAATAACAATTCATTGTCAGTGCAAGTAACATAATGGGAATAAAAGTAGCCACCCATTTCATAAAAAAATCATACTATCACAGAATCATAGAATGGTTTGGGTTGGAAAGGACCTTAAAGTCAGTCTAGTTCCAACCTCCCTGCCATGGGCAGGGACACCACCCAGGAGATCAGATAACTCAAAACTCCATCCATCCAACCTGACCTTAAACATTTCCAGGGATGGGGCTTCCACAGCTTCTCCGAGCCATCTGTGCCAGTGCCTCAGCACCCTCATTGTGAGGAACCTAGGGAACCTGATTTAGTAGGGAGTTTGGACTAGGTGATCTTCAGAGTTCCCTTACAACCCCTACACAATTCAGTAAATTTCTTTCTAATATCTAACCAAAAGCCACCCTCTTTTAGTTTAAAAGCATTATTTCTTGTTCTGTTACTACAATCCCTGATAAAGAGTCCCTCTCCATCTTTTCTGTAGGCCTCTTTAGGTACTGTAAGGCCTCAATAAGATCTCCCCGGAGCCATCCCTTCTCTAGACTGAAGAACCCCAGCTCTCTGGGCCTGTCTTCACAGAAGGTCAGTAAGGTCTGTTCCAAATCCTGACTCTGAGCAGTAGTATGGCCCAGATACACTAATGTATTATGAGGCTCATGAGGAAAGAAGGACAATAGTTCTCATCAACATTAGTATACACAGTAATTACTCTCTTTAATATAGTATTATGATTTTTATTTAAAAATGGATCCCTGTCTATACATGTATTAAATCTCTGAAGCAGTAGTTAGTAAAGTGTAAACAGTAAATTGTATAGCTCAACTTTGAGGCTGGCCATTTTTCTACTCTACTGAAATACGACGGAGCAGAGAGATAACAGAGTAAACGCGAAACACTGTAGAAGGAGGAAAGAACTCTGACAGCCTTATTGATTCCCTGTTTCTTCTCATCCTTTTGTTATCCAGTCTTGAGCAATCTAGTCAAAGGTGCTTAAAATTGCAGCAGGTTCCATAATACTATAGATTTCTGAAGTTTACACTATAACTGCAAAACCAATTTGCTTCCCTCTCCCTGCACCATCTGCTTTTCCCCCTCTTTATTCCTCAGGGCACAATTGCTAGCATGATATCTTCAACATTCTGCACAACAGATATGAAGCTAATTCTAAGCAGGATATCTGGGGGTGTTAATGAACAATAAAGCAGTTTCCTCACACAGGTTGATCTCACAACTACCAAGTCCAGCAAAAAAAAAACCCACAAAACTGTAGCTACTCTAACAAATCCCACAACCAGATTGGGGTATCTGGGGAAGGAAGAATAGGGAGAAAGCTGGTAGAGACAGGAGGCAAGATCAGAAGGAAAGATGAAGTTACTTGAAGGCACAGCATTGTGTTAAGTTTTTCAGGACTATTGTGGAAGGAGACAAAATGGATCAAAATTGGCTTCCCACAGATTTTGCTTTCAGAAGCTCAAATTAATCCACTTACCCTTCAGCACAGTCCTTGCCCTATTAACCCTGTCATACCTGTACAAAAATAAAAGTGTCAGCTTTTCTGTGACTTGGGAGCTATATAAGTACTTAAGGATCAACTCTACCTCTGATTTAGATACCTCAGATTTATACCTCAGATTTAGTGTAATATTTCTCAAAGCCCTCCCACAGCTGGACACAGGCAGTCTGTGAGACTGTTTTCCTAGGGCTGAGTTATGAGGTAAAAATATACCTTCTCATATCTTTTTATCTGTCTGGAAATGAGTGAAAATAGATTACAAAGAGGAGATAGTTTGAGTTCTTATACCTCATTAGAAGAATTGCCTTTTAAGCTAAGGTTTGTTAAGCCTACATAAAACCACTGAAGTAATTGAGATAATGCAGAGGGCCAACACTCACATGTAATACTTAACATCACTGATGTTGTAGTAGTAAAGAACTGATGTTGTAGGGAGAGAATTTCAAGAGTGAGAGAAGGTGAATTTAGAGGGAAAACACAATCCAACTCACTTTTTTCTGTGAAACCAAGCACTTTTGTTGAGGGAACCATAAAAAGTTCATGAGTTAGGACTGTGATACATTTTCATACAGTATATTTACAAAAATGAGAAATATCTTAGACCTGAGGTTATTTTGACGGAGGAATTTTCTACTTTCAAAAAGCATATTCCATACTTAACACCAAAGGTCTATCTCCTGACAGGACTGTGGGGCTTTGGCTATTTATGAACTTTCTGGGTACAACTTAAATATTCTTGTTTATAGTAAGTGTTGATCAGAAAAAATGCTTATTGCTGAATAGCCCATGTGTACTCAACATCCGAACTGGAGATATTGGACAGCATTCTGTCACTCCTGCTCAGCCATCAAGAGCAGCCAACTTTGCACTAAAGCAGGTAAGTCACCATCCTCTGCACCCAACACGTGGGGCAGTAAATGTTTGACCCCTGGGCAGCAGGGACCAATTTTATCTCGGGTCATTACAGCTATTTTTCTGCAGTGACTGCACCTGTTAATAACTGCTCTTTGACAAATAGTAATTAGTACGCTGAAGAGCTTGACAGTCACCTAGAGAACTAGCATTTTTCATATCTGTCTGATGGAGAGGACAGAGTGAGTGAGTTGAAATCTCCAAGACACAATGGAGAGACAAAGGTGCAAAGAAGGAATTTTAAAAGGTACCAGGGAATTATAAAAGGCACAGCTGTAAAAGTGATCCAGAAGCCACCTCCAAAAAGCTCACAGATCCATCCAAATGAATGCTCTAAACCAGTATGACAGCAATGAAAGAAAAGGGCATATAGGGTCTTCTCTGAACAGACCTACTTCTCAGACAAAGAAAGAAGCCATGGTGTTTTAAAAACACTGTAGAAATGCATCTGTTTCTCTGTCTGCCTTCATCTATTGGAAAATCCATACGCGTTATGTTAGCTTCCCAGCCCATCTGGACCTCTTGGAGAAATGAAGCTCACATTACAACAATCCAGGAGATCTCTGTTAATGCAGAGAAGAGGTAGTTGCATTCAGCTCTCCATTTCTGAGCTGGTGTCCATGTTGTCACAATGCACTGCCAACCTTCTGCTCCCTCTTCACACTTTTTTTTTGTGCGTGATTTTTTTTACTTTTGCAGTAGTCTGATGTGCAGACATGTTAGCAAGTTAGCTCATTTCCATGATTCATACAGTTAACAAATCCTGCCAGCTGATATTTTGAATTTTTTGATGCAGACAGATCTACATAATAATATGTACATAATAACAAGTTAAAAAAAAAAATTCTAAGTGCTACATCCTGCATTTGCAGCTCAGAAGCTAATATCTGAGGCTGTTCTCAAAAGTCCTGCAAACACTTAAGTACATACACAGCTTTATCCAGGTGGACTATTATTTAGTGTGCACTCACACTAGTGTTTGTATTCAGAGCAGGGGAATGCAGTATACCTCCTAGTTGTCTGCATTCACTCTGCTTTGATTGACGTGGTAAAGTTCTGGAGGTGATTTGTGCTCCTTCCAGCTGTAACAAAACCTAATGCAGCTATTAAGTCCATGGGAGGAGAGATTAGTCAGCCTGAGCAGCCCTCCCTGCCTACTCATAGCAGGAGTATGAACCTCAGACCCAGGTCTAAATCTCTGTTCCCACCATCCTGTATCATCTGTTCATGGAAGTCTACCTGCAGAACTGGCACCAGCAGCACCTCTCTGGCTGTGCATGCAGACTGCGATATCCAGAACACCAACGAAGCCTCTGGACTGCAAGGCAAGAAATTCATAATTCCAGTGCTGGAACAAAGTTTTTCTGAGCTTGGATGGAGATGGACACCAATATTTGTCACGATGAAGACCAGGTTTCAACTCCTGCCCTTGATTTCTTGCTTCTCAGGCTATCAGCACAAATTCACGGGTCAGGAGAGAGAAAAACTGCACTTAAATACTTGCACTATGTGCTCTGTTACCTGTCACTTCACATTCTGCATCCTATTTGTCAGACCTGCCCACTGCCCTGCTTTTTCTTTAGAGCTGTTGTTACAACAAACCTTACAATACTGTAAAAGTATTGTTACGGGAATATTACTGGGATGAAAAGAAATTATGCATCTAAAAAGCAGTAATATACACAAGAGTAAATGCCAGCATTAATTATGCAGAATTATTGATTTTTTTTAATTTATTTTCTGTAGTCATGTTTTCATCCTTTGCTGTTTGAGCAGTACTTCTGAATTTTGAATTCTCATAAGAGGGACATCCTAACCTTCTGTTATGCAATTTTTACTGCCATAAACAATCTAATTACACACATTTGGGATACTCATGGCCAAAGATACAATTGAAAGCAATGTCATTAAGGTCTTTCCCTTTGCATAACCCTTTCTTAAATGAACCAAGTTATAATCATTCTTTCTTATTCTTAATTTCTGACTGGGTCATACAGGCTAAGACACACAGGTAAGAATGAAAATGGCAGCCTATATCATCTTCCACTCATTTTGTTGCAGAAGAGAATTGGTATTTCCTACTGTTTTCCTGAGATCCATAACAAATGGTCCATGATGTGGGTAGTTCCCCAGCTTTTGCACCAAGTTGTCAGCTAGGTGTTTTGCCTCACTGTTCAGGGAAATTGTATATAGCTGAGATACGAGGAAGGAGAAGTCTTGAAAAACAACATCCTCATTTATGTTAAGGTAAAATTAGCACCAGTAATGCAGAGCACTTAAGGTGTAAAACTCATTTTGCCTCATGGAATTACACTGAACTCAGTCTTTTAAAAAGTCTGAGTCCTACTAAATGCTGAAGTAGCGATCAGAAAGCAAGAGTTAGCAAAGACCTAATGAACAGTAAAATAACAAACATAAAATCCAACCCTGGATCCTAGCTTTCATTTTACGGAAAAAAAAACAAAAAAACAAACAAAAAAAAAAACTGCACTAGGATAAACAAAATGATACAAAATTATTACTATTTTAGTTTCCTCAAAATAGCACATCTACAAAGGCGCTTTAAGGACTGCAACATTTCAGCTCTCTTTCCTTCTAGTTTGAGACAGGACTTCAGGTTCAGCTCTTCACACTATTTAAATCCCAATCCTGTTTGCCCAAAGCAACTCTTTGGACTTAGGTAGTTTTCACACCGACATTACAGAGCAAAAATTCATTTAGTAGCCCAGGAGACCTCCTGTCTTCTTCTGTTTTTCCGTCTCCAGTTTAACTGCATGAGCAAGTGGACACTATAATCAAAAACCTGTATCACGGTTTGCCTTTAAGCTATTTGAGATGGTGAATAACTGAAAAGTACCAGAGCACAGAGTGTCACCATAGAAGAAGTAACCTGCCAGTAGTTCAGGTATAATTTCTTTAAAATAAGGGCATTATAGAATAAATTGCTTGGGGCTCTCAGGCAGCAAGGCAGGCAAATAGTATAAATCATCTCCAAAATGTAAACGGGGCAATTGAAAGTGGGAGTAATAGCAGAGTTTGATCGCTTTTGTTAGATATGTCATTTAAGTCCATGATAAAGAAATGAGCTAATCTGAAAGAGCACAATAGCAACTGGGGCAGCAGAAGGAAAACCTGGAGACGGGGGAGAGGGAAAGAAAATAACAATCCTCCTCCCAGTGTCTGGCACCCAACTGTGAAACAATCCTGTTTAAATACTGCCAGCAGTCAGCTCTGCAGTCTCCAGATAAAGATAACTTGATTTTGCATGCTTCTTTTGCAGGGGGCAGTTTTACACTTCCTTGCTCAGTTCTGATCTTACTGGAAAGCTAAGCTAGAGGAGGAGGTTAGGTTTGGTTGTTTTTTTGTGTGATTTTCTTTTGTTGTTTGGGTTTTCTTTGTCGGGGGAACAGGGGTGTGTGGAGAGTTTGGTATATTTTCTATAAAGTTTGAAGTGCTCTTGCCCTTTCAGCTCTGTAATCGAATCTCTCAGAGTATGGTAAATTACCTTTCTGACTGCACAGATAGGCCATTTGGTCATAGTCAGATATACTTGTCATCTCAACAATTTGACACCTCCTCAGATGAGTAATGAGTGGGTGTTATGGAGTAATCGGGCTTTTTACTGCATATGGAGCTTGGTCCAAAGCTTCAGTAAGGAGCCACTCAGGGAAAGGCAATGGCACAGAAAGCAAATAAATTCTAACTGAGAAACCTTCTGAAATGCATTCAAAAATATGAGTGAGTTTAAAACTATAAGAGAAATGTATGGACATAGAAAGGAGAGGAGAACATTTTTTATGATAATATGTTACTTTGTACAAAAGTTCATATATTTCCAAATCCTAACTAAGCTCTTGCACCATTAGAAGATTTTTCCGGCAATTGTGTCAAACTAATTTTTTTTTTCTTCTATCAGTTTATTCTCTAGGCCATAAGCTGATTCCCTTCTCCCTATCTTTTCTAAAATAGGTAAAAATTACTTGATGTTCTTTCTGTTCCATTTAGTGACTTACAATACTGGCCCCCAAGCATTGCTTTGGAACGTAGCAAGGAGATTTTTTTTCAGACTTTCCAGCTTGCTCTGGACTTTAAATGCCGCTGAAGTCTGTTTGTGTTGTTTGTTTGGAATTGTTCTTTCCAGAACATAATGTGCTTTGGATATGCCAGTTTTAGAGTGAAACTCTGGGCCACTTAAAAATTCAGACAAGCTATATTCAACCACAGCTCTTGATTACAATCACAGAAAACTAAAGACTCCAAGAAAGAATAGACAAGCCCCAATGCTTTGTTTATAACCCAGTGGGTTATTCTTCTCAAACTTACACAGCCCATTGCTGCCAGCGCTCCTTCCCGAGCCTCTTTTCCAGCTTCTATTTTTCAGCACCTGGACAGCTCAGCCACAAAGCTCCCATTCCTAACAAGGGGTGATGAAGTCTGCTTTGTCCTCCCTGCTGCTCATACGTTTGATATCTTCAACTTCCCTTGGAATTTTTCCAAGGACACATTCACCTTACATAACACAGCTCTTCCAACATGAAGGATTTTCTCATAGCTCACTGTCCTTGTACAACTGCTACCACATTGCACTTTTTTTCATGAGAAGTGCAGCACTTACACCTTAACTCACCATGTCTTCCTAGAGTTCACACTTGACATATTATCAAAGGAGAATTGAAATTAAAAGTGAAATCCTATATTACCTTCTCTTCCTTTCACCCACACACTCATAATTATTATAGTACTGGAGGAGGAACAGGATTGCTAACACACAAGACTCTGGTGCCAATAATCACGATAAACAGCCCCACAATGCAGTTGTGGCATCTGAAATCCTTTCTGCTGCTTTCCACACCTCTCCTTTCCTTGTCCCCAGGGTGTGCAGCTAAGTGCTGGCTGCAGGCTGAAATGTAATATTAGAAGACAGGCGTCATGATGGAAATTCATCTCACTGGGAATTAGAAGAATCCACTTCATTCAGCTCTAGGATGTGAGGAATAAAATGGAGATAACTGATTCTCACCCACAAGAACTGTGCAGCCATGCAAAGGCATTTCTGGATAACCATTGAGTTATGCTGTAGTTGTATGAGAAAATAAACAGTCACAGCTCAAATGCTAAAGAAACAAATTACAAATTGTTACAATTATTTACTATGAGAGTTAGCAGAGAAGACATTAAAAGCAAGAAGTATTTATGGGGAAGAAGCATGCTGGCTGGAGCATGCTGTTTCATTGAGTATTCCACACTCAAGAAGGGATGTATTTGCCCTGAGTACAAGCAGAATTCAGACTGAAAGCATCTCTTTTCCCCTGAGATGAGGATGTGCACAGAACAAAGTCCTTTCTTCTTGTGACCCTGTGAGCCTCGCCCCTTGCTTCTGCTCTGTCTGCACCATACGCAGAGCACTCATTCCTGCCTTGCTCCTTTTCCCATTCACATTTGTCCCTTATATGCTGCAGGTGTTGATACTGCCAACACAACTTCTTCCATCTCTATGTGCTAATTTAAAACAAAAACAAAAACAGAGAGAGAAAAGCAAAATGATGCAACTCACACTGAAGATGCAGGATCAAGAGTTTGGGGTGATGGATTCCCAGTTGCACACTGGTGCTGAACAGGGACCAGAGCAGATCCTGTTAACCAAGATCTTTTTGCAGAAAGTCTTTTCAAAATATGAATTTTAAAGAAGAAAAAAACCACCACAACTCTTCCCCCTGCCAGCTTATCAGCTCTAAAACCTTGAATTCAACAAATTTTAACATATTGTAAATACACATCCAATCTTTCAACATAAATCCTTTCTTCAAAGCAACATTCTCTTACCTTTTTTTTCCCCCCTTGTGGGAGGGGAAGTTGGGGGAATAAAGTTAAGTACACAGTTCAGATTTTAAAGTATTTAAATCCTATGTTTGTATGATAATTTGTTTTTCCTTTGGATTATTGGCTAATAACTGCTTGTGAGACTCCAGATTTTCCCTTCACTTTCAGACAGAGCCACATTTTTATTAATCTTGATTTGAAAATATTAGGCAAAACTTTTCCATCCCAGATTTCCCCAGGAAGTCCTTGTAGGGCAACTGTCAATATAGTATTCATTACTCAGATTGTCCAGATGAGTCCATGCTCATAGCAAAGATCAATGAGCTTCATTAGGCACTGAGGTGCCTCTGAGCGATACCTGTCCCCCTGTCCCTGCCAGCACTGAACATGGTAAAACAAATTGCCAGATATATTTGAGATATAATGGAGTACAGAAACAAGCTGAGTAAAATTTAATTCTCCAGAGATGATTTGCTGCAGTTTTTGTCACGGTAGTTCCAGATGAACAGAAATTATTTATATGTGCGTGTTTTACATAAGCAAGTATGTATAGGTTTATATAGCTTTTATTTCTTTTTGAGAGGCCTCCGTAGAGCCAGGAGTTGGATTCAGTGATCATTATGGGTCCCTTCCAACTCAGTATATTCTATGATTCTATGTATCTACACTTTGTATACACCAAGCACTTGCCAGCCCCTTAAATTATACCGCTATGGAGCAAGCAGAGGTCTACATTTTTATGGAGAATTGACAGCAAGACTGATTGTAAGTAATTAACAAAGAAATCAGGCTGCTGCCAGCTTAGAGACTTTTACACTTGCAACACGGAAAATGAGTCTGTACAGGATACCAAAGAGCCTGGAACAAAGAAAGCAATTTGGATTTACAGAAGGAAGAATAGCATTTATGTGCATTGACAGAGATATAGCAGCTGCTAACATGCTCATGGGCTCATGGCAGCTTGCTCTATTTGAACACCACTGCATTTTAAGGTGAGAGCAAATTTCAACAGCATAACTTCACAGGCACAGCAGCTGAGCCTGATTCTATAACTTGCTTTGATTTGCTGCCACAGTGGGATGGAGTCCTCTAACTTACTTTTTTGGGAGGTGTGGACTTTTGCTTTCAGTATTTTGGATACTGGAAAAACAAGGTCTGCAGAAAGATGTCAGCTGATGAGCCTTCCCCAGATTAGATCATGATCGATTTTGTATTTGTTTTGTGATGGGACTGAACTCAATTTAAACAGCAAGATCCCTCTGGGAGAAGACATATGAACATAAACTAATAATAATAATGATAATTACATCCAGCTGGAATTCAAATTCCCTTCTGAGCTCCATCAGTGCTTCTCATTAAGTGATGTAGTTATAGCTTTTAACTTCTTCAGTTAGGCAGCAAATATCAGCGTTACCTCAGGAGTATCTGTGGATATCATTACCTCTCGAGGACACCATTTTTCCCACAACATTTCTGAAACATGTAGTTGCAAGAAAAGAGTTACAGCTTTTAATTTCAGATGTTCTTGTGGACTAATCTCCTTTAAAATACCTGATACCTCTTATGCATAGCTAAACATTAGGAATGCAAAATCTTAATCAGCTAGTACTCTAATATTCTCACAGCCCTTTGTAGTCACTAGAAGATATTTGGAAAAGGGAACTTCAAGCATACTTTTTCCCCTAATGCAGCAAGAAAAGCTGCGTGAAAGCAAATATGAGCTCTCAAGACAGAAGTGATTATAGTTACATATTAATTTGGTCTTTTCTTTTTTTCCCCAAAGCCAATAACAGTGTTTCATTTCTGTAAGTACACAGCAAGTATATGAGCACACTGTGGAAAAACTTCAGCTTTCCTGGAAAAAATAAAATAAAATAGATACTGCTAGCACTAACCCATGCTCAAGAAGATGACCAGATGGGCAGTCTTCCTAAGCATCCCATTGCTATTATTCCAGCTATCCTTTTTATGAAGAGAACAAGCATGTAGGATAGAACTGGGACATAATCTATGTAACAGTTTTCTTAGATGTTATTTAAGCTTCCACTGAACAGAAAGAATGAAGATGGGAAACAATTTTCAGAACAGTTTTTTTCTGTGTTAAGATTATCATTTTCCTATTACTTTTCTTTTTTTTTTTTCTTTTTCTTTTTTTTTTTTTTTGTATTGGTTGTTCTGATTAATTTAGGTAATTGCAACTCAGTTAAAATGAATTATTTGATTCTGAGGAATATAAAATAACATTAAAAAAAAATCATGGCCCTGTTGGCTGCAGTCCACACAGTTGCGTCTTTGTGTTCTGATGAGGAAAAATAGTGCTATGGTATTAAAATGAACAGAATTGAAAGCAATAATGAAAATTCTATGAACAATGCAGTTTTGTTTGGACAGAAATTTAAAAAAAAATAAGAGGCAAATCACAGATAATTTTCTCTTAACATTTTTGTCATACTGTAAAGCTGAAAAAAATGTTATTATCCTCTAACATTTTATAAAGTTTCTTGTTTTCTACAAAGAATGAAACCTGCAGCCCTGGAGTCATTTTGCTTAAAATATTGAAATCCTTGGATTTGTGAAATGGTGGCCAAATCTTCCAGCAATACACAAACATACTATATTATCTTCAGGTATATTAGACATTTAGTTCTAGTATTAATATATTCTATAATACTAAGCTACTGAGGCTGCAAGAGCAGGCAGACAAAATCCAGGTCATGGAAACCTTCAGAGACTTGGGTCACCCTTGACACAAACTTTTTCACTTGGTATACCTACATTTTTAGCCACAAACTCTTATGCTTCAAACTATCATACAGATACAAACAGCATGATGGCTGTTCCACAGCGTATCTCTGGACTGGCAGTAACAGTCCTTGCACTTTCATAAGACACACTGGATGAAAGAAGAGAAATATAATGACACTGAGCCTTTTTGGGTGGTGAGCTGGTAGCTAGAATAAGGGGTCTGAGTAAGTTGCTACAGAAAAAGAGTGCAAATACAGCTCCTCTGAAAGGACCTGAAACAGCCCCAAATCCCACAACATTTCTTATTGCATTTGTCATATAATCAGTAACTGCTCTGATGTATGGAAACAGTGTAATGTACCTCAAGTCTTGTACTGTAGTGACTTTGTCCTCCCACTCTGAACAAACAGAAAAGGGAAAAGATGAGGTTTTTAACCCCTCCATGTAACCTTTTTTCTTCATTATTAAAAAAAAAAAATCCACAGAAATAAATTAAAAGCCAAATAAACACTTGGAAGTAAGAAATGCTGCTTAAGAAAGAGAAGTTGGCAAAGTTTCCTAAAGATTCTCATAGTTCCTATAGCCAAGAAACCTTCCCAAGTACTAGAGGACGTTTAATCTAGGAGGAGAAAACAAGAACCATTGGCTAGATTGGAACCAGACTCAAATTCAGATGAGATATTAGGCAAACATTTGTAGCAGTAACTTTGTATTCTGCCTTCAGTTCAAGACAAGATGACTTTCTGGAGGATATACCTCAGAAAAACACAAGTTAATTATTAAACAAGGGGTATATTATGAGAAAATTAATGTCAAAATAAGATGATGTAAAGATCCCTTCTGATCTTCTGGTCTATTATTTGTCGCATCAAATGTATCAAATTAATATTGAATAGTCAACGCCATCCATTTTGGAGGAAGGTGATCTCATTTCCATGGCAACATGTAGGCAAGCCAATAGATGTTCACCAATTCTTTCTTGGATTCCATATGTCTGTCCCCTGAATACTGTAAATGTGACCCTTTCATTTAGTTCCAACAATTTTAGGAACTACATAATACATACATAAGCCAATCAAATCTTCTGTTTGTATGAAATATAAGAAGACCTGTGCATTTTTGCTTTTTTCTTGGGATCATTCTTTTCTCTTATGTGATTCATAGATTCCAGCAGATGCAGCAAAAAGTTACATAAAAAGCTTTTTAGGGTAATTATGTCTTCAGCTGGAAATTTTGACATTTGTGATCTCTCTCTTTGATTGCTACTATTAATATCTCCTTAGCAGATATGATTTGCCCACTGCTGTGAGTTAACTAATTGGTAGAAAAAGCTATTCGGAGTTGCAAGAGTTTTTGCTTCTTTATTTCAGTTTAACTGATAAAGTTACTCAGTTTCTGTTTAACAGAATACTCAACAGACATGACTATGACTAGAAGAAAAACTGGTATTTTTGTCTTTCAGTTAGTATTTAGGTGTTTTTTGTAGTGTACAGTTCTTTACGTTAATTTAGTGCCTGCAGCTTCAGAGAATTTCATGATTATATTGCTTTAGTGGTGGAAGAGGTACAAAATAACTGTCCTTAAACAAGAGAACTGATGATATAAAGAAATGGGATGGAGATTAAAAATACATAACTAAAGTACCTGTTCTGATAGAGGTCATCGCATCCAGCTACACATTAAGAATGGCAGTGTTATAAATCCAACATCCGTAGGTCCATAGACCATCTACTGAGATAATCCTTTGGCAGTGCCATACACTCTTTACTAGCTATATAGGAAACCTAAGATATTTCAGATTCTTAGGTTGCATCAAGGTATTTTCCCAACATTATACAGCATGTCCTTGGCTGAACTGAAACACTTGTCTACACATCATCCTGCTCCAAATAATGGCCTAGGCTAGCCTGTTATCCAAAATTCTTTTTTCTCCAGGTTTCTATTATCTTCTGTATCCAACCCGCAATTCTGCATCAATTACCTTTTCTGAGTTTGTAAAGCCCTGTCTTCCTCAAAAAAACTTCAATGAAAAACAGCATTGTAGGAAAAGGAAACTTTAAGAGGCCAAAATTATAAAATTGTCAACACTTAGTATGAAGCAGCTTCATTTCTCTTCTTTTTTTTTTTTTTTTTTTTTTTTGTGAATAAATTCAACTCTTATTTGTCCTTTTCTTACAAAAATTAAAGTTACGCCTATTATGGCCACTAGACAGTGAGTCTAGTAGATGAGTACTGCTTTTGACTAAATCCAATCCGTATTGTACAGTTTGCTTTCACATGAAGTATGCTGTGCTCTTTATGTTTCAAATATACCACATGATGGTTAGAACATCTTCTGATTAGAACAAACAAGCAGCCTTCTTCCTCTGCCCTTTCTAGAAGAGTCTCTATGAATATATCCTTCCTTGAGTGCAACACTCTTGTCTAAAACTCTGCACCTACTCTACTGTTTTGAACTGTTCATCCTCCACTTAAAAACAAACAATACTTGAGGGAAGAAAACCACTGAATCATGACTCATCCAAGCATGAAGTCCTAAATACTCATAAATATGTTAGCATGCATTTAAATGAAGTATATAAATCACAAGCAGAACTGTTATAGCATGCGAATTGTTTAGATGTGACATGGCATATCCTTTTGCTAGCACAGCACTTTATTACTTCTTTTATAGCTGAAATGTCAGCTTCTTAATAAAAGCTATACACCATGAATATGGTTATTTACACACCCAGGAAAAATACAGATTTCAAATCCAGCTTCACCATTGTATATTATTTTTAAATAGCAGCTTGTTTTTTTTTTTTTAACAATCTGCAGAACTTCTAGGCTTTTCATTATGACCATCCTTCCTGGCTCTACTCACTCCCAAAACTAGCAAAATATAAAAAGTGGAATTAGAAAAGAGAGATTTCAGTAGGGGTAAAAAGAGGTATTAATGTACAACTCTTAAGATTAAAGAGGGACCTAACTGTTACTAACATCAGAACAAAGACAAGCCTCCATTATTAGACATATCAGATTCTGCCCAGCTGGACCCTGAGACAAAGCTAAATCCCCTCCAATGCATTGTGAAGCACCTTGGCCTCAGGCTGCCAGGTTCAGCAGAGCTGTATGCCGTGAGCAGCAGACTATCACCTAAATTATGAGCTACACCAGAGATTCAGTAGTGTCCTGACTTCAGGTTCAGAGGGATATATAGCCAATCACCCCTAAACATGGAATAATAAATAAATAATCATTCATAATTTGCTTGTTGAAATTGTATATATCACTTTTTAGTTCCAACCTGGGGGTTGAGGAGTATATTTTCTTCATACACAGAGACCCTGCACAAAAAATGAATGCAATTTCGGGGTGAAAAACAGTAACTTGTTGACTAACTAACAGAACTGACCGCTAGCAGTGACATGTTTATAAGGCTATGCAAAATTAGACATCCCATCCCAATAAAGCTCCTGTTGAATCTATGCTGACCAGGCAGGGAGGAAAAGTCTGCCTTCATTTTGCACCTCAGAAAACTCCTCTGAACATCACTGAATCTGCATTTCAGTTGAAAACCTATATGCCATTAGAGCAGTTATATATGTATTTATTGGTCCTTATCCCAGAATGTTTTCCTTTACTTCATTTCCTTTAACTCTTGAGTTAGGGCTGGACAATAATGAGACATTAGCGAGTCCTTAGCTCTTTTGACAGCCCTGATGGCTGTCCACAGTCACAACAGATATCATAGAATCATATCATCTGTAATATAACCCACCTCACCAGCAGGAAGTTAAGGAAACACAAACTCAGGGTAATTCAGGTCAGAAAGGGACTGAATGCAAGACTAGGTTAAAATGCAAATCCTCCAGAAAGTTTTCAACAAGTTCAGAGTAACACATCTCTCACCTGCAGAGAGTTCAGCACAGTTCTTTAAGGACCCACTGTCACCTTCTCACAGCACCAGTAAGGAAATCTCTGCCCTTATTTTTGTAACTGCTGTCTTGGTTCTGCTTAGCAATGCTTTCACTTCAGCAGGAGAGCAATCACTCTCGTTAGATGTCAGAGCGAGACAGCAGAGTGCTTTACTTTGGAGTACAGCATGCAGAATGATGATTAGAGCCCAAGAGATGGGCAGAGTTCTCATGAAGTGAAGGGCTACTCCCTCTGGAAATTAAGCAACTGACAGATGTTAGAATATTATTAAGCATATACAAGAGCTCAGGCCCTTCTTGCAAAGTTCACTGCTCTATGCAAAATCAGCTAATTCAAGGTGAAATTCAAAGTCATATTTGCATGCTGCAATATAGGCTACTCCAGCTTATCTCATGTTGTAAGTGCTAGACTGGAAAGGAAGGTGCCAATGATGGCCTTCCGAGAACACTGGCCAATTAATCTTAGCAGCAGAGACTTTTAAATGTCAACAAAATCCCATCCATGGGGACCTGCCAAAAGTGTTTTGGACTTCTGCACAAGCTAACTCTGCTTTGCAGGCAGTGCCTTCTCCCACATCAGAGCAACGGAGGAGTTCTGCCATCATCCCTTGTGAAACAAGCAATTATTAATCAAGTGTGAAATTTTATTGACAACAGCCCGTGATAAGAATGAAGTTCATGCACAGAGTTTAAACCATGAGAGACAATTAAGTTGTCTGGTTTGGTCTCCTGTATATTTAGTGAGCCTAAAGAAAGATAAGCTGCAAGCCATAAAAGAGGAAACAAATTCTGATGGCTGCAGAAGCAACTGCTTCTTTGGGTGTGAGGAGGAAAGTATCATGTTCAGACAGAGATCCCATTTTGGGGGGAAACAAACTGACTAGAAAAAAATGGGATAAAAAAACCTGAAGAGTAAATAGTAGGAACTTCTCATTGCAGGGGAGTGGGACTAGATGACCTTTGTAGGTCTTTTCCAACTCATATGATTCTATGATCCCCAGTCCTGAAGAGTAGGACTTTGACTCTGCAGAGGACAAGAGGAGACAGGAACAACAGTGATTAGAGAATACATCCTGAAATACCAGACCTCATATTTTTCTTCTATTAGTAAATATTCTGTAAACCCTGGGAAAAACATGAATCTTACCTCTCTTTTAATGCAGGCATTGACAAGGAAGTCAACATCCACAAGACTACAATCAACTTTATAACACTAATACACTCCCACCAAAATTGCTACCCCAGGAGTTGACCACTTTTGCACGTGCAGTTACAGCATGAACTTAGGTTTGAAGCACAGTGCCTTCATCCACAAAGCAGAAAACAAGCTAGTTGTGTTTGCACACTTCATTCTGTATGATTACTCCTATGAGAACAGACATTATTGTTGAAAAAACAACAACAGGTTATAATCAGTGTAACTATAGAAAAAGCCCTGGATGAGAAGATGATATCCCCAGATCAACGAAGTAGTTTAACACATTTGTCACATTTATTATTTGGGAGTTTTTTTGTAACTATTTGCATTGCAAGTACTATGATATGTTCCTCTTAAGTCTCTTAATTTTGTAATTCTTCATACTCTTACTAGCTCACTTAAATTTTTATCTATCTAAACAAAATCTAATTAAACAAACTCTTTGTGTCAAGGAAACAATATAAAACCATTAAAAATTGGCTCTCATTTCTCCTTCACCTCCATTTACCAGGGTATAATGTAAAACAATTTGGGGTTGAATTGGTCCTTACATGGAACTTCACTATTACATAAGAGACAGGAGAAGGAAGACCTAGTTCTGCACGTACCTTTTCCTGGAACAGTACACTCAACCTGCTCAGCCTGCTCCACTAAGGGTGAGGAAAACTTTTTTTTTTTTTTTTTTTTTTTATCCCCTTGACCTTTTCCCTCTCATTACCATATAGGAAAATCTTTCCCCTTCCTCAAAGAAATTAAGCCTTATCTCATCTCCATCAAATACTTCCTCCCCAGCTCATTTATCACTAACAATTCCCAATTATAACATGAAATAGTTTTCACTTACACCCAAGAGTGTGTAAAGCCTCTTCCTCCACAAGGAGTAAATCCAATCAATATACATATGGAGAAAAACCAGCAGTTCTGGGCCTGATAGCAATCAATGGCAATGAGGACTAGGTGACAGGTGGTGAAGGATTTGGAACAGCTGACTCCAACCCAATTTCCAGGAAGGTATGCAAGAGCACTGCAATCTGGCAGTGTAGTGCTGAGCAAGCTTCATTTAACAGAAAGCTGGAGCTGTATTACCATCTCTTCCAATGCTCTCCCCTCAAGTGAAATATATCTGGTTGAGATGAAGTTCCTACTCCATTCTGCAATGGAGTTAACAGGGTATTTAGTAAATCCCTAGTTTCCAGGGAGGAAGAATAAATATAAATTGAGGAAGGAAGGAGTGAAAAAGAAAACAAAATCTTATCTATCATACAGCTAGAGAGCCTTCTAGTCAGGAGCATCTGCTGAAGATTTTGTCCTTGACGTAAGAGAGATATAAAATAATTTCTACTTCTTAGAAATCTGTCAATGTGGATACAGCTTTTTTTTTCCCCCATAATCTTTTTCAGTGTAAGTTGTAGAAAGTATTTTATCACAGAGCTAAACATGTTGTGTTGTAATCAAAATTATTGAAGAGATGAAATACAGTACTGAGCTACATGAAGTACAAAAACAGTATTACATCCTAATCTCGTCAAAGAAGCGAAAGAATTATCTAGCATCGAATTTACTAATTGCCTATTCTCATTAAAAATAACTAGGTATGTTAACTTGGTTTAAAGATTAGAAATAGTTGAAAATTATTGCCTTGGATAATCTGATGTTGTCATTCACAACTGAAATTTAAGTAATCTTAAAATAAATAAGATTTAGTGTGCTATACCATATGTAATCCTAGACACTGACGTTAAAGAAAGATTAACTGAAATAAGCACAAGGCAGATAAAAAGATATTGACATGATCGGAGTCCATCAGCTAATTTCTGAGAGAAATGAGCTGAGTTTGTTTAGCCTTGCAAACCTATGGCTGCAAGACTCTGACTACAAATACATCAACAAAATAAAGACCAGGAAAGAAAGAAAGTTATTTAAGCTTAAGGTTAATAATGATGGAAGAAAAAGATGAGCCTAAAATTGATCATGAATAAGTGTGAACTAGAAATGAAAAAAAAGGGTTTCTTAACTATCATTAATACCTTTGTGGTCTTTCTAAAGAGGTCCTCTCTGACATCTCTGGGAGTGAGGGTCCCTCGTTATCTTAAGAGGCATTAAATACTGGACCCTAGGATGCCAGAAGTTTGCCCTTTGGAATACGCTAATGATAATTTATGGATTTAGGTTTCTGAAGCTCAGTCTTTGGCTTAGAGATCGTGAGCTAAATGGCCAAATCAAAAAGTAATGAGGAAATGGTTGTTGGAAATCCGGTGTGTTGACTTTACCCCACAGCTTAGTGTCATCAGCAAACTTGCTGAGGATGCACTCAACCCCACTGTCAATGTCATTGATAGATAAGATATTAGAGTATCAATCGCAGCAGTGACCCCTGTGAGGTCAGTTTGAAAGAAGGCATACGTTTTGATTCATTACATAATATTAGAGCAAAAATTCTGACAACTACCTTTACTAGACTTCATGAGGACACCGGGAGGGGGGAGAGGTGGTCCTGCTTTAGAACTGAAGATAGCATCTCTAAAGAGAATCTAAAACAGTACCTGAAAGAAAGCAGACACACTGCTTATTGAAACTATATTCAAGGGGAATTGTTGCAAAGAGCAAAACAAAAAGTTAAATCATTTAAATGCCTAAACCAATGATTCTACAGCAAATAAAAAAGAAAATTCCAGTGTTAGTGTGGTGAATTGATCAAAGTACAGCCACTTCTAAGGAAGAAGTCTCCACTCAGCTATTTTGGTTCGCACCATTATGTTTTCTGATACTAACAGAGCTGACGGTACCTGTGGGACCTGTAGTACCCAACCGTAAACTTCATGCCAACAGTGTTTTTAATATGAATGTATTTTCTAAGTGGTGAAGCAGAAGAGAATGAGCTGTCTTTGCTACTCAAGAGTTTAAGGAGTAGAATCACAGCAGCTTTTGCTGGATGTTGCTCCATGTTGAGACTCTACAGACATCTTTAGAAACCACTAAATAATGAGCTGCACTCCATAGCGGTCTTCTCTCTGAAGGAAAACCTGTCAGTTGATTCATTTTAAATCTAAACGTTGTTATGGTAAGATTTATCATTGAGTTCCCATGCCAAACTGCAAATTGAGATGTTGTAAGTAATCCATTACAACTCATTGCAATTATCAGACCTTAATAGGAACTCTTTCCCAGAGGTCAGTGTTGATTACTACTACTTTATTTCTTAAATTATAGTTATTTATTAATTGATTTATTAATCAATGTTTAACTTATATAGACTATTAGACTGTTACTTAGACCTAAAATTACCCAAGCCTTCTCTGTATTATTTTCCAGTATTGATATATTGTTAGTATTCTTCCTGTCTTTTGAAGCTTACTTAACAAACCAAAGCTTACTAAACAATATTTCTTGGCTGCCTGTTTAAAAACTCTTGCATCCAAGTTATTTTAGATTGCTTTTTAAAATGATTGAGTTTAGTAGTCATTTTCCATTTCAGCAGTAATTGAGGAGAATGTATCATCAAATATTTTCGCAAATACATTGAACACAAACTGGAAATATTTATCAATTACAACTTTATGTCTGCATTGTTACTAGCCTGTCTATTTTTACTACTTCTGTCTAACTAATGTCAGTTTGTGTTTCTTAATACATACATTTCTAGCAGTATTTTGGCCCCAGGACTCCATCTTGCTTTCCTAATTTTCTGTGGTCTCCAGTACCTCTTGGATTCCCCACTTTTTAACATCTGAGATCTACTGTATCTTGCACCTGCAGCTGGAAAAGCATGGTAGTACAGGTGATTTCCCAGATCTGTTTGGCTTAGCATTACAGAGCACCTTGATAAACAGCTTGCAGCTATACCATGAGGATCAGAAGTATTTAAGAAGCCTTGGTCCAAAAACAACAAGAAAGTCATAAATATCAGAGCTGAAGTCTCCCTCCTTGGAGGACTTCAAATGCTTCCTGGGCATGGCCCTGAACACCCCACTCTGCATGGTCCCTGCTTAAGCAGGGATTCAACCAGATGACCAGCAGAGGTTCCTGCCAACCTCAAACACTCTGTGCTGCTCTGAACTCACAATATGTGGCACCAAAGATTGTGTTCCCAAAGCAGAGAGGTACTGGCATGCAGTATTTTCCTCTGTCTTAACAGAAGCATTGAAAGAATACTGAACCAATGTTAAGATGAAGATTCAGCTTGAAGTTAAGGGGTGGCTCTACTTCATTCTACATCTTTCCACACTCACAGCAACCTTACATGACTCAGCTGGAGGATACAAACATTTTTAATTAAGGTTTTACTTAAGGGGACTTGATATCACAAAAATCAGAACAAGCCAGTCATGTAAATGCAGAGAATGAGGTGTCAGGTGGATAGGTCGATAAATCATCAAGGAAAATCTAATAAAAAAATCTTACTTTACATATTCATCAAATAGTATTGTTAATGCTTGATCCGTGGAGACTGTACTCAATGTAACAGTTGCCACTGCTATGTAAAAATACTTAATCTTTCCCACTGTGCTGGTAGTGAAATGGTTATAAATTGATAACTTTCTGAACACAACACATTTTCTTGGAAATTCGATGTTTTCTTTCTCCAGCTTTTCTTTTCATTTTGAAGTCATATAAAACCAAGAGTAAGGGAGAAGTTCAGATCAGTATCTACAGTAATGCCCACATTTGAAACATCATAAGTTTCAAGCCCTACAGGAGGAAAAAAAGTCTCAATAAATGATGGGGAAAATGTACAAAGGAAAAAAGCCAAACAACTAGTGCCTATCTTGTATTCACAGACTGCACACCCTAAGGAAGATATGAATGTCCTTTGCCTTTTGTCCAGACATTCTTGTATTCCAAACTCTCTTTAACTGATAGGATTATATAAACTCATATAAACAAACTGAAGAAGCAACAAAATTTCAAATTCCTTTACAGTAAGAGCTTGTTTCAGTTACAAAAGAAATATGAACTGTGTAGGAAGGTTATCAGGTACACATATTCCAGTGATGCTGCCAGAGTTGCTTTCCCATGAGGTATTTAACTAACAGTGGACAAAGAAAATCAAGGGTGAAGAGAGGTGTCTAAAGATAAACATTTCACACAGGCAAAATTCAGGAATATGTTAATGGTGTCCAAAAAAAAGTCCACTATTTTGTAGATATTAAGTGTTTATGTCCATATATTCACTTTTTTTTTAACTCACTGGCAATAATTCAATTACTTTTCTGAATATCTTAATGTTTGTTTTGCCAAAGACAGATAAATGGATGTGAGGTGATGAAGATCACAGCAGCAATGCGCATACCAAACACCAGAAGTGACCATGTGTAAGGTGTCTCTGGTGCATCCTTAATCTTGTTTTGAGTATTAAAGCTTGATTCATGCAGAAAAAAAATATGAAATAAGTTCAAGAAATAAATATATTTATAAAAAATTCCAGTCTGAAGAAGTGCAATAGGAAGAGGAAAATGGTGGCTCTGACTGAATGGTCGATAGATCAGATGTCCTCTGCTGAAGATGTTCATGGCATATCTTAGACACAAATGCTTTTACCAGTTAGAAGGTAAGAGGCCCATAAGAAATAGACACTGCAGAGAACTGTCTGTGCAGGCTACAGCTCGGATTTCTTATGAGAGAGAACCAAAATCAAACTAAGAGTGTTAAAGATGTGCCTTTTTTTCCTTGCAACAGTTGGAAAATTAAATTCCTTTAAAAGCCATTTTTGTTCACTGTAGAACTACAAGCCAGGGCTGGTCCCTGAAGCTATTTGTGCATCACCCCCACTGCAGGAGGATTAAACTATTTCTCAGTGCACTGAGCCGATTCATTTTGTTTAGCCAGTGCAGCTTCTTTCTGGGCAGGGTAGAATTACAGATTTATGATTTTCATTACCTAAGGCTAAAACTGTTAACGAGGTTTAAGTTGGCTGTGGGGGGTTGAGGGAAAGCACAGCTCTGCTTGCACAGCTAGGCTCAAACAGCCCTTCGGAGAAGGCACTGGCTATTTCATTTGCTCAATATCAATACTTCTTTCCCAATTCAAATACTGTGGTGCAACTATGGGGCTCCCAGATTTAAAAGGAATACATTTCACCTGAAAGCAGATATCCTGAAAGCCCCTACCTTACCACTGCCATATCCTTGAGGGCTTTCTAACTTCAAAATTGCTCCAGTATATAAAGTTGAGCCTCTGTACTCAGAAAAACCCCAGATTTCATTGCTCTTTGGACATGGTTTAGTGGGCATGGTGGTGATGGGCTGATAGTTGGACTAAATGATCTTAGAGGTATTTTCCAACCTTCATGATTCTGTGATCCTGTCCATACCTATCACCTGTAGCAGACAGTCATAAACCCACCATGGACTTCAGTCCAGCAGGCACTCTTACATCCACTTCCCGTTAATGTCTCTTTCAACTGCTGTGATGAGAGCTCTTTTATTTGAGTTAGCTGTGAAGAAGTTAGGAATCCCTTTCACATGGCTATTAGACACACCCCAGAGAAATGAGACATCCCTGTCTGGGCTCTGAGCTGACTTCCATGTGAAGCATTCAGCATTTTTCCTGCTGAAGTGGTGCCACTGTGGAAAAATAACTCAGAGCAGCAACAGAAAGTGTTAGAGGAGCTGGCATATGTGCTAAAGCCATCTCTGTGGGCCTGCAGGGAGCTTGTCCTTCCAGCTCTGCTCATCCCAGCAGCAGCCTCCCATGGACAAGCTGCTGCAGTGATGGAACTCCTCTGGGCTTCAGATGTCTCCGAATGGCAGAGAAGCTGGAACAGCTCCATTTGAGCAGAAGATAAATGTGTGCACACAATGAGAATGTGGTCTTCATAACTGGAGATGAAAAAGCTCTGAGCCAGCTGCCCTCCCCTCCGCCCTCCCCCTCCCCCCCATGTACAACCTGCACACAGCAATGAGTTACAGATGTTCAATTTTTTTGGCAAAAAGGAGTCCAAGAAAAATTACTATTAATGCTCCTTCCTAGGAAGAAAAAAGTTACTTTTTCCACATAAATGACCAGAACTGCTCCATTTGGAGGCCAGTTATGTAGTAGAATACAACTGCTGAGTTGTTGATGTAGCTGCTATGGAAAGATGAACTTCTGTATGAAGTAAGGACATTGAACAGTTATTTGCCAGATCTATTCAACAATGCATTGTATTTAATAGATGTAATTAAACAGAATTAATTTAATTTAATTAACAGAACTACCCTCTTTTCAGCTTTATAGCATGCACAGCAGAACTGAATATACGAAAATATTTTGGTGTTACCTACCGTGCCTGCTCAAATAGAACAAAGATGACAACAATTTCTCATTTTATACCACACAGAAAGGACCCATTTTCACTTTCACAAGACAGATGATATACCTGAGTGCCAGGGAAGGATCCAGCTCCTGCTGCATAATATGATAGCACAAACTTGGTATTCTTGGCTCACTCCAGTGAGCTACAAAGCTCATTGGAAGCCAAAGTTCAGCACATTCAGTATTTGCAGTGGAGGGAATCTAAAACCATTTAGGAAGTTGATTAAAAGAGCTCAAAGAAATAGCACACTACAGGCATGGGGGCAATGCTAGAAATAACAGAGGTGACACAGAGCATCTGGGAGTGCAGGTTTCCTTTATTTATCGATCTCCACCTTTAAACTCATGTGAGACTGGAAAATCTGCATTTTGCAGACTTCAAGCAAAAGATTTCTGCATGCTGTTATTGTTTTAATCATTGTTTTTGTCACCTATTCAGAGAATTTAGAGAAGAAAAACAAACACTGAAAAACTCTGCTTTGGGGTTCATTTTTCATACATTAGTGAGCCTAAAAAATGGTTGTTGTATAAGTTAGCTGTGCAACAAATGTGCTCTTGGGCAAGACAACGGGCAGAAATGCTGTGAGGTGAGGTGAATTTTGCTTCAAAGGATGCAACAGCCCAGCTGTGATCAATAAAAAAATATGGTTAGAATTGAAAGCACGGAAGATACAGTATCAGACTTCCCTGAATTCAGATCTTTAGAAAAAAAAAAAATGCATTTTAATATCACTGAAAAAAAAAAAAGAAAAAAAAAAAAAGGAGGGAAAAAACCCTACACTGAGGCATTTTACTATGACATAGAAGTAGGTATTTTACAGTGAGGAGTGCATTTAAAAACTCCATGAATTTAAGTCTTCTATACCCAAGGCATCACACTGTGCCAAGTTCTGCTGAGTTTATCATGGAAAGAAAAATTATCCAGGTTTATTAAAGTAGGATGTCTGTCACCTGAGTTACACAGTATGGGAAACTGACCGAGGCTGCTACTACCAAGGTAAACTACGTCAGAGTGACTAGCACCAAGCACTTCAAATGGCTTTTTAATCATGTGTTTTTCTCACAGACAGAGAAAATAAATTCAGTGAAATGTAATTTTTATTCAAAGAATAGTCTTGTGTTGCTTTATAGAAGCTGGGTTAATTTACAAACTCCTGTTGGGTTACAATTTGAAATGAGAATTTAATGACATATGCTCTCATCCAGAAAACAAAACAAAACAAACAAAAAAAAAACCAGTTTAATTGCTGTATTGCTGACATTATCATTTTCCATAGGTATTCCAAGTATATCAAGAATGCTGTCAAGGCAGTAGACACATAATTTGTGCAGAAGTAGAAAATTAAAAATGGCAAGGGCTGATGGAAAAAAAACTTAAGTGCCTTAAGATTCAACTTCAGTTGAATCAGTCCCACTGAAGTCATAGAATCCCAGAATCATAGAATGGTTTGGGTTGGAAGGCACCTAAAGCATTCTATGATTCTATATAATCTGTATATGTGTTTCTTGGCTGCAGTAGGTTTTGGTTGAGGCCTTAAATGGGAATCTGGTATAAAACACTCACTGTCATATCCATATACATGCAGCTGCCAACAGTTACCCACCTGAGCTGTGAAACAAGATGTAGAGCTGACATATAGCATAAGCTTCTGTTCTATCTGGGAGAGTTGTGTTGTGGAGGTAATTTAGCGTGTCAAAGTGTTAAAAAATATTATAATTATGAATAGATTCACTTTCTGGTGAAGGACAGAGTGATAACAGAGGATGTATGTACCGGAGCAAGAGAGGAAGAATCCCCAATATGTTATTTGATTTTCAGTCTCTAAATTTTCATGGTGCAGATGTCTTGCCAAATTTTAACAAATATAAGCCAAAAAGCAAACCATTTATAGTTCATCAGTTTCGCTGAAGAAAAATAAAGAATTTTTTTCTTCTTATTATGGGTATAGCTCTGAAGTATAAAATATAGCAATTCTGTATATTTCATTAAGATTTAGACGTACAGTACAGATTGAAAATATTTAAGAGGTTCAGACTGAGAATACACAGCTAAAATCGGGCAAGAGAGAACAAAACAGATACCTTATAGCAGAGCCAGAATGAAAATGGTAACCCAGAAAGAAAGAAACAATGTGTGGCAGTCATCCTTGAATACCTGGCAACCAATATCTCTTGGAATTTACACCCTGGGGACGTTTGGGCAGAAGAAGGGATAAAGGGTGCTGGGGTTCTATAAGATTGCTTTGTTTCAGAAGAACATAAAGAGACAAGTGGAAGAAAATGAGAAGTGGGAAAAAAGGACAGGTGCTACTGGCAGAGCTTGAATAGTCAGTGCAAAGGCCAGGAAGGTTAGGTGTGAAGCCTTTCTTTGAATCATATCATAGAATGGCCTGGGTTGAAAAGGACTACAATGATCATCTAGTTTCAAGCAAAGGAATATTTACTATTGGACTTAGCCAAATGCTATTTTTTTATCCTTAATTTTAATCCAACTGATGTTAGGCATTGCTTAATATGAAGCTTAACAATATAGCATTTCTGGTTCCCTCTTTGTCTTTCAAAAATACAAGTATGACTGTAATCCAGAGTTCCTTACTCATTTTTTTTATTTGAATAGGTTTTCAAGCCACTGCTAATGTAATTTTCAGGAACTAATCTCTTTTGCCAGTTAAATTCAGACCCCCAATCAACATTTCACATAGTCTTGATTTCTGTCTTTCATCTTCACATTATTACAGAAATCTTGGAGGAGGGACTTCTTCAACGTGCCAGTGATCAGAGGAAGTCTGTACTGAGCAGAGCACACAACAGTCATGCTGGGAAGAGATATCTTCTGACATCCAACGTAAAATGTTTCTGTCATTTAATTCTTGCTGCTTAATTCCTCTGTCAATTCACATCAAAAACATGGAAAGAACACTAAGAAAAGTAATAAACCTTGTGTTAAGACAGATGTCTTACCTCTGTAATCTCTAGAGAAATTCCTCTTAAACAATGTATAGTTGGAGGGAAGTCCAGAGATAACAGTCAGGTAAATAAAGTCAACAGGCACCATGCCACACTTTTCACATTCAACACAACTGCTACAGGTCACGTTCCCCTAACTTCGTCACCTTCCAGCTCATGAGGGGAGAATGACGCAATAGCACCTTGGTTAGCTCACCTCCCTAGGGGACAGCAGGAGCTCTCTAATGACCATTCACATCATTTTCAGCGTGACAGCTTTTTCAGCCCATGCCGGGAAAGTGCCACCAAACCACAGCCGTGATTCAGTCAGTCTGCAAAGATTGATATAAACCGCTTCCTAAATCAGTGACAGCGCTAACTGGCAATTGTGTCCCTCCTCTCAGGTGGTTGCATTACCTCTTGCTGTACGTGGTACAAGGGAATCTATGCCCCATCTCACAGCACCTGAGCTTGGGAATGATCTGCAGAGAGGGATGCTTTGCCCCATCACCCCTTCATGTCTGAAAACAAAAAGGTAGTAAGTCAAGGAGTGAATATAAATGTTAAGAGAGGTGTTCCTTTTTTTTTCCTAAAATGAAAGTTGGTAAGGGAAAGCTGTGAAGATGAAGCAATACCTGGCACTCATGCAGAAAATTCACCTTCTCCTGGCAGAATTTGTTACCCAGAACCTGCAGTTTTACTTGGAAATATGGCATCAAACCATGATGGCACCCAAACAGCAAAGCAACATGCTCCAATCAGCTCAAACTATGACTCTGCTCTTGTTCCTGTCTACAGCATGGAAACAAAGGGTCTCACATACTACCAGCATGAAAGAACTCTTTCATCACAGTAAAACAGAAGGCAAATCTCCCTAAGAGAACTGTACAGTGCTCTCAGCCTATTTCTCTACTGGATATTTTTAATTTCATTTTTACTTCACATTCCTAACTCCACTGCTCAACCACAAGCCAGAGGTCTAAATGACAGGAATTAAGCTTAAAATCCCATATATCTTTTCTAATTTCTGCCACTCACTGTGCAAATCAGGGCTATTTGTTCTAGCATCACTAGGAGAAAGAAACATACATCTTCTGCACGCTAACTGCACTTGTGCCAAAGCCCTTAAATCCAGCTCTCTGATGGAAAGGGTTTTATTAATTACAACACACAGTTTGTAATTTTGACATCGCCACTGGAACAAGGCTCCTGGTTTCTGAGCTACCATCAAGTCATCAATTTGCTCATGAACCATTGCCCTGTCTGCATCTGCTCCTTCAACAGTCTGCGCCTTTGTGCTTCAACTGAAATCTCCTACTGCTGTACAGGCGCTGAGTCATAATGATGATTTCCTCTCTTAACTCATCTCTATCTGCCCCTGTTAAATGAAAGGAATGCAAATGACAAAACATGTTCACTCACTGGAACTGTGGAAAAACAGCACTTTTGCAGCATCTCATTGCCTTTTTCATTTAAGACAGTCATACAGCTCCTAACAACCATAGAATCATAGTCATAGAATCATCTGAGTTGAAGGGACACTTACAGGCCATCTAGTCCAACTTCCCTGCAATTAATAGGGACAACTACAGCTCCATCAGAGCTGTACAGCCTGACCTTGAGTGCCTCCAGGGTCAGGGTATCCACCAGCTCTCTGGGCAACCTGTTCCCACCATGACTTCAGTCAGTCTACAGCTACCATAAAATGAGCTGCTTTGACTGAAGGAGGACAGAGTCTCATATTAAGCCTTGAGCAACTATATCTGTATCTGAAGCTAAGACCCTCACAGATTTTCCTTCTTTCTTCCTCTCATCACATTAACCATTTTAATGGAAAGATCACCAAGACAATAAGCTATATAATACAAAAAGTGTGACCAAAGAAATAAGCAACATATAATATATCCTTAGTTCTGGGGAGCAGAGCAGCTGCATCAAACACTATGGATGAATAGTCCCTTGATGCCAATGAAAAGAATGAAATTATCCCACACTGATGGAAATTTAAACATTTAAACTGGAATATTTTTGCAAACATCAGAGACAGATTTCCACTGACAAAACGTTAAATTCATAAAGTATAATTGCCTTTTAACCTTCCCATGTGCAGTGAAGTCATAACATATTTTTACTAGTTGCTGTTTCTGTTTGGTTGTTGTTGTTGTTGTTTGCTTCTGTTTTTTGAGGTATTTTAATGCCATCTGTATTACTATGAAAATGTTTAGCATAGAAAATACCAACATTTCAATGGATAAATATAAATGGATAAACATATCTGGACAACAATTAATTCCCTTTATGAATAGCTGTATATGAGAAAAATCAGGCTTCTTCACACCTCAAATCCTGCTTTGCCCCTTCAGAACATTTTGTACCCTGTGATAAAAAATCATCTCGGGTTTCACTTTAAAGCTCCACAGCATTAATATGCTTCAATTCCAGAAGTTTCCAAATAAAGATTTAGAGAAGAGCAAAATGCTAGAGAGAGAACACCCTCCCAGGATTTGGTTTTTGAGCTCATGTCTGTTTTCCCGCGTCAGATCTCACAGTCTGTATGCTGGCCTGGAGCCAAAAACTGCTGAACTTGATTTTAAACCCAGCAGCTCCTGCACAACAGCTGCTGTTAGTGCACCAAGAGTCAAATCAAAGTAGCACTCAAAGACTCGGTGAGAGAGATTTGGGCACTTCCGTTCAAGAGGCCGATGCAAATATCTGCCCTGAGTGTGCTGGTTAATCCACTCTGCTGCCTGAGAACTTTGTGATGTCCTCCAGCTCCTTCTTTCACAAGCTAAGCTGCCCCCTGTGACCCCATACACTTATACGCATCCTTTCATCTCAGTGCTATAACACAATAGCCCAGTAATTCAACATTTGTATTGCCAGTAATACAACATATGTATTGCTGTTGGCCACGGGGTTTGTACTGATGTCTCCAGACCTCAGGATTGAGGCTTGTCACGCTTGCTTTGTCTGAATGTTTCAGGATCTGCCTGGAGCTTTGCTTTAATTCAGTTCAACAATTTTTCTTCCAGCCAGGTGGCTACATATAATTTGTTTTAGTTTTCCTTATCTTTTAGGACCCTGGTTTTTATAGGGAGAGTAGTAACAAGTAGCTATTCTGTGTAGGCTGGGCTATTTCTGACTGTAAGTCAATGCTATGGTAGAGAGAAGTAGAAGCCTGTCTCCCCAGCAGAGGCCTGTCACCTGCGTAGAGACTACAGCAGGACCTGCAGAGGAGTGTGGGCATGGGATGACAGAAGATGGCCCAACGCTATAAATGTCTCATCTGTGATGAGTTAAAGACGTGCAGAACTGGAGCCAGACCAAGCCTAATTTAAGAGTAACAGAGACGTCAAAGAAATAGTATATAGCATACCTAAAAGGCACCGTGTATAGGAAGATTACATCAAAAATGGAGCTGCAAACAAACGGAGGCCAGAGTGTACAAGCACATGAGCAAACACAAAAATCACCCTAAATGGATATCAGAACAAGGAAGAGCCATTCACGTGACATCCTGGTTCTCCCACCAAGGGGCTCATGGCACAGATGTCTCACTGCTGCCCCAGTAGGGCACCAGACATTAACTATACTGGACAGAAGAAACTTGGTGCTTCCTTTCTGCCCACAAGATGATTTTATGGTAGCAGTGTTCCCATTCTCCTTCCCTAGATTCACACACGGGCTGATAGAAGTTTCAAGTTTGTCTCAAGCATGTCAAAGTGCTTCCTTTCTCACTTAAGTTTTTATACTCATATCTGCATTTGTCCAATCAGTGCAAACCAAACTTATAAGATACATGTTAATTATGATTTCTGTGGTGAATTTGTATTTTCCCTTTCCTTTAGTATCCCAGCAGTGGTGCTGCCTGAAAATAATTACTGCAGCATCTTTCTACCAGCTCCTTTATAGCTTTTTCCACGATGCAGAAGAAAAGCAGTTGGGATACAGTACAGTTATTCTGCCTTCTCAAAGGTCTGTGTCTAATAAACTAGACCTCATAAAGCTGAAAAAGGCAAAAGCAAGGCAATTGTTGCTAGTTTGATGTGCCAGTAATCATATTTCAACCAATAACTCAGAAACTAGAACAGCTTACTTGAGAAAGAAAAGCAGCAACTCAGCAAATGGACTTCAGCTAATTTTAAAATTAAATTAACTTCACCGTCCAATTTAAATGTTTCCAGTCAGCACTTTAATAGACCTATCCAAGGCACAAGTACCCATAAACATCTCAAAGAGAAAATAAAATTCATTGTCTTTAAAACAACCCCTCTATGACTGTACACGCACATGTAGACATTGAAGGACCAATTTTAGACTGAATGTAAGAAAAATGTTTTTATGATAAGCGTGGTGAGGCACTGGAACAGCTTGGTCAGAGGGGTGGTGGGTGCCATGCCCTTGGAAACATCCAAGGTCAGGCTGGACAGGGCTCTGTGCACCTGATGGAGCTCTAGGTGTCTCTATTCATTGCAGGAGAGTTGGACTAGATGGCCTTTAAAGGTTTCTTCTACCTCAAATGAGTCTTTGATTGTATTTTATGATTCTGTGAATTTGGTAGATTTAATGTAGTTGTGTCAGTCTGGATGCCACCTGCAAGAACTCTTACTTGACAAAAAATGAAGTAAAAAAACTGAAGTAACACTGCCATCCCTGCAAATGGAGGAAAACCTTTCTGCCACTGCAAGCAAAACCAACAAACAAACCTCCTGCTGAGAACAAACCTGTCTTTGTGCTAATATGCTGCTCCTGCCTAGCTGTATGCAGAGAGGTTCTGTGTCATTAGCTAACACAAATCCAGGTTCAAAGAGGTTTTTGAAATGACAAATCTAAAATGACAGCAGATGAAAAAACAAACTGTGTACCCAGCAAGGTAGAGTTCTCTATAGTGATGAGTGTAACTGGAATATACAGTAGGGCGGAAATATTAGCTTTAAGGTCCATTGCACAAATAACGTTTAGTAAGTAGTCAGAAGTTAATGAATGATATGTGTAGGGATAGCTCAAACGGTGCTAAATTCTCCTGAAAAGACTCCTCATGCAAAGACAATAAAGCCTTTGACTTCTAATGTTAAAGTGTTCAGCTTGTATGAATAGTCACACCTATTTTGCTGCTAATGGTGTAGAGAAAATGTACGTCAGTATCAGACTTCCCTCATTGATTTTGTTTGGACATCTTGTATAGACATGCAGCACTAGGACCTGAATTAGAAAATGGAGGACCACAGTAGATAGAGAAGTACAGACAAAGGGAATGGCAGGAATAAAGGTTAAGAGAGTAGGAGTAAACACTCAGATTAGGCTAGACAAGAACAGGAATAGGAAAACATATTTATGTAAGGCCAGCAGAGAAGCTGACAAAATAGGCAGCGGGAGCCATTTGCTCCAGTGTCTTGTCCTCTGGGCTTATGTCCAGATAGAGACCTCCCTACTCTCTACCCCAAGTTGCTCAGCTCCAGCATTATCACAGAACACTGTATTTGCAAGAGATGATCTGTTTAGAGCTCTTAGACTGGATCTGATCTTGCACGCAATTTTCCTAAAACTTAATAGGTTCAGCTGAGATATGAAATGGACAAAGCTCCATGCAGAGGTAAAAAGAATTCTCATAGCCTCAAGGAAAGCATCTAAGCCCCAAGGCTGTAGACACTGGAATAAGCATGTCTTGTCCTCAGTTATGCATTGTATGAGGTCCAACACTGGAGAATTTCTGTGAGTCTGCTTTGAAAACCTTTTATTGCAAATCAGATATTTTGCGGTACATTAATTGGAGGATTATGTGAGTGCCAGCCATCAGAAATATCAGCATCTGGGGCCATAGAGCAGGACCTCAGCAAGTGGGTTTGAGGGTTTCAGTGATATATGAATATGGGCTTCAGTGTCTAGCATGTCAATATGCTACCACGGTCCATTTGTGTATCTAGTTATACAAGCTTAAATACTGTGAATCTGAGCACTGAGCTTGAGTCTGCATCTTCTGTTCCTCCGGTTATGAGAGCTTTCTGATCACTCTTTTGTGTAGACTACAAGGACTAACGTCAGTTATTATCTTCTCTGCTTTGGGTACTTTAAAACTAGAAATTAAAGAACAAGTAGTTACCAAGGGCATGCAATGTTAGGGCACACAGTATACATCTGAGACCTGGGAGCCAACATCAGAATCAAGTAATTTAGCAGCAAAAGCATTCAATTTCTCCTTGAAATCTCCTAGTAAAACAGCTAAAAGAGGCAAATTCTATGCCTGCATTAGAAGAAGTTTCAAGGCAACTGGGATTTAAAGACAAAGTAATCTGACTTCAAACAGCAGCAACTGAAAGCAGAACAATAAAAGATAGTGATTAACATTACACAAATCTATGAAAACTATTTGTACTTTTTCTCCCTTGTTAGAGAGAACATAAATAACAGCAAACAGTGAATAGTGAGTGTTTCCATTTATGTTTTCTGACAATACAGGAGCTAAAGAACATTCAATTACAATGTGCAGCAATGCATTAACTCCAAAGAACTCTTTGTCACAAGACATCACCAAGATCAAACGCAGAGCTGGTTTGGCATTTTCTAGAGAAACCATCAGCTGATTGTTGAAAACCAAAATAGAACTTCTGAAACCAGTTCTGACAGAATTAGTTTCCCAAGTACAGGCTGGAAATCCTGATGAAGAATAAGGAAGGAAAAACCATTTTTTCATCTGCTGTCCTACCAAACAAGCTTGCTGCACAATGTGCTTTGTTGACATGTTCAGCATACTCAAAATTTCTGCCACTCAGAAAATGAATATCTTTTCTTCTCCTCTCAAGAGAGTAGCCTACAAAACAGGCTGTGAACTTTTTTGGTGCGACCAAGCAGGTAATCTGACACTTACAGGAAATAGCTACTGAAAGAGAGAGCAACAAAGGTGAGGGAGGAGAAAGGATTAAAGCCACAACTTTGCATGCAAGTACATACTTCAGACACAAAGCACTGTGAACTTTCCTCATCAAAAAATGTTTAGAAATTTTTTCAGTATAATTTTTGGGGGATACTGACAGAGCTCTTTTAGCTCAAAAATATTAAGAATGAATTACCTATCATTGTTTCTAATTGGGCTGTGAAACCTTGTGCCTCCATTAACTCACCTACATGAACCTTCCTTCTCTCAGACAGAAGCCTTGTAGTGCTGTACACAGACAGACACAAATTCCAGAAGCAATTCTGCTTGTCATGTATAATGGGGAATTCTGGATACCCCATGCTTTCCCTACAGGGGTGGAAATTGTATTAAATATTATAGGAACAGCTGGATTTCATTTCATAAACAGACAAATTAGGCATGAAAATCAAAAAGGCAAATGCCATCTTTGAAATATATTCAGTGGTTTATGTCATTATCTCTAATTACTAACTTTTTTAAAGAATTTCTTGCTAGCCATGACTAGGCTCTGCCTCACCTACATAAAATTCATACCATTTCATTGAAATATTGAGTGCTTCACAATACTCCCTGGGCAATCTTTCAGAAACATGTTGACTTCCTGAGGAATGATGAAAAGATCTGACTGCACAGTTGTCTAACGGCACTTTCCTTTGATGTGCTTAGAAGTGTCATGATTTAAAAGACTAAACAACCCAATAATTGCTAGATAGAACTGAAGTAGGTCTGGAAGTTCCATTATGTCATGAAAATTGTGACAAGAGTTGTAAAAAAATTACTTTAGCTCAATCATCTTCACAGTCTGGCTCAAAAAAGTGAAAACTTGAAATCATTGCTCCAGATCTCAGAGCTTGGATGACTCTGATGCTTTGGGCTAAATGGATGAATGTGGGTGTGAAAACAACTCTTTAAACAACACGTTTTCCAGGTAGGCAGCTCAACTCTTCTCTAGGTAATCACTTGTGCTTTTATCTAAGGCAGTTGCTATTAGTGCTCTCAAATCATATTTTCATTCCCTGCAACAAAAGCATACATAAAAACAAGACTGCTGGCTAATCCAGGATCAAATTCTGGCATTTGATTTAAATTAGTGGCAATTTCTGTAGAATGAGAAGTTCATCCATGTTCTTTATGTTCAGCACTGAATTGGCTTGTCAGAAGTACATAAAGAACAGATTTTTTTATAGTAAGATACTGTAGTAAAGCCCAAACCAGTGCTGTAAGCTGGTTCTGCAAGGTTCTTCTATCAAATGTGTATTAATAATCTCTAGTATGTTGGACTTTCCAGACATAAAGGAGATAATAATTTTCTCATAATTATCAGAAGAAAACTACATATTTGCAACAGGATCAATTTTTACTCTTAAAGCAGTAAGAAGGTATAGGCAAGGTCCTCAGGTGGTATCCAAAAAGAAAGTGCTTCCTTCATTCTCCCAGGAATTCTTATCAAAGCCATTGAAAGCAAGTAGCTTGGAAGTGAGCTGAAGGTGTCTTTCAGAGGCAACTAAGAGTGCCAAAAGCATGTCTACAAAAAAAAGAAAAAAAAAAAAAGCAACAAATAGAGAATCTGACCATAGCACAGACTTTGCTAGACTATGTCCTGCCATTAGGAGAGGGAATGGTAGTTCTGGTGCATTTTCCTAACATGTTTTATATTATCCACCCACTAGGTGGTGAAGATAAGTAATTCCAAATGCATCCATTGGACCACGTTCCTCAACAAATTCACAAGAGGCAGAACCAATCTGTAAAAGCAATTTTACAATACAGACCACCAAATTTGCTCCATGCCCTGGCACTGGCCACCGTCATACTTTATGTGGATATAAAGTAAAAGAAAGATTTATGAAGATAAAATACTAAAATGCTTTTGTATCTGTCTATAAGGAATCACCAAAATCAGAGAAACGCATGAGAAAGTAGAAGAATACTATAAAAAATAAAAAGACAAGTCTGCAGTCTGATTCACTGTGATACTTTGCTACTCTAATAAAAGCATAAAATGGGATTGGGAGATGCTGTGGAGTACTTGAAAACACCTGATTTTTGTTTGATCCTATCAGAATGAGGGACCAAGCAAAGACATGTATCTCAACTAGTGATAAGGTAAATGATAAACTCTCAATGCCAGGTAATTGATATAATAGATGTAATAACAACAGAGCCTGCAGGCATTATAGCAAATGTTTGTGAAAACCCAGGTAAAGTTGCATTACTGGTACATATTGGCATTAAATGACTGGTTTCAGAGTATATTGCCCAGTGATAATTTCAACTGCTGATAATACTGGGGAAAGAATCATGTACAGCTCTAGTTTGAGTGGGTACGATGCATGCTGAAGACGCTAGGATAGTACTTGATAGAGACCTATGGAAAAGATAAGCAATCCCCACAGTTTACAAAGCACCACAGATGGCTCACTGAATTTCAATAGCACTGAAGTGCCTGATTCCTTTAAATTCTCTTCAAATGCACAGAACACAGTCTAATGTTCTTACAATGCAATGCGTTCCCAAATTATATCAAATTGTAATTCAAACATGGCTGGCTGCACCAATACATACTAATAGAGCAAAGCACTCATACCCCTAATCCTCCCTGACGCTGCTGGCTTACATTTTTCTCTCTAGTGTCTTATTATGCACGTTCTCACTACCCTTATAAATTTTCATTGATGTCTCTTCTCTCTTACTTAAAATGAAAACATCTGGATTAAAGCAACTGAATTCACCCTGTCAGTTTTTCATACACTCAGTGGTTTTTAAAACAGAGCTCTCAGACTCTCTGTATTTTCAAACTTCCTCCCTGCATTTTCAAACCACCATCATTAAGAACACCCAAACTCCCAGTGGATGGTTTGACTTTCCTGTCGTGTTCCTTTGAATGATTTGTGCTCGAATGTAAATATAGTCTATCTGGTTTGGTATCTGTTAGCAAGCTACAGGTTCACAAATAAATAGAGCTACATGGCTACATAGCCTACATTTTTTATTAACAACAAATTGAACTGAAATGATCCTCAGCCTCAGCAAGCTTTTCTTGTCAACTCTGAGCCACGTAGGTGTTACCTGCCACTCCTGTGCTCAGCCTCTTGCACTAGAAACATTAGTGGGTCTTAGCCCAGCATGGAAAGCTTTGTCCAACTATAAAACCAGTTCCATCACAGTTTATTTATTTATTTATTTATTTTACACAAGGGGGTTATTTTTCCTATACCTCTCTGATGTGTTGACAACAAAACCATATTTTGAATTTTCTGAGCCATTCTCCTCAGCAAGGCATCTACAAGGCACTACCAAAACAAACAAGCTGTGTCAGAAACAATTAGAGGGAAATTATCTCAGAATCCCTAAGAAATGTGGGCACTACTTGTGGAATAAAAGTGTAATAGAAAGCAAACACAGGAAAATTCCATTTTAACCTCAGAGAGGATTGGCACGATCCTTCAAATCAAAGAGAAAAACTATGCATGCCAAATATCCTTATCAAAAAAGACATTACCTTTCTCCTTCAATGGCACCGTGCAAAGGGAAGTCCATGTGCCAAAGTGAGCAGGTCAGCTGAAACCTAATCAATATTAGATTATATCCAGAGGTTTTTGATAGAAAAATTCTGGCATAGTCTCTCAAGGCCCAGATGCACTCTGACTGTCTGGGAAAGGGACAGTTACGTTTTCTCTCCATCACATCTCCTCAACAGCTTTCTACATTTTGTAGTCTCATAGCAGCACAAATTACTTGGGGCCCCTCTGTACTCCAGAAGTGTACAACATAGAGGCATTGGTCAGAGTGGAGCTGCAGCAAATTTAGCCAGCTTGTACAACGAACAGGTACTCACATTGCCAAGAGATGCAGCAAATAAATGCTTCTTGCCACAGTGGGCCTGTTTTACGAGGTCTTCTACATAGTTTGGACTGTGAGATGTTGCTTTGAGATGTGCCCTGGCTACTGGTTCCCAGCAGTGGCACTCCTTGAAATCGTATTTAATAAAATTGTAATTCAAGCAGAGAAGAGAAGGAAGGCTGTAATCAAAATGATTTCAAGTCCAGTATGTCACTAGTCCTTTCATCTAGAAACAAGTGCTACCCACCACTGACAACTGCAAGACTTCTAATACACAGCAGTCTTTATTGTCTCTATCACAAAAAAAAATAGATTTTTCCTCAATTTTTCTGTTTCTTTTCCTTAGGCTTGGAAGGATTTGGGGGACCTTTCTTTTTTTTTTTTAATGCAAGATAATAACTACCAAACTATCAAAAGCTCAGAAACTAGCTATGCCTAAGAATGTTTTTATTACATTCTTCATTTGCCAGCACAAATTTTAAGGACCCCAAAGATCCTAATATGGATTTTGTGAAGTTTGTGACTGCACCAGTCATAGCATCTAGCTGAAATACTGACATTTATATAAACCAGAAGTACACAACTGAATGGAGGATTTCTGCTCAGGCCAGATCTGTCAGCAGAACTGCAAGAGCAACACTAATGAGCCCACATTATTTCTTCTGCCATTTATGCTCTGTTAACACTTCTTACGATGGCATCATGCAAAATCTCTGCAAAGTCCTTTCTTCCCCAACCCCTTCCACCCCCATCTCCCCCTCCCCCAGCTCAGACCAGAGCTGTGTCAATGTTTCTCTCTGCAGGTCATCTCTTTGTATAAAACATGGGAAAGCAGGACCTGAGCCAACAGTGGCTTCAGATCCTGGGAGAAGTCTGTAAGTCTGTACAGACAACTTGTTTAGACCTCCTGTAGGTCTGAGCACTGACATTAGAATAAGCAGGGGAAACAGAGACCCCCATTACCTCCTGCTGGGTTTATCCTGGGATCCATAGTAGACAGGGCACCACCAAAGGCATGGGCTTTGTCACAGATTTCTCATCCTAAAGAAAAACAAGTAAAGCTGCAGCATCAAAAGTTCAGTAGACTGCTTGGCCAAGGCAAGGTAAACAGAAGAACAACACCAGAAAAAATAATCTGCATTCCAGGTTATTGTTGGTGAAGGATCAGAAAAGTATTAGAGAGAAGAAACTGAGAAAAGGATTGAATGTCTTGTTCCACCTCCAGCTTTCTAGCTCCAGCTATACGAAAGTAGAGAGTTACGTGAAATGCTACGGGGTCTCTTTGCACATAGTTTTTTACCAGTGCCTTTCAGGAATAACTGTTTTTCAGGCCTCTGATAATTTTAAATAGGTATATATATATTATTTCTCTCCAGGCCCTGGCTTAATTGATCTGTTAAAAAGCAAAATTCCAGGGCTTACTTACCATGGGCCAGGGGACCCTGTGCAAACAACAGAGAAGGAGACATCGTTCTCAAACCATGTTTATTGAAGGGTTGTTTTTTTCTAGATGCTGAGCTATCCACCACAGTGCATTATTGCTGACAGAGGGGGATCGATAGCGTGAGCTGCAGACACACACTGTCACATGCAAGTGGCAGACATGATAGGAAAGCATCTTCCTCAGAGATCACAGAATCATTGAACAGCCCAAATTGGAAGGGACCCATGAGGATCACTGAGTCCAACTCCTGACAAAACTTCAGTGCTGAACTTCAATATCTTGTGCCACAGTACAACATGCCAAGCGTGATTCATTATCCTCCCCAGGCCTGCATTCAGCCCCTGCATCTCTTATTTTCACTGTTGATATGGATCAGGTGGCAGATGGAGAAAAGAGGCCAACTTCCAAGTGCTGTTAGCCTTCTCTGTGCTAGTGTCTGTGTTAGCTGCAAAAGCACTTGCATACATGTGAAAATTGCCTTTCAAGATCACCAAAACTTTGCAAATCCAGTTCCACACCAGCAGTTTTGAAAAATCAAAGTTCTTTTAACAAACTAGGAAACATTTTCTTAAGTTCAAATATTTAGTCTTATATTTAAGTTACTATGCGTTATCTTAATTTTAAGGTTGTTTTCAGCTGGCAAATAGTGATCTTTTCAAAATGTTAATAAAGGGTGTTTCTAATAACTTCAAAACTTCTTAGAAATATCTCTATTTAGAATCATGAAACAGGTATCTTCTTACATCCATGTTTGGTTTCAGCTGATTATTGCCAGAAAAGAAAAAAAAAATGAGCAGAAACATCCTGATTAAGTCTTGTTATTAAATGTCAGGGAAGTAGTGTCTGCAGGGATGAGAAGCAATTAAATGTTCAAGTAAAACAATCAAGTGTAGGAAAATGTGCTCTGAAAGTCAAAAGTCATAAGGTCAGCAGAGAAAATCATGCAAAAAAGAACAAATGTGAGTAGAATTTAGCAAGAAATAAAGACTTCAGGGGACTCTGAGGTGTGAAAAGCTGATTAGTCCCCTTTGTGAAGAGAATAAATGGAAGATAACGTAGAAGAGAAATACAATTGCTGGGATGAAGATCAGAGAGTCGTAAAGCTGACAAATAAATAGAAAAGAGACATAGAGACCAAAAACAGAAAAAAAATTGAAGTGCCACAGTAATGTATTTTGCTCTTTTTTCTGTGTAAGAACAATAAAGTTGGCTGCTATAGCTGCCATAAGACAGAAGAATGCTTACTGGGAGCAGTTCAAATGTCTCCATAACAGTTTTTAAGGTTGTTGCCATCAAACTGTCAAATGTTTATATTTTTAGCAAATTCATAATTTCATGTTTTCAGGCTAGCAAAGTTATTTCACTTTTTTTTTTTTTTTTTTTTTTTTTTTTTAGATCATACAGGAAGAAGTAGATAATGTTTGGTTGATAAATTCAGGCTGATGGGGTCCCTTTGCTAGCTGAGAGATTCACTTTCACATTCAGGTCTCTGCACATGGAGCACTCTATCAATAGCTACCAATTCACGGCCAAAAGAAAACGAAATGTATAGATTTTAAATATAAAAAAATCTTCATTTTCAGACACCTACCTCCAATACAATAGGGGATACATATCATTCATACCGAGATGAAGTTTTTCTCTTCATGAAAGGAAAGCTGTAGATGAATCACACACATCAAAGATGAGTTAAATCAAATCCAGTCTGCTGAAATTGTTGCTATCATCTATTAAGCAGACGAGGGAGGTAAGAAATTAAAATAAGCTCTTAAAATATTGATAAGCCTGGAGTTGCTGGGACAAAGATTCTTTGCCTTTCCTTTAATTTTATATGATGGTTTCTCACATACCACTGGCTCTGTTTGTTTAGAAATATATTCAGGTCTTACAAAGACTTTTGAAAAGGCATAATGAGTTCTGTGATTTGCATAAAGAAAATTGTATTTAGAAATGTCTGCTCCACTTTTTTAAAGTAATAGAAAAGAGTTTCTACTCAGTTGCATTTCTTCTTTCCATTTTCTGTGAAGGATAAAGGGTTCCCTTTGATCACTCCAAATCAACCTTTCCCAGTCTTTACATTCAGAGGCTTCAGTTACACCTATTCTCTCCCATAGCAACATTAGGTTTTATTTCCTTAATACTGACATCTGCTAAAAAATTTGGAGATCTGTAACTGCTGCAGTTAATGGGAAGTGCACACCTCATTCTTTCCCTCCAGCCTGAGTCAATCAGGAGAGATAACAGGAGTACCTCTCCGGTATTAAGTCCTCCTTCACAATAAGACCTGTGTGAATTATACCACTACATTCCAGCAAGATAGCTCCCTCTAATCTGTTTGCACAGTATGTATATGCAGGAAAATAAGCTCTATTTCTTTTTCATCTGAATGTTAGTCTTGTGAGATATGAGTATTTTATAAAAAAAAAACAAAAACCACATGTTGACTACCCACAAACGAGGCCACAAAATATATGTGAGCATGGGAGACTAGCTGGGGTGGGCAGTGACCTTTACACCAAGATCCTCATTAAGTTTTCTCCTCATCTAATTGACTACAAATTAACTGGTTCCTCCTGTGAGCAGCAAGGGTGCTTTCTGGCTAAGAGGGGGAACAAGCCAGATAATGCAAAGGGCAGCCCAGTTCAACTGGCTAATCATTGCAAGCATGCATGAATCAGGGATTGCAGCTTTTTGAGTTCCAACTCTGCCACTGAACCTTCTAAGGAAAAAGCTCAACAGTGTCAATGCACAGCAGCTGCACTCCTGCACAAGTCCTGCATGCTCCAGGCTAAAGGCAGGGGAAATTGGCCCTTTCTGACAACGCTAAGCAGATCTGGCACATGGATGGAGGAAGGGCAGTCATATTGACCTCAATCTTCATGGGAAGAATGGAAAAAAAAAAAACCTTTCCTCACCTCCTTCAGTAGTTACTTTGACACCCAGAGACCTGTGGCTCAAAGCAAGATTTCATTACAAGAGAGATGCAGTCGGTCTTTTCCTTTCTTTACAGTGAATTTTCAAAGCAGGATTATGTTGGGTTTTTTTTTATACTGTGGTCTTTATGACATCTGGAACAGCATCTGTAGAACAATAAACATACCAGCTACATGATTAAAGGTTCTTCAATTATCTTCACTCCATGCTACCCCGGCACTTTCTATGACACTGTCCAGAAGGTCATGCCTAACTTGGCAGAAATAATTTTGATTTATCTTGACCCAAGTCAGTTTGTCAAGATTCTACTATTGTCGAGAAATGGCAAGCAGAATTTTTTCAAATTTTCTTTTTTCTCTCTCTCTCTTTTTTTTTTTTTTTTTTTTTTTTTTTTTGCTTTATGTTTTATGTGCTGATACAAAATGTACCCAAGAACAAAACAGGAATCATGGTTCTATTGGACTAGTGAGGCTGTGACAGGAGAGACTTTTTTAATCCATTCATTGTAGCTGTGTTCCTACCTTTGTGTTGTTATGTGTCCATTCTTCCTTTTAGATTGCTTTCTATTTTATGTGTGGATACAAGTGAGGTGTAAATCTCTAAAATCACAGGAGAGATCTTGCTCACAAGGGTGGCAGTGAATTCCCACTTCAAGCTCCACACCAAACATAAGTCAACAAACATCATAACAATCTGCACGGTCTTCCTGAGGTACTGCTATTAGCACTGACCTTTTAGCAAGCTGGAATGCATGCCAAGTGATAACTCTTATGAGTGACTGTCAGAGCATAGCAATTTTTCGCTTTTTGCAATTTTAAACAGAAATATGGGGAAAAAAAAAAAAAGACTTGGCATTAGAAGCCCTCTTGAGAAGCACTCGCATTTCTAAACTGCATAAGACTCAGTCTGAAGACAATACAACTTTGAACACAAGAATATTTTTGTGCACAGAAAAGAAGGAAGTAGCACCATTCAGCTGCAGTCTCTCAGAAGTAAGCACAGTGCACACTGTCTGCACCAAAGAAAAGAGATCAGCAGGGAACATCAGTCCTCAACAAAAGACTACAAGTGTCTTGTATGTATCTTTATTGGCCCTTTGACAGACTTCAGACATCTTCCTTATTAATACACTATCTGAGTCTCAATTGCATGTGCTGTTAGGCTCTCCATTCTTATACTGAATAGTTATAATATTTAAATCTCTCAACTTTTATATTTTCATGTTATTACTTTACCTTACCACGAGATTCCTATATCAGAGAAATCTTAAGAGCTCATTAAGCTCATTACAGGGGAAATCTGAAGAGAAGAAAGCACATGTGATATGAAATGTATATATATATTTAAAAAGCATTAATTCAAGAAACCTTTCTCTAGAATTACTTTACCTTCTGATTTTCCTGGTTACTCTTGCCAGAATATCATGTAGGGAAGTGGTTCTCTATGCATGACTGAGCTCTACAGGGTCTATTCTGTTACTGGCAGCTGCTGTCTTCTTATGACTACATCCCCATTTTCTTGTTCTCATACTGAGGAGATGACAAGGTCTAGCAGTGCCAAAACGCACGAAGGATTCCTCCAGCCTGGTATGCTCAAATAATGGAAGCTTGTGCCTGACAGCTCTGTAAAGCTGCTTCAGTGCTGGGCATCAGTTCACTGTAGTTCAGTGCGTTTAATAGAAGAAAATCTGAATTTTGTTCCTTAGTATCATTCCAGTGATGGAGAACCTTGTCATGAGGAGAGGGCCTTCCTTTGCTGCAAGGGAGAACAAGCATCCCTGGTTTATGCTATGGCATTATGCTGTGATACGCATTACAGTTTATATTGCAAATTATATTTTCCCACCTCTGTTTGACTGACAGTTGGATTGATGAACACTGGACTTGCAAAGCACTTAAAAAATTATTTCCTCCTCCAAAAACGTACACACTGCCAGTCTTCAGTTAATGGCAATAATTTTGTGTATAAATATACATTTTGATAAGCAAAAATTCCTTTGTGCCTGAGAGCTGAATGGGTTGCTGTTCTAGCTAAAAGTAAGCAGTTTTCTGCTGCTCTGTTTCCACACACACTTTTCTTCAAATCTAAATACTCTGCTGTGCACTTATTTTCTTAAGTACTTCTCCAAAATGTTTTGAACCAAATTATTTTCCTGATAAATTTTGTCTAAATCTCATTTTTACTGCCAGGATTGTATCACATTTACCTAATTACAATGAAGAGCAATTCCAGCAATTTTGTTTATCTGTCAAGAAGTTGCACCACTGAAAAAGAAGGAATTATGTGAAAATGTTCTTTTTCTCCAAAAGAACTGTAAGATATAATCACTGAAATGTGTCTGCTTTAGAAAAGTACAGTGCGCTAAACTAAATGCTGGGTAGTACAGGTCCCATCAACTGTAGCCAAATACAATCACATTTAGCCCAGTGAGACATGTGATCTTTTATTTGTATGTAGAATTAAAAAAAATCACCATAACAAACCTTGCTTATGTGTCTTTTCTCTGTCTGAGTGTCTGTGTGTCTACAATCTGCTAGTTGCCCAGCAAAGGAGAAGGGTAAGGCTAAGTCCTTGAGATAGCCTGTGTATTCAAATCCTTAATTACAGATTTAGGTGCCTTAAAAGATTCTTATAAATTTGGAAGCAATGTCCCAAATGTCTGCATATCATAATTACATTCATCCTCAGCCCACTACAAAAAAGGAGCAGCACCTCTCTACTCTTCCACTCCAGCTTTCCCTCATGGGTGAACTACTTCAAGAAGCTAATTTTTTATTTATTTGATTTTAGAGCTGGGGGATACTGCCTCCATCTTCCCTCCTTGCCTGTTCAAAAATTCCCCCAGTATCTAAACCTGGCCTGCTAGCTGCTGAGAGCTCTTTGCACTTATTTTTTGTTTTCTTGCTACCTTTTACTTCTTTGATTAAGGTGGTAACTGTCATTCTGTCCCTTGCTGTCTTCAGTGGGCTGTGCTTCCTCTCCTTTTACCATCCAGATAATGCCCCAGGTATCTTTCCCCTCTCTACTTCACAACATCGTCTTCCCCATTTTGATCTTCCTTTAGGTTAGCACACCAGGTCCCTCTTGTCAGCAAGGTTTCTACTTTTCAGGCACAAAGGCACACCAAAGAAAGTCTGACTTGAAACTGTCACTCATAACCTTGTTTTCCATTTCAAGCACTTTATGAATTCTTCCAAAATTTGGTGCACCACATTCTGCTCTCAGTTTGCTAACATAAATCTTATTTTCATCCTGGCAGTAATTCCAGATTTACAGTGGTATTAAAAAAAAAAAAAAACAAACATATTTTTGCACTAAAACTTTATTTGCTAAGCATTCTCTTTTATTTAAGCAGTGATCTGGCACAACAAAAGCTCTAACTGAAAAAATAATGCAGGGATTTATGTATTTATGATAATGTTTAAGAACCTTAGCAAATATCATGAATCCTTTTTTGCATGAGCAAAATAAGTTCAAAAAAAAAAAACCAAACAAACAAATAAAAAAGGAAAAGCTGTTCAAGAAGGTCTATAGCACAACTTATTCCTGCAAAAGCCAATTCCATGTCTTTGCCACGCCAGCTCTCCCCCACACTGAATGATTTAAACTACATACTTACATACCAGAGAGAGTTTCTAGTGTTTCAGCTCTTCCTCCTGCCATGATTCGGGCCCTGTTTTCCTTTGATGCAGAAACTGCTGTGGAGTCACTGTAGCACCAATAACACTACATCTGCAGCACTGTAGTACCATGGTGAGAAAGGTGGGGAGGGAAATTTCAAAACAGACTTTAAAATGAGTACTGTTATTATATACTGATTATCAGAAGAAACAAACAAACAAAGTCTGGGGTGCAGGCAAATATTCAAAATCTTTCCACACCGTAAGTTTCCATGGTAGGTGTGAATTGCAAGAGTGCCCAAACTCAGTCTCACAAAATTCAAGAAGACAGTAGGTACGTTTTCAGAGAAGACTCCTAGAGAAGCCAAAGTGGGAGGACAATATTCCTGCTCTGAGGGGACACTGATTTCACAGGCTCTGCGTTGTGTGAACGCTGAGTCTCCCCTGAGAAGCTAGAATGTTCTTCTTGATCCATGTGAACATCCCTATGGACCAGAATGGCACTTCTTGCATCTACTTGTCCAAGGTGGTGTCCATCTCTGCTTCTGACACTGCTGCACAGGTATCTCCATACATCAGAGGGCCCACAGAGCAAATGAGTCCAACAACCTCTCAAAGTAAGTATGACCCCACACAAAACTTGTTTTAAACCCTTTCTGACACAGCTGTAAGTCAAACGAAGGGAAAAGAGGTGCTATTCAGACAAGAACAAAGCTGGCTGCATTTGTACTTGAAAAAATTGTGCAGGAGCCAATGAGATGTTTATTAGCCAAGAGACGGTGCTGTCCATAGTGGCAGCTCTTAGTCTTGACTTCATTGTATCACCAATAAGCGCTCAGCCAAATACTCGTGTATTTGGATTTATCCAACCCACGTCACTTAAGCCTATACTTTGATTATGTGAATACTTAAGAAAAAGCAGTACAAGAAGCAAACTGTTTTTAAGCTCTCAGTAGTGGCTCCTGCAAAATATTTGGCATTCCTTCTGCAGTCTGAGCTCCTAACTCATGTCTGTACATAATCATCTCAGCTTTCACTTGGGAAACAAAATACAAGTTTCCAAGCTCCTGTGGCTTAGGAAGATAAGTGGAAAATGCACAGCCTAAAGGCTTCCACAGAAAATCAAATATAAAAATCTCAGAGGTGATCTGGTTTAAAATCGCATGATTTGTAATCTGCTCTTGTACCATCTCTGGCCTCTGACTTAATTGCTTTTTATAAGCGTGGGGCTGCAAACACTTCTTCTCCCATACAGACTATTAGCAGGGGTCCAGCTCCAGTTCTGTTAGTCCTAACATTTTTCTGGCCTTGCAGCTGTTGGCTATCACACAGTAAAACCAGCCTGTACAGTATCTTTAGGATCACGTCTTAAATGTCTGCTTGTTATCCGTCACTTCTACACTCTGTTGATGGAATGTGATCTAGCTGGCATTAATAACTGATGAAAAACAGCATTGCAAATAAAACACCTAAATAGGATGTTTTGTATATATTCCTGATCTTTTGTGACTGTTAGTGGTTTGAAAAACAGAGATCATAATTTTAATGCAAATGAAGTTACCTCATTCTCTCTCCCTTGCTGCACAATCAAATAAAGTAGCAAAGGAAATGAGTGCAATTCCTTGAACTTGTTTGTCTATGCACCAAGTTCTGAATGCATATCGTGTGAGGCAGTCATTACCTTCCTAACTGATTTACTTCTTCTACTGGGGCTGCAGCTTCTGAGCCACCCTAATTTGGCAGGAATCCCATATATTTATCCATTATGAGATGCATAATATCCTGAACTATTCCACGCACTCATAGCTTAATTTGGAGAAGAACCATGAACACATCTGGGGTTAGTCCACGGGCTCACGCTGCTAGAAACAGAAATGCTACAGAAACCACAACCTCTCAATAAAACACAAGAAACTTAAAACAGGCACTTTTTCCAGAAGGATTTGGTGTGGAAGACAATGTGAACGCAACAAAGGTGAAAGAAAACTGCTTTTGCTTTTATACAAATCCTGAACAGTGATGCAAGAGTGTGAACAGACTTTAGATTTCCACACACTGAAAGGCTTTAAGGTGGGTACTCCGAAGTCAGAGAGTGGGGTATCTGTCTGAGGATGACTGCAGTGACCAGCCCTGTAGTCAGGGCAGGGCTGGCAGCAGAGAATAAGAAGCAAAAGTCACTGAGGCACTGCTGCCCACTGTGTGCTGAGATCAGATTCTCCCAAAGGCCATATAATGCTAAAAGAGCTGTACCACAATCAGGCCAGAAACGTAACGTCACCAAGTTTCACTGTGATAGTGATACTTTGATAACAAGGGCTGATAATTTTTTCAGATCTGTTCTGAGAAAGAAGAATTTAATCTTCAAATAAAGGCAGCTATACTTAACTTTGTCATTTCTTCTTGGACTAGTCCAGCCACGTCTCCTTTATTCATTATAATTCTAAAGGCGTTGGGTGATTTTTGGTATACTATTGTCATATTCATTGTTGTCTTTTTTTTTTTTTTTTTTTTTTTTTGCTTAAACTGTTGGGTTTTACTGAGATGTCTAGAAAGGAGAGAGAAACAAAATCAGATTTCAAGTCTTACTGATGCATAAAAGATTACTAATCAATGAAATATTAGATGATCACATGAATACTTTAAATTTAACTTATCACTTTGTAATTTACTTAGTCACTTTGCTCCCATTACAGATGGCCTTGAAAATTACATTAAGAAATCGCCCTTCTCTTTCATTTTTTATTTCTAATTACAAAATGTGTATTAGCTGCTAAATTGCTAACCTGATACGAATGAAAATGTTACAGCAAAGCATCCTAAGCTGAAGTTCCGTTATATCAGTGAAAATAACTTCAGGGAATGGAAGTGAAGAATCTGAAGTGAAGTCAGGGCCATGAGATTTTCAGAACCCAGTCAAAAGAAGAGTTGCTTCAAAACTAGTCTACCATGTGTAATTTCTACAGAGAAATATGAAGCAAGAGGTAGTACAGAGCAGAATTCTATCTTAATATTTATTTACTTTGTGCAACCTGTACATGATAGAAAATGTTGTATTTTCTGAATCTTTTCTACCTTCCAAATAATATTGTTGTTTCTTTAACAATTTAGTGCAGCCTAAGACATTTCAAAATAACATGCATTTCCTTATTAATACTGTGATGTTTCACTCGGTGAGACAAATCTCCATTTTGCAATGGCTGTTTAATTATAGTGGATGGCAACTGATGGACAACTATGTTTATCAGCAGTGAATGAAAATGTTTCTATTAATTTACTACTGTGTTCTCTGTCATTGCCACTGATGAATGTAAATAACTCTGATAAAAATACAGAGTAACCTGTTCAGTGGATGGGAGGAATTTCATTAGGGCATGGGAAATTTGCTGCATGCCAGTGATTATTGTTTTGATAAAAAAAAAAACATAGCAGATGAGTATGTGGTGCTCACCTAGCAATATTTTGTTAGCACTGCTGATTAACTTCACGTGGATAAAAACACTGGGGATGATTCTTTTTACTGTGCCCACTTCATAGAATCACAGAATGGTGTGGGTTGGAAGGGACTTCTAAGATCATCTAGTTCAAACCCCCTGCTATAGGCAGGGACATCTATCTCCCTCTAGACCAGGTTGCTCGAAACCCCATCCAGCCTGGCCTTGAATGCTTCCAGGGTGGGGGCATCCTCAACCTCTCTGGGCAACCTGTTCCAGTGTCTCACCACCCTCACAGTAAAGAATTTCTTCCTAACATCTATCAACTTCACTTCAGTAGACATCAGTTCACCTTTGGTTATGCTTTGCTGGTTACCTGAATTGTCCCAAGGCATACCTTCTCTGGAGACCTAGCCCATGGTTGCAGCTTCATTTTATCAGCACTTCATTCTCTTTTAGCTCTGTAGACAGGTAGAGCTGCCCACAGCTCAGAAGATCAGCTCCTTCCCAGCTCATGGCCATGCAGATGGTGACACAAGGAGCACCTCAGCAGTGAACTGGGTCTTTCAGAAGACTGAGGGGGTTGCAGATCATCACAGGCCCTAGTGGGCATCAAAGAAATGTCAACTGCATAACTGGAAATATTATGGTCCCCGCTACATCTAAAGCAAGCAATTTCTTTTCTCTGTATCTCACCCCTTACATCTTATATCTTATGATATCCTCCAGTTGAATCAAACTGAACTGCTTTAAATGTTTCACAACAATTTGTAAGAAAACATATAATTTAAACCCTTTTCTAGGCAATCACTTTTATTTTTCTAAGTAATAATGCTGAGCTGTCGTACACATAACCATAAAATTGTATTACGTGTCCACAACCTTTCCAGTGTAGAATAAAAGTGCAGTAAAGAAGTATACTGTATTCATTATCCAAGTTACCATCACTGGCTGCATATCTAATGGTTTACACAGGTAAAAAAAAAGCTATATATGGTAAATGCTGAATGTATGCTTTTATCACTAATAATCTGGACAACTGAAACCTGAATGAAGCAGAACTCTGACAGTTTATTTGTATGTTGTCATTCTTAATGCTGTTTTCCAAAATATTTTTTTATTTCTTAATGCATTAAAAAAGACATTCTAATCCATGCCTAGCATGGAGGATCCTAAACAGCCTCAGGTTCTCCTCCTCTGGTGACTTGCACTGTTCTTGGCTTCATGTATGAGAGAGAGAAGCTCTTCAATGAGGGAAAGCAACTTCAAAATGACACTTTCAATAGCATTCCAGTTATATATTAGGGGGTTTTCATTCTATCACTACCACATTCTATCCTATCTGTTTCCAAATAGAAGCCATGTTTTTTTCTCACTTCTCAACCTTTGTCATAACTCTTGTTTGTACCCTTCCCAATCCATGCTGCTCCACACAGAATACAGCATCCCCACAAGGGCTCACTACAGCACAAGGATTTCTTTATTTGTTTCATGATAATTTATCAAGTCAAATGTTTGGTTTTTTTTCCCCAGCATGCCAGCATTATTGATTCATGCCTGATGTGTGGGCCATTCTCAGTGATGAATCCTTTTCCTAAGGACAATTTCAATAGCAGTTCCTATCTACATCTTTGACATCTTCAGCCACTTTTGCAGCTCTATAATTCTTTATTTTAGAAGTTCATAAATTTTCCTGCTTTCCAGAGGGGGAACACTAGAACAGCAATCAGTTTGGTACTTGTGATGCAGAGATGCACATAAATGGTGTAGGTATTAAACAGAAAAATAAAATGGGAATTTATGCTATGGTTTCTCACAGATAGCTCTTAGGGAATTCATTTTAAACTTCCACATTTTGTGAATATCTGTTCTTGAAAGAATGAAAAAATAGACAAAATTTAAAAAGCATTGAGTTTTACAAACCCTGGAGTGGGTAAAGAATTCTGAATAAAATCTGATGTTTAAAAAAAATGAAATACTAAAACAATTATTTACTACTCCTTTACACAGTATGATCTCATGTATGCCGTTAATAATAGCTATCAGCTGTAAAGCCCTAAGCCCTTCATTCAGTAAATAAGAGCTGTTTTTCTAAATGTCAGGGAACAGATCTAAAGAAAAACAAACAGCTGGATTATTAAACATTAATTCAGATGCACTTACGAAAAAGAAACCACTTACCTCTTTTGTGATTGTATTTACAATAAGCACCTTTATTATATTTTATCATTAAGCTATCAGGAAATATGGAAATAAAATCTGCTTAATGGAAAATGAGGCTTCCATAAAGAAAAGGCTTATTTAAAGTTCATTATAATCATACAGAGCTATCTAAAACTTCCAGGTTCAGACAATGAAGTGAGGAGGGTCATCTTCAGAGAGAGCTCTGTTGCTAGGAGACTCAAGCCACTAAGTGTTACAATAGGTTGTAATGTACTCTTTTTGTCAAGAGAAATCAATGGCAAATGTACTCACCAGAATGCGCAACACTTTTACCAGGTGTGCCTCATTTCATGGGAAAAGGAGGGATGCCAGCTGTCCTCATTGAGAGTTGCACACTTCCATTTTCTTGTTTTGCAGTATCACTTTTTTAGGTCATCCCGGTACATTAAGGACTCCCGTAGATAACTGGTTCAAGTGGACAAGTAAGCAGAGGCAGGGAATAGTCAGATGTTGAAGAGGCTGGAGTTCAAAAGATTTAAAAGGAAGAACAGAGGGGAGCAGTTAGCAAGGCATGACTAAAATACTGAATCATAGAATCATTGAAGTTGAAAAAGACAACTAAGATCATCTAGTCCAACTATCAACCCATCATATAATTTAGTCCAGTCATCAACCTATATTGCCTAGTTTGAAAACCGCTCAAACTGGAGGAGCACACCCAGTCTTTCATCACTGTTAGAAAATGTTTGCTTTTGTTGGCCTCAGGAATCTGATACTAAAACCCAACCACCTTGTTTTGAGCAGAAACACCAGTGCAGTAGAATCACTGAATCATTAAGGTTGGAAAAGACCTCTAAGATAATCTAGTCCAACCATCAACCTACCCCCATCATGCTCACTAACCACGTTTCTCTGAGCTACATCTCCACGGTTCTTGAAAACCTACAGAGAAGGTGACTCCACCACCTCCCTGGGCAGGCTGTTTCAATGCATCACCACTCTTTCTGAGAAGAAATTTTCCTAATATTCAGCCTGTTCCTCCGCTGGCACAACTTGAAGCCATTCTCTCTAGTCCTAATACTAGTTACCCAGGAAAAGAGACAAACCCCTACCTCACCACAACCTCCTTTCAAGAATTGTAGAGAGCAATAAGGTCACTCCTGAGCCTCCTCTTCTCCAGACTAAACAATCCCAATACCCTCAGCCACTCCTCTTAAGACTTGTGCTCCAGGCCCCTCATCAGCTTTGTTGTCCTCCTCTGGACATGATCCAGAACCTTAAAGTCTTTCTTGTAGTGAGGGGACCAAAACTGAACAGAGTACTTGAGGTGCAGCCTTGAATTCTGTTCATTCCAAGGGACAGTCCTAGGGCACTGTCAGCCTCATAATGAACAAATTCCTATAGAAATTATGTTTAGGAAGGGAAATGAAAGTTCTGAAGACAGTCTGTCCTTAACATTAAAAAGGCTACAGATACCTGTGGGCAACCTTACTGTAAGATTACTGAGATGGTTCCCACACAAATGAAAAAGAATTAGGAACTAATGGAACAAAGACATCTTTTTAGGGACAGGTTGTTCAACAGTCTCTGTACCTCTGATTCTGATTCCAAATGACAAGAAATGAAGGTATGATAAGGCTGGAGGGGTAGAGAAGGAGAAGCTGGAGTGAGGAGTCTGGGGTCTGTAATGATATTAATTGAATATAAGAGCTGAAATTAAATAGAGTTGAAGTTTTATTCATTTGTAAAAGCTTCTGTCTCTGTAGTTAGTTTGGATTAACTGTCAGACTCTTCACTGGCATAAAAGATTGCAGTGGGTTGATAATGAGGCTTTATTACAGATCTTCATTTGGTTAAAAAAAATAACTCCCCTAGAACTGCCTAGAATTGTGCCTAGTGTCAGCCAGAGACCTTTTTTCAATGGCATTCACATTTCACTAAAACTTTGGGATTACATTTTTCCCATCACCATTAAGAGTGCAAAATATGAAGACAAAAACCACACTAGCGTATGAAATATAGGACAGCATTTTCTTAACATTGCCTACATACAGATCTTCTGAAGTCAAAAGCCTCACTAAAAGCTGTGAAATGAAAGTCAGTGGAATTAATATTCATTCGTGCTTACTCTCCTTTTGTCCTTCCTCTTCTATTCTGTTCCCTCTTCCTTGTGGGTTTTTTTTTTTTTTTCCAGCTCCTTTAAGAAGGCTTGCAGATTAATTACCTTGTATTTCTTGCCTGTTTTTCTCATCACGTTGAGAATTGGGAAGCTACATACCAAAACTTTGGATTTGCCTAAATGGCTATCCAATTGGAAGGAAACACCGAGAGGAACCATCTACACATCGGACAACTGTATGGTTCTGCAGTCTAGGCAGGCAGGAAATATAAATAATCAGCATGCACAGTGGGTTAATAAATACATGTTGTTTGATGAGTATGTGATGAGTAGCATCCTTACAAAATGGCCATTATCAAACTGCAACAGTTTATACAGGCTAAAGTGCTCAAAATTAATGAGGCATTTGTTCTCAGGGAACAATTATTAAGAAAATGTTTTCGTTTTTTTTTTTTTTTTAAACACAATGAATCAAGTGGATTAATTAATACCAAACGACCTCATTTTTGCAAGGATGTTCTATGCTTTCATTCTGAATTCTGCTGCTTTAGTCTACAGAGGGGTTTAATAACTATGGAACAGATTAATAACTATGGCACATCAAACAACAGATCTGCTTTGACAGCAACAGAGAGCCATGCACTGCTGTGCAAGATGTACAGTTTGTAGCTAGAGTGAAAGAGTCTTAAATTTCTAAAGTTCAAAGCCACTTCTCTGACATGGAGAGTAGAGGAAAGAGTCTTATAAAAGGTTTAGATTGGATGCAGGACTTGACTTTGTCTTGACAACTAAGCTGTCTGAATTGCTATGTTCTGTAGAAGCACAGGAGCCAGTAGCTTCAGGCAGAGAATGAGCTATTTGCTGTCAACAGCTCTTCTCTGTTAGGGGAGGTCTGCACCAGAGGCATAACCAGAGTGCAGACCTGAAACAGAGTGGGGCAGAGAGATGAAACGACATGGAAAGAAAGATGGAGAAGATACCATGAAGAAGATCTGCAGACACCCATTCACAATTTGTTTTCCACTCTAATACCTCTCCAGAAGCCAGTAAACGAAGATATAAACACCATACAACTACCAGATGGGTAATTTACTTGCTGAACTAAAACATATTATTAGCTCTGTTCAATTCCTAGAAGAAAGCAGTAAAGTGGTTACTGATTCATTGTGCAAGCTAATGGCTTTGAAAGGCCCCTAACAGTTTATGTTGAGTCAGTCTCCAGTGAAACCGTAAAAGGAAGGCCTATCAGGAAGCACTTTCCCAGAGCACAGTGGTGAACTCTTATCCGCTTTCCCTCTTGCAAAATTAAGTAAAAAAATAAATACTCAGAGCTGGGATACAACAGTCTGCAGCCCCAATTCCATCAAAATAAATAGGTTCGTGTTCCTTGCTTCAAAGCTATTCCTAGAATATTTTCTATAACACCATCATTCTTTGCTCTTTCAGAATGATAACCACCAAGTCTCTGGTGAGTGCATAACCCAGCACTCTCATTCCCTGTAATAACCACCAGATTTTGCAAGACAGTAAAATCCCGAATAATTATCTGAGCAGACATTTGCTGCATCTCTTCCTGTGTTATGCAGCCAGGAATATCCTCCCCAGGGCAGGCGACATGCCACTGATTACTCCTAAGGGATGGCAAATTAAGGGGTTTGACTCACATTCCAGTATGAACCTGGAGGTCTGGAGTCTTGCTTTGCTCCTGTGTTTGCCCACCCATCACTGGTGGTCAGCTGCAGAAAGACAATCAGTTGTGTATCCACTGGCTGATGTCTAACCTTGAATTTTCACTCAATCTCAGAGGCTTCACCAATCAAGCACACACCACATTACGTTTGACAGTGCAAGAGTGAGAAAAGACCACTCTAAAAGAGTGGTCAGGCACTGGAATGGGCTGCCCAGGGAGGTGGTGGAGTCACTGACCCTGGAGGTGTTCAAGGAACGTTTGGACGTTGTGTTGAGGGACATGGTTTAGTGAGAACCATTGGTGATGGGTGAATGGTTGGACTGGGTGATCCTGTGGGTCTTTTCCAACCTTAGTGATTCTATGATTCTATGATTCTAAATTAACTTCTATGAAAAGCATGCACACTAATTCCAATCACACTCTGCAGGAGTGAAAAAAATACTTGAGGCGTGATAAAGCTTGGTTCCTTATGCACATCCCAGTCCCTCTGTCCCTCACTGTCATTCACAGCCTGGTTCATTTGCATCTTGAATATAATTATACTCAGAGCAAGATCATGGTGCATGAATTCATTCTGTATTTACCTTTTGGTCTCCCATCAGCTCACACACCAGAGGCAGTTTCAAAAGCGATGATGCTTTAACACCTCCACATCAGGTTTCTTCTCACCCTGTAGTAACTCTGCAGGGACTTGGGGTTTTGTCAGGATGAGATTCTCTGTCAAACATCTCAGCATAGCTGTAATTATGAAGCCACTTACTTAGAACAGTTTTTGACACACATTCACTACTTTATAGATGCCTTGAAGATAACTGCTTAATTACCTTAAAAGTAAATCTGAAATGGGAAGAGACTGGACTGCTACAGCAGTCATATTTCACTTTAATGAAAAGAGATACAGACGCGTTTTAGAAGTAAACATGCTATAGAGATTTAATTAGTATGGCCACTTAGGCTGATTGAAAAATGAATGAATATTGGTCACCTTACTGTGGGCAAAAGTGGCTTTCCTCTTGAAAAATAATTATGTTTTTCTGTCCAGCTGCATCAGAGTAGGTGGGAGAGCTTAGATTGATTTCCTTGGTCAAAAGATGCCAAGAATATGGAGGTAGATCTGTTTATTTAATTTGGGCTCATTTTTAAATAGAAAAATACCATCTTGAAATAAAGCCAAAGGTAAATTCAGTATTCAATTTGGATATCTGAATATTTTCCTTCACTTTTTTGTGGCCAAAACTATTTACTAGGTTGAATCTGAACTGGAAAAGCAGCTTACATCTCCTTCTGCAGCTCAGTTTTTAATTGAATGTACTACTGCTACAAAACAATGTCATTCTTGATACTGAATATTATACGTGCTTGAGTGGGTAAGGTTGGACCAAATTACCTCCAGAAGTCCCTTTGAACTTCAACCGTTCTATGAGTCTGTGATTCTGCCTCTATTAGGAGCATAAATAAATAATTGAAAATTCATTATGTTCACAACCATTTTCAACAGTTATACAACCGTACTACATTTTGCTATGAAAAACAGTATCTAGTATTCTACAGAGATATGGCATCAAATGGACAGCCTGTCTTGACAAATCAGAAAGCAATAATGGCTCGAGTGGTTGGGAGAAAAGTTATTACTTGTGCTTGCCTTTCTGTTGCCAGCATGTTTCCATACTTATTTTCATTCTAAGCATCAAAAGAGCTTATTTTTATCTTGAGGCATCTCTTTTTCTACACCCAGAGCAAATGCTAAACAAGACCATGGCCTCCTTCAAGAGCTTATAAAACAGATGAGACATAACTATCTTCTTTCCTGTTTGTCAGCACCGGGACGGGAGGTTTTCAGGTTGAAATTCTGGTCTTTTGGCTCTATAATATCTATAAAGAGAGATATAATAGCCAGGAAACTGCATAAGTGAGAACACTGAACCAGGGATTGAACACACTGTCACCCTGCTGTCCCAGTGCCGTGTTAATGACCTTTTGATGCAGCATTTCACATCTTAGTTCCTCATTTTGAATGGGGTTAAAGCTGAATTAGTCAGTCAGTTTAAATAGAAAATAATTAAAAATACATTCAAAAGATTCTCTAAGGCCAACATACCTGAAAACACCGGGAAAGATTTTAAATAGCTCCAAGCAGAATGTGAACTTTGTGGCGTTCTTTGTATAATGTCTATGATAGTTATCTTACATTTATAGTCTGACTTCCCAAACCAAGACCCATTTGAAATGTCACCAAGGATCTAAAATGTCTCAGTTTAATAACAAGAAAATGAGCACTGAGAGGTCACCAGAGGTATGCAGCTGTGGCAGTGTGCTGACCTCCAGAATATGTTATTTGAAATCATCAGATAAGGTTTTGTCACTTCAGAACTGAACACTCTGTTAGCGTGAATATAAACAAAGGAAGCATGATAAAAAAAAGTGTTTACTAAGCAAAAGCTGAGCATCAGCCTGTTTGAGGGAAGCTGACAGTCTGTCCTTCCCACTGGGAGTTGCTAAATGCATCAAATATTCATCCATACAGCTCTATGCAGTAGTGGAGGCAATGCTGCAACTCGAAGCAGCATCCTAGAACTTACTGATTTTAAACAGGAGAGCCCTGGTCTTGCACTATGTGACCCAGTGCAGAAAAAGCCTGGTCCGGGAGGTATAGGTAAAAAGGAAAGATGTGGATAAAAAAAGGAAAAAAAAAGAAAAAAATCTGACCTCTCCAGAACTGAATGTCATTGTCTAACTAGAGCTCCTGCAATGGGAAATACAGCACCGGAGGCAGAGCTCTGGCCTGGGTTGGAAGACCAAGATAAGCGCATAGATGGGTTTTTATGCACCTTTCATGATTCAAGTCTTCCAGGCCAGTGCCCACAATCACCTGAAAATCATACCATAAAACTCTTGGCCAATACATCTGATAAGCACAGAAACTGGAATTTTCTCAAGATAGGATGAAGATGACAGACTATGCCAAATAGATGTTGAAGCTGGCAAGTATCTTGTGGGGAGAAAAGTGAGAATGATAATTAAAATAGTATCACAATACGTATGTACATATAAACCAAATGAAGCTTTCAGGAGTTGCTTTCATTCTGGAATATCCCAGGTTTTTGTGCTTCTTTTTGCCATCTTCAAATATCCTGTTTAAAGCAAAGTAATACTTTCCTTTATAGATATCCATCAGATAATTAAGGTTATTATCTTCCATGTTTTGGTATCACACACTTAAGAAAAAATATTTACAAAGCACCTCAAAATCTGCCTGTGAAGGTACAGAAATCCTAATTTATGGAGTTCTGGGATATCTGTACCCTGCCTGAATTGATTGAGGTGATATAAACAAAGCAGAGCTGGAAAGCATTTTATGTCTTGTCGGGTTAGAACTACTTTAAAATGCAGGGTTTTTTTCATCAGGTACTAACACAGGAAATAAAACTAATTTCCTTTTATATTTAGTCATGATAGAACAAACTGAAATTATTGCCTGTAAAAACATGACTAGACTGCAAAGCTGCTGACTAGGCGTTACCTATAGAAGGTGTACAGCTTCTAAGACTTAGAGTAACATTCATCTTCCATCTTCACACAGGCTCATGAAGCTATCAGGATGCTCATGTCATAGGGTATCAAGCAGCAAAATTCTTTCTAATGAAGGATTGTACCTGTTCTCAGTCATTGGTCAGGTGTGAAATCACTAACATCCATTTGAAATAAAAGATTAAACCATGCGTAGCTTTGGACAAGCATATCTGAGTTTGTATGGGAGAGCATGACTTGCCAATGGCAACTTTGCCCTGTTGTACATCAGATAATCAACAATTCTGTATATCTCACTTGCTTATATGCAGAAAAAGATTACCATAAGTCACTCCTGGCCAGCTGGAATGATCTTCCTATAATACAATGCCATTACTCAATTCTGTGAAAATTATAGCTTAATAATTCTGGACAATACCTCCAAAATAAAGGTACTGAAATACTTGCTGAACAACTTTCTTATAGATACATACAGTGGCTTATGTAATACTTGCACATTTGAGCTACCAAAGGGTTTATTACTGATGGTCAACACTGAATATATGATCTTGTCACTTGCTCGTGGTTCACTGTCTATAGTGTAAGTAAGGAGAATATCAGCATTATGGACCTAATATTCTGTTCCTCATCAGGAGGAAGGTCTCCTCAACACACAGGAAACTGGAATTGTATAATCTTTTTAAAAGATCACTGTCCCTGAAGGTGTTCTCACAGAAAGAGAGAAAATCAAGAAACTCACAGATGTGGCACTGAGGGGCATGGTTAGTGGCATGGTAGCGATGGGTTAACAGTTGGACTAGTCAGTGGTCTTTTCCAACCTTAATGATCCTATATGAATGTAAATTTAATTTTCACTTAACAAATACTAAGTAGTGTTAGCATATTCACATTTTTTCATAAGCAGCCAGAGTTGTAGCTCAATGCACCAACTGTTCAGATGAAATCTTTTTTACAAATTGGCATTCAAATACACAAACAGACAAAAAAGTAAGATAGCACTTTCAAACTCACCTTTACAAGGGACTCCAAGGCCTGGTGGATCTAGCTGGTGGTCAGATCTTAGTGCTGTGGGTGCCCAGGACATTTGGAAATACAGCCCCCATATATTCATCGCAATGAACAGCCAAATGGAGTGGAATCAGCATAGCAACAGTTTAGTGTCAAGCAGACATCAGATACAAAGTGAGATCTCAGGAACGTGTATCTCCCCATGGTGAGTCCATGTATTTCTCGTGCTTTCCAGCTGATGGTCAAACAACAAAACAGATGTTTGGATGAAGGCATCTTTGCAAGAGCTGGACTTGAGCAGTTCTCCAGCACAGTGTGTCAGCAGAGATTATCATAGAAACATAGAATCATTTGAGTTGGAAGGGTCTTTCAAAGGTGATCTAGTCTAACTCCCCTGTAATAAACAGGGACACCTACAGCTTGATCCGGTGCTCAGAGCCTGGTCCAGCCTGACCTTGAATATGTCTGTGGGCAGTGCATCCACCACCTCTCTGAGCAACCTGTCTCAGTGCTTCACCACTCTTTTTGTCCAAAACATCTTCCTTATACCTAAATCCTCTCTCTTTTAGTTTGAAAACATTTCCCAACAGACCTTGCTAACGTGTCTGTCCCCTTCTTTCTTACCGACCCCCTACAGATACCAAAGGCTTGCTATAAAGGTCTCCCCAGAACCTTTTTTTTTCCAGGCTGTACAGCCTCAGCTCACTCAGGCTGTCCTTATGGGAGGTGTATTCCATCCCTTGGATCTGGATCATACCTGTGGATGGTACAACCCTAGAGAAGCTATATCTGAAAAAAAGAAATACAATCTTCATCCATCAATCCATCATTTAAAGATTCAAAACTAGTCTTAGCTAGCCAATCTTACAGCATCTGTGAATGGATGCATCGCAGCAATGACACAAAGCAGGTAATCAGAAATGTCATGGCCTTGTCAGAAAACAGTACACGTACAAATCTGCACTGCCCTCATTTTACTCTTAACACCTTGAGAAAAAAAAAAGAACTGCACCTTCTGAAAATCTCTCAGATAGTGCTATATATACAGCCCTATCAACTGACATTCCTAAATGTACATCACTAATTTTACCTGAAAGCTGTAAGGTAATACTTCATGATGATATCTGGAAGAGGGCAACTGTTCCCACATGCTTATGCTGCTCAAAAGCCCACAGGTGTAAAGGATGATCCTAACAGCTTTGTAAATTAAACAGCAGCTGTCATTTGATTGAACTCAAGCTCAACAACCACTAAAGCTGTTTAATAGAATAACAAAACAATGATAATCTTTGGTTGATGAACAAAGTAATACTTTAAAAATTCAACATATCCAAGAGGCCAGGACTATGGGTGTATTCTCCCTATCCTGAGCTGTATATTCAGTGTGCATATATGTTCTCTCATGCTGGAGAACAACTGATCTGTCTGCATCAGCCCGAAGATCCCCTCCTCTGTTTCACAAATGAGGTTTTCAGTTCAGTCAAAAGAACATCTTGAAAAGACAATGCTCCTCTACCCATTACAGTGACGTCTACAGAAATGGAAAACAAGAGGGGAAAACAGGTTACCCTGGTAAACCCTCCGCACCTTGAGCAGCCCACAGCAGTACTTCGAATATGGCTTCACTCTCTCTTATAAAATGTGCTCATTTTGATTATTAACTATCTTATTCATTTTGCAGCACAATTCACTATTTTGTCCCCTATTTTCCCTACAAGATAAATGCCTGCTTTTTCTTCCACTTGTTTCTAGGTGACTCCATTGGTAGCTTAGGAGACACTCCTGATTTTTGCCCCCCCAACATATTAAAAAAAAATACAACACAAAGCCACCTAGAATGAGAAGCATAATTTCCTCAGTATTGTTCAGATTTATGAATTACTTGGTTCTCTGAATATTTTTACTTGGCCTTTTTCCATTATTGCATTATATCTGCAACGATATTATCTTTGCAGGAAGAAAAACAGAAGGGAAGTCAGGAATATCTTTTGGCCATTCACGTGAAGCTTTAATAATTTTCTTTAATTTTTTCTCAGTGTCACCATTAAGAGTATAGTTTCCTGAGTGTAAGTTGTTTCCAGAAAACAAAGCTATATTTTATTACAATATGAGATTACAGTTTATTTTCTGCTGTAAGTCAGGGCACATAAAATATTAAAAACATTTTTCCAATCTAAGCACTGAGGTATTGTTAATCTTCTGCAGTTTTGTAGTGATTTTAAAAGGTCACAGTCTTCTTTGTAAACTTTATAATACAGTGCGCTGGCATCTTTCCACCATCCAATACAACGCAGCTCTCTCTGAAGTCAAGTGGAGCAACACCTATTTCTACAAGCTTTAGGGTCTCTTCCCTGTGAGTATTGATGTTTTTTATCACTCTCTTATGTTTGGGATCTCATTTTATTTCCTGCCTCATTTTAATGGGACAGTAAAGGTACTGTCAATGCAGAATATCTCTCTACTAATAAAAAGAAAGCATTTGTCATTTTGGTTAGCTATTATACCTTGTTATTTCTGTGCTGAGGGAGTAATACCAATCTTTCCATATGGCCAAAGTAGCTCCTTAAAAGAGATTTCTGAATAAGAGAGCTTTGTCTTTCTCACTGGCATTATATTGCATTTGAGTTTTGTTTTCTCTTTTGGTTTCATTCCAAGAACTTTTAAAGTCAGAGTAAAATACCATAGAGATAAAAATTAAGTGTATCTAACATACCTTCCATTCTAATATAAAGGTATTTACAACAAAAATCAATGCATTCATGTAAAATGAAACTGTGTAAGACAAGAGCATAGCCACAAATTAAGGCCTAATAGGTGAATTATTATGTTATTTAAATGATGTGCTGTCAGCCAGATATTTAGCACCTTTGTAGTGTATGCATAACACTTAAGAGTAGCTCTAAAACCCTGACTGCAAATGTTACATCAGCTTCAGTGGAAGAAGCAATTAGACTTCTGGCCATATAACAAACAGAGCTATGCAGCTTGCTAGACAACACACATTTGGGTAAAAAAAAAAGGAAGTCTGTCTCCTTGCAATCACAACAGCTTCTGATCTGCAGGAAAACTACTCACATCTCCAACAGTCATAGGATCCCACGTGTTAGCTGGGGCATCAAAAGAAGCATAGCCAGCAGGGCAAGAGAGATGACTGTCCCTCTCTACTTTGCTTTTGTGAGGCCTCAACTGCAGTACTGCATTCAGCTCTGGGGCTGTCACTGTAAGGGTATGGAGCTGTTGTATTGGGTCCAGAGGAAATCGTGAGGATGATCAGAGCGCCTCTCCTGTGGAGAGTCTGAGTTGGGGTTGCTCAGCCTGGAGAAGAGAAGGCTATGGGGAGACCTTATAGTGGTCTTTCAGAACCTAACAGTCTACAGGAAGAATGGAGAGGGACATTTCATCAGGGAGTGTAGTGATAGAACAAGGGGTAATGGTTTAAAGCTAATTGAGGGTATATTTAGATTTGATATCAGGATGAAATTCTTCATGATGAAGGTGGGAAGGCACTTAACAGGCTGCCCAGAGAAGCTGTGGATGTCCCATTCCTAGAAGTGTTCAAGGCCAGGCTGGATGGGGCTTTTGGCAATGTGATCTAGTGGAAGATGTCTCTGCCCATGGAGGGAGTTGGATACAGATGGTCTTTAAGGTCATTTTCAACCCATACCATTCTATGATTTTGTGTCTAGTGGTCTTATTGACGTTTTGGGACTCCTCTTTTCCAGGCCTTCCATAAAAAGGGAAAGATGGTCACTGCTACACAAATTTAGAACTGATGAGTTAGATAAGAGATGAGAAACAGACACAACCCTGCTACCTCAGCCTGACAGTGGTCCAACTATCATCAGGATTCAGATATGTGCAGTTGAGATGCATTCATGAGAGGTCTCTTACTACTACTTAGCTCAGCATAAACAATGAATTTTGAACACCGTGTAAGAAACACTGAGGAAACGACCAGGCTGGCAAACACATGGCAATTGACAAGAAATGAGTTTGTGTGCCAGGCTTATGTAAATGTCTACAAAACATTAATTAATTTTGGGGTACACTTCTCTGAAATGGCAGAAGGAATTGCAGAGGTTGCATTTCATCAACAAAGCTTTTGCTTATCCTTTCTAATTAGCAGATAAGAGGCAATGAGCCACATGAAAAAAATATTGTATTTAGGGATTATATACTCTTACAGTTAACTGTTTTGCTTATTGAATGAAATACTATAGTCGACAAAGAAAAGATGAAGTTGTTGAGATCAGTGGCATGAAAGCAGGAATGAGGGAATTAGCATAGCTACTCCCTGACATTTTGCTTACTGCAAATTCTTAGTGCCACAGAAGGTAATGGCATTTTAAATACTTCAACCGCAAATCTGAAAGAAAAATGCAGCAGCTTCCAGAAACAGCTGAATGAGATGTTTTGTGGGTGATGTGTGAATTCTGTCCCTCTGGATCTGTTGATTAACCTGAAAGATAAACTGCAAAACAGAATGAATCCTATAGAATATATTTGTGAAGGGCCTAATCAAAGCTCATCGAGGTGGGTATGAAAGACTGCTGTTTCCTTTAGCAGCCTTGCCATGCGGCACTAAATTAATTTCTTCTGTATCCTTGTTTCTCTGTTTGTCTGCTACAAACATTCTAGCTATTCTAGGACTGAAAACTGGGGTAAGTTAATATTCAGAGAAAGTGAATTGTGAACCTATTATAATATGGCTCCATAAGTACTTAATTTTAGTACTAACAATTGTTTTCCTTATCATTAAGGAATGTGGAGATATTTCTGATAACTAAAAATTGTAGTATGAAAATCAGAGAAAATTTATTAGCTGCCTCTGGGTAGAGACAATATTCAGCATATTGTTTTGTATTTATATCAAGGCCAGTTACATGTTCATGTACTATCCATAAACACAAAATGAATTTCTGCTTATTCTGACCTATTTTCCTTCGTTACATAATTATTTGACCTGTATCTAGCATTTCAGTTTGTCCAGTATGACTCATACTGAATTTCCATGGTTAGAGCAATTTCAGATGTTGCTGTTGACACTTTTGGCCTTCCAATTAATACATACCCATTTTAAGACCTTCTTGCTGCAGCTGAAAAAAAAAGGATTTACCACACCATGTGATTATGAACCCAAATAAAAATATACTACATGGTATTCCTTGTGAAAAGGGGAGAGTAGAGATAATATACATGTAATGATAAAGAATGAAAAGGCTCTGGAACCTGATATTGAATAGCTTTTCTCCAATCAATACCTGTGGCAGTGGGAAGTCATTTTCAGTGTCACTGTCTGTAGGGCTTCCTAAGTTCCTGTGTTAACATACAGTCAGAAAAAAAAAACATCTCTGCCTTCCAGGAGAATGATAGTGTTTATCCCTGCAAGAAATGTGTGCCCAAATGCCAAAAGAAGTTTTCTCAGCTGATAGAAAAAAGCACACTTACATTTCTATTCCAGTCTTACTGGCTTGGTGAGGGATGAAAGTTTGATCCATTCTTTTTCTATGGCAAAAGGCATATCTGCATCACTATGTAAGTCCAATGGCCAATAGATCATAGTTGTACATATAGAAATAGCATATCGTAACTACTTGACTTCAGCACCATTCTCCATCCAGTTAGTTATTTTAGTGTTACTTGCAGCATCATAATTCACTTGATCAGATCTTATTTTTGTTACTATGGAAATAATACTGGAAAATAATACTGGACCTTTCCACTGCTTTGAGGAAAGCTTTGTGTAATAGTGAAGATACCTACCAAGAACCTTGACATGGTGTCCCATGGAGAACAGACTCTCTCCCCTAAGCCCCACTGTGTAACATGTTTTGGGAAAGGATTTTCCAGACCATGGGGAAGGATGCTGAGTGTTGTGCATGCACCCTTCCTCCTCAGCCTACCACACAGATACTGTTGACTGCATCCCATTGCACGCTTGGGTAAAAGGGAAGATTACTCATGTTCACACCCACTTTGAAGTAATGAAAACATGAAAGAGAAAGGGAATTAGACACTTGGAAGCAAATTCTGTTAAGAAAATAGAAACACCACATTTAATGAAATTGTATCATCACTGGAACTCTCAGAAAAGACATGCGGAGTCAGAGACTGTGCACTACTGCAGAGACTGCTGGAAGCAATGAATGACAGTGCACAACATGCAAGAAGAAATCTTATGTCAGCTCAATCAGGAATAAAAAGCTACGTACAGAGGGTATATGCAAATACATTTTAATCTGGGGATTCTTTATCTAGAAGAAAAGCAATGGGGAAGCTTATCTACCAAATGAGAAAAAAATAGTAATAATAAAAAAGCCAACCAGAAAAATTGTCTTCTCTTTCATTTTGGTGTGAAAGCTTTCTCCTAGAGAAAAGAGTCCAGAGCACGGAGTGTGTCTATTTTAAGTACCTGCAGTGTTAAGGTTTGAAACTTGTGACATTTGAAAAGAAAAAAAAAAAAAAAAAGGAAAAATTTCACTGGTTTGGAAAAGCATATTACATCTATCTATGCATTATTCATTATCAAGTGCTTGCCTTTCTTTGTGCTGCAGTGGTTTTAAGTAGGATGCTAATCCCATGCCTGCTATTATTTGTCAGCAAAATCAAAGGTCGCCAGATGAGAAGAACAAATTAGATATCCTGAATCGTCCAGGCAGAAGTGGAGGTTTTGGCAAAGGTAGAACTTCTTTATCCCAGGAAGGTCTGGTACACTGGGTCCTACCCATGCCCTGGGTCCACAGCCATATTTCAGTTTCCCAAATGAACAAGCACCTGGTGCATGCCCCATTAAGAGCTGTAAGAGTCACCCTTCACAGCAGAGAAGGTTGACTAGATAACCTTTAAGGCTCCCTTCCAACTCAAACAATTCTATGATTCTAACTACATAAAGCCAAAAAACTACTCTGCTCTGGGAAAAGCACCTCCTTCTGAAACACCCCAGTCATGCACCTACTTTCCATAGCTGAACAAAACCTTTCTCACCACCTGCATAATTTGACCATGACATCAAAGTTTGGTGCCTGTTCAAACCATCGTGTAAGTGGTACCCTTCAGTCAGGCTGTCCTCAAAGATCTAGGTGAGCCAACTGCAGCTGCCACTTTACTTCTGTCATCCTTCATGTCTTAATTCTTCCTCTCACCTACAGTTTTCTTCCAGAAAAAAATGCAGAAAGCTCTCTACAGGGAGAGATCTCAAGGGATAGGATTAAGTGCAGAAGAACTGCTTCACTCGTAGCTTCTTGAGCAGACAAGTTACTGAGTCAAAAACCAGCTGCGGTTTTCATTACGGTTTTGCTAACCACCCCTGTAAAGTGCATTGCGCTCAAAAAGCACTGGATAAAATATAGATGCCGTTGCTACTATTTTCCGTTAGCTGTCTCAAGGTGAGTATAAATGTGGCCCTAAATTTGGCTGGCACAACTATATACCCTCAGTTTACCTTCAATTGATGGTACCTGGATTACTAATCATTAGTGATCCCACCTGGAAATTTCTATTCCCCTATGAGACAACTTACACAAAGGTAGGAATTAAGATAAGAAGGAAGAATAGTGCAGAGGGATCATAGAATCACAGAATCATAGAATGGCCTGGGTTGAAAAGGACCACAATGATCATCCAGTTTCAACTCCCCTGCTATGTGTAGGGTTGCCAACCACCAGACCAGGCTGCCCAGAGCCACATCCAGCCTGGCCTTGCATGCCTCCAGGGATGGGGCATCCACAACCTCCTTGGGCAACATGTCCCAGTGCGTCACCACCCTCTGTGTGAAAAACTTCCTCCTAACATCTAACCCAAACTTCCCCTGTCTCAGTTTAAGACCATTCCCCCTTGTCCTATCACTATCCACCCTCATAAATAGCCATTCCCCTTCCTATTTATATGCTCCCTAAAAAGATATGCAGCACATTACTGGCATAGACACAGATATGCATAACAAAGAACTTGGCGCCTCTTATGAAAAGTGAAATGAATGAAACTCATACAGTTTTAACCCTACCAGCTGTAGCATTTCTTTTAAACAGAATGTGTTAGCTTGAAGGAGTGGAATCTTTGTGAATCCCATCACTTATTTATGGGGGTGGCTGACTGCAAGACACTGCTACTCTACAACAGTGAAGACTGAACACCTCTTCACAGTTACTGAAGAAAAAAATGCATTGCATTCAAGTATGATTTTACCATGTTATACTTCAATATCTAGATATAACATGATATACTGAAATATAGCCTGCAGACAGATATCTATCTACACCAAGTAGATAGCCAGTCCCAAGGGATTATCTCCTCCTAGACATTTGTATAATCTCCTACTGTAGGATGCTCCATTGCAGACTTCAGCAGGAAAATACTAAGGAAGGAAGACTGATTATTCTAATTAGTAGACAGTCACTGCAGTGCCAAACCTTAAGATTTCTATCAGGATATCCAATATGGGAAAGAATCGGTCAGAATCCACAGCAAACAGAAAGAACAGAAAGAATGCTCTGAATGATGGAGCAGCAGTGATGTCCTCTGCTGCATGAAAAACTGAATGGGAGAATTCAGAACTGCTGATCCACTTGCACTGCTTTGGTCGCCATGGCCATAGGGTGAGTCTCTTCCCCACTACACTTCTACACATTACCTACATGATCTCAAGACATGTAACCATGGAGAACAGTACCAACCACCAATGCTTTGTGTCAGCATCTGTCACTGTCTCCTCCTCTACACCTACCATACCTCTGCCACTGTGTTCTGATCACAATTTTCTAATTAAGGCCACTTCACTCTCTCTATAAAGTACATACATACTCAAAGAACTGCTTTCTAATGTATCTATCTTACTTATCCATACTCTGGATCTTGCTTACCAGTATTTCTACTTGGCAGCTGTGTGTACATTTTCAAAATTAATAGCAAAAACCAGTAGCTGAGACAGGTGAGTGTCCTGGCAAGATCAAATAGGAAGAGTTTAGAACAGAGATGACATTGTGACAGGCTTAACATTTTGCTATGTTTTAAATATAACACAAAGAACAATCTGCAATTAAATCCAAGACAAAATCTTGGATCTTGTTATACTTTTCCCTGCAAGATTAAAGGATCGCCTACAATTGGACTGCTTCTCACAAGGGCACAACCAGACATTAATTAAGGCTTGAACCTTCTCCTGGATAAACTGAGAAGACTGAACTTCTGGATGCCTTCATAGTCATCTGCAGTGAACCACTATAATGTGAAACTGGAAAAGAAGATGAGCAGATGTGATTGCTGAAAATCATTAACCAGAGATTTCTAAGGAAACAGGAGCTGCTCCTTAACATCATTTTTTCCTGGTCTAGTGTAACACAGTCCCAGTTCACTGACATGGCCATAGCTGTGTAGCTCTTTTCTGCCCCATTCCCACTAAAGCTGGCTTTGCCTGTAAGCTATTTCCAAACACAGACTGATAGGCCCCCCTCTGGTTTCTTCATAAACTGCTGACACATCACTATAGCAAAGCATTCCTTGCTTGTGATAAATGAGTGATAAAATCCTACAGGAGATGTCAGGCATATTAATGTAAAGAAGCATCTGCAGTATTGGAAAAAATGTCAAAGGACTATCAGTCTGCGTCACGCCTGCACACAGAACACATTGTATGAAAGGAGCATCACCTTGGTTGCTTAGCAGTATCACACCATGTATCACACCATTTCTTCAAGTTTCTATACAAAGCACACCTATATGGACAATATGTGTCAGTGTGCCATATATCCCTGATTCATCTCCCACTAACATCAACAGAAAGAGTGCTTTAGGCTTAACAGATCCCATAAATGTATTAGCTTTTGTGCACTTTGACCTAGAGTCACATTCCCTTGGATTCATATTAACAGAAGCCAAAATTACACTTTGTCGTTCTGTCAAAACCAAACAAAAATCTAGAACGTGAATCTCCTTGAGAAACTGAAAAGGATACCAAATGCAAAGGAAGGCAGACGACTGCATGTACTTGAAAGCAGAATTCCTAGCCTTCCTAACAAAAATACTGCTAAGCAATTTAAAGAAAGCTTTTCTTTTATTAATACTTCCATTTCTTTCAAAACATTTCAGCAAGAAGTAGATGAACTTCTTTTCTTTTCTTTTTTTTTTTTTAACTGATTCTGCTTTATTTTGAAAGGACAACTAAATGTATAAACACAAAAATAGAGGAATTTGTTCTAATATATTCATTGGAAAATACCGTTTGCCAAGTAGTTAGGATTCCTGCTACTCGTGTTTAGAGTGCATCTCATACACCAGGTCCTGTCCCTTGATTATATTACTAAGCACTGCTATAGAATGAGCAATAAATAACAGCCATAGCTTACTTCACGTATCTCTGTATGTTTTCATTTTACTCCTTCAACTATATAAATCATATCTTTATGATGCTGTGTAGAGGATTAACTGGAAAATTAAATTCCCACTCTGAGCACTCAAACACTCATACATTTTCTTTTGATGCCAAAGCCCTATTTGGAAATTGATGTGATCTCATTATGATTCCATAAACTTTAGATTTCTACAAAGCATCCAAACTGCAGTTAAGTGAGTCAGCGCTTTCTCCTATTTAGTGCCATTTGTGGCATTTCACATACTTTTGTACAGTGTTTGCTCCCCAGCAATAAACCCACAGGATGGGAGAGGCAGTGTTTGTGCCGTATGGTTAAATATGAATGCCGTATCTTCCTTAGAGGGAAAATTGGTTACGGCTCTGCTGGAGATCATAGCTGAAACTGCAGTGATCAGTGTCAAAATCAGAACAAACATATGAGGCTGTCACATCTCAGAAACAGGGAAAGGGCTTTTAAAGCAAAATAAAGTGAAGCTTCTAATTGAGTTTCTCTGTACATAACACCATCTCTACTTTCCCCAATAAAACCATTAGCAGGGCAGCAGTGTCAGATCTCTGAAAATAATTTCCAGAATCAATCATCATTCTCTGCCCTAAACCTTTCACTTTTGACTTGAGTTTTGTGACACTATCTCATGTGGTCTAATTCAAACCAGGAATAAGACAAAATTACCATGGCACGGTCGTTTTATTTTCTGAAAAATGTTATTTGTAGAATAAAGGTGTAAAACCTCCAAGCTCAAGAATGACAAATCAAAATGTTACTCTAGTTAAGTCCTTCCCTCTGACTGTCATTAGGCTGTTTGTTTGTTCTGAGCATTTGAGATAATCCAACTAACATCGTGCTGCATCTTGAAGTTTGCATTATCCTGGCAGGCTTCTCTGTTAGTGTTTGCTTTCAGGACAATTTATTGTGGCTGAAAGTCCTGCAATGAAACGTCTATCTATTGACGTCAAGGAGTAAGTTGCCATAAAGAACTTCAGACTGAAGAAGAAATATAGAATCATAGAATTTCTCAGGTTGGAAAAGACCTTAAAGATCATTGAGTCCAACTGCAACCTAACCATACTACCCTAACTAACAGCCCACCACTAAATCATGTCCCTGAGCACCACATCCAAATGGTTTTTAAACACATCCAGAGATGGTGACTCAACCACCTCCCTGGAGTCTTTTCCAGTGCTTAACAGCCCTTTCTGTAAAGAAGTGTTTCCTGATATCCAACCTAAACTTACCCTGGTGCAACTTGAGGCCATTTCCCCTCGTTCTGTCACCTGTCACCAGTGAGAAGAGACCAACCCTGCTCTGCTGTAAGCACCTTTCAGATACTGAAGAGAACAATAAGGCTTCCCCTCAGCCTCCTTTTCCTCAAACTAAACAGCCCCAGTTCCTTCAGTCTCTCCTCGTAGGGCATATTCTCCAAGCCCTTCACAAGTCTTGTTGCTTGCAATATATTAGTTGCACATGCAAAAAAAAAAAAAAAAAAAAAAAAAAGCAGTATTTAGTAAGAAAAGTAGTTTTGAATGAGATCAAATGTCCCTGTGGCCCAGTACGCAGTCTCCACAGCAACTAAAAGCAAAATTTGGTACAAGGATGCTTTCCCAGCTTCCAGCTATCTCCAGTTCAGGGGATTCCTGAGCTGTATGTGCTTTTCTGTGTATTTCATAGAATCATAGAATTGTTTGAGTTGGAAGGTCTCTTTTAAGAGAGACCACGCAATCCAACTCCCGTACAATGAACAGCTCAATCAGGTGCTCAGAGTGCTATCCAGCCTGACCTTGAATGTGTCCACAGACAGGACACCCACCATCCCTCTGAGCAACCTGTGCCAGTGCTTCACTATTTTCCTAGACTCGGTGAAGTTCTCTTTCATGAAATTCTCCAGTATTCCCCTGGGCCTGTGGCAAATTCAAGCCCAAACTTCTAGTAAACCAGCCACATCATGGTCAGTGATGCTGAAAGATCTTCAATCAGCCCTGGGAAGAACTGCTTACTTCTGTCTGATTTGAGTACAGTTCCCATAATTTTCATTCAGTCTCCCTATTTCTTTTTCATGAAGAGACAGAGGACAGTCCCCATCCTACTTCTCCAATCTTCTGTGATCTTGTGGCTTTCCCACCTACATGTTCTTTTATAGTCAGAAGATTCCCAAATTACACCATTCCTTTTATACAGGAGCCACTTCATGCCTTTGGCTCTTGCTTGCCTTCTCTGAACTCTATCATGCCAAACTCTGACCTTCCCAGTGAGTGCTAATGTCATTTTGGAGCCCATTATGTGAAGTTCACACAACTTTTTTTTATGTTCATCAATTTATCTGCACTAATTCCATCTGACAGTCTCTGACTGAATGACTTATCTGTTCTTTCTGCTGTTCCTCACACTCAGCTAGCACTTCAATATTCACTATCATGAATAACTTAGTACCTCTGCAAAGTTTTGCTCATATTGTTCTTGACCTTTCCCAGGTGATAATACCTCAGTAGCATTATGGTGAGAATGCAGAAAGAATAACATTTTTTCTGTCTGTGGATTTTAACGTATCATGAACATTACAGGCAAATTGCAAGATTTCTCCTAGAAATTCAACACACTTGATTTTTTGCCTGCTGCCACCATATTGGCAAACATGCTGTTAAGAAAATGTCATGTTGTATAAAGAAAAGAGTTGTGTATAAGGTGTGAAAAAGAAAACCTGAAAGGATTGGGGTGGTTGTGTATATAGAAGACAAGAGTGAGAAAATGTAATGGTCTTCTGGCACGTTAAAGTCTGCAACAAAGAGGAAGACAGCAAAATGTTACTCAAGTCCACTGAGGATAAGATGGGGAGTAATGAGCTTAAATTGCTGCAGAGAAGAAAGTGCTTTATCATTCAGGATAATTAAACACTGGAAGAGGCTGCCTGGAAAACTGTGGATTTTGCATCACTGGAGGTTTTTCAGAAAAAAAATCAGACAAGCATCTGCTAGGAAAAAAATGCATTTTTCATCTCAGCTTGGGGCTGTGGATGGAATAGGGTTAAACAAACAGGCTTCCTAGTGATGAAATACAATAGAAGTGTTCAAATTTCCCTGGTTCCCAAAAGGACTTAGGCTCTCTTTAAACATGATCTGGTTCTTAGAGCTGCAGAACTCTTTCAAGAGTTCAAAACAATGTTGCCATCCCAAACTTGCTTGGCATCTCTAGGTCTACCTAGACCTTATTCTACCATCAGCTACACAGGAATTAATTATTTTTCTTTGCTTAACTGGAGCCAGGATTTAGACTCAATGACCCTTGTGGGTCTCTCTCTCCAGCTTGGGATGCTCTGTGATTTTATGATTCTATGAAACAAGGAACTCATTTTACCTATGAGAGGACAACAGAAGCAATTCAACCTTTGGTTAGGAAAGAAAGAGGTATTTTCCATAGTTTCATTTCTGAGAGAGGACAAGGTTGTGGTGAGTCTGTGTGTCTCTTTCACTGTTTTGGAGAGGTGTTTTTGTTATTTTTTTTTTATCCTGTCTGAAATGTAGAGTATAACATTCCTTAAGAAGAGAAAGTAGCCTTCTTTGTTATTAATCAGTACTGTGGTGTTGGAAAGCAGACAGCAAGGATTTATCTACTTTTGCTGGCACATCATATAAACAATGCTAAATGGAAGATACACTGATTGCACTGAATGCTAACTAAACAAGGACTCGATATCTCTGTGCCTCCCAAGCACGTATTAGTACAAAGGCAGGAAAGTACAATTCCTTCTGCACTGAATATCCCAGAGAAATGCAGACACTCAACATAGACATTTGTACGTTTATGTGATAATGATGAGTAAAAAAAATACCTATAAATTTCAGACATTGCCAAAAATAAAATGCAGCACAGTGTCTCTGCAGGGCACGCTGGGCACCAGAAGACACAGTGAGTTCTTCTCAGAGATTAGAATTCAATTTAAAGAGGAAAACAGCTGAATGTAATTGCTACCTTTGAACACCTGCAGTTTCAGAGGTGGAGGGAATTTTTTTAGATGAGGGGTTGAGATGAGGAAATAAATAAATAAATAGAAGAAGTGCAATCAGAAGCAGAGCTAAATCAGTTGAAGCTGGAACAGTGCTGCAGGAGTCACTGATGCTTTGACAACACACAAAAACCAAGATGCTGGTCTAGAATATTCTCTGGACATAAAGTCCTTTTTATTGTGCTGACTCCCATTATCAATGCAGAAATTGCTCCTACAGTCAGAAAGCTTATTTGCTCTGAAACACACACGCTTCAACCAGCTTTGGGAATACTTCAGGCAAGTTCATGTCCTACAACTCTGAGAATCCATAAGGCTGTTCTTGAACCAGGATTTTTTTTTTTCTTGCTGAATCTGTCTTCACTGAGTATTAAAACTTCTGACAGGTATGTATGAGAGTTTGTGACAGCCCTCTGCATCAGCAAGAAAACCTGATGGTCCTATCGCTGTGATACAACTAAAGCATGTGAAATGAAACGTAACTTCCAGTTCATCTGTCGGCAGAATAGGGAAGGTCTAAGCTCTTACTGAAAACAAACATGCTGTGGACACAGAAATTAATGCCTGCCTTTTGGGAAGGATGGGTTAAATCTTTAGGTTGACTTTAAGCATTAAACTGAAATGCTATCTTCATATTTTTTCCTCTTTGCTGAGTCTAGGAGCTGTAAATCTAACAGAAGGCAGGGCCCCTGACAAGATTTCAATCTTGTATAAACAAAATATATTCAGATTTCTAAAAAGCATTTTGCAGCCGGATTTGAAAATTTTGGTACTATCTAAAAATTAATGTTGTCTTTATCAAACAGATTGAAAGCATTCAAATTATGGTTAATGGAGCCACCAGCACTTAAGGATGTTAGCAGGAAAGAGCCAAAAAAAATAAATCCTGGACCATGCTGTTACAGTAAGTAACAGCAGGGAAAATCAGTAATAAGCTAGAAAGTGGCAGAGTTTATTATACACCAAGCCAAAGCAATGAACATTATAAACAATTACTTCATTACTGATGCAAAAATGGTCTAGCTTTTAACAATAAAGAAAGAAAGGTGCTCCTACTCTGAAAGGCCAGAAATGACCTCTGTGAAATCCATTTCTAACTTCCTGAGTAAGGCAGATTATCAAACTTGCTTCAGTGTAATCGTATCTGAAGCACAGTACACCCTTTAGACAATCTACATCCTTGGCTTACAATTGCCAGTGATAGAAAAATCTACCAAATACTTCATAATTTGCTCTACTGGCTAATTGTCTTAATTTGTTTTAGTAAAAAACTCATACATAATCATTCAAATACAGCAATGGCCCTTTTATCTCGACTAAATGGAATTAGGTTGAGACCTCTAAGTTCAGGTTTGGCAGCATTATTTGCCTTCTTGACATAGGAGTCATGGCTGCAATTAATGGTGCTTGAGCAGAAGTGATAGAATAAGTACAAAGCAGTGCATATCAGTCAGCATGATTCTCAGAAAAAGAGTCCCTTCCACTCTTACTGCCTTTTGGGAGACAAAATATAATGGGAATGGGTCAATTCTACACTGTGGAGCTATGACACATTTTCTAGAGAGGTGAGAGTGACATTACAGAAAACATTCGCCGCTGTGCCTTCCTCTGATGCAGAAGAACTAAAGGAATGAGAGTCAAAACATATGTCCACTCTTAACAGAGTAGTGTGTGCCAAAACAGTGTAAGCTTCTTAACTGCTCTAACGTATATGAATAGTTCATCTAAAAGCATTGTGTAATCCATGAAAATCCAAAATCTATATACTCATCTTAGAAAAGAAATGCTTTGCAGTAAGCCATCCTTTTTAGGCAAGGAAATAACAAATAACTGACAATTAAATACATTAAGCATATAGGAATGCTCACTGAGAATTTACTGACCAAATCTGAAGTTGGCAAAAAGAATACCTACGTTACAGGTTAAAAAAATCTAAGAGAAAGAGTAAACAGAATTACATTGTAAGTATTAACAGGAGTGAAGAATTGACAGGAGTGAAGAATTTTATATTGCCCACAGATTTTCTAATTTGTTAACTCTGCCTAGCAGAACTGACAAAAATCACATTACGAGACAGTGCCATCTCATGAGATACCTGTGTTGCTTTGACCATTTTGCACTTGACAATTGCATTCAATCTAACAACAAAAGGGCTATTTATTTAAAACTCAAAATAACATTTTGACCTTCATCATACCAAGCTAAAAGAAATAAATTACATATTTGTGAAGTATCATATTTGCATAGTTATTAATGGACTCTGTATTTTTCTTTCCAAATTAGTTGAAAGCAACTATAACAAGGTATGTAATTTAAGCATTAAAGCACATTTCTGTGAAATATATTTAACACTTAATGATAAGAAAACCTTTCATTGCACACAAAACAGCTCTTGTTATCTAATGTACTACTGCTGTGACTTTTCTCTTTTGAAATCTTTAAACATTCCCAGAGGTCAAAATCTTTGGTGTAAATCATGGGCACATTTTTGCTGTGATCTTCAGTAAAGCCTGTTGTCTACAGAATACAGTATGAAACCTTATGAAGAGTCAAAATGTATATATTGGGTGGCAAAAGAGTCATAAAATAAATTGTAATGGTCATTCCCTTTCTGAAACTGTGATGTATTTAGAATTGTACAGGTTAGTTTCTAAAGCTCAGCCCAATTTAACAGACCCCATTTCTCTGTTGTAAAACCTCTGTCTGAGCTGACTTTTGGCATCTGAAATGGTAACAGTTTGGCTGAGACCAAATACAATAAATGGGAAAATGCAGGACTTACCAGGAAGGCAACTGCTCATAACAAATTAATGGATTCACTTAACATTTCCATAAAGTCAACATCTCTTCAGTGCATACAAGTGTCAGCAACCTATTTTTGCCATGCTGGATACAGGCTATGAAACTTGCTGTGGAAACAGGTTCAGCCTGGCTGCAGAAGCTTCTGCTAGATGAGCAGGGGATATTAATACATACACCTGCATCTTTCCCCAAGGGTCTTTTAGATATAGAAAGGCAGAGGTGATTCAACCGTAGGCAGCACAATGTGCCATGAAATACTTGCAATTGCCCATTCAATCAGTGGCTTACATTTCTATCTGACTATGACTGACTATATTGAAATCTTCAGGATCTTTAATATGTGTTGTTTCATAAATCTGCCAAACAGCCTTTTTAAAGAACGTCTGACAGAGACATAGCCCTGACAAGAAGCAAAATGATTGCAGGTTTGTTCCAGTCAAAGGATTGAAAATTGTATCTTTGAAGCATCACAGGAAAAGCAATTCACGTATCTCATTTTCAACACAGTTGAATCCTCTTTAAAAAGTCAATATAGTGTTTTAAAAGCTATCTTTATGACATTTTTACCTTCCTGAAGGAAACCTCCCTGCAGCTTCATGGTGTCAGCGTGTCTCCTGGTCCTCCCCTCCAAATTCAGGGAGGTCATTCCTGACAGAAGGGGTCTTTTGGGTGGATTTGCTATGTTTGATTAAGAAACACCATCTTAGAATAACAGAATCATTAAGGTTGGGGAAGAGCACTAAGATCATCTAGTCCAACTGTCAACTCATCCCCACCATGCCCACTAACCATGTCCCTCAGCACCACACCTACACATTTCTTGAACACCTTCAAGGAAGGTGACTCCACCACCTCCCTGGGCAGCCTATTCCAATGCCTCACCACTCCTTCAGAGAAAAATGTTTTCCTAATATCCAAGCTGAACATCCCATTGTGCTACTTCTCAAAAACACTGCTGATGCCTTTCCAAATTTTGGCATTTTCAAAACCCTGTGGCACACACAGAATGATTACTTTTATGTGCTAACCATTCCGAAATAATGCCACTTACTACTAACTACTGCTCCGAAGTAAACCGAAGAAAGCACACAGTCTGCAAGGAACTAAAATGATAATTTCTTGAGAATCAGATTTGTTTGATGGCCTTAAGCCAAACTCCCTATTTCAGCATTTCCTATGACCATCTAAGTGTTCATGCTGGTGTGTTTCCTCAAGCAACAGTCACGCTGAAGTAAGGGCACTGAAATGTGTTGCTTCTGTATGTGAGATTATTCCTATGAAGAGGCATTCATATAAACAGGTGGGAGAAGAAGCAGGGAAGTACTTATATTTGTTGTATAGAGGCATACAAGAGTAGTTGCAAAAGGATGCGCTCAGTTTGAATCTATTAAAGCAATCTTACAATAAGAGTCTCTAAATCACGTTATGTCTCTTCTCATTACTTTGGAGTTATTTAGGACAATACAAGTCCTTTCGGAGGTGTTCACTGAAAGTTTTGCCTTGAGGCAGTCTTCAGACAAATAGGCTGTAATCCTCCATACTCTGAGCATTCAACTAACAATACTTACAAGAAGCTTTGAGATTTTTAAACAACAGAGGAAATCTAAATTCATCACAAAGGCCAACTTTCTTTTATGCTGTCTTTGTGAGGACCAAGAAGTGAGTACCCCTGGGTTCCTACCATCCCTCAGGAAAAGAATTAACTATCAGCCCAGTTTTGAAAATGAGGAAAAGAGAAAGGTGAGACTTGGTTTATAATTCACTGATACCTGATGCACCGATACAGTGTATAAGCAATTCAATAGGAAGACAAGAGCTTGCATAGAACTAGGATGGCTCTTTATCAATGCTGTTATACAAGTACACGTTCAGATGAAGTATAATCACAGCAGAAACAACAAAACATTTAAGCCTGGATTTCTCTTCTCACATTTCAGAAAAAAATATGTCCTTAAATTAGCTGGGTGAAATTAGTAACAATTAATTTTGTAATACAAGCAAACAATTATTTCTTCCTGTTATCTGAGTCTGAAAAATCTGGATTCATTAGTTACTGCACAAAACTAATCCATCCGGGTTACCATTCTTGCATTTTATTTTTAAATTCTACCTGTGCCTGCTTATGTTTTCCCTCTTGTTTTTCAGCTGTCTCTGGCTTAGATTCTTTTTGTTACACTGAAAGGAGCTTGGCTTTCAGAAAAGAGGGCATTTTCAGCAGTACCCATCATCTGGCAGAGTTAATACCCCAAACCCACAGCTGGAACAGTTCCAGCTGGCTAAGCAGTTAAAACTAAGTAATGTATCCTACATCATTCTCTCATCACAGAAAAGCAAAACTGTGTGACACTCATGTAGGACAAGGCCAGTATTAATGTAATACAATTATTCATAGAGCTCAAAGGTTTGTTTTTTTTTTTTTTTTGTCCAGCTTATTTTGCAGCTTTTTATGGACACTGTGTGCAGATTTTGTCACCCAGCTGATTAGAGAAACTGCAGTATTTGCTATGACAAATCATTAAAGCTACAGTTTCTGATTTTTTTTTCACTGGGGTTGATTGAAGAGTGTAAAAAGCACACATATTCTATCAGACTTGCACAGCTGTGGGACAATAAAAAACTGAAAGTGGATGAAAAAACAAACTCAGAATTAGTGTCACCCTGGGAATTTCAAAAACATTGCCCATCATCTCAATTGGTGCACTTCCTTAGAAAAGCATTCTTATCAAATGGAGTATAAAGTATGAAAGTAGTTTCTACGAAACTACTTGCAAGACACAAACCATCACGTCGCTGTAAAATCTGTGACTGCAATTTACGTTGAAGGGTTCTTTGATTGTAATTAAACTCCAATTTCAAGACAGGGAAAGCAAACTGTCATGTTCTCCACATAGCATTTCATTTTCGAATGCTGTTCCTTCACCTTTTTCCTCTGCAGGCATGGCTTTGGAGTTCAAATTATCAAAAGTGAGCTATAATTTTGGATCTGACAGAAGAAAAACTACAGGTGACTCACAAACACTATGCATCTGTTATCATAACCCTAAACACATGATTATTTGGTTGATTGAACTTGCAGTTTCCATGTGAAAAAGATGCAATTTCTCCTTTGAAGAACACTTTGGCTACAATAAATAATCACAGGTGCTCTTTTTCAGCTTATAACTATAATCACAGTAAACCAAAAGTGGCAGGTGTCTTTTAAAGAATAAAGATGATATAGGCTTAAGAGCTAAGACCCAACAATTTCGCAATAAGATATAGAATAGATCTAATTTTTCAGTAAAGCACTGAATGCTGCTCAAAGCCAGTAACATTGTCTTAAAAATCAAGAGGTAGAGATCCAGGCAACAATTCTAAGAAAAAGACTGTTGACAGGGATGTGTATTGACAAGGATGGCAGGTCTCTATTTTTGGAATTTTTAAAGAATCAGTCTTGGGACTGATATCAGCTAAAGCTTCCATAAACTATTTGAAGGAAAAGAAAGTATGCCAATGAAATGTCCTACTGACACAAAATTTGGATGCTATACTGGAGTATCACATCACATGAGAAGAATAATATGACCTTGAGCAAATCAAGTAAAGCAACGAAATCAGTCAAAATACCAATTTAAAAGAAAGAGATCTTAATTTTATCAACAGTGACAAAAAAATAAAATTTTCTGAGCTGCAGACAAAATAAAAGAAAATGACAGTTTGAAATTAATTAGTATAAATGTTGTGGAAGCAAAAACTTTTTAACAGTCTAGTAATTATTATTGATATAATTTAATAATTTTATGCTGTGAATTGGTTGACAGAGCTTCATACACATGCACTGATTAGTGTTTTTATCTAGATTTATAACAGGAAATTGTTACTTAAGTATTCTTAAGCACATTTCTTATCTATTTTTAGACTGATTTCCCTTGGAAATAAGACCTATCTGATCATATCCTCTTAGTTTCTTCCCTAAGAAACTGCAGTAAATTGGATTATTTTTTCTATTCAGAAAGTATTTGTTGATACTTCAAAGACGATAATGTTCTTACTCACAATATAGGTGGACAGAACAAGACCAAAGCTTCTGCAAGTATGAACCCATGATCTCACCCTGCAAGGCAGAAAATCTGCAAAGCAGCTGATAAAAATTCTCCAGCTGTAGGAAAAGCTTCAGGTAGTACTTGCTACCAAAGGACCTAAGACTCCAATACTGGAGAAACTATGCTGTAAGTACCCTATCTTCCTTCCTCAGCCCTGCATGAAGATCCTAATGCACAACTCACTTAAAATTTCTTTGGAAAGTAAAGGCATTCTTAATAAATCTAGGCTTCTCAAGGAATCATTTAGAATTTAGAAGGAGACCATTTCCCCAGCACGTGCTCTCAGTATTTTCTATTAGACATTCAGCAACTGGAGTCTAGCACTGACCTTTCTCAGGGAAACACCACTGCTAGTAAGCTATAAAATCATTCTTGTGCTTATTTACCATGGTCTAGTAAGCATTTCATTATTTTAAATACAGTGGATGTGCAACAGGAGGAATTGAGAGCTGCGCCCTGTATTGGGGCCAGGAGAGCTCTGCAAAGTGAACACTTTTGTTCTCACAAACTGCCTTTTCTATGTACTGCAGCTTGAAGGAAACCTTCCAGCATAGGGAAAATAGCTGCAGAAAAGCCACACATTGCTCTGTGCAGACTGCCAGTGACTCCAGCTGACTGGCCCATAGGTAAATGTTCCTATATTTGTTACTACTAGCACTGTATGCAATATAGGTGTTAACCTCATAGGTAATGTCAGACTCTACTGGACAACTACATAAGTTATAGAAATCACACTTTGCATCAGACATTTTTGGCTGGTGAAAGAAGTAAACTCCTTAATTCTGTCTTGATACGTTTCCCTGAAGGATTCGTGGATTTGTTATTTTTCATTCCAGTTGCTTCCTTGTTCAGCACAAGTGCAATGAATAGGCACCAGGCTGCCAAAAACCCTTCAACGCCTTCAGTATGAGTGCTATCTCTTAGGAACCTCGGTACCAGTCACCTTGGGATTAACACCTATTCCACAACAAAGTAGCTGAACTTTAATTCCCTGGCTCATGTGTGTAAAGCCCCTGAGTCCATGATTAAATCAACCTGTTTTCAAATGCTCCAGAGCTGTGAAGCACATGTTCTGTAACAGCAGCCAACCAAACTATGCAAAGCTTTAATCTTTGGTTAAAGCCTCTGCAATTCACTTTTTCCCTGTGGGAGACTGAATTGCTAGTAATCCTAATGAAACTTTTCCATCTCTACTTGCCAATGTCAAACAATATTTTCTTCAATTTAAAAACAATTGCAACTGTGACAAATTTGGCAAATCTAATGAACATCCTGTACGTATCTCCTAGATGAGAGCTAATTAATCATTTCCTTTTTTTTTTCCCTAATGAAATACATCTATTAAAAAAGATAATTCCAACAATGCAAACATACTGATAGATTTTTCTGTACTCTGGGTAGATTCATGACAAGGCATATTCCTGCAAAATAATACTATATACTTGGTTGTGTCTTTCTACTTCACAAGGATCTATACAAACTAATTTCTGATGAACCAGAAAGACAAAACTGGTATTTGAAATGTATGGAGAGTTAATCACCTGTAATTGTAATCATCTTCCACAGTGAATGTTTCCATTTACCACTGAGACCGTATCCATTTCTACAATTCCAAACAAGCCATTCTTTTAGCCAAAAATCTGTAAAATGAAGTGTTCAGGAACTGCTATATTCGCAGCACGAAATTAGAGGATTTTCCAGGTATAAACAAAACTCTTGGTTCCTGGTCTTTCTGTTAATAACTCATAGCAGCAATTCAGGTTTCAATAAAGCCAAACAGAATCTCTGCAGATGATGCAGACCTCTTCCCTGAACTGTTTGTGTTGGGATGCCTTTGTGTTTTCCTAATATAAACTTGTCTGCTGACAGCAAAACTTTCATGGTCTCAGAGATCCTCTGGAATGTTTAATAGCTGTTAAATGTTCCTGTATTATGTTCTTCAGAAGACCTTTGTCCCTTTGTTTATTTTCAACAAGCAAAAATGAATAGCTTCTACTCCTTGTCTGCAGTTACAGCCTATGCAGCACAGACAGAAAACAAACTATGGAGAGCAAGTACAAGAATTTCTTATCCATATCTTTGCTGAAATTCATAGAAAAACTATAAGTGAATTTTACTGACTGTTCCTTGTTTGGGATTTCAGCAGTGTTTTGGGGTCTTTGTTTTTAATGCATGTTTTGGAACTGTTTTTGGCAAAAACCTAATATATGAAACAGTTCATTATTTCCTCTTATGGAAAAAAAAAATAAAAAAAAATTGTGTTTCCCTAATGTTATATTTACCTACACAGTAAATTTCTGTTACAGAGGAATCTTCTAGGGGAAAAATAAAGAGTAGCAAGGGAGTTCAGGTAATTAATTGGCTTTATTAGCCTGGACATTGTTTGGCACCTTATTGTTTCTTTTATTGTTTACAGGGAATACACAGAAAATCTTTCTGTGTACCTGCCTCTCCAGGGTCCCAAACTAATTGGGCCAGTGTCTCACAAATTGCCTAATTGGCTGAACATTCCTATCCCTCTGATTTTAATCAGTGACACATGGTGCATATCAATAGCCTGCTTCATTATGCCTGAAGAAGATCCAGGCAACTGTCCATTTTCAATTAAATTGTATTTAAAAAGCAAGGCAACTTGACCTTTTAGAATACTGCATAATAGGTTTAAAAACTTAAGCTGCTTTCTTCTTTTTTTTTCCTCCCTCCCTGGAACAACTATCCAACAAGGAGAAATAAGCATCCCTTATTGCAGCCTATCACCAAGGAACAGCCTTTGACGCATCACTGTATCCATTAGCTACATTTTGTGACAACAATAACACCTGAAAAAAAATCAACTGCAAAAGAGTTGTGTCTCTCCACAGCCTGAGAGCACCCTGTTAGCATTTACTGTATAAACAGACCTAGAAGACGCAAAGAGTAGGCTCAGCCGAATCACAGTTGAAAGAGCTCCACTACCAAAAAGTTCATCTTTTAAAAAGAAACAGTGAGAGAGACAAACTTATGAAAGACCTTGCTAAAGGTAAGGAACAGGTCAGTGACAGAGCTGGTATCAGAACATGCACCTTTTAATTTCTACAGTGATAATCAAATGGTTAACTATATTTATTTCTCCTTAACTCTGACTCAGATTGAAGTGTCCTTTACTCTAAGACTCTCGTGGCATCCCTGGAAGGCTATGAGACAGCCAACAAGATTTTATCATAAAAATAACTTTCCTCCACTTCAGGAGTTTGTTTTTTTCCTACCTTGGGTGGCAGCCGTTGTCAGTGCAGTTCCATGCATGATCCAAAAAGAGAACTGAATTAAAGAGCTGTACTTTTGATAGTCAAAGATATCACTGCTCTGGAATACCTAGCTACTACATAAGATTTAAAAAGCATCCTGTTAAATAATGAATAGAAGGCATGAGATGTGTTTACTATAAAACATCACTAGTTCTGGAAAGGTTGGAAACAAAAGAAAAATCATGACCTTTATGTACTGGCCATGTTGTTCAAAAGCTCTCTGCTTTTTTAAGCTGTTGGGTTGTGTTGAGCAGCTGACTAACTAAAGCACACTCTTCTTTGTAACAATAAAAATCTTTAATTCATGTGCCCCAATGTTCAGGAATAATATTCTTCTTCAGTTTGAATGTCACAATGGTTTGTATGAGTGAAAAGTGCCAAAGCACCACGAACAGTCCCACACATATTGTGCTTTCTCAACATTAAATGAGATGAAAGCAAGACAAAAATAAACAACAATACAACTGGAAAAAGATAAAATTATTAACTAAGAACAACTGCCTTACTAAAGAGTGCATCACATCTCTCCAGATTGAGGTCAGAGGTGATTTCACTTTATGTAATTGATGACAGGAGACTTTCAGTGTCTCAATACAACTATTCTCTTAGGTAGAATATTCAAAAAGTACCTATTCATCCTCATCTAGAAATTTATATGGCAAAGACAAGAAAACTACCAGAAAACTGTACAGCGTGCACACTATGGGATATTTACAGAGGATCCTCCAGGACCCTTGGTCAAGGAAGAACTATTCCTCATTGCTGACAGAGGGAGACGTGGATTGTCTTGGATAAAGTTGCCTTTGTGAATTCTGCCACCTCCCACTCTTCTTCCAACTCACTAACCTACAAACACAGGCCACCAAACACCAGTGGATGTTGTCAAGTGTGGTTTCTCCAAGCTTAGATCAGAAATTTGTGGGCAGTTTTGCTAGACTGATAAAGGCATCAGGACCCAGGAGCAACAAGACAAGCTATTGTGCGCTGACATTCACAGGTACTCTGTTCCGAGCAACTAACCAGACACATCCATAGCAGCCAGCTGATTCAGGCTACACTCAGGCTGGACAGAAGATGCAGTTTTTATCTGAAACTAATTAGGCATTCCAAAGACTTATCAGATAATATAATGAATTTGTTGTCACTAAAAGTCTTGAAACAAATGTGGTGTCTTTCTAAAAGCTGTGCTCTTCATCTCAAGAAAAGTGATTCTGGGATTAGAGAGTTTTGTTCTCAGGTCTGGCTTACAGAAGAGGTCAGATGAGCCTATCTTAATGGTCTCTTCTAGCCTTTAAATCAGCAAACATTTCCATGATTAGCCACAAAAAAAGGTTGATGCTATTCAAGCAAAAGAATAAAAAGAATGAAAGAAGTTGATTTTGCCAACATTGCAAAGGACTTACCATTTTCACAGGGCTCCTTACTCCCTCGTACCTCAAAAATGTTAGTTTTGCTTCAGTTCCTCTTAGACAAGATTAAAAGTAAAAGCAATAAGACTTATTCTTGCAAAACAAAATACTATGCTCTGGGTTACGAAAACACTTTAAAACACAAAACAAAGAAACTGACATTAGAGACATACCTGACACAAATGCTCCTTCTTTCTAAAAACACTGAAAGGATGTACAGCAACTTTTAAAGAGAAGCTGAAGACAGCTTTTGCAGGCCCATCAGAATTACCGTGCAAAGAGCTGGCTGAAAACAGCACTCAGAAGAAGCGTCTTTCACTAGAGGACCTCTTTGAGCCTTTGTACAGAAGCAGAAGATAAAAGGGCAGCAGATCAGTAGCATTCGTTCTCCAAAACATTTTCATTTCCAGATAGCCTAGAAGGTTAGCTCGGAAGCTAAAAATTTAGCCTTCATAAATATGCCTTTCTAACTTTTAATACGATTTCAACTTTTCTTGAATATTTTTACTGGCAAATTAATAACACAGATGAGAGAGTTGGTCCTAAGAAGCCTTCCTGTTCTTCTCTATCACTTTAGGAATTTGGCTGCCTTCAAACTCAGGAGACACCCAGACTCAACAAATTACTTTCATTTTAATGTTTAACTTCTTGAGTAACGTGGGACTTCAGTACATAAGTAACGTTTTAAGTACTCATGGTACTCACAGAAATGTTTAATTTCTAACTGCGATAAATACTATTCTCACACTAAACTCTCAGGCTGTGTAAATGAGCTGTTCCTATCACTTTAAAGGTTAAATCCACTGGTCTCAAAGCACAGGTGGCAGATTAACATTCAATGAAAACAAAGTGGCAGATTCCATTTTCTTTCATAATAGGCAGCAGTCATACCTCCTATTCATCTAAGAGCCACAGAAGGAGTGTTCAGCTCTCTTATCTGCTTTGGGGATTTAAAACCTGCAGCACTTTCTTCTCTGGAGAGTCCTCTAACTAATAAGCCTAGAGAACTTTCTAGGAAAGATTTATCTGGCCAGCTAAGAGAGAAAGAGCGAATCAGCAATCTAAAATATTAAGAGTCCTTTCCTATGTCTGGATTCTAATTAAGAAAAACACGCCCTCGGTCTCTACAGAATTCACTGAAATTTCAGACTTTCTTAAGCAAGGTTAGAAAAATAAGACCTACCCTTTCCAGCTACATACTCCAACCAGCATTAGCAAGAGTCACTCTCAAGCTCTCAGTATTTTCAGTTAAACACTCCCTGAGGCAGATTGAAACAGGTGCAAGACACGGGGCAAAGAACCCTCCGACAGCACCATGATGGGCTGCAATACTCATTGCTACTTGTGCCACCTCATGATTCTGGTCTCCATTTCAGAGTGTGATACAAAGGAGGGCATACGCCCATAACAATCTCAGCCAAGGATGGGGAAGCAGCACTTCTTTAAATCTCATTGTAGCTCTCTAATTTCTGTGCTGCCATTTGTTCTTCTGAAAGAGGATGATATATTCACAGCAGCATTGGGAAGACTAGCTGGTCACCACCTGCAAACATAGCTTAAGGCATAAATCCACGTGCTGATCAATATGGCTTCAATCACTATTAAACACAGTCAGTTCCATTCTCCCCTCAGGTACCTGCCTGCAAACCAGATTTGCAGTGGATAGAGCATGCCAAATTTATTATAGAACAGTATTGCCCTCCTGTGGTCAAAGACTATTCCGAAGAAATGAATCTTAAGAGATTTATTTATTTATCTGCTGGTTTCTCGTGCACTCCCTCAGATACACTGGTCAATCTTTCTGAAAAGAACTCGGAGCTGGGAGACTTACCTCTGAACCACTACGAAATTTAGATTCAGAGCTGTGTTTGGTATGCTAGGGCACCGCAGCTGAACAGAGAAAGTGAGAAGTAGATCTTATGTGAGTCCCTCTGGCTCTTTACATTTCTCCAAATGATGTTATTCATATCAAAAATTATCACTATCTATGCTTATCCTCAGTGGGCATGTTTAATAGTTACACCTTTTCTTTCTGTGCACCACCAATTATTCGATCTTCTTCTACGTAAGACTTGCTCTTTTATTAATCCAAAGTAGAAGCACATCCAGCCCATTTCCAAATAAAGAGGTGGCACTTTACCCCTTCCCTGGGTGTAGGCATGAACATTCCAGGCCTTATCTAAAGCCCATGTAAGCAAATGGGTTCTCTCCAATTTCAATGTCTTTGGATTAGGTCCTTAGTGACTTAGAGTCAGATGTAATCTAAGAGTTTGCAGACACACAAAACTGTGAATACAAAAAACGCTCTGAATTCCCTGTGATCAGGCAAACAGTATAGTTTAGCAAACACAAATAGCACTTTTCACAAGTAAAAAAACTTGGACATAGGACTTGAACTCCTGAAGAATTGGATCAGCAATACATCTGGAGAGAAATTTGATGTAAGAAAAACCTTATATGTACAAATGACAGTATGAGTGTAGAATAAAGCAGTCTAAAATTTTCACCATTAAGTCTGAGTGCTGATGAAAATTAAGTTGCAGTGTATGTGAAGATAAACTGCATTTGATATAGCCCATAACCTGATCTATTCTACTTGCCAATAGCCAGTTAATATGACTCAGCTTTTCTGTCCAGCTGTCAAGGCTGGAGAAACACAGTTAAGCATCTCTATCCTTTTACAACTGCCAGCAATGCTATGCAAAAATGATTTACCTTTTCTTCCTCACAGATGGTCATTTTCTGACAATCTAATCACTGACAATCTCACTGCTGCAGCAAATTTGAAGAGTATTAGAAGTAATTATGGTGATTTAATTTTACACTTTAAAACATGAGTGTTCATGCTCGACCCTCGTGGCTCTTCTATGACACGGAATAGCAATTATTCCATGTGATCAAATGCCAATAGAAGAGACAATCTTATCACTATGTCTAATTTTAAAAAGTACATGGCTCAGATCTATTTTCTACAACTGATTTATGACATTTTTAGGGTATGGTGATAGGGAAGAAGTCTACTTTGAACTTCAAAAGACCAGAATCGACTCCAGGACATCAATTTACACATGTTTCAGTATCTCTTGCCTCAGGATTTTTGTGTTCTCCATTCAAGTTGGAGATCCACTTGCAAATAATCCATACAGCCAGAGAAAGTCGGTGAATACATCTGTATTTAAAGTACAAAAAAAAAAAAATAAATAAATAAAGGTTTTAAAACTTTTTTCTTCAAAACATGCAATCAAAGACAGAGTATGAATAGGACACACTCTGCCTTTGCTGTGAATTGCTTAACAATGCACGACCTATAACAGTTTTCATCTGATTAAAATAAAATCTACTTTTCTTTTGGATAAGGATTGACTGCAAATTTTCCTGATGGCTCAATATTTATTTCTGATCAATGAATTTTAATGATCACCTAAAAAAAACCAAAAACCAAAACCAAAACAAAAAAAAAACAGTTTATGCCTAGCATCATAGTCCAGAAGGGTATAAAGTATATGATGGGAAAATAAGAATTACGTACCCACACAGAGCAGGCACATAGAGAGAGAGGGTAGAATAACAAATAACTCTTACTCTCCCAAAAAGATCTGAAAAGGATTTTTACTTATGCTTCCCATCCAAAAATATTTTGTGCAGACCAAGCATGCAGAACTGCAGCCTGGAAGGAGAACATTTGAAAAGGTTTTTATCAAGGCCACACTGAACACTGCCCACTTATTCATTAATTCAACGTAATAAACGTTTATAGATTTGTGCCACTGAGGACAACGCTAGAGAAATTCAGTTTGTTAGCATTTGGTTTAATTGGGCAGATAGCTAATGCATTTTGAATGAAGGTATAAAAACAGCATTTTTCCAGCTGCTGCTGTTTCACTCTGTTGCTGTGTTGCAGCAAGAATGTCCAGCAGCCACATCTTTCTGTAAGATGTAATGTATCACATATGAAAAAAGACAGACATTCAGATTTTGTTCTGGTAACCCTGAAGACCCCATCCATTTCCTGTTGTGCACATTCTTCCTAACATTAAGGCAACAAACAGCCATGCTTGGATCTTCCTACTCCTTCCCAAAGACAGCAGATTTTGGATTGTTCACTTTACCTTTCTGTCTTTCTCATTTTTTATTTTTTATTTTTTTTTAACTTAGAATACTATCTAGGAAAAAAATAATAAGAAATGGTTGAGTGGCTTGCATTTAGATTTCCATTTATTTCAATGTTTGGCTGGCAGATTTGTTAATCGAGAGCTCAGTGTTAGCTATTCTACGTTTAACACCATGCAGAACAATTCTTTTTAATTAACCACTATTCCACCAAAAATAATTTTCTCAACAATTCACTGATCTTTTTCTTTGTTGATAGCTCATCTTGCAGAAGCAGCAGAACCCAACCGAAACAGCAGGGTGCAACAGCAGGATGCCTCCAGCTTGTGCAGTTTTGCCTGCCTCTCTGCCTTCTTTTTGACCGAGACTGTAGCAAAGAAACTCACTTCATCATCCCTCCTGTAGCTCATGCTCACCAGTTATCATGTACTTGTTAGCTTAGTACCTCTTGGTCTGTTCTGCAACCCTACCTGCACTCCTGCCAGCATTTCTCCACTTGGACTGTGTATGTTTCAGACAAGGAACAAGTCTTTGTCTCAAAAGTTATTTTTCAGGCTGCCATAGCACTATAACAAAATGATGAGATTGCTCTCAATCGTGGGATTGGTGCAATTTCATTTCCCTTTACAATTATTGCCCTGCTGAGTCCACTTCTCCTGAGTGAATGTCCAGCCACTGCTACTTGGATACTTTTCTTCTGAATGCCTCATAGTCAATAATGAAAACAAAACACCCTGAAATCAGTGTTTGGCTTGTGGAGTCTTTCTAGCTGAACTGTGGTTTGTCCCTCCTTGCCTAATTTCTCTGTGACACCCATTGGGATTCACTAAGATCTCAAACATAGCAGTGATGTAGATTGTTTAATCCTGGAATCCTTCCTTTGCATCTTCCAGAGAAGAAGGACTTTTGTAGAAGATCCCATCTGTTAATTTGGCTGTTTTCTACAACTCCCATGACCCCTATACGTCCTAAACAGCTGAAACTTCAGGAACAGTAATTAGAAAGAAAAACTACTCCTTTTACAGCCTTGAATGTTCATGCCAGAGCTTGTAACAGTATGAGATGCCAAGCCTGCTTTGAAGGCCACTCACTAAAAATTCAATCCCAACATAACAGTAACTTGAAAATTACTGCTGCTCCACTTCAAGACAACAACTGTCTGACAACAAATATGCCACAACACAAAATGTTTATTGTATGGCTCAACAGATACAAAAAAGATGCTGAGCTACATCTGAATAACACAAAACTATGACATACAACGCTTTCTTCTGCATCTAGAAGAGTGTTGGCAGTTCAGATAGATTTTGAATGGCATAGCTATTGCTTGCTAAAGTTCAAAAAGTACATAGGCAATGAAGGGGAAATTGAAGGAAAATAATGGATGAAGATAAGCATTATGTGGGTTATACTTTAAAAGTGATGATGATGATAAAAGAGAAAATAATGGAAGCTCCTGGATATATCTAAACAAGGAGATGACATAGTTGAAGTTACATGGGAACAGGAATTAAAAACAAGAGAAACAGAGAAGCAAGAGGTAGAAATGATTTAAGGCAAAACAGCCAAATATGAACACAAATGTACATTTGCTCAATATTGAAGAGCTCCTGTTGTCACACTCCATAGTGTGAATCCGCAATACAGGAGTTAGCAGGATTGCTGTCCTATATTTTTTGCAGGAAAATAAGAGATGTAGTTAAACTGCAGTGCTTTTAAGGAATCCTTAACAAAGTTCCAGACCAAAAAAAAAAAAAAAAGACACCGTTACTCTGACAGAAACCTGAATAAAGGAGCACATCTGTCAGGTTTGTTTCTACACTGCACTGTTGAATTCCCTAAAGGATCATTCAGGAGGAACAGAGTTACAGTCAATTATTTGTTATAGTTTTATGAGAGAATAACACAGCACTTGGTATTCAAGGACATGACACTTGGCATTTTTCAGAATCCTTTTGGTATTACACGTTCTGTTTCATTAAACTGTTCTTGCATTTTCTATTGAACTAGACCAAAACATGAGTTGCAATGATGAGCTTCAACTCACAGAGCAGTTGCATTTCACTGGCAGGTGAGACACCTGTTAGCAATTAGTTTAATTGGGGTTTTTCGCATTCATTATTTATTTCATGGTAATAATTTAAAAGAATCACAGAATCACAACAATTAGAAAGACCTCTGGAGACCTACAAAGTCCTTATTGTCCCCTTTGCAGTTACGAAGAAAGAGCCTTTAATGCACTCATTGGGCACTGGATCAAAAGGAAAGTTGGATCCACTGCAGCAGTTAGACATCACCTAGAGCAGCAGGCAGGTGCACTAAAACAGCTAGGAATTTCAACGGGTAGTTTATTTCTTCCCAAAACAAATCAATGAACACTACATTCGGACACAGTGATCTCTTCTAGAAGAACAGAATTCATGAGCTGGTTTTGATATATTCATCTTTAATACCTACCCTGAACAGTTTAGCTAAGGAAGCAATTTCAGCAAGATAATAGCAATAGAAAACTGTTAACACATATGAGAATCAACCACTCCACAGAGATGCTGTACAATATTACCCCAATACTTGCTTCTTTTTTCACTCTAATTAAATTTGGAAAATAAAGGATCCATTTTATGAGAATGCACATTTAAAAATAAATTCCAACCTGGTTAGTTTTCTCTGATGTTCCATTAATTCACTGGAAGGATATAGGTAAGAAGTTACTGCAATAATACATTTTCCCAAGTTACATTTTCTGCACGTTATGTGATTCATTGTCTTCACTTTGACATTGTTTAACTTCCCACTTGAATGCACAGAATTAAATGCAATGAATAAAATATAGAAGTCGTCTCAGAAAAAAAAGTTACAAAGTTTAATTTAATTTAAATGAACTGTGAGGAAAAAGAAATAGCTTTCATCCACACTACACCAGAGTGGTTTTCCTATGATTCAAAACTGGAACAAAGCAGGCCTAGAAGTTCAGAGAGTGCACAAGGACACCTAATCTGGGTTTGCCTTTACAGGGGGTTGAGAGACACCCGTGCAAAGAATCACAGAGACAGATGCTGTGATGAAGACTGTTCATCAAATAGTGTTTGCAGTGAGAAGGAAGGCTTACAACACTCTAAGAGGTAGACCTATGAGGTTCCAGGCATTCTGCAGAATGAATGCAGAACATGTTTTTAATACTACTGTGACTTCCTATCACTGTCAGCTATTGCAGACTCTTGTGGGAACATCAGAAGAATCCCGTTTCTGGTAGGTCAGCTGAAGGAGTCAAAAGGTCTGGGTGACTGACCCTGGTCACAGATTTACAGAACAGCAGACAGTGAAGAAACCAGGCTTAATCTCTTGTCAAACAGGATTGCATCTTTGACGAGAGATTTCAGCTCAGTCAGTCCACATACTTATCTCTGTTTTTCCCTGGAAAACATAAGCATATCTGCACAAATGCACTTTAAGGTGAATTAGAACATAAGGAACTAGACAATTCTGTGAGAATGCACATGATCCAGAGGGACGCTCTCTCTTCTGTTATTAAAAGGAAGTAAAATAAGAGAGAGATTCCTCTGTTTACCAATCTATACTGAGAAGCAAGTGTCAGACACAAAGAATGTCTTGGGTCACTGACTGAGCAAAGACCACAAGGAAACTCCAGAGCCATTCTGATTCGGAAGGTGCCTGTGCCTTCAAATTACTACTCCAAGAGTGTTTTATCAGCAAGGATCTGGATCTTTCTATGGCAAGAAAGATTTTAAACTACTAGGACTTAATCCTACATCCAAATAAAATACTGCAGACACAAGCAGAGCCAGTGGGATTACAGCACAGTTAAAGGTACACTTGTGATTCTCTTCACAAGATCAGGCTGCAACTAACTGCTGTGCTATGTTCCACATGGAGTTTTGGTTAGATGCTTTTATGACAATTTACCCTTCTATCAAATTTCTTACTGTGTCTTCAACTGAATTTTGTGTGTAAGACTACAGCTGGGGCTAGGTTTAAAGACAAGACGAGGAACAAAGAGAATCAGGAAAGTAGAACCCACTCTATTCCTGGATCTTCTAACCTTCAGAAACAAAGACAGAGAAGGGGTGTTAACAAGAGCTCATAATTACTTTAAAATCTAATAGAATAATAAATGATGTAACTCAGGCTTAAGCTAGAAAATTACAACTTTATGAATTTAAGTTGATGGATGTTGCTCACCTCAGAATCTTATAAGGGTGATGGAACAGTGAAAGTACTACTGTTCAGAGTCTTCAGCTACAAAATAGCCTTCAGTCTATCTTAAATGGTGATTTTTTGGAAAAGCAGCAAGAAACCTGGCTTAGAAGATAAAAAAAAGCCTTCTTCAATAAAAAAAATGCAAAACAAATCTGGTCTGTTTCTGTAGCATTGCTACAGTTAGGTTAACATTTCTAAAAGCAGAGTCATCAAAATGTTTATTGCAGGCTGCACAGACAATATAAAATGAGGAATTTAGTAAGAAATTCGTTCCATAATATGGTGGTTAGTCCTAAAACTGATGGCTGATGGACTTGTTTTCCCACCATTTCACTAACATACTTTATATTTCAAAACAGCAGCGTATCTTCTATTTTAAAAATGAGGCAAGTCTGTGAGACTTTTGCCTGCTTCTACAATTCAGTTTTACAGCAAGAGCTTCTAAGTCCATATGACTGAGAATCTCAGCACAAACTTAAGAAAACGTGGAAGAGAAAAAAGATGCTTATATTCCTTATGGAGGAAAAAAAAAGCAAAGAAAAACAACTGGAGTCCAGTAAAAATCCTCCTCAGGGTGTCATTTTCAGAAATCTCATTATAGTTTGGGCAGTCTATTTGTTTTCACATGACTGATTTATAATGCATGAAGGTTTGGTGTTGACAGTACTGCAGCGCTACACTTTGCTCTGCTCAAAGTCACACAAAAGGTCCGAAGCAAATTAATGTAGTGAATCCTTGCCTCCACCACCAGCCAGGCTCTAATACTGTGCAAAATAAAATGCAAAGCAGAAATGCCCAACCATGCCAAAGATCTCATACTACACAAGCTCTGCAGAATGCAAAGAAGGGCTTAGCAGGAAGACCAAAGAAGGAAGAACTTTCTTCTGTCTTTCCCTCAGAAACACGCACGTGGAGTGTGCCCTGCATCTCAGTGCACATTCCCTGCTCTTCCATGATGGTGGCATTCAATTTTAGTTGACTTTTTAATAGTGGGGGAGGATACATACCAGCCCTGGATTTATCATTGCACATTTTTCCCCAACATTACATATTTTTGCTTAATACAGTCTGACTTAATATCTTCCAAAAACACCCCATGGCCTGCCGCACCTCCTGGCTGTGTGCTCTGCAGAGGAAGCACCACGAAGGGAGGTGGGCACCATGCAGCAATGGACAGTCCTGTCCAGGAGCTGTGCTCAGCACGCACCACTGACCTCAGGATTGTTCTCATAGTCCACTCCTTTCACTAACAACCCAATCTATTCATTACTACATTCCCCACAGTCCTCCTCCTCCCCACACCATCACACTCTATAGGCTGTTTTGAGCAGAGCTGTCTCCTTTCTCCAGTGGAGAACAAAGTCCTTCCCCCTCACGGGGAATAGAATCCTAGAACCGTTATGGTTGGAAAAGACCTCTTAAAGATCATCCAGTCCAACTGTCAACCCATTCTCACCATGCCCACTAAGCCATGTTCCTCAGTGCCACACCTACACATTTCTTGAACACTTTGAAGGATAGTGACTCCACCACCTCTGTGGACAGCCTGTTCCGATGCTTGACCACTCTTTCCAAGAATTTTTTCCTAATGTCCAACCTGAACTTCCCCTAGCACAAATTGAGGCCAATACATCTTGTCCTAACACTAATTATCTGGGAGAAGAGATTGATCCCCACCTCACCACAACTTTCTATAAGGTAGAGAATCATTAGGTCTCTCTTGAGCCTCCTCCCCTCCAGACTAAACAATCCTACTTCCCTCAGCTTGTCTGTTTAAGACTTGTGCTCCAGATCCTTCACAACATTGTTGCCTTTCTTAATGTCTTTCTTGTAGTGAGGGGCCCAAAACTGAACTCATTACCCAAGATGCAGCTTCACTAGAGGTGAACACAGGTGGACCATCACCTCCCTGCTCTTGCTGGCTGTACTCTTTCTGATACAAGTCACAATGGCATTGGCCTTCTTGGTCACCCCGGCACACTGCTGGCTCACGTTCAGCTGGCTGCTGACTAACATCCCTAGGTCCTTTTCCAACACACAGTTTTCCAGCCACTCTACCCCAAGGGCATGGTTTTTGTAACCAAAATGCAGCACTTGGTCTTGTTAAAGCTCATCCCACTGGCCTCAGCCCAGCAATTTATCCTGTCCAGGTCGCTCTGTAGGGCCTTCCAACCCTCAGATCAACACTTCCTCCCAGCTCGGTGTCACCTGCAAACTTACTGAGGGTGCACTCGATCCCTATGCCCAGATCACCAATTATTGTTCTTGCTTTCAACTGCTCTTTATTTTTCATACACTCTTGAGCAGGGCTCTAATATCAGAAACCTCAGACTGATTGAAGGGGCAGTGCTTGGACCTGAGGAGTTGCCTTTTCCCCACACAGTGGGTAAGGATAACTCAATGAGGGTCACACAGCACAGGGAGCAGCACACACTGGGCAAAGAAGGAGAGCGTTCTATATACACACACATAACTGTATTTCCACGTTTTGTGCAACAAACGCTCAGAAAAAAATTAAAAGATGCCGCTCCAACCCAATTCCTCTCACACCGCACAGACCCCAAACTTCACGCTAGCTTTTCAGATCTACAGCTGAATATTCAGCCCGTTTTCAAACACCAACACTCCCCTCCCTCGCGGAGGAGGGCGCAGAGGCCGCCCCTCAGCAGCCGCCCGCCCCGGCGCTGAAGGCTGCGTGCCGCCCGGCATCTCGGGACTCGTAGTTCCGCGCACGGAGCGATATGGCGGCGACGCGGACGCTTGTGGCTGTTATTGCCGCGTTCCTCGCCGTCAGCGCTCGGGCCAGCAAGTACACCCGGGAGGCCAACGAGGGGCTGGCTGACGCCAAGCGGCGGGAGGCCGGGGAGTTCCGGGTGGTGAGGCTGAATCAGGTCTGGGAGAAAGCGCAGCGGGTGAGTGGAGCAGCGCGGGAGGAGCTGTTGCGAGGCGGAGGAGAGGCGGGCCGCGCCGCTTCGGCCGGCTGAGGCGGTGCGCGGTCGGCAGTGGTTCGTGTGTGGCCACAGCACCGCGTTACCAGGCCCCAGCGCGGGGCTAGGGGGGCTTTTGCCTGGGTTTTAGGCCTGGTGCCTCTGCCGGGCACCTCATGGACTGGTCACGCAGCTCCGCCCGCTGGGCCTGCCCCAGGGCTGGGAACTGCGCTGCGGTGAGAGGGCCCTCAGGAGGTGCCCCGTTCCTCTCTTCTGCCGTACGTACCTGGGTTATGAGAAGCGTATCTTTCCATAGTTACATCCCACAGCAAAACTTCATGATGAAGAAACAGAAGGTAGAGAGAGAGTGTGAAGCACCCCTGGTACTGAGGAGGGTCTGAGGCTGACTCCTGCACCCACTGCTTGAGTGCTTCAGCTCTGTTCAGTAGCAGCAGCTTTCATCCTTGCTTTGCTTAGGACAGGAACTCAGCACAGAAGGATAAGAAACCCTCCATCATGGTGGATGGAGTCCCTCTGGTATGGAGTTTACACTAAGTGATGCAGTCTCATGCAGGTGGGCCAGCAAATGGGTATTGCCATTCTCAGATTACAGAATCAAAGTGGCTTAGATTGGAAGGGACCTTAAAGATAATCAAGCTTAAAGATAATAGAGCTCAACCTTACCCATGCCATGGTTCTGTCACTCTTAGTGAACGTAAAGCGTCAGTCCCCGACTAGCTTATACTCTCCCTTCACATACCAGAAGGCAGCAATAAGGTCTCCCCAGAGCCTTTTCTTCTCCAAGCTAACTCAGTCCAGCTCTTTCACCCTTTCTTCATAGTAGCCCACAGATAATCTTTCTGGCTCTCCTCTGGACCCACTCCAATAGCTCCTCCTTCTTGAGTCAGGGGCCCCATGCCTGGGCATAGTATTCCATATCGGTTAGAGGTGGGAAAAATCACCTCTCGTACCCTGCTGGCCACCCCTCTTTTTTTGATGTAGCCCAAGATGTATTTGGCCTCTCAGGCTGCAGACTTATACAGATTATAGCCATAGTTGTGACAGTTATCTTAAAATTCATTGCGCTCTAAGCTAAAAAAGGTAATCACAATGCAGCAGAACAACCACTGCAGTGCTCTGCACACCCATACTCATGTCCTGAGTATTGTAGAACATTTGAAAAAGAATCATTGCTGATAAGAGCTCAGTTCTTCCAGGCAAAAATAAGTTATTTGTAGATGGGCATTACCCCATCTAAGCTACTGAATTGAAACTATGGCATTCTTCCTTGGGCAACACTTGGAATTTGATAGGGTTTAGTGAAAACAAAACAAAAAAAAAGCCCTGCCATAACACTGTGGAGTTATGTTCATCATCCCAGCACATCAAAAGAAAGAAACATAACATTCCTCCTCTCCCTGGGAGACAGGTAGAGGACAGGGCAGCACATGATAATGCAGCTCCTGATGTGAGCTGGCAACTGAAGAAGAAACAGCACTGAGACTGGAATTAAACTAGTATGGTACTGTTTCCTCTTATCCTCCCTCCCATCCCCCCCAATCTTCCTTTTTTCTTTTTTGTACCTGGATCTTCTGGAATTCAAGTTTGAAGCTTTACATCATCTAGATTAAGTCTTGGCCAAGCAGGCTAACATGAAAAATGGCAGTAAGCCTGTCAGGATAAACCAAGCTACAGAACTTCATGCACCCGAGGCAGACTTTAGAGAAGCAACGTGTACTTGAGCAACATTTACTACCATTAGGCCAATAGTCACACATGGAAGGAAGAACTGAACTCACCCAACTGGTGAAGGGACAACAACTACACAGCATCCCCTCTTGAGAAAGCAGCCTGGGTATAAAAGATGTTCTCCTATTAGTGGCTGGCCCTTATTTGAGCCCAGGGTGGCTCCACCCTGGGTCCACCCCTTCTGGTCTCATGGGAGCACAGGTGCAAACAGTTTACCGGTGCTGCCTAGGCCAGCCTCATGCCTTCACCAGGTGCTCAATCACCACTTCAAACTGGGACCTAACAGTTCCCCTAAATAAGGAACAAGGAATGTGCATCTTGACCTCAGTGCTTTGTTGTTTAATCATTAAACTTAGCTTTCCATCTCTGCTCTTCATTAGCTAGTCCAACAAACGACTGACATTAGTGGTGCAAAGTGTCATCTGTTAACACTTTTTTTACCTGATGTTATTCAAGTTCCTGCATGAAATGATCTTGAAGGAAGCAGATCATGACCTCTATGCTTTAATTACCCTAATGTATTGACTTTTATATTATGTAACTGGGACAGGCAAGGGGATTCCAGCAGAATTTGTGCTGTTTAAAAGTTACATACCAAATTATAATGACAGTCAGAAAAATATTCTTGGACATCTGAGAATTTAGAATAGAATTTTTCTCCTTAGAAAACAATGGACTTAATTTAATTCCTTATTTTTTATTGACCATTTAAAATGTTTGGTTAATGAAGAGGCATCCCCAAACTTTCTATTTAGATGATCTGATGCTATTCTCTGGTGCTTCTAGAAAACCCAAAACTATGTGTTTATGAGGTTGTGCTAACTGCAGTGGAGGTCTAACATAAACTGTACTGTGTCATCTTTTATACATCAGTGTGTCTCTGATGGCAGTTGTACATTTAAAAGATTATATTGTCCTATTTTGCAGTACTTAGGAGTTGAATTGCTATCTGAGTTATTGATGGTGGCTTTTTTATCCTGGATTTGCTCAACCTGTGAACATATGAAGTCATTATGGCATTAGAGTACAGAACTGCCAAGTAATGATTAGTCATTTCCTTCACAATTTATAGCAAACTTTTACTCAGTCTTCCTCTCAGAACATCAGAACACAATTCTGCTCAGCAAAACAGTGTTACTTGGTGCCACCACAGCACTGAAGCTCTGGCTGTCCAGGTCAGCCTGCTCCAGAAAAGTAAAGAAGTAAATAAGGTTTTCATTATTTTAATGCATAACATTCATAACTAAAGTGGTTTCTGCTAAGTGCTTAGCTTTCATCAAACAGTTCTGGTTAAAGAAGATTACAGAGAGGCTTTAGAACTAGAGGGATCAGAAGTTTTAATACATTCTATAAATTATTTATTTATCTGTGATTCCAAGTACTCTCAGTTTTTGGTAGGCTAAGTGCAAGATGCAGAGTAAAACCTGGTTTAAAAATTGCAGTAACTAAGTAGTCTTGCGCCACTGAATGTGATAGAAGAGTCTACCTTGAAACCAGAAACAGTAATGTGCAGAGATTCCTGATTCCCTACAGTTCAGTGCACTCAGAATAATGACACTTTTCCTAGTTGTGTTCAAATAACTAAAACCTGCTGATGCTCAGATGAATGGCTGAGTCTTTTCAGTAGCATCAGTTTAAATGTCAATTTCTGATGTTTAAAAATTATACTGAGATCTGAATCGGTGTATGTCAAGCATACTGAATTCTCACTCAAGATGCAAGTTTTTGTAATCTTTTATCTGATTTTAATGACAGAAAGAATGAAAAAAAGAAAAAAGACCAACCAGTCAGTAAATTTGTGCTATAGAAAAGATGAGCCCAGCTGGTCCAGGGATGGATCTGAGCTCCCAGGAGCTGTTTGCTCAGCAGCCTCAAGCAGGACAACTCGGAAAGCTCAGGCAAAACTTCATTGGAGGTCACACTGCTGGCACGTGTTTTGATTGCCTCTCTTCTCTGGGCTTTTCCTCATTCCCACCTTCTCGTTATAAATACATATGCAAAAAGTTCTTAAGCATGAACATTTGTTTCATTTCCTTGTTTCAACGAATAACTAAAGCATCTCAGATCTGGAAATTCAAATGTTTGGGCTCATCTTGCAGCAGTGCTGCTTAGCCAGCTGCGTATTAGTTATCATCTTTGTTCCTGTTTTCTCTGTGTATTTCACAAAGTTTCAAGGTGGCCTATCAGTCATTTAAATCCTTTTCTTTTTTATTTGTAGTGTCAACCTGAGTATGTTCTCTTCTTCTTCCATTATGTAGGACAGGAATACTTCTAGGTTTTTTATGTTTTTAGTGCACATAAACCGTGTTGATAAGTGGTATCTTTGAAAACTATGCACTATGTTGCTAGTAAAAAATGCTGATAAATGGGTTGTGTGACCTGCAAGGTCGTGCTCAGTGTCCTGATCATCTGCAAAACCATACTGACAAATGGAATTTACCAACTCACTAAGACTGTGTGGTTAGAAGCTAGTCCAAAAGAAAGCATACATGCTGGCAAGGCACAAAACTTGAGAAGTTTGGTCATTATTGCCTGTTGTATGTTAGGAAAACTGAATGGAGTCACTTCCTTTCTCTGTTTTCATTTAGCTTCAGCTCTCTGCTGTGAAACTAGCAGAATTACACAGTGATCTGAAAATACAAGAAAAGGATGAGCTAAGCTGGAAAAAACTGAAGGCTGAAGGGCTAGATGAAGATGGAGAGAAAGAAGCCAAGCTTAGACGCAACTTAAATGGTAAGGTTTAACCTTTAAACCTTTGCAGAAGAGGTTTAAACTGCGTGAAACGTTTGTTTAGACACCTCTGTAAGAGTTTGAACCATTTAGTGACAGATTGTCTTTCAAGACACTCAGCATGCAAGAGTTGTTCGGAGGTCAGCAAGGATGTCAGAAGGCTAACGGCTTCCTTTGCTTCTGATGTTTTCAAAAAAGATCATTAAACTCTTCATCTTAAACTGTTAACCTACCCACTGTGAGCTGCAAAATCTAACTCTGAAAGTCAAGGATACAGCAGCCAGCAGCCAGCCTTGTGTGCATTGATGGGTGATTCTAATGCATCTGTATCTTCTATTTCCCCTGCAGTCATTATGACTAAATATGGAATGAACGGAAAGAAGGACTCTCACTTAACTGATACTAACTACATTAAAGATGGTACAGAAAGTGATACACTGGATGACCCAAGACTGGAAAAATTATGGAGCAAGGTGGGTAAAATTTCCAGGAACTGCAGTGTAGGAAACAAGTGTTTCTTCTCTTCTGAGAGCCTCCAATCTTGGGACCTGAATAGCTTTAAGCTATGCTGATCTATTTTTTAAATACAGGAAAAACTGCTGTGCTCTGTAGCACGTATCACTGTGCAGTGTGGGCATTCCATGTGCATCCAAGTCAGTAGGTTTGGCATGTTCTCTTTACCAAACAAAACACCCACAGCAATCATGGAGGATCAGATCCTCTGCCCATTAAGACAAATAGAATAGTTTCTCAAATGTCACTGAACTCATGATTTCCTTTTGCTTTTTTTTCATATTCTTCTCATTGTTCTTTCTGTGTTTTTTGTTTTGTTTTTAACTTTGCATTTAAAATAGAACTATTTCATGAAATATTTATAAAGGAGAAAGGTGTCTGGGGAAATGTTAAAAAGACATTAAATAAAGACATTTCCAACAATGTTTTCAAGTGAAACCTTCCAGGATTTGCATGAAAAATAAATAGAAAGTATACTGTCTGGGCAGCTAAAACTGGCAAAGTAGTATTCTTAAAAAAAAAAATGAAGGAATTTGTTTTTTAGAAACAAATAGTCGTATAAAGCGAAGAATTCTTAGACCAATCTAGTGCAATGGTAGTAAAGCAGAGAAAAGTTTTGCTGTGTTTTAAAATGTCACTGTAACCAGATGCAGCTCTGGCAAAGGATACATTGTCATGTGCTTTGGGGAGTAGTAAAGTTCATCGCTTAGAGGTATTCCCTAAGGCTGAATAGGTATGAGCAGTTTTCACTTTGGGTCATATCATTGCAAGAGGTAAGTCATGAGACTTGTGGGCAATTAGTGCTTCACTAACTGCTGAGTGTAGTCCTGTAGCAAGCCAACATTGTAGATCTGAAACAAACTTCAATTTGGTATGATTAAAGCGACCATGTTCTTGAATGTCTCGTTTTGCCCTCAAAGTTATATAATGGGATTCAAAACAGAAGATCTTTTGGAAGACCCGGGCTTAATCATTTTCTAAATGTGGCAGGGAGAAGTTTCAGCAAGGGAGTGCATGTAATAGTAGTTGGCCTGGGAGTCATAATGAGCTCATGTTTCTTTCAGGCCAAGACCTCTGGGAAGTTCTCAGATGAGGAGCTGGATAAGCTTTGGCGAGAATTTAAACATCACAAAGAAAAGATTCGGGAATACAATATTCTGCTTGAGACCGTGAGCAGAACTGAAGGTGTCCGAGCATTTTCCTGATGTTTCCAGATCTCTGCCTATTGCCTGCATTGTTTCCAAGTTTCTTTGAAAATCCCTCAGTCTGACATTCCTGCTAGAACAGCTTGCAGATGCTGACATTTCCAGATACTTGCTTGGTTTAATTCTACATTAGCTGCCAAAAATCATGCCACTAATGAAATGCCATTTCAGTTTTCGAATTCTTGCTTGTGTTTCAAGCAGTGAAGATAGCATCAGATTACTAACAACGGCTTGTTGGAGTTTACTGGAAATTAGGTAGCAAGCACAGATTTACTGCTGCAGATCGTGGTTCTAAAGTCTGCAAGACATGGATGTATCCTCTCATCAGTGGAAGCCCAAGAGGATATATATCTTAGGCACTGAGCCTTAGGATCTGTATCCAGTTTGCTGTATTAATCCTAGTTAAAGTTTTGGTAGAATCAAACTGTTCTAAAACTTGCAGGCAGCTTGATTGAATTGTAGAGTCCAAGCTGAAGCTGCTGGAAGTTATTTCAACATTGGATGTCCTGACTAATTCATGAAATATCTGAGGGAGGGTTATAGGATTTACCAACCATACCTATTCAATTTCCTTGAGATAATGCTATCTAGGGAAATTAGAACATTCCCTTATTAAAACTTCAGCTGATCACCAGCAGGAGGTAAAAGGCATTTCTGTAATACTGCCCTCCAGAACACTGAGGAGCATTAACCTGCAAAAGGAGTAAGTGCTTTTTAGAGTATGATGTCAGTGCTTTACTTATTATAAGAACTGATTATATTTTATCCATCCCAGATTTGAGGGATATCTAGGGCTTCGTACCTATTAGGATTTGGCCCCCAGTCAGTATAGCTTTTCTCTTTCAACAGATATTCACAAAAATGTAATCAACCCATCTGAAGAGAACCCGGTGAAAGAGGAAGTCTTGCACAACAAACACAGAGAACTTAAAGAGAAGCTAAGAAGCATCAACCAGGGCTTTGAACGTTTGCGTAAAGTCAGTCACCAAGGATATGATGCAACCAGTGGTACGATTCAGTGGTACTTTTTTAACGTTTAGTTGGTATCAATTTTATTAAGTAAAAATCAGTGAGCAAGTTAATTCATTTAATCACAGTAAATTCATTTAACATGGGAAGGGATATTACACTTTCTGCACCAGGGGCCAGGTAAGTTAGGCAATGTGCAGGGCAAACAATGGCATTAATTAGTTCGGGGAATTTTTATTTTGCTTTTAAATAAATTATTTAAATAAATGCTTGCTACAATACTATTGTCTTAAGTGAAGTACTTGGACTTCTCCCTTTTCATCTAACACCTGTTAGTAATAGACTGTTTGATGTATCTGCATGCTTATCTTGCATAAAAGCATTATGTCCAGATTTTCATTTGGTGATATGTGTTTGTTTAGAATTTGAAGAACCAAGAGTGATTGATTTGTGGGACATGGCAAAATCAGCCAATTTCACTGAGAAAGAGCTAGAATCTTTTCGGGTAAGTAGAATTCCAGTAAGATCTCCCCTGGAAAGGTATTTTCCCACATAAAGAAATACTCTGTGTTACTCTTAGGGCAGCCAATTCTATATTGCTTTTCAGGCATCGGGAAAAAAAGTCATTATTTAATGTTTGAAATACATACATATGTGAAACTACTTATGTGCATTGTCCTAGGAGGAGCTGAAACACTTTGAAGCAAAAATTGAAAAACATCATCACTATCAGAAGCAATTAGAGATTTCACATGAGAAACTAAAACATATAGAGGGGACTGGAGATAAGGAGCATCTGAACAGAAACAGAGAGAAATATGCCATGCTAGAAGAAAAGACAAAGGAGCTCGGATATAAGGTCTGTATAAATCCAGTGTACATATTTGCTGAAAATTAGACTCAGTAGTGGAGGCAGTGTCAGTTACTCAGTGCTGGATTTTTCATGCAGGTAAACATCTTCCAGAGGAGGAGGTTAAGCACACCTGTGCTCCATGTTTAATGCAGAATAGGCATGATTGGTTTTTACAGACCGAATCCTAAAATGCCTGAAAATCTCCTACTCTCAGCTCTTCCCAAGAGCTGCCACATGTACTAGTAGCAAAATCTGAATATATTAGGTTGATTTATTTATTCTTCTAGCATAATTCGTTGTCGTACTGAAATTTGTTTGATACGTTTCCTTTTTGTGCTAGGTAAAGAAGCATTTGCAAGACTTATCCAGCAGAATCTCTCAAGGTCTTCAACACAATGAATTATAAACATCTGTTCTCCTTCATGGGATCAATTGATGATCATAAAACAAATAACAGAGGGATTTTAGGAACAGGATTAACCAAGCAGTCCCTCCGAAATTCTAAGGATTGAAGAGTTGTCCTGTAAGAAAACTTTCTGTGGTCCACTTAGTTTTGTATTTGCACTGTCACGTTAAATGATTACATTATAAATCTGAATCAAGTAACAGCCTTTGAAATAAGTCACGTCACAAGGAAGTGTGAACTCTCAGAAGATTCCTGCTAGTAAAAAAAAAATACTGATCTTATAGTTAGTCAAAGTATTCTGATCAATGAAAGCAGACACCTGAGGTACAGGTTGTTAAAGTTCAGAGAAGTTTAATATTTCATTGTTTAGTTTGATGCATTTTCTACTGAAGGTAATTAAATGTTTCTATGTGCTGAGCATTGACTCAGAGCTGCACTGTATATGAACCTTTTGTATGAGAAGAGGAGGAGGAATGAGGAAGGAATAAGTATAGAGGTCAGTTCACAAAACTTACAGACTAACATATCTGAAGTTACTGAATGTATGTGTACAATTGTGTCATTCATAGTTGCTTGGTTTTGTTACACTTAGTCATTAAAAATCAAAACAAGATACCAGTGAGGTGGGTATTTTTCTTCCCTTTTGTTCGATGACAAGTAACCAGATGGAATTTTTTGAGCATACATGCTTATTGGAACTGAAGTTAACTCACACATATGTTTTTAATACAGGAGGGGTAGTTTTGCACAAGAATGTGTTTCTGTATTCTGAATAGGCAGAAGGCTTTCAAAAGCAGCTTGTCTCTGAGTATGTACTCCAGTAAAACTTTCCATAAAATTTTCTATCATTTTCTCTTTCAAGACCAATCTTCCTATTACACATCAGAACTTTGGCTAATGTTAGCCACTTGGGTTGAAACTTTCTATAATAATAATGCTGACCCTTTATTTCTAAGGATTTTTTCTTGTGAAACTGCCAGGAACAAGACTAAGGCAAAGGTCCAGTGTAGGTAAATGATTACAGCTACCTGGTTGCAAAGCTCTATCAATCTCACAGAGCTGTAGCATGCCATTTTAGAAAACTGTCTTCAAGCCTTGCTTGCCATATACATATATATATATATGCATACATATAGTAAAGGGAGACAGTTTGTCAGAAGTAGCTACTGTGGATATTACTTATCCAGGTCCTGAGTCCATGGTGGGTTGAAAGTAGTATGATTCTGCACATACAGGCTGTTTCATTACATATAATGCACAGGTGATTTGAATGAAAACAGGGGTAGCAGTCCTACTGTGAGATTTTGAATGCCTTACAGTGCAGCAGTAAGTAATTTTTTACTGGTTTTGTTTTAATATAAGCTGTTATTTGTATTTCAGAGAATCATTGTTCATCAGTAGAAACGCAGACCACTATTAATATTAGCAGTAAGTCAGTAACAGTTCTTTAAAATAATATGATATAGATGTCTGCGGGGAATTGAGAGAGTATCGGTAGCTTTCTGATTCTGAAAGCACCATTTGTGGTTGTAGTGACATTGCCAATGATGTTCCAGACCTACACTTCAGCCTAAGCACCACAGCTGATTGCCTTTGGTTGCATAAGAGACTTGAGCATAGCCACATTCATGGTGCTAGATCTCCCTCTCGCAGCTGTAGTGCCAGAGATAGCATTCAGTAAAGCTTAGAGCAACCTCTATGTTTTCAGCTCCAGGATTTCATTAAGAATATTTTGTTTTGTCTGAAGCAAAGTTAACTGATGTACTGTTCCATAGATAATGGAATTTATAGAATGATTTCTGCTGAAACCAGAGAATCGTAGAAACAGAATCACAAGGTTGGAAAGGACCTGCAAGATCATCTAGTCCAACTGTCCTCCCGTTACCATTGCTACCACAAGCCACTGAACCAAATCACGTAGCTCCTCATCCAGACGCCTCCTCAGAGGCAACTGAAAGTTCCAGTAAAAGTTCATCATCTTAGAGATGGTTCATAGCATTTGTGGTGCATGTCTCCTTTGGTTGGCAAGCTAAAAAAAGTAAACCCAAAAATAGCCACAACAGATTCTACTCGAGAAAGAGAGATCTTTTTTTTTCCCAGGATGCTATGAAATAACCATTTCTTCCCCAGACTATTACAGTAGAGGCCACTCAGGTTTCTTTAACACAGCTGTAGCTGCATTGTGTTACACACTGGAATTGGAGGAATTTGAGCACGTAAGCTGCATACATCAGCAGAGCAAAGCAGCTCATGAAAGCAGTGAAGTCTGAGAAGTTCCTACATCCAGCTGTAATACCTGAAATGTTCCTACAATCAGCATCAACACTTACTTGTGCTTGAATCAAATTCTAAAATGCTATTTGCATTGTACCTGAATGAAGAAGCTTTCACTGAAGAACGTTCAGATACGCCTGCTGGTAGAAGCCTGTCACACGGAGGGGATAGCAATGTGAGTATCACAGCCCACAGAAAAGGTGGGCAGAGTAGCTGCGTGCCCTCACAAGAGGGTAGAGCACAAAGCTGGGTTACATCTTTGGTGTGTACCTGGAAAGGAATATGTTTTGTGAAGAGTTCCTGAAGAATTTTTGAAGAGAAGAAAGTGCTGGATTCACAGAACACATCCAGGTTCAGAGCAGCAGTAGTAACAGTTGTCTCCCAGTGCACAGTTGCTTCAACACCGGCCTCAGCACTCCCCATAAGCACAGCTGAGGGTTCCACCAGGTCTTTACTCAACACATCACAACAGTAATCAGACTCAAAAGCTGCGTAAGCTCCAACAGAGAGTGGTAACTGCTTCAGTGTACAGAGACTGACAACATATATTTTTACATGTTGCAGCAATTTAAAATCAGGAACAAGTCACGGGTCATTAGTAAAAAAGATGGGAAAACTCCTTTTAGTGCAGTCATTTCACTTCAGTTGTTGAACACAGCTGTTAATGAGTCATTAGGTACAAAGGTTGTTCATACAAACATAGAGGAGAAAATGTTAAGCAGCATTGTTTGCTCCTCCTAAATTCAGCTTCCTCCTGAAACACTCTGGCAGTTTGATATTGCAATAGCACAGAGAAAACATTAGGGATGGCTTCCATTCCTTCCAAGGCTCTTTGCTGCTTTTTTTGAGATCTGGAGAGGGTGCACAGGTTGAAGTCTGGTTACAATGCTTCGAAAGTCTGTGCCTTTCACCCATCAGTATTTGTTCAAATCAGTGTATTGAGGTTTTAAGCCAGAGACAATTCATACGGCCAAAATAACACGAGTGAGTAGTCTTTGAGATGCTACTATTAAAAAGGGCTTGAATCCTCCATGCATGTAAAAAGCAACAAAACTTCAAAGCCATGAAAAAAGGTATGAATGGAATACTTGGATTTGTGTACAGTTCATATATCCAGTCCTGTGCCTCGTGCAGGTTGAATTGTGGAGGTCACAGGTGAGACTGCAGGGAAAGGCAGGGACTGAATAGGAAAGCAATAACAGCTTTTCCAGGGTAGCTGAGCCTTCTCTTCCTTACCGGGTAATTTATCTGATTTATCTTGTAATTATTCAAATTACAGTTTTTTCAAACCACTCTGGAGAAGAAAAAATGGAAATACAAAAGTAGGAGAGTAGAAGAGGGAGGAAAAGAACTGTATTTATTAGGGGGGAGAAGAAAGGTCAGAATGTTTTGTGCTTTATACAGTCTGTCAAACTCTTCCCTAAAAAAAAAAAGGATCTCAAATTTGTTAGTGATTTCATGCAGGACAGATTATTAAACAGGTTGGGGGGTTAGAAAATGAGAGGGAAATATACACAACACATAGCATATAGAAAAATAACCAAGTCTTTCTTAATGGGAACACCATGTCCTACATGCAGGTAGGGGAGCTCAGGTGGCATCGTTCTACCCTGACATAAGGAACATGGCATAAGGAACAACCACTACAGCAAATGGATTGCTGTAATGATATCACCCGCACCCCCTGAGGGATTTTTATGCCTGATAGATCAGAAGTAGCAAGAGTATCTGACTTCATCCTGTGGAGACCATTTATATTTTGTGAGCTGCATCTGAGGTGCCACCACTTCCCAGCCCCACGTCCCAGCAGCAATCCAGTTGCAGCACACATATACCACAGCACCCAGAAACCAGAGCATCACAGTGGGAGCTGTGCTGCAGGGGACCTGTTGGGAAGCACACATACAGTGCTCAGCTCAGAACTAACCCAGACAGAGTTAACACACAGTTCTCAGTTTGCAGCATATTCATGATCCACAGACCTTCCCTGTCATCATTTGTTACTGCTTTGGAGATGTATTTAGGTTGGGTTTTGTTTTTGCTTTTTCTAAAGGCGCTCTCTTACATACAAAAATCTACCAGTGGTGCACAAGTAATTTTGAAATCATTTTTAAACAGAACTTTTCTTTCCATAGCACTTAATTAGAATAGAATAAATAAGTTAAAAAGTCATGAAATAAGTCAGTAAGTAGGCTGTTTTTCATAACAAACCTATCACTGCAAAGCCAAACAGGGAGCTGTGGAAGATGAAGACTGCATTTTCCATATAGCAGTTTCAAAGTACAGGAACCAACATTCTCAAATGTGACACACAGCTAGCATGTATTCATGTATTTCAGGCCATTCACAAAGCACCTGTGGGGAAGCAGGACATCAACCTACAGCAAAAAAAAAAAGAGTGGATTTGTTATTATTGTTGTTACTAGCAGCAAGTCATAAAATAGAAGTGCAGATTTTAGATCTGCCCAGTTGAGCCAAAATAAATTGATAAACTTTCATCCAGAGAAAACACTTCAAGCTGAGCCACGCTGTACAGTGACAATTGTAACACAAATGCTATCAGTACTCCTGAATGCGTTCATATATCCAAATCCTCACACGTATTACCCCACCACTCAACGAGAGCGCTCTCCTAAATTAAAAAGAAACCCATACACAGATATTAATGCTTCACATGGGGACATAAAAATGATGGGTACATTAATACAGCATGTAGCTGTTTTGTTCTGCCACTGATGTATTAACTTATCAGAAAGCTGCACACATCCGCTTTAATAGTAACATTTTTGCCGGCCTCAAAAGTTGCCTGTCAAGAATTGATCTACCGTAATTTAAACCTGGTGGTTTTCAAAGGGCAAAGCGAGTGCTGAATTTCTTTGAAATAAGCCTCTTACTAAAAGAAATATCTAATATGCTGCAGTTGTAATTTTCCAGGCCACTGGTTTTAAAGAGGGAGGGGAACACCATTACTTTAAGAAACGTGCTGAGAACTGGAAACCCGCAGATGAAACCCAGTAATTTGCAGTGCTTGGCATCAGATCCAGATCCAAATTAAACTCTCGGTTTCTAATTCAAGATGTATGAACCACAACCATTAATTATCAGAGAATCACTCAGGTTGGAAAAGACCGCTAAAATCACCTAGTCCAACCATTACATTGTCTTTCAGTGGGGAAAGAGTTCATTCTCCACCTTCAACCCCATGTTCTGGGACTCCCATTTACAATGCTGAATATGCCTGTGGACATTAGACTCAATAAACAGTCATAGTGTACAGAGTTTCCACATACCAGCTCATGGGACCACTGGTGATCTCGTATTTTGTTCCACTGTGAGGTTCAAAAAGCAAAACAGGAGTGAACAGCGTAGAAAAACAGATATCTCCAAAAGAAGTGACTTCCATGGCAAGAGTTTAGGAGCCAAGAGTTACTGCTGACTTCAGTTCAACAGCAAGCTGCTGGCACCTCGTTTTTGTTAGGAACTTTTCAGGTTATACTTTGTTCTGCACCAAACTAATGCAGATTCTCGCACAAAATAAAACACATTCCAACAGTCTGAACACCAGACACGCAGGCAAATATCGCCTGGAAGACTGAAGCAACCTACCCTTTTCCAAGCCCTTCTTCAAACAGCTGATAACCACAGTCTACACAGGATGTATTGACGATGTCTGCTTTAGTCTCAGTTGGCCAGCATTGCTTAACCCTTGCCACTACCAATCAATTGATTAAAGTCTTGTGCAAACTGACCCTCGTTCCCCCGCAGAGAATGAGCTTGCAGAACTGCAAAGCAAAGTCTTCATTTGTGAGTTTCCAGAGCTCTGCTTAGGGGCTGTTTTCTTTCTCATTTTATTGCTATCTCTATCAATAGCTATGCTGGAATTTTTGGAGTTGTAAAAAAAAAAAAAAAAATTTTTTTAATGTAAAGTGGTTCTGCAGTGTATATCCAGGATTACAGAAGAAACAGGAGTGGGCATTTTTAGCTACATGAATATAACAGGATTAAAAACGAGCTCTCTTTAGCTCCTTCGAACCAAGCAAAAGAGCAGCTCATCCTACTCAGCTTCGAGCACTTACCTCTTTGCAGTGGAGACTGAGGGCAGGAGGTAGTTCAGGTTTTTTCCCACACTGACAGCCTTGCTCCTTCACCACCAAGTTTAATTTGATCTGCTTTCTTCCAGCTCTTCTGTGCTGATCAGGGCAAACGTCTTGTCCATATAGCAATGGGGTTCCTGGGAAAGCCCAAACTGAAGATGTGGCTGCAGGCTGTGATTTGCATCTTGACAGCTCCCCGGCCAGGTAGAGGGTCTCAACATGTTAAATTTTGTCAGTGTGAAGGAGGGTTTGGCCAGAAATACACGTGCTAGAAGATATATCTTGTGGCAGCAAATCCCAAAGGCAGACCGCCTGGGGCTTCAAATCTCATTAGCGCAGAAAATGCATTCTCAGCTATCACTGATGGTCTCTGGCATCAGGCATGTACTTCAAAAAGCACAGAGAGAGCAAAACTTCAATAAAGCCACTTCACGGGCTTTCAACAGCTCTGTTCCCCCTCTAGGAAATCTCCCAGCTATTCTAAACTGCACTGACACAGCTGAACGCAGTGTTAGGTACACCTTAGTGCCCAGCCAGGCTGCTCTTTCACAGCAGGGCCCTACAGAAGCCATCACTCACCCAACACACAGACCAAAGCTTCATATGCTTTTCAGCAAGGAGAGAAAACAGACACCAAGGCTAACTCTTTCCAAGGACCAAACCAGTGCATATTGAATCATTCACAGGGCTGATGCAGGGACAACAGGACACACGGTGCCACACGGGCAGCAGGCCAGCCTGGCATTTAACCAGCCCTTAGCTTCCGCTCCATTCCTACTAAGGATGGTGTGGCAGATCTGTTTGAGAACACAGCAGCACCTTCAGCCTCTTCCAAGACACCTCACATCCCCGCTACGACCACAAAGAGGAGACTCCAGCAGTGGTCCGAACCCCACATGTTACAGACCCAAATGCTCTTCAGCTGCTCCCTCCTCCTGTCAGTACACTCACCAGCAAAGAACTGCTGCTTTCCAGCTCCCTACTGACACCTACCTACTCCTCTGTCAAACCCCCAACATGACTTTGGATTTGTAGCCAGTGCTGCTAAGCATCTCTTGTAAGAGGACCAAGCGTGTGCAGCAGCAAATGGCACTGCACAGCGTCCATCCTTCAGCAGTAATAGAGACAGACATTGATGTGGGATGAATCTGAGCAATTCCATATAAAATACAAGCTCTGGTATCCAAAGGCCAGATTTCCTACTGAGCACAACCTCCTGTTTTCTGTGCACTGAGCTACCCTTAAATTGCCAGCTCAGCCTACAGATGAGTGAAATTTAACTTATACAATAGCAGGTGCTAGGATTTAGTTTTTTAAGGAATTCACAGCAGTGTAATGTAATGTAGAGATAAATTACTGTCACGCTAAATCTGCTTTCTGATCCCACCCCCCACCGCACATTCCTCAGATAAACTGACACTTATTATTTCAGTAAAGCGGTGATGTTACATACGCCTCTGTGTACACAGTGAGATAATACATCTGAATTATTTCTAGATGCTCTGATGCAGGAAAAAAATGTATAACAGCAAGTAAATTTGAAGTTAACTTTCCCTCACTCTGAAGTTCCTACCAAACTCAAAGCTCAGTTGGCAGCTGCACTTCCCTAAACCTGCCCACTGCATTAGAAACCATTTATTGTGTTATAATGCAGGATGGGGATTACATGTATTTTGCTGTCACTTATATGCCAGTTCTGCACAAAAAGTCCACAGAAGAACTGTTTATAATCTGTATCCACCAGATCATCCCTGACCTAAGCTTCAGCGTGAGACTGCCTGAAGGCAGCTATCTTTCAAGGAAAGCATGAAACTGAACACATGAGAAAAAAAAAATCTATATGTTTTTCAATGGCACTTTAATTATAGGATCAGGGAATCATAGGATCATAGAATCGCTAAGGTTGGAAAAGACCCACAGGATTACCCAGTCCAACCATTCGCCCTTCACCAATGGTTCCCGCTAAACCATGTCCCTCAACACAACATCCAAACGCTCTTTGAACACCACCAGGGTCGGTGACTCCACCACCTCCATCATTAAGGTTAGAAAAGACCACTAAGATCATGTAGTCCAACCACCAACCCATCCCCACCAAACCGTGCCCCTAATTCTACCCACCTACACTGAAAAAGGATAGGTTTACATAGGTTGTCCTCACAAATTTCCATTCAATAACTTCTAAGCCTTCCATCTTTATTTGGTTTGGTCTCATTAACATTTCCCTTCAACCTCAATTGCAAAGCAGTGTTTGTGTGACTGGCTGAATGGCAGCTGAGGATCTTCCCAGGGAAAACGAGATGCATAAATATAACAAAGTCATCCAAAAAAAAATGCTGAATTAGAACAGAAATCAGCAGCTAGAAATCAAAAAATCTGTATCCTTCTTGCAGTAACTTTAGCAAAGGATGCGTATACTATCCCCAGCAAACTGGAAAAGGTACTTACTGGAGTGTGCATGTTCCAGCCTTATTTAAACAACAATGTAATAACTCATCATTCAAATCTGAGTACAACTTTCCAAGCTACAATAATTAAAACCATTTTCTTTAACTCTATGGCAGAGAGAAAAATTAGGAATTTTTCCAAGCCGTTTGCTAAAAACAACTGATTTTCATGGACATTTAGACACCTACAGGCATTAATTGGCATTTCACCAATGGAATATCACAATACTATCAAAACCCAGGCAACTATTTGCCTTGCTCAGCAAGTAAGCACCTTCAAACCTTGGCCCTCCACCTCCTGCAGCACTTTTTGACTTGGAGAAATTCCATTATCCAAATAAAAAAAAAGAATGTTCTGTAACAGCTTACAAGCAACATCATAAAAAACCAGTGGAGCAGTATTTACATTTGGCAGCAACCTATGGAGAAGGGCAGTGGGAGTGAAGAGGCATCAAACGCTGCATGCAGATGTGCACAACAGTTGCATGGTGGAGAGCATTCAACCACGGTATGTATAGGCTGGTTCAGGCCGAGTTGCTGTGCCCCAGCACTTCACTTGCTGGCAGCCTGTTTGCTCATCCCTGAGAGCACTGTCCCCAAACTGGCACTTCTGGCACATTGAAGTACTTTGAGAACATCACCAGACCAACATCATTTTGTCCTTCTGGTAGTTAATATCCATTCTACTGGCAACGGCTCACTAACAGAAGAACACTAAATTAAAGATGAGCAAAGCTTTTGTTTGTGCCAGTAAAAGTTATGAGTCACATTTATGACCAAAAGCTTCAGAGATTTCTTTCTCCTTTCCTTTCTTTTTTGCAAAGAGCTCTGAGTCCTCTAACAATCACAATCACTTATGCAAGACGTGTGTGAGTAAATGCCTAACTGCTCATATATTAACTGCATGACTAGAGTTGGAGGTGCTCAAGGCCAGGTTGGATGAGGCCCTGGGTGGCCTGATGTGGTGGGGTTGAGGCAACCCATGGCAGAGGGTTGGAACTGGGTGATCTTTAAGGTCCGTCCCACCCCAAGCTATTCTATGCTGCTATGACTGGAGTTAACCCGCGGAAGCTACATGGTAAGCACAAGGCTTGACTTTCTTTTTCCCCAGTTCACCGCTGGAAATGGAAGGCGCATTATTTACTTAGGAGAAAATGTTTTGCATTTCTGCGGGTTCCTGCTGTTCAAATGAGAAAACTGATTTTTTTTTCAACAGAAGTATGAAGCTTACAGCTCCACAGGGGGGCGGCTGCAAGATGCTATAAAAAAGCAAGCCATCACTTTTTAAACAGATGCAACAGTAAGGCTTGACTTCCTGCTTCAGCCTTCTCAGCGCTTTGCAATGCAATTTCCTGCATGAGGAAACAAATTTAAAAATCAAGAGAAAGTCATCTTTCCTATTTAACACACTCGAGCTAAGTACAAAAAAAGAGAAATAGATGCCTGAAAAGTAAACTACTTCGTTTGTGGAGATATTTCTGCTAACATTAACAAGACTATAAATATAAATCTATATCCAGCCATCTAGCTAATCCTAGCTGGAGTTACTATGACATACGTAAGTAAATAAATGCACACAGAGAACCACGTGTACACTCATGCCCCCTTTTGAACCTGGAAAACATTTTTAATGCTATGACCCCTCCAGTAAGGCAGAGGCAGTCTGATGGCAGCATCACTGCATGAAGTCTCCGTTCATGCTGCGAAGTCCACGTGCAAGCAGTTTTGAGCAACATACAGCAGGTCAGCCCTCTGCAGAGAACCTGGGTGGTGTGTTTTCCTTGTAAATGCATTTTCTTACTACAAAAATATTGCAGTTTCATTATCTATCATGATTCTGCAACACTTACAAGCATGGTCCCGTGTATGGTTTGATAAAGGCTGAGTCCGTGCAGATGAAAGCTTCAGCTCTGTGCAGATGAGAGAGAAAGGCCAGTGGCTTGGGGACTGCAAATCAGGGCACTGCTCCATTCTGTTGTCACACATCCTAATGCCACAGTAGGTAGAAAGGAACTTACTGCATCAAGAAAACAGTTCTGCACTGGCTACAGCACAAGGAAATCCACTACTTACATCTAAATACTGGCCTTCTGAAATCCCAGCTTTTTATTCCATTATCAGAATACAGCTCTGAAACAGTGACTGAGCAACAAAATGGCACTGGAATACACTGCATTTCAGTGCATCAGGCTAGCACGACCCGTTTTAAATATGGAATATAAATAAACACATCACAGAAGTTTCATCCCTGCAGGCCCCGCAGTGGAGAACTCATAATGGAACAGCACTGGTTGGTCCTGGCGAGCACTGAGCCCTAGAAAACCTGGTCCCAAGGAGCTTCAAGTCCAGGGAAAAAGTTCATGCTACTGCCTTTGTACTGAATGTGTGTTTACAGAGTAGGTCCCTACGGCATGTTTGTCAAACAGTAAGAAAGTACTTTAAAACGAGAGTCTCCTAAGAAATATTTATTTTTTCCCTTCAGAAATAAGCTGGGGTAATAAACAGGAAAGTATTTCTTCATACAGAAAAGATGACAGTGGCAATTATCACCTCTCAAATGCCTTTTTTTTTTTTTTATTTGAGAGATTTCTGACATTTTACATTACTATTCAGGCTACAATCACATAAATTTATAGGTCAAATTCTGCCTCAAAAACCATCTTGGAAGACATTTTGCTCTAACTCAGGGCTGGTTTAATGCTACCTACGTATAGCAGAGAATTATTCCAAAACAAACGTTCATGTCAACGTGGATGATCCAATTTTTATGCTGATACATCAGGCATAGCTTTGGAGAGATAAACAAAGAACTCACGTTTCAAATGCGGACATTTCTTTTGAATAACCTGATTTGAAGCTACTCTGTGTGAGCAACCTGAGATCTGATTTTGTCAGCGTGTATGTTAAATTCCAGGTGATAAGAATTGATAAGAATTACAGGTACACAGCAACTACAAAGTCAAAGCCCATGGTGTCTAACACAGGGCTTTTAAGAACAGAAGCACCCAAAACATCACTACAAATTACTTAGGTTTTTAGGCATAATTAAATTAAACCATTTGTATGTGTGTGTGTGCTCTTGTCTGTATGCACCCCTAAGACTGCAACATTTAAAGCAGAGCAATTTTAGCCAAAGACTGGTGAGGTATAAAACTTAATTACTCCTAGATACAGTTAACTATGTCCATAAATGAGCATATAAATTGAACAAAACCATGCCTGCAAATAATCAGGCACTGAGTTTCCTAGCTTTCTTAAGATTTCATTAATACATTAATAAAGGTTTTACATCATTTATACACTCAGACATATACATATATTTTATCTGTAATGTGTGCTTACATACAATCATACATATGCACGTGTGCAAACATATGTGTACACATACCACACACACTCACATCCCCTTATCTGCACACATTCAAATTCTTTAAAGAAAATGCCACCATTTAAAAAGCACTGGAATTGGTTCCAGGTTCTTACATGACTTTAGACTTATAGAAAAAGGTAGCTTACATCTATTGCATATGAAAAAGGAAAGGAATTTACAACCAAAAGTGTTTTTAAAAAAAAGAAAGAATGCACACACACCCCTCTCGTTACCAGCTTTCCAATTAGGAATCAAAATATTGGAATGAATCTGGTATAAATGCAATATGCAACGGCAGCTTTGTATTTTTTTTTCAAATAAATGTGAATCTTTTGGAATTTAAATGAGTACCGATTTATGGTGAGCAAAAGTTCTTTCATAGACAAGTCACTGCTGAGCTCCTTTCTTCTTCTGCTCCAGCTCCTGCAAGCGTTCCTCCCGGCACTGCGCATGCTGTGTTCCCACTTTGTGGGCTGTCTCGGTGGCTGCAATGTCAATCTGTGCATATCGGGATGATCCGCTCCCTGAAATGCCAAATTAAATCATATGGTAGTCCATACCCTTCACACAATCTGAGGTAAAACTGACCTAGGCTGAAGCTATTGCTAGACTTCTCCCATAGATTTCCCAAGAGATCTCGGTCTGTTATTAAAGTAAGCTCTATAAAACAGGTAAGATGGTAAGTAGAACAAAAAACCTCACAAGCTTTGTTATCTACTTATTTTAGGTATCTGATTTTCTTCAAGTAAGCACCTGAAACACTTGTATTTCTTCTCCACATTCCAATCTCCACCCCTATTTCTCCCAGTAGAAGACAAAATTGAACAGAATGACAATTCAGTCCAATAATCGGCAATAAGGGAGACAAAAGTTGCTCTATTTGTTCAGGAGCAGAGCAGTTCTGTATCAGTGTAGATGTACCACTATGGAAGAAGGGAAAACTTTAATATGAAAAGAATATGATATTTATAATCATTACGAGCACCTCCAAAGTTACACAACATGAGCGTGGATTGGTGTTTGACATACAGCAAAATTAATGTCAGTTTATGGAAGCAAGGCTCTTCCTTTTTAATGCTTTGGTTCACTGTCTTGAAAATGGAGATAAAACATGACTTCCATATCTCAACAGAGTGTTATACAGAGACCTGAATTAAGGTCTGGGAGAAGCTTAGAACTACTTACCTAAAGTCATATGGCACTGAACAACAACACTAATTAAATAAATAAAATAAAGGGGAAAAATGGAAGATATTTCAATAGAAAGTGTGCTGAATTGAATGCCAAGTCCCTGTTAAGAGTTTTCTGTAAGGAGGGATGGACCTGTAAGTGACCGTACATGGTAGCTGTAACTCACATGTGTGTGCTAACTCTCCAAGACAAGAAAAATTTCCACATCCAGAAGAAGAAGAGGGCAGGTGAGGTGGGCAGGTGGAGGGTGCAGGGGAGGTGGGATGGTATATAATTAAATGCTACTGCTTTCCTGCAGCCCTCATGGAAAGGAGACAGAAAACACCATGTTCAATTCTTACACATTTGCCACATGGCTCCAGAGGCAGCATTTTAATATCTTTAGGAGCGGGCCCAGCACACCTACACCCATGACCCTTTTGCTGAATCAAAGCAAGAAAAGTTAAGCAAGTGTAGTCCTAATGCATGCAATGAAAATCTTGAGGAAAATGAAAGAAATTACTGTCTGTCAAACTTCAGAGACATGGAAACATTCACTTTAGGAGGAGTTCATATACAATGCAACATCTTAGAGAACTTTGCTAGTTACAAATCTTTTCCAAAAGAGTTGAGAGTTACAAGAATTAACTCACAAATGTACATGAGTACAAATTCCTCTATTAGCCAGAGGCTATGGGCAGATGAAATTAAGAGATATGGACAGAGAAATTAAGATTTTCCACACCACATAAAATCTGTAACACTGTACTTATTGCTGTTTATATAGTCTTCTAGGCTTCTTTACCTCTTATGCTTGTGCTGGCTTCTTGAAGTTCCAGTTCCATGTAATGAAGTTGTTTTTTGGAAGTAGGACTGACAGGAATATTAACATAGGTGGCTGTCTCACTGTGGGGTCGATCTGATGTAGGGACATCCGCTGAATAACCTACAGCCCCTTCTAAAATAAGTAATATGTTATTATAGACAGTTTGTAATGACCAATGAACCATTTCATAAAACACACCATTCTGTCAAGTGTTCTGAAAGCAAACATTCAGCATTAACAACCCAGGTCACCAAACAGCACATTCTTCAGTCCTAAACAGTACATGAGGTTTCTACAGAAAATACCGTCTGAGAATGATCAAGTCAGGATCCATGCAGAAGACCACAGACCATTGCTAGTGATCTCATGCTGGGACAGAAAGCAAACACTTTGCTTTCTAGCAGACACAATGTATGCAACACTATTAGCCTGAATTGGAGCTGAAAGCATTCACAGGTAAAGCCTTACATGAAATGATCTGTCCTAGGAAGATGTGGACTATTATAGCATCCAGAATAAATCAACCAAAATCACTAGAAGTTCAGAAAGTCAGAAAAACAGAGACTGAAGACAGCTTAATGATTGGGGAAGACAAGCTTGTGCAGACAATCCAATCAGAAATCGTAGAATGGTTTGGGTTGGAAGGGACCTTTAAGATCATCTACTTCCAACCCCCCGCTATAGGCAGGGACACCTCCCTCTAGTCCAGGTTGCTCACAGCCCCTTGAATGCTTCCAGGGAGGGGCATCCACAGCCTCTCTGGGCAACCTGTTGCAGTGTCTCACCACCCTCACAGTAAATAATTTATTTCTAGTATCAAGTCTAAATCTACCATCTTCCAGTTTAAAGCCATTTCCCCTCATCCTTTTTCTACACGCCATTATAAAAAGTCCCTCCCCAGCATAGCTGTAGGTCCTGTTCAGGTACTGGAAGGCCACTACAATGACCCTCTGGAGCCTTCTCTTCTCCAGGCTGAAGAGCCCAATTCTCTCAGCCTGCCCCTGAAGGGGAGGTGCTCCGAGTGGGAAAACATCATCTAATGAAAGACTTAAATTTCAGGAAAAAAAGTAAATTAGATGTGGGAAAACCTTTCTAATAGTAAGGAGCAAAAGAACACCAAAGGAAATCTCACAGAACCTGAAGAATTTCACCATCTAGAAGTTTCTAAAAAAAGAAAAAGACTAACATTAACCAGGAAACATTTCTCTATAAAGTGATTCTGTCTTACAGAAGACTTTATTATCTACTGGATGACTTAGCAAGACCTTCTCTAGCCCAATTTTCGGTTATTCTAATCTTGCCAGAAGTAAAACAAAGAGAGAAGATCTTTGTGGCTTCATATGTCCATGTCTCTGTTGTACAGCTGAGTCAGAACTGGACGTGGCAAACCAGGTGTGATCTCACCAGTGCTAATTAAAGAGGAAAGTTCATCTCCCTTGACCGACTGGCAATGCTTTAATTAATGGAGGCCAGGATACGATTCTGTCAAATGAATTTCCAGAGAAGACAGATTTTCACTGTTGTTATTGCATACATACTATCACTCATTTCACTTTGGCTTTCCTTTGAAAGTTAAGTAAATTTACTTAAAAAAAAAAAAAAGTATTTCTAATTTTTTCTTCCATGTTTATCTTTGGCAAGAAGTAAATTATCTTTGGGAAGAAGCAATGTTTTCTTTTAAACTTCTTGGCCAATGACTAAATCCAGCTTTCTCCAGAGCCAGAATAAAATAATCCCATGACCATGTATTATATAAATCTGAGTAAACTGGTGGAAAAAATAGTTGTCATAGGCAAACAGAAGATTCAGTGCCACCAGCATTGTCAGTCATCACTTAAAGATGTACTGACTTGAAGAAGAGGTAATAAGATGCTTACATGTGGTTCATCAGCTATTATGAAGGGACTCATAATGACTTGCAATTGGAAAGTTCATCTCAAATGGAGACATAAAATCCAGTGTGAAATAAGGAAACATAAACCACACAGTTTTTGAGCGCTAAGGACTAGAGAGAGATCCCCTTAGAGCCTGCTGTTAAGATGGGATAGAAGAGCGCAGAGGAAAAACGGTATCTCTTTCAGATTCTTCCTCTCCCTAAAGTTATCCCATTAAACCCTTCCACAACCACACAAAACTCACACCAAAATTTTACTTTTCCAAATCACTGTTTTTCTTCTTACTCCGTTCAGGCACTGTTGGAGTGCGAATGGAAAGGCAGTAGGTGGTCAAGGCTTTTTAGAGTACAGAAGATAATGACTGCTTAAATCCAAGGAGAAGCAGCTGTGAATAACCATAAAGGGAAACTCTCTTCTTCATAAATGGCAGAGAGAGCTCATACAAGTTGAGTAACATTAAGAGTTGTCAAAAGCTACATTAAGATCCAGGATAATGCAGTCTCTCCAGACGTAAACTATTTAAGTCAAAGCAGACTACAGTGTGGTCCAAAATTTTAAAAGCCTTGAAAGCTGATCAATTTTCTAACAGATATTCATTAAAAAAAAAAAAAATTAAGAATAAACCACTACCACCACAGGAGAAATCAAACTGTACCAAATTACCATTCTCAGAAATAGGTGAATGATTCTGCCTAATGCATGTCAAAGAAACTTGGCATGATCATGCCAAAAGAATTTGGCAGAACTGAAAATCTGCATCCCAAATAGTTGAATTCATAATCAAATGACAACCATAAGGGCTGATATAGCATCATCAGTAATCATGAAGAAAAAGATGTTTTTGAAATCTTCCTGTGCACTGTTAAAGTGAAGTAGCAGGATTTTAAGTGAAGTGTCCTCGAAGTTAGTGAGCATATAAGCCATCAAAATCCTCTATAAAGCAGCAGAAAGGCAAATCTCATACCTGGTGATTATCTTAAGAATTAAAAAAAAAAAAAAAAAATCACACAAGGATAAAAATATATTAATTGGTGGATCTTTGTGCATGAAAAATGAAAAGACAGCCCTGGCAAAACTCAAAATTTCTTCCTATAACTTGACTTAAAGAAGAAAAAATGCAGGTGCAAATTAGAATAGAAGTGAAGGAAAACTCTCCTCTTGTTTAGTCTATGCTGTTTTAACAGAAACTTTGCTTTCTTTGTAAACTTGGGTTTTCATTTTTTCTAGCATAAAAATATTTCATTAAAAATGCAAACTGGTTTATTTTTGTTTGAAGAATAAGGTTTATTTGAATAGCACAAGACAGTCAACTTCTCTTAATAAGAAAATAAGGCACACACAGAGTGCCACGGACAAAAATGATGCTTTCTGTAGTCCTTTCTGGATGGACTGAGGTAGAAAATCCTTATGAGAAGATTCAGAGTACCAGGATTTGTGTAGGATTTGTGGTCATTATGGAGGGAGAATTTGGAAGAAAAAAAAAAAAAAGACCAGAATTTGCAGTTACAGTCTGGAGACATTATGAAAGAAATGGCAGAGTATCATGTTTGAGGAGAAAGGGAGGAAAAGGTAGAAACAAAATAGATAGTTAAATTAGCAATGAGAAGGGTGAAACAGGAAATTAAGTGGTATTTAAAAGAACTGGGGAGTGGGAGAGAAGACAAGAAAAGGAAAATATAGGAATGACTGGGAAGAGGAGAGAAAACGTATTTGAAAGTGATGTTTCAGTCTTTCAGCGTATGTTGCTCACAGAAAGAAAACACTATAAACATTGCTTGGCTTATGTGTGTGTGTGTGTGTGTGTGTGTGTGTGTGTGTGTGTGTGTGTGTGTGTATTGAGTGTTTAAGAGTCTGAACATGCTTGTAAAACTAATATCTGCAATGATCATCACCTCAAAAAAATCAACATTTAGAAGACATCACAGCATAAAAGAGAAAAAGAAAAAGCAAAAGCTAGCTTACTCTGATGCAACTGGTTGCAAAGATCTTTACAATCACAGAATCATAGAATTGCTCAGGTTGGAAAAGACCTTAAAGATCATCGAGTCCAACCACAACCTAACCATACTACCCTAACTAACAACCTTCCGCTAAATCATGTCCCTGAGCACCACATCCAAATGGTTTTTAAACACATTCAGGGATGGTGACTTGGTTTACTCACCAGGTTCCTCAGGACTAGTAGGAGTTCCAGGTTCTGCAGGAAGTGTCAGCACCTCATAACCAGCTTTAGGACCTACAATACAGGAAGACCATCAACAGTTTAGAATTCAGCAATTTGCACAGTGTAAACAAAGCATATGATTTTTCTGGTTTAGAGTCGTGATCTGCTAATCTAAACGATCATACAAAAATCTCAGGAAGTAGCTAGCGTTGACTTTTTTATGGTGGTGATGTCAGTGTTTTTTAATGAGAGCAAGTAAATGAAGATGGCCATTTTTACAGATATACACACAGAAGGGCACTAAAGTCAACAGTGTGTTTTGCTATACATCAACGTGGGAGCAAAGCTGTCTTGAATGCATGAATCAGGGAGAAGTGGGTGGGTGATCTTGGGAGCATTTGGAAGACTCTTGTTAAAATTCCACCTCCAGCATGATGGATTACTTCTTGATTTCTGACAAAGCACTGTAGAAAGTACTTAAACTGTCCCTTGCAAGGACAACTTTGCATTTCAAGTGCAAATCATCATCCTTGCAAGAAGCCAAGCTGTGCAACATCACTGGTGCTTCCAGAGCACTAAGATGAAAAAAAGATTCCCAGGTTGCACCACGATCATGGACTCCACCCCAGTTTCATGTAAGGCAAGCTAAAACACTGTGCTCTTAATATGAATACACTGGTATTAATTTTGAATGACAAATACTCACAAGTTTATCTGCAGATGTTTTTTCCTTCATTACCATGAACTATCTTTAAGTGTGCTGTTTTTTTCCCCATCGTCTCATTGCTAGAGTACAGGATTTCTCATGGCCTAAGGTGGGTTTTTTTGGTGGGTATCCTTTGTTAAAATGCTGGCAGCACTATACTGCTGTGAATAAGATTACTGCCTATGCTCTGACACTTATCTCATCTGTCACTGTCTCTTCTAAACTTATCCCATCTGTCAATGTCTTTCTAACAAAACCCTGCACAGCAAAAAAGCCCAAAGATATGTGTTACAAAAGGGAATCAAATCATATATTAACATTTCCCGAAGTTTAAAATATTTTAAGTCTAAATAAATTTAAACTTACATGCAGACATACTTCATAACCACTTATACCTACCAGCTTGGAGACTGTGCCCTCTATGTAGTTTCAGAGACCCAGAAGCTGCCATGACAGAAGAAGCACCTGTTTCCAAAGAGAGAGATTCATATTAAATCTAAACACCTTCTGCTATTGTTAGATATCTGCTGTGCATCAGCAGTCTTAGTAAATGTCTCTGAAGCATCAAGAAAAATTACCATAAGTATTCTAAGTCTTTGCCACTTGTAAAATTTCATGCAGTTGGTAATTGCCCAACCCTCTAATTTGTCAAGATCTCTCTGCAAGAATTTAAAGCTGTCATTAAATTCTTATCGGACGGGTCCAAAACCTGCTAAAGAGAAGAACTGTACTACACTTCAGTAGTCCACTGTCCAGTGGTAAAGGATCTAGCTTCAGTGGGGTTTGAATCCAGATCACAGCTGATTCTTGTGAAATACTGTTCCAAGTGTTACAGCCAGAAAAGCTTTACCAAGGACATATCAGATGGCACAGTAATTCTTCTTTCCTCTGCTCTACTCATATCAGCATGAAATCCTCCAAACAGCTTTAGATAAGGAAGTTTAAGGGAAGATGAGCTGGAAACTTGGAAACATACAAATTGGTATACATGTAATGCAGTTTGTCTACATCCATTTATCCCTTCTTTATTCAACAGGCAAACTAAGCATTATACTTAACTTTTCAGTTAGCATTATCATTAGCTGGCTGTCTATTTCTTGTCTGTGCTTTTCTTACAATGGGCACCTTAATCAAAATGAATGGCATTTGCTTCTTGATGTGAATAATTTCATGGGATCTTCTTGTGCAAGTAAGTGGTACTTAACAGAAATGAAGTAGGAGGCTCTGCTTATGAGCAACCCTGCCACTGGTGACAGGGCAACTGTACAACGTGCTGCTGGGTGCTTGAGATCAGTATAAAATTAACACTGTCTTCTAAACCAATGAATAGTCTCTGAGCAGGTGAGACACTTCTTTGCAAATTGTTTTTAAAATAGCAACCAAAGATTAACATAATTCATATGTAACACAAAGAAATTCTGTAAGATAAATAGCAATCTCAAGTACCTAAGAAATCTGCATGACCTGGGAATGAAAAGAAAAAGGTACTTTCTTAACTTCTTCCCTGCACAAATGATACACTTATAAAAAATAATTTCTAACTCTAATAGTTTGCATGCTCAGAAAATCATTCCTACACTTTTCATAAAACAAATGTAAACAAAACACATTATTTCACTTGATGAGGATGATAGATTAAAAAAATAGCAAATATATCTCAAAAATGCATAACTGAACTAAAACCTCTTATCTTGAAGGGGTTTTTTTTGTACATAAAAGCATATCTATTGTAATTCAAGGTTACAAGAATGACCAAATGCACCATACAGAAAACACTGTATTAAAGAAAATGAGATCAGATTGTAGAACTTTTATGTATCCTGGTGAAAACCAAACCTCTTTTTTTAAAAAAACTTCTGTCTTTAATAGGACTGCTAATATAAATTAATGCAAAAACAGGACAAAGAAGTACGACATCCTGGACTTCATTTATGGTGGTTCATTTATACTTCTCACCTCAGAGTACCCCATTCCTGCGTTATTAAGGACAGCAGAACACCCTCTATAAAACTGAAAGTCCCGCCTTACTTTGAAAAGACAACTACAGCTTTATGCTAAATGCCGTTTCATCACAAAACTATTTTTTGCCCCTCAAAAGCTTCATGTAATTCAATAGGAATCATTCTACGGGAAATTGGGATTTTGAAGCAATGTTTGTAGGATTTGTGAAAAGCACACAAGAGAGGGAAGTAAATGTATAACCATAAGAGATTCCAGTCCATTTAGGGTCGAGTTGAAATCTTCCCCTGTGGAGTTGCCTTAAAACAACCACGTTAATGCTTGAGGATTTGAAGTACTGCATTTTCAGCAACTTCAAATCGGGCAAATAACAAATATTTACATAGTCAAATCTCTCATGGAATTTTTGTGAAGCTTCTAAATGTATTATATAAACATATATCAACAGAGATTGACCTATTTTCTTCCCTCTTCTTCATAGCGCATATGCATTTCTTTATGCTCACTCTTCAAGAATTGCAGTTTTCAGTACACGAACCACAAGAAACAGCCATAGACAAGAATACAAATGAGGGAAGCTGGAATACATGTAATAAACCAAGCCCACACAGGTAAGGTTTCAGATTTTGTCACCTACTCCTAAGCAGTCAGTAAGAAGACACATAATGTGCAAGGAATCGCCTCTTACTGCCCAGCTTCTCTGCCTTTATAGAGTAGGTCACGGAACAGACAAGCGTCATCAAGTCACCCTACAGCAGGAAACAGGAACCTGCTGGATCTACTCAGCCCAGAGGATGAACCAGCAGCGTATGGTTACATGGCAATGACTTTTTGTCCTTAGTCAGGCCCCTAGAATTCAGATATTCTCTAAGGCCTTGGTTTAATTTGTAGGTGCAATTAGCAATTCTGCTGAGCTTTTATTTTTCTTCTGCTATGAAATTATTTTAAGTGCCCTTTCAAAATCAAGTACAATCAGGAAAGAGTATGGCATATTGTAGCAGGGTTTTATTAATCAGCTACTGATAATAATGCTGTTCTCTTGCAATATTTAGCCCCATGACCTACAGCTTATTGATGATGGACGCTGTTCAGCACACTTTACTGACTCAACAGTAGCATCACTGTGAACTTTGCCTTCATACATCTGAAGCATTGATGACGTGTATCCTCTAAAATTTTTTTAATTATTTCCAACCCAAGCAGTAAGAACCAACATAGTACAGGCCATATTATTCTCAAACAGCACAGTCAAAAAGAAATGTAAGAACCACAAAACTTAAGGATATTCAAGTATACTGCTTCCAACAGAGGATGCTTCTTTATTTCTTGACTTAATTTCCCATTCAGCTCTTGATTTTTGTAATGCCAGAGCCTGCAGCACAGAAGCACAGACTGATCAGAGTTTCCACTACAGATGTTTCATCTGGGTGTTAAAATGCCATAGTATTTACAAACACTTTTTAGCTTGCCATTAGAACTAGATATGTTTCTTTGAAGTTGCTTAGTTGATTGCTCAGCATATGTAACTAACAATAGAAAGATAACATTATCACCTACATTCTCTAACAATAAACTGAAAAACATCCAAGCAATTGATCCTGACTAACTTCATTTGATGATGCAGAACTGAAGCAAAAATTGTTCAACAGAACAGGGGGCATATAGAGCACCGTATGAGATGGGTTTACATTTGCATGTCGTATTTGAATGGAAAAGAAAAAAACAATACAATCATTTCTGTGATAAAAATACAAAGGATTTGTGACTAAGTGGATTGATACAGTAGCAAACAACCCTTACTGTGTCAGGTCAGTGTAAAATTATGCACATTAGTAGGCGTATCCTGCCATCAAGCCAGATTTTGAAAGTAATTACCTCAAATTAGCATGCTTCTATGTTATCCATAAATGTGGATTAAAACAGCATAAAAGAGAAACATAGGAAAGTTTTAATGCTGCGCCTTTAGTCCAACAGAACAGTTTGTATTACTGCTTGGCACCAAGGGACTGTTTGGTACAAGCCTAGAATTAAAGACAGTGGAAGCAAGCAATTGAAGGGCTGTAGCATTTTTTCAAAGCTTTGTGATACCAAGTTTAATTATAGTTGAAACGTGCACGTATCTAAAAACAATACTCTCAAATGGAATATCTGAGGATAATGAAAACGAGACAGAGAAAACACGGCTTTCTTTTGCGTTGCGAAGAACGGTACAGTATTGAAGAATGAAGTACAAATATATAATCACAGAATCACACGTGGCTAACGAGACTATCGGAGAGATGAAAACCCCACAAACATGGCTAAAAACTTCAGTCACTGCCTTTAGATGCTGCATCTGTCTAAGGCATTTTATACTAAATACAACAAGTATTCTGTTTTTGCAGCGTGCCAAATGTGAAAACCCACCCAAATTTTTACCGTTGTAGTGTCTTCCCTTTCTTTTGATCCTAAAATCTGTTCTCTGGTTGCATTTCCAGATTGTTTAATGATAGATTTTAACAAAATAGCTAACTCCTTCATCTGCACAAATAGTATGAGATTAAGTTTTTGCCAAGTAATGTTTGCACCCACGCTTAATTTGCCACTGAAATTAATGTAGAAATATACTCACTACACACAGCTATAGAACCCTCCCTACTTACACACACTCCCATCATAAGAATTTCTCCGGTTTCCTTGTGCTGGTTAGAGAACTAAAAACCTGCATTGTTAGAAGTAAAGAGAAAATCAGAGGTAATGATCCAACTCGTGCTTCTATTTAGACCTCTATAAATCAAGAGAAATTCCACTGACTTGAGCGGAATAACTAGGAACAAGATCTGCTACATGCTTTTGGATTTACTCCTGCTAAGACAGACAAAGGAATAGAATTACTTATGACCTTTTTCAGAGACATCACCTGATCCTGGGTATCTGGTTGGATTTGCTCTCACAAGCAGCAAACAGCTACAATTCTTTCTGTACTTGCCAAGATTTTTTAAATTCATAAAGAAACCCAAACATGAAATGTTGTTCTATTGGGAACAACGTACCTGGTATATTGAGGGGATCTACTGAATTATGAAGTGAACAGGCTAAGAATATAAAGACATTTAAGACACTATACAACATCCCTGTACAGATAACCCGAAGGAATGAGATGGGCATAGTACATAAAGCCAGGCATACTTACACGCTTGTGAAGTGTTATCTGTGCAGTAAAATAATGATAATAAAGAAGCCAGACCAGTCTGACTGTATGAGACAGCAAACTCCAGATGACCAACGTGTTCTACTGATACGGAGATTTACAGCGCAAAGACAGTCAATGTGTTATCTTTGCCTAAATAATCTTTCAAAGGCAAGATATTCAGCTTCCTTCCTTTACTGATTACCTGTCAATTAGAATTTCTACAGACATGAGAGAAGCAGCTCCATGTTTTCTCTGGTAAGGATGCATTCCTGGGTTTTTGTACTATTTAGAAAACATTGCATCTACACTGAAAATACAAAGCAAGTTTGCCCTTGCTGTTCATATAGCCTAAAAATAATACCTTGACTTTGGGGACATAAGCAGAAGAAGCACTACACAACTTGATAAAGAAACCAATAAATTCAAATCTCTTTTGATTATAAAAGGAAGGAAAAATTCAAATGTATTAATCTTCACAACTACAGACACTACAGATGACAACTTGCTTTATAAATGCCAGTCTCATGAATTGCAGCAGCAAAACCAACCACAGGCAGCACACTTCTCAATATAGTCTTCAGTTAGTCTTTCTCGAGTATGATGTTTTGTTCATCACCATTTGGGACTTAAGCATTAATATATACTAACAAAGTAAATAATTAAGTGGTTCCTACCTGGTAGAGCTGGTAAGACTCCAGACGGTAATATTGCTGATCCCTAAAAAAAAAAGCAGAAAATTTTAGAATGAAAAATCTTTACAATAAATAGAAACTTTATAAAACATAGGAAGAATGGCAGAGAAAAGCACTTCATCATCGCAAAGGTTTAACACTTGTTTTTCAAATCCAGAACATGGGCAATGATTTTCCAACCTGGAGGAGTTTACAATATGTGTAAGTGTACCTTAGTGAAGGCTAACTTCTCTTTGGTTGCTTTACAACTCCTGTAGCACACATCATAAGGCTCAGGATAATTGAATTGACTGCAAAAAGCAGCAAATTTGATATTCAGATAGACAGATAACAGGATTAACATTGTGAATTCAGGGTAGGAGCTGTGAGCAGACCAAAGCCTGGTGCGTTTGTTCAGTTCCATAAAGACAACACATTTTAGTTTGGAGCCAGACTGCCTACAAATCCCACCTGAGACATAGAAGCCTTTGTACCAAAGCTTTGCGTCATCTCAGCTACTTTACCATACTGGTGTTGCGGCAGTACAGCAGCAGCTGGGGCACTTCAAAGCAGGCAGCCGCAGAGTACCAGCGCCCAGTCACATCCGACAGCAAGCACATTTCAAAATGTGCAGGCCAGTATTCTCCCAAAACACGCTCTATCATTCACAGATGATGAGGAACAGTGGCACTTTGATCTCCAGTCAGCACTGAGGCCGTTCCTGGGCTACAACATCAGGATAGGCTATGAGGTCAGCCTGCTCTGTGCTGCTGATCCCCGTGCTGCCAAGGAGATCTCTTATTTCTGGGCTCTTGGCAAGAGCAAGAATTCATCCCCACAATCTATTCTTTTTGATTAATAAATGCATCTTCTGAACTTTGAAGTGGAAAAACACGATATGGCTACCAGAACTGAGCCATAATGTTCAATTACACAGAAGTAAAATTCCATTTTATGCTAACACCTGGCAGCAATTTTCTTAAGCTAAATATACAGACTTACTGTGACCTCTGATCTCTGCTTCCTATACTTTCCTAAGAAGTGGAAGCTTTTGAGAAATACTCAAGATATACAGGCATATACACACACACACACACACACAGTTCCTATATAGAGTATAGCATATATTTAGTGTGTGTATATATATATATACATACATATACATTATATATAAGTGTGTATATATATATATATATATAGGAACTGTGTTTACTTCCCAAATTTCTCATTAGAAAACCAAGTAGATGTATGTATTATAAAGCTCAAGTCATGCTAATTCCTGCACAATATTTTCTTAAGGCAAACATATGGAAATGTAGCATTCATTACATAATGCACTGCTTAACCCAGAACAAGGTGACACTGAGCAGCAAGATGGAAGGGAAAGAAATGCACAGGAATACCTGTGACAAATGTGAGCACTGAAGCAACCCAGACATAGCATTTCCTGTGAAATAATCTGTCAGACTGCTTTCAAGTCGTGCTGCAGTTTCTTAATCAGAGATTATTTTCTTGATGGCATACTAATTATTTTTAAACTTCCTTTTGTTCACTACTTCACAATCTCTTTTGCTGAGCTGCTTTCTAGTTTTCAGAAATTATAAACGTAACATAGAAGAATAACTGTCAGTTAGCAACAGGTCCAGTTTCAGTTAAAGTAAGTGGAAAGGCTCTTTTTGGCTTTGATGGAACTCGCATGACATGGAAAACAGTAAGAAAAGATTGCAATGATTCTTTTTCAGACGATAAAATACACACTGAAAAGAGCTTCTTTGGACCATTCGGGGTATATTTTTAAAGTACAGTTTTAAAATGTGTAACACAAAACAACCTTGAGCAGAGGGGTACCACACATCAGACAGGAGACCATCAGGCAGACATGGAAACTCCAACCTCTGTGCTTACAGAGATTTTTGCTAGCTGGATGCTTAACAAGAGAGACACTGAATATGAGCAACTGTGCAGTGTAGAAGGGGTGGGGTGGAGGGGTACAAAAAAAAATCCCACGCTGTTTTATTTAAACACATACATCTATATTTGTTTAACCATAGCAGATGTTATTTGTTTCTATAGTTACTGTAATCTACTGCAGAAAATATGGGTTTCCGTGGGGGACAACGCATAATTATCTGCACAGGCAAAGTACAGAGGGCTTTGGAAACTCTTATGAGTAATATGTTGTGTGTGTATATATATATTTATATATATATATATTTATAAATTTTATATATATATATATATAATTGTTATATATATATGTTATATATAAATGTTATATATATATATATAACAATATATATATATATATTGAATATCCTAAATTATGGTAAAAGTAGGGCTAGAAAGCAGAAAACCTGTAAGGAAGTTAGAAGTTCTTTAAAACAGAAAGCATTTGCATTCTCCATTCATATTTAGCCTCCAAACAGGAGTTCTCTTTCAGTGTTAGATCTTAGAAGCAGCAGTGATGCACATAAACAAGTAATAAGCTGAATTATTTTTACCGTGATTGGTTTTCTCCTTAATTTCTAGCAAAGTTATTACTTGCAGCATCAGCTACTTGCTAAAGAGCACTGTTCCTCCTGTACATCCAAATCATAACTACTGGATTTATCCGCAAATTAAGCTCAGCTATTTTTCCCTCCTCCCAGCATTGCACAAGTAAGAACCAGGAGGATTAAGAAGTCTTCCAATGCTGAATGCTTCACAGTTGCAGAAGCTTTTTTTTTTTGGCAAAGTGCTTCTTAATTCAACTTAAAATCTGTCAGCAGGGCCTTCCGACCTCTGCACGTCAGCGCAGAGTTCAAACCTTCATTTTCTGTTTATTCTGCACAGAAATAACCAAAAATTAAACAGCTGTCACTAGCATGTACAGTTTCCTCAACAGTTGAGCCTTATTTCATGTCTTGAAATCCTAGTCAGTCTTACAAAACTAATTCTAAATGGCTTTTCATATAAAAATACAGTTTAAATGGGTAAGATAAGGTGATCCGTGAAAGTTGGACAGAAAATCACAATGAATACTTTCGAAGCCATTAGTAGATCAGATGATACCTGGCAAAAGAAACAAAGGCAAGCAGAAGATTGATGTAATTTCACACACCTGATATAGGACAATGATAAAATATCATCGGAATTACAGCAAGTAGATGTAATAAACAGAAGAACGAATGAATAGAAGAAACAAATATGATCAGATAGAAACAAGTCAGAGACAATAACAACAAAATGAGTCTTTTGTTTTCAAGTAATTTTTCAGAGTATGAAATTGCTGTTTTCATTTTTGTTTCACTGCATTTATTCCATTATTTCTGCAACTGTGAGGTCTTTTGCTATGATCCTTTATAAGAGAGACTTCACTAACTTACAGTGGCTGCTGCTGAGGCAACTCACTAGAAAAAATGGGATCAGTGACTTTAAAGCTTTTCTAATTCTACATACCTAAGGCAAAACATGCTTTTGTCAGTAGGAGGAAGTTTTTAAATTACTGTGGTATAATGTAAACACACGGTTTGCAAATGTAAAGTACAATACAGATCTCAAACTACCATTAGGCCAAAGAAGAAAATCAGTAAGTGACCTCACTCCTATAATATGCTTTTGTTATGACTGGTATGGTATTCAGACAGTAACTAATGATGCATTTATTTAAATCCCACAGATCTGCTGCTACTTATAACATAAGTTAAGTTAAATATCTTTCTAATGTAGTTTACTATTTTCTCATTATCTGTGACCCAAGAGCTGAGTGCTGAAATATGGGATGCACGGTTAGTTCAAACAACCTCACCACTGCAACACCCACAGTAAGCGGATATGTACCACTTGTATGTCACACATCATGAACTACATGTCCAGGGCTATTTTAACTCTGATAGTGATCTGGCTGTTGTCAGATGACATTCATTTTTTATCTTCTGCTTCCAAACCTCTTGGGTAGGGTTCAGTGATGGATGCTAGGAAAAGCACTAGTTTGATATGCTGGATCATTATTCATAGATTAGCTGTGTTGCCTTAAGCAGAACCTAAGCTTTAGCATTTATTTGTGTCTGTTTGCAAACCACCATCATGGTACATAATTATTTTTTACTATTACAAAAAAAGGACATTTTTTTCCCTGTATTTGGTACATCTTTTTCCTCTCTTTCCTTTTCATTTTTAATAGTTTTATTTCATTCACTTTAAATTCCATGAAATATATAACTTACCAATCAGTCTTCATCTAAAGAAAATTACCAGACACAAATACTGGCAATATGAAGAGCAATATATCCATCTTTCTCTCTATAGGCAAATCACTTTCTACCTTGTTGAGGCTAATTCCTCCTCCTACTGGCCTCAAGGCTATAAAACACGTACTTTCAAAGAACCAGAACATTTTTCTTTCAGATTTTTAAACATTGCTGATTAAAAAAGAAAAAAAAAAGGAAGAAAAAAAAGAAGGAAACCACACTTCCAAGAAAGAGATCAGCTCACCTTCTCTCGGTTGTAATATTGAGCTGGGGTCCATCATGCACTGGCAAGAGGTATGAAATGCCATTTGCCTGATTACTGTCAACATTTCAAACACACCTCATCAGCCACAGCTTATGTCATTCCCTTTGTGTATCTTTGGAAATCAAGCTTTTCTTTCAGCTCAGCTACAGTTTTTTTTTTTTAATAGCTCCATAATTCTGAACCTCGTAAGAGCTAGATGTAGTCTCTTTTAGGTGTCATTTGCATTTGTCTAGGCATATGCATGAAGCTTTGCCCCACTCTATTCTCAGAAAGGCTCAAAAAAGATGAGAGGGTCCATGCTTCTTTTTCTGAAAGAGGAAACAGCAATAGGAGCAACTATTTGCACCACATATATTAAAAAAAAAAAAACACAAATGGAGAGGATGCATTGCAAAACTGGTCAGCTACTTAATTTTCAGTAAAAACGTAATCTATATTTTTTTTCTCCTCTCTCTCCTCCAGTTTTAAAGCCACTGTACAATATCAAGGACGTGCAAAACATCAACTGAAGACCATCAAGATCCTCATGACCTCTGAAGAAAGAAAAAAGCAGACTTCTCCCAACAGTGAGCAAATATTCTCATGCCTGCTAAACTCAGCTGATAGCTCTTCATCAGAATCACTCTTTATATATAAAGAGAGGCAGCAGATTACATTTATGTTATATGGTTTATGACTAAAGCATCTCAGATAGTGTGCAGATTCACAAAGGAATCAATGAGAAATCCTGAAGGAAGATTTTGAAATTAGCACCACAAAACACATTGCTTATGGAAAATAGAGGAAAAAAATTGAACATGTACAAAGTTTTGCAAAGCTCAGATAATTCAGCATAGAGAACCAGTTCCTAGTAAAAGTGAAAGTTAATGTATATTTATCGTAAGGATTAAAGTCTGACTTATTCTTGGAGCAAAGCCACAGAAAAGTTTGGAGTTGGAATGCCCATGCTGTCACGGGGAAAAAAAGTTCCCATGAAAGGTCAATAAATACAGACACATGGAGCAACCTTTAAAGGTCGTCCACTTTGATGGCCTGCTTCACAATGCCCAGCAGTTGATCAGGTTTGGAACAAACAATACAAAACTATTAAGTTTTTGCAATCTTTCGTAACAATTCCAAATGAAACAGAAACTCCTGGCCATGATATGCTTCAGGTGCAGGGCTCCAATTTCAGCCACAAACTTCTGATTACTCAGCTTCATCTGTCACAAGCCAACTGCCAGCTAACAGAAAGATTGCTGAAGTCAGTTCAGAAACATCTCAGTTCACTCAGCGAAACCCAAACATCAGCTATTTTCTGAAGCATGAAGCTGATGATTTTAGTGGCACCGGCAAGCCAAGCGTCACATTAAAACACACCTCCTAAAACCCGCAAATAATTGCAGCTCAATTAAGCTACAAGTTATATGTGTTGTTTAAGCAAAGAGATAAGAAAGAATGTAAAGTATTGTTTAGTTCCTGTCCAGATTTGTGTTTTGTTCTTCTCTTTCTTATTTTGACAGAGGAACACCTCAGTGGTGACTTTGAACTACCATGCCCAAACTACCATAGACCCAAGGGAATGGCATGAAACTGCAAGAGGGGAAGTTCAAGGTGGATAGTGGGAGAAGATTCGTCATGAGGTGGTGGTAAGGCTCTGGAACAGGCTCCCCAGCACAGTGGTCACAGCAGAAAACTTAATGAAGTTCAAGAGTCTGGACAATGCTCTCAGACATATGGTCTGATTTTGGGTTGTCCTACATGCAGCCAAGAGTTGGACTTGCTGATTCTTATGGGCCCCTTCCAACTCAGGATATTCTATGATCCTATGCCAGTTATGTATGCTTTTGTTTTTCTTCTTGCCACAGGCTGCCCCTCAGCCACGAGCAATTTGCCAGAATATGACCAGTAACATCATGGACTAACATTTGGACTGGGCCAAATGTTGGGCCAAATGGACACAGCCACCACAAAGGCCAAAGTATCTGGGCCCAGCTAACACCTTAAACGGAAAGTCATTTCCAGCTAGCTGCCATGCTCCAAAATTCAGATGGCTTGAGTCTGGGTTGCAACACTAAAATGACCAATTTAATGCCTTGCTACTGATGACATATGGACACGAGGGAGCTGACACAGTGACAAGCAACATGATTTGTTCTTGCCTTTTGCTTTCCAGATATGGACCCAGAATTACTCTGTACCAAAATGTTACGGGATAGGGCAGAACTGGATTGCAATGCAATTACATGGTCACACACCGCTTTTTACTCTGGGACATCTGTCTCATTCATTGCCCTAGGGGGACATACGTGTGGGTAAAATCAAGACAGCATGAGCAACTGTAAATCTGTCAATTCCCTAACAGTAAGGGGCTTCATTTTTCATCCTAAATAACTTCCTTTTTACATCACACACATATCTTGTTCTGCACAAAAATGTTTGGGCAGATTGCTAAAGGAGACAGCTATGCAATACCATCCGATGCATATTAAATGTCTGGCATAAGCACATCAGTAAAGTTTGTGTCTGTTTCCAGGCACTACTACAAGTCAAGCTTGTATACTTCTAGACTAGACCAAAAATAAAAATAATAATCATCATCATCAAGAGCAGGAACAGCTGGCCCATACCTATATAGCTTACCCTCAATAGACAGCAAAGTCTGAAGGCATACAGCGCTGAACCAGCATAAACAGTCATAGCACTAGCATCAGCTAGACAGTTTCCAGTGCTCACAGCACCTTCCACAAACACAGGTTTTCACTCTTTCGTCTTACAATTTGTTTTAGCTAATTTCACAAGGTCTTTTTTTCTCATGGTACTTCAAAGTAAAAATGGGTGTGATGGTTCCACTTCAGACAAGATGATGGAATATGTCTGTGAATTCGACTATCCATCCTATTTAACCACAGGGGAAAATGAGAAGCACTGACTTGTATAGGAGTGGAAGCACTTAATTGTCCTATGGAGGTACTGCAAGATACAGTGACAAGCTGCAGATAAAGACACTACAGCAGCAAGTCCTCAAGGTGGATCAACAAAAGCCACTCCAGTGAAGAGGCAGATGCTAATGATTATTAGCATTCCTGAACAGAGGATCTCATCTAGGCGTCCTGACAGACCTCACAGCACCAAGGTACTGAGTATGACTAGAACACTTCTCGCTCCCAGTTCATGACAGAGGTCTTTCAGAGCAGGAGGTAAGGATAGGCTGAGGGATCCAGCCAGACAGAAGAAATGGCTAAGCCAGACACAGCAAATTGCCTCAGAGACTAATTGTAGTTCACTGTATTTGACAAACACGCCTTGAACTGATGCAGGAGTTAGAAGGCAGGAACTAAATCCAATCCTTTACAAGAAATAAAAAGACCATATGCAAATGTCATAGGGTATATTTGTCAAACATGACAACTGGAGCATAGCATCTCCTGATTTCAGAGTACAGAACTTTGAACAAATACACTTAAGAACTGATGCTAGATATAGAATAAAATTCAATTAACATCAGCCTTCACTGTCTCATATTTCACCAGATGTATCAAATAAAATCATTCTGACATTCAGGACATGAAAGGCTCCTTACACAATTGCCATTAAAATAAACCATCAAATACACTGAAGTTCAGAAATGTCACTTTTTCTCCAGTTATGATAGTTCTCTTAAGAAACATTCATGTTCGAGATCCAGGGCAGATACTTCTCCTGATGCAATGTTAAATTCAGCATATCATATATTCTTAGGTCCAAATCAACAGCCAGTTCCTCCAGGCAATAAAAATCTCATACATTGCCCTCCCCCCCCCCGCCTCCACAGCTGAACTGTGGTGCTGTACAGAAGCAGATGATCTATTCTGGAATTTGATGAAAATGATTTATTTTTAAGCTTAGGACACTGGGGAGGTTCCTAATTCAAGACAGTGCTGTCAACATTTTAGGGAGGCTTTCATTATAACATCCCATTCCCCTTTCCCCTTCTCGGAGCCTTACTCAGTCAGTCTCGTTAGTCAAGCTACCTCTCCTAAAAAATCCAGCTGCAATGATTAAGCAAAAGAGTTCAAACATTCATTTGTTCTGACTGCTGAAGGCACAGCAATGCAACCCACGGCACTGTTTTAGCCATTCATGTTTTCACAGGTGGAGATGAGTGCTGTTATTCATAAGGCAGCTGAATAGCATAAACTGCAACTTCAGCCATGCAGAAAAAAACCCAACATATTTCTCTTTCAAAAGTAGCAAAGCCTTTATGAATAGATAGACGTTTATAAGCAATAAAAATCAGCATTGATTATAGCGGGCTATATATTGGTATTCTTACAGAAAGACAGTAAAATTGCAACCACCTATGCCTTATGCATGTGTTAACATGAAACGGAGATTGTTTTAAATTCAGTTATGATAGCTTGGGGAAAAATCTTTCCTATTTACACCAAACATACACTTTTAAATAGACTGACATTTCCAAAGTCCTATCACGTGCAATGGAAAAAAAGTCAATGCATGCAAACAGTTTTCACTTCCCTGTATTCCAGTTTATACTCCAGATATTCTAATTTCCAACAGAGGGTAGCATTACACCACTGCAAGAGCATTCCACCTTTAAAATGCATTCAATTTCCCCACATCTGCTGGCCTGAGCTTCCTTGTACACCAGATCCATAAAATTCCACCCTTTCCCTACAAATGAAATCCACTCAAGGCAGAGACTCAGACAAAACTACTGTACGACTGAAAATAAGGCTCAGATGGGGGCAAATTAAGTATGTGTAAGAGCAGAGTTTACTCTGCAGATAATTAGCAGCATGCTGTCTGCATCCCATTCTTCTCACTCTGCATGTAAAAGAAACAGGAGAGGCAAAGTGTAGGACCAGATGCAGCACCTCACATGACCCTTTCCTTTTGTATTTTCAAGATCACAATATTAACAGTGCCACCACTGAGGATGTCAGTACCACAGAAATAGCTGTGGAGTTAGGAAGTCAGGACAAATGAGAAGTGTTTCCCTACATTTCCCTACTGCACATCCCAGAAATAACAGAATTCTGCTGCCCATATCAAGATGTTAGAAGTCAGTACAAAAATACTGTTTAGCAGGGAGAGATTGAATACTAATTTAAAGGACAGTCATCAACAGAAAGAGACACATTCATATGTACATACAAAAGGATTCAGATGTTTGATTAGGAAAAGGATGCTTTATGGTAAATTTACATCTGAAGAGACATAGAAGAAAAAAGTTCAAGTAATTGATCTATTGACACAGGACTATTCCTTCTCTGATGAGGAAATGGGATGAACCTAAACCAACTTGTGTAAGAAATGTTTAACATATTTCAATGGAAAATAGTTCTTATGCAACTGTACTGAAAAGTATTCTAACTTAGCACAACTATGCCTGTTAAACAGTTCCCGATTAGCAGAAAATTAATTCCACTTCTTGTCAAAATTGCAGAAAGTTTTCGTTTTACACAAGTTTCCTCCTTGCAACAGGACTTTAAAACTAAGCCACCTGCCTATGAGGAAAATGGAAAGTTTTGCAAATAAAGAATAAAGAAACTCGTGGATTCAACTACACCATCACAGTTAAAGAGACAAACAAGGGGTGAAATACAGAACATTTCAAAAGCTAGCAAAGAAAAATCTCAAACATTAATAACAAATTAAACTACATCTACAGATTCTCAGAGCGAAAGAGAGAGAGAAATTTACATTAAGCTGTAATTACCATTCTGAAACATTCACCTAGCGACTGCCCTAAGAAAGCTCTGCTGCTTCTACTTCCCTCAAAGAGTTCTGTTCAACATTGAGAGCTTAGCTTGTACTTGCTCTAAAAATACACTAGGGCCTGTTCTGCACTCAAGGAACTATGCCAAGTTGCATTAGATTAGCTATTTGATTCCCTCCTTCCAGCCCATTCCACATAAAGGCAGAAAGAAAAGAGTCCTTGTTATAACCCGTGCATCCTGCTCCACACAAAGAGAGAACTAGAGTGGGCTTAATTATGAACCTATGAAGAACAAAGATTAAAGCCTTGCAATACCATGTTTGCATTCATTTTCCTTCTTCTTCAATTGCAATCCCACATTTACAGCTAAGATTAGTCGACTTCTCCCTGAAAAATGATTAACAAGATAATCAATGAGCATTATTAGAAAGAAATGGATGGAACTAAAAGGATAAACAAAGGAGAGAAAACTCAGAACAGTAAGATTAAGACAAGCCCAGCCATCACTGAAATTATGGTTTGTCAAAGGTAATGAAACTATAATTAAGCATCACAGCTTCAAAGCATACAGATACTTAACTATGCATGGGAGCTGCTCGCAAGCCTTTCCAACATTGGAAAGCACTGCTATAAATTATTAGGTATAATTATTTCTGTAGCTTTCCAAAGCTTTGTATAGCAGTTATCTCCATAGCACGTGTGTTCTGCTTGACTTTGAGTCTCAAGGAATGAGTTGAATTTGCAAACTTCATCCGGTAAAGTTTTGCTAGTGCTACAGAGGATTCAGGCGTTCAGTTACAAGCCCTGATATAGCCCACTTAACATTTCTCTGTCCTTGCAATATACCAAGCCTGGAAAAGGTTTATATTTCCTTAATATTTTCCAGTCTCGAATTTCTTGTACATTCAAAATTGCTTCCAATCAACATTGAATTAGCAGAGGATTCCAGAGAATCCAAACTGCTGCAAAGGATGTGGTAGGGGAGAGGGAACACAGCCAGAGCTCATGTCCCACTGATTCCCAGCTGTTGAAACAGTCATTTCAATTGACTGACAGCTGGCTGCTGCAGTTTATACTGTGAATAGTCCAATATCCTCATGTGACAAGGCTTAGGAGCACAAAGTCAATTTCAAAGCCCCTTTCACTTCTAACCTTTGGACTTGTGTGGGATTGTGATGCTGCAGCAAAGAGTTGCTCAGACTGCTTTCTTTCATCTACCCTGTTTTACAAAAGGGAACATGGAAACACATAAAAGCTAAAGCAAAGGGAAGCTTACACGCAGAGCAACAGAGAGTCTTTGGTACAGCCCAGAATCCATACATAACACTCTGGTATTCGTTCACCCCATCCTGGCTATCATTTATCACAGAGATCACATTAGTAGTCACTTGTTTGGATCTTAACATCCCCACACACCCTACAAAGCTCAGTCTAACTTTTACAGATCAAAAAAAAACAAAAAATGTGTACACTGTTACTGACTTTGATGCATCAAACGTCGTTGGAGTTGAAGCATAGGGGATGAAAAAGGAACAGTATCTCCACATAACATTTTTCGTACTCTTATGTCCATGAATTGGATTACTCCCTAAAGCAAGTCAGGGTTTTTCAACAGTCAGAATGCTATTACAACAGCAAGGATGGCCAGAATCCAGGAAGCGCCTCTTTCCACAATATCATCGAGGAAGGATACTGAAAATGTTGCATGAAACTAGTAAAAAACTAGTAAAAAGTAGGGTAAAAAGCTATTTTTTACACTGTAAAAAAGATTGGCTCAGCTGCTCAGGTGTAGTAACTTTAACATTTTATTGTGCCATCCTGATTCTGACCCAGAATTCCTACATTTAGGCTTGAGTTTAACCAGAAACTCAACAGTATCTACTTGTTAAGATGGGCCAACTGACAGCTGAAATACTTAACTGCAGATCTGCAGAGAGCTTGAACTGCTACTGAAGTTCCCTTCGGCTATCTGCTCTTACACCTCACACAAATATGAAGATTTGGAGTTCTACCTATTCTCTATTAAAACAAGCACCCTTAGATTTGATGCCACATGTCTCTCCATAGTAATTTAGGGGCACAATACATGCGTTTGCATACTCTGAGAAGGCTAATTTCCTGAGAGCACAGAAATTCTCTTTTTGATAAGCATGTTGTCAGCTTTTATGTGTTTTTCTCCTTTCTTCAAGCTTTGCTTAAATTTCAGTGCCGTCCTCAAGTATGTTTTGGCATCCTGGACGTTTCTTAATGCTAAAAAATAGTTCAATTCCCTGACTAATCCCATGTTTATAAAGAACCAATTTTCAACTGCCATACCCTCAGACTCTAAATCCACTGCATGCAAAGGTTCCTGCATTAATAACTTCTTTCCAGTTACTCTGTTGTTCTCAAAAGACATCATTCTTCAAACTGAATGTTCACAGAAAATTTTTCTGTGACACAGCCTATCCACAGCATCAGTACTTTGCTGCCTTTCATTTACTGTGAGATGGCTATTTGAAATTATAAAAGTTAGTGACAGACTTCCCAGGAGCTTAAAAAAAAAGATTATATAGGAACTGCTCCATCTTAGTAGGATTGATTTCTTCTTTAGTGACTCTTATTAATGAGTTCCTTATCTGTTCACTGTCCACATAAAAGGCAAATGGCTTTCTAGCTCTCTCCCTGCAGCCTGGAAAACATCAAATTTAATAATATATTTAGTACTTGAATAGAATTCTCCACATTCAAAGCACTATAGACAAACTGATCAATCCCAACAATAGACTTGGAAAGTAAGTATTATTCAAAGAGGTATTATGAAGATACACTGACCAAAGTTGGTTATACCCATACTAATAAGACCATAACCCAGAATTTGTAGACCAGTCCAAACTTCCAACTTCTTATCTCTCACACATGCTTTGGGATTCATCTCCTGTTAAAAGTGAGAGATTGCCTGAAATGCTGTCATCTGCATTTCACCGTCACAAGCTCTTACCAGGAGTCTGCCTTAAACAAAGCAATCCATAAATTGCAGGACTAATTTAACAGTCTATCTTGGAAATTTTGTCAAACATGTATTGGTTTTCTTTCCATATCAGAATGGCTTACCCATATTGCCTAGCCCTTCTGCTTAGGGGAAGTATTCATTCTGTTCTGTATATATAAATATGCTCCAGCGATTCATTCTTCAAATGCATTTCAGTGAGCTTTTTTTGTGGAACAGTTAATAAAGAATCTTATCTTCAGTAGGTTTGTTGACACAACTGCTATCTTGCTAATCAGCATGAAAAATCACACTGATTACCCATATGTTGTTACTTTACTAAGACAATATTGGAAACTTTACTAAGACAACATTGGGAAACATTGCTTGCTCTTTATCACTAGGTGTAAGGTTAAATAGTCATATTAGAAACAATAAGAATTCACCTATAACACAATCTCTACGTATGACTGATACCTTATCACAGAGTCACAGAATTGTAGGGGCTGGAAGGGACCTCTGGTGATCATTGAGTTCAACCCCATATGGATCTACTAATCAGACTACAAATCCATATGGGATGTTATCAAACTGCCTGATGGTATTTCCATAAATATCTCAAAGTATTAAGTGTACCAGGTACTTTGAACTACCAAAACTAGTTCTTCTCACATCCAGTGCCATAGATTGTGGAAAAAAATAAAGTTTTCATCCTTTTAAATTCATACACTTCCAGTTTTAAGTGGCTCTGTGAAACAGGGTTGGTAGGAAAGGTCCTACACCTACTGAGCATCTATTTTTCACTCTTTCCATCTACTCACAGTAAGCTGCTGTCAAACCTCCAGATATCCCACCCGAATGATTGCTATCCTGCTGACATTCACCAATTCCTTCCATGTGCTCAGCAATTACTGCAGTATCAGTGGATTTTATTCAAAGCAGAGTATTTTCTGCACAGCCTTCTTCAATCCATGATCTTAACAATAAAGTATTAGTAAATGTTACCATCATGCTGCAGAAATAATTACCAAGTGATGTTTTTTGTTTGTTTTTTAAAGTGACTTTGTTTACCATATTACAGGGGAAATTAACCAGTTGGGAGTCAAATCTCAGTCAGTCTGGGTTGGCACTGTAGCTGTATTTGCTTCCCTCTAAGCTTTCACCTATTCCTAATCATTTTGTGTTGTCTGCCTCTGCAGGTGAATTCTACTTTCTCTCTTTTTGAAAATGAAAACAGAAAATGTCTACTAATATTTTATAGGATTCTATAGTTGTTGTGCTGTTGTTGTGGTTGGCTTTTTTTCCAGAAGTAATTAATCCAGAATAATTCTAATTTAAGAAATAGAGGGAAGAGAGAGGAAAAACCTTCTCCTTTTCCATTTTGTCCACATTGCCAGCAGTCTGATGACACAGATCCTTTGATGGATCAAAAATGAAACAAAACAATCCCAACAACATAACAACCCTACATTCCAAAGGGAGCAATTTTTCCAGCTTTCATGTTGGACACCACCTCCTTCAAAACATTTCTTTCTCCCTCTTCTGAAAAGCTATTTCTCCCAACAGAGGAAGAAGTAGCAGCAGCTGTAGTAATAACAGAAGCTATTACCCAGCTTGATTCTATTTAGAGTAGGAAGTAGCTTTCCCTATTTATTCATACCAATGGATGAAAGGTCAATACTGTGGTTTATCAATGCCTTCACTGACTCTCTGACAGAAAAGCAATCCAGCAACATTTCTGTTTGGTGCAAAAGAATGAGTTCTGCTGAGCTATGCTGTCTGCATTCAAAGCACGTAGGAAATATGCCATCTTGACATTATTACCATTTCACTTACCAGTTGTTCTGTGGCAGGCACTTCCTTCCCCACTGAAGACCACATGGTATGTATTTCACTTAATGTCTGATCTCAAGAAGTGCCAAGAGCAGTGTTATTATTTAGATCAGAGGTAAGTGGCAAAAATAATTCGCACAAATGTTGTAGGATGGGCATGTCATCTATTTCACTGTGACAACTCAAATCCAAAATCACTTCCATTAGGTAAAGGCAAAGATTTGGTCAACTGTATGAGCCCTTATCAGCAATAGCAAAATGAAATGGAAGCTGGGTCTCTTCTTGATTATATGGGAGTAAAGCTTATTGCCAATAAGCATTATAGCATTGTACAAAATAACAGCAAGAAAAAAAAAATCCTCCCTTCTCTGTGAACTGCTGATAAGCAACATCTCAAAACAGTGCATAAGCAGACCCAAAAGCAGTTCAGTAAGAGGAAGGCAGTAACTTTGGGGCAGTCCTAGCTAAAACCACAAAAGGGAAAACAAAGCAAATCAAGTTCTGAGTCTGTCACTCCTCTTACCTCTTTCATGCCCCTTTCCTCTGCCAGTTTAAACTGGAGAATATACTTTTGCTCCAACCTTTGGTTTGGATGGTGCTGTATGCGTTTGTCAGCACAGACAACCAGCACCGAAAATGACTGCATTTCATTGTCAAGGAAAGCAATGATCATGGATACCTTCTATTTCAAAAAGCTGTTGTAGGGAATTCAGTGTCTTTAAAGATCTCTTCAAGTCTATGAAATGTTTAAAAAAAAAAAAAACAACGCTACTTTATCGTAAAAGTTTCAAAGCCTTTTACAATAACAGTGATTATGAAATTATCTAGCATGTACACTTTCTTCATTAATCAGTGACACGTGATGGAAGATACACCTAGCTGCAGGTTTAACTTGCACAGTCAGGACTTAAATAACACATGGAATTAAATCTGAAAAGAAAGCACAAAGCAAGCTTTCTCGTTCGTGCCAAAAGCCAACAGCACCCAGAATCAGCAGTCACCAGAACATAAGAGAGCCTCACAAACACATTGTTGCTGAGGTCAGTAATGCCAGCTCTCCTGACTTCCAGATTCTTCTGAGGTGTGAACTGTTCTTTTTATAGTTTTGACAGCATGTGTTGCCTAACTGCCCAGAGCTCTGTGATTAAAACAGAAGTACAAGCAGGAACAGAAACTTAAAAGATGATAAACGTATCTTTCTTTACAGAAGATTTAGACAGAGCTTTTTTGAAGGTGGGAAAAGGCATAAAATGTTACAGCATCACACATCAATATAAGTGTATGTTAAATAAAACTTTTGAAAATAAATATGAAAAGTGTGTGATTATTAGTAATCATGTTCCTACATTTTAAGAGAAAGCAAGAAAATAAACACACTGCAAGATGAACATAAGATGTTCAAGCCTCATGGAGAAAGAGGTTAATGTCTGCAAGAGGAAAAGAAAAGCTATGTTTAAGTGATATATAACAACAGTGTGGTTGCTTTAGTATCTATTTTAATACTACTACCTGATTAAAAGCCAAAAATAAAGAAGGGACCATTCTCAGTTACATGAATGTAACAACGTAGCCTGCAGCTGCTGTATCTCAACAAAACAGAAGTTTACACTTCACCGCTTTCAAAAGCAGCATCTACAATGAATGGAGAAAATCCAAGTTTAAGAGTCCTGTACAAGATTAGAAGGCTGAGCTGGCACTCCCTACCCAGTCACAGGCAGCTCACCATCTTGGTTAGATCAGTCCAGGCAAGAATGCAGAGCAGATCTAGCCTTCTCTAGGCATCATCTCCCTGGTCTAGGTTGCACAACAAAAACAGATACTCATAGTTCTAGGTCTACTCACAGACTGCACTACTCCCTGCAGGGACCTACAGTGCTGCATAAGTGCCTGCTCAAGGATCACAGTACATACATGCACATGCAAAATGTAATGCAAAATAAAGCATTTTCTACAGAACAGACTAAATGAGCTGTATTTCCTATCAGCTAATCAAAGCAGCACCCCATGTAAACAGCAATCCACATCCCCCCCAGGGCAGGTGTCAGATCTCCCTGTGTTGTGTAGGGAGCTGTAGATTCTGCTACCCAACAAAGTCCCTAAGTTCTTTTACACGTGGTGACCACAGCATTCCTGTGTTTCAGCTTACTACAGGCATGCTGCGTGCTTCAAAGTTTGAGGTGCAGTCACTGTGGCACCAGGAACCGTAAAAATCCAACACAGAGGATTTTGGTAGATCTGCTCCTGATCTAGGACAACTGTCTCCAAGGAGAGTTCAGCATTTTTAAATGATCAACTAAAATAGGTGGCTGAATACCAGTGCAGGACTGATAATAACAGATACACACAAATTGATGCTTTCCTCTTTCCTTTATCATGGCATATTAACTACTGAAGCTGTAACCAAGTCTGTACATAAGAACTCCAACTAACGTAAATATGAGTTTAGAATAAGACAGAAATATATAAAAGTAATCTCTACGGAAAGGCCCATTTTGAGCTGTCAACAGCAATTTGAGCACAACACTGAGCAGTATGAAAAGACAGCCGTAATCATTCCATATTAGTTCAAATTGCAAGAAGGTGAAGGTCAGGGGACAAAAAGCAAAGAAAAAAGGAAAAGCAGTACTTGTCAGATGGAAAAGGACAAAACCAGTTGGAAAAGAATTTTATTTTTCAGACTTCTAAGAAAATTTACAAACAGTGTGGTGTAAAAAAAAAAAAAAGACACCCTATAAAAAGTGTTGACAGTTTCTCAAACTACAGCATCAAATGAAGTTACAGAGCAACAAACGTACAGTATAATGCTGTTCCTCATGTTAATATCAGCTCAGTAGCTGAAAATTGAATAAGTCTAATAATAAATCTCGGTAGCTTACTTAGAAATCCCACAACAATCCAACATTCTGAGCTTAAAATATTCTTAAAATACACACAGATTTCATCTTGGCATTAACCTATAGCACTGAAATCACCTAGGCAAAAATTGCATAGCAGAAGGCATGCCTTGAAAAGGTTATAAAGAGGGACATCACGTGCACACTACAGTAATATACAACAGAAAGCAAAACACCCTGTATATTTGCTTATTAATCCCCAATGCATATTATGAAATACAATATAGAAATAATAAAAAGCAAAATTTAGTATTTTCATTCATGCTTGTGCTATTCTTCATCCACAGTGAAACAGAAAGGCTTCCTTCTCCTTTTTTGTTTGAATCCCTCTATGTTCATCATCAACTTTGCCACTAGGGGAGCAGGTGCTTCCTAATCTAGACAATCCCCATCACCAATGCTACCATCATTTCCACATGTGCATGGTTTCACTCTGCATCCTGCCTCGAGCTCTTCACAGAGCTCCTCTCTCCTCCAACACAAAGATGACGTGCCCAAATCTAACCTTGATTTGCCATAGTTTACATCCAGGGCAAAAAAAAAAAAACCAAAGGCGTACCTGCTTTATTCATGCTGTAGGCTTCCTTCTATTCACTCACTTTAAATAGCAGGCATTTTAAAAACATCACCACAATTTAATTAACGGCTTAATTTGAAATTGCAAAGGCACTCTAAACACTGGCTCAGTAAAGCCTTCTGAACGTGAATTTGAGTCAGTGTGAAACCCGGTGTCTCATTAATTCATAAACGAACTCCTCTCGGCCCTAACTATATCTCAAATTAATTCTGTTCAAAGCATGAGAAATAAGTATTATTTTTAGTTAGATCACATGGATTTGTGCTTCACTGTATTCAGCATGAGAAAAGCCAGACAAAGTGCCCGTTAAATACTGATAAAATAACTTATTTTGACAGTTTCAGACAACATATCTAAAAGTTATTTTTTCTTTCCAAAGTGAAAATGAGTCCAATGATTCCTTTTAACAAAAGTTCTTTCCCAAATACTTCCGGCTGGGTACAGGTAAGGGAAAAGCAAAAAACAAACAAGCATGCACATCATGTGAAAACACTATTAAAAAATAGAGTTGGTAAGAGTGTCGTATCAGTGTCTCTGTCACTAAATTTGCTTAAATAGCAACTATTCCTGACATTCTTACCAATTAATGCTAATAGGTAACTAGAATCAATGTGAAACCTGTCAGTTCCTCACAAAAAATAAAATAAAATAAATAGATATCTTTTTATACATACACACACATTTAAATATATATAAAAATAAAAGATCTGGCTGCGTATGTCACAGAAGTGAACAGGCAGTTAAAGAAGGAGCAGCATAATTTTGCCTTTAAATGTTCTGATTAATAGAATAGAATGCTTACTTTCAGTTACCTGCCTGCCACAGACATCCAGGGGAAGGTTCGGTAAGTTCACATCTAAAGTGACAACTGAGATCACCCACAAACATTCAGACCATGTGAGCTAATTCCACGCCAACTAATTCTCCCCTGCCTACAATAAAGCCATCTTGGGGCTTACTCTTCTCAGAGTAGAGACCTTCTAGGAATTGGTTTCATGCATTCCTTCCAACTTCTTTTTGACTAAGACAGCAGACACTAAAAGTCAGCAGCAGAAACTGTTCTCCTCGGCTCAAAAACACCAGAAGCTGGAGGCTGAACCTCAGCCCTTGCATCCAGTGTCAAGCTTTCAAAATGAGGCTAGGGGGCTTGCAAAAATGGCCTTGGAAGAACACTGATCCTAACAGTGAACGTAGACACAACCTTATCCTGCTACTCAAGCGTTTTTCTGCCTCCCAAATGCCACAAGTACAGGACAATGTCCAAGTTACTCTCACACTGCTGAGGCAGATGCTACACAGCACCTCAGACACAAAGGATTTTCTTGTCTTCAGACACGAACACAGCCGGTGATGCAAATGCATAACAGCGCAAGAAGAAAACTGCTCCTCAAATCTTTTAATCTCTTTTATAACTTCCTATATACTCAAGTCCTTTTCATAGCAGTGATTTATGTAATCCCACGTGCTGAATTAAAAAAAACACACAACTCAACCACAGTACTTAATTCTTCATACAAGTCTTTGCTGAATCCCCACTTCACACACCCCTAATTTGAGCACACTCTCTGACCTTACCATCATTTTAACAGCTCACCAACAGTTTTACCTTCATCTTGTTTACCAAAACTAAAGTATTCTCCAGAATAGATAAAAACAAATCTTTTCTCCTTGCCTTGTAGAAAACTTACTGCAATAAAAAGCCATGAATTTAACAGGGTTCAGAAAGAACTCTAGAGGGAATAAAGTCATAGTTACAGATATCGACAAATGTGTTTAGAAAAGCATATGAATCTCCATGTCTTCTGTGACTGGTGATCAAGAATAACTTTCCCCTATAAATACACTGTCCAGTTCGTAGATCAGTAATGGATTTTTGTATACCTCTCCTAAAGCACGTCTCAGTGGTCAGTTATAAATATAATAATAAACAAGGTGATTTGTCTTGGATTGCTATGCTAACCAGACTGTCTTCTCTTTCCATAGTAAGAAGCTTCACTAATCTGCCTTCTTGTGCAATACATGCTCACAAATTACAACAATAAAGAAAAACATGAAAAAAAAATATGTATTATAGCCATTTCAAAGAAGAGCACGTAGCACAAGGCCTCAACCTTCTGTCTTTTGAAATACCAGCAGCAAGACAGGTCAATGTTCTCCATACCAGGTTATTATCATTACAGGACAAATTCAGCCCTCTCATGTGCCTTTGTAATTTCTATCTCTGTCACTGCAAGCTATTCACATACACTCAAAGAAGAAGATTGGTCAGTTTAAAAGCAACGATTGATGGGCTATATTGTTCAAGTGTTCTCCTGATCAGGCACACATTTCGAGGAAGCAATGTACGAAGCCTCTCAACTTGAACATAAACAATACAAATATAATTACCTATTAAAATTATAAAGGAAATAATATGACTTGTAAGTTAAGCCATCTTAAATTAATCATGCTATATTAAGTAAGGCTTGTTAGCATCTGCTCAGCATTAGGTATTTACCTTTAGTCCACCACAGATTGGACAAGCTGAAAAAAGAGCTCTTGTCATCCCAGGGTGGGGGCTACATGTGTCATAGGGGTCAGCTGAGGCTCCACTAGGTGGCGCTAACTCACTACTTTTGGAGTCTGACACCTGTCCTGGTGGTTTTGTATCTGACCACCTCGAAACAAAATCCACACACGCCTCATTAGTTGAGTCTTTGGTGCTTTCTGGGAGTAAGGATGACGGCCTCCCTCTGTCCTGGCTGTGCTCTGGTGCCCTCTGTGCTTCTAAGTGTGGAAGTAGCAGTTTTGGATCACTAGCACCATGAAAAGGCAGGGCCTGGTCCTTGGGTAGCGTGGAATCTGCACTCTTGGGTTGCACATCTTTAGCAGCTGCCTGTAACAAACTCCTGGGTATATCATAAATATGTCTGAGAGAGCTGGGAACCTGATATTCTGATCCCACACCTCTCTGAGGCTCACTGTGAGGACAAGTACATAAACTCTGATCCGAAGGAAAGTTCAATGGCAGGCTAAGCAATGATCCAAACTCATCGCCGTGGCAGATGTCCAAGCTCCCAGCATAGGAAGAGAAGCTTCCAGAGTAAGAAGAGTGACTACCAGTAGCTATTCCACTGTCAGATGAACTCTGGCGACCTATCTCTTGTAGCTGTCTGGATCGGAGGGGCTTTGGAGGTGGTTTAGTGATGCCACGTGCCCCTTCTGGATGGATCTTTTCTTCCCCAAGATGAATGCCCTTTGCAGCTGCCAGTCCATGACTCTCTTGCGAAGTGCTGGCTGAAGACTGTTCAGGCCAAATTGTCAATCTGCTCCCAACACTAACATCCGAGTGGCTGGTATCTGAAGATGAGCTTGAAAGACTTCGATCATCTCCTAAAAAAGGAAAAACAAAAGAGATCAGCCCATGTTTAAAACACAACACATAGACTGGAAGCAGGGCAAGTATACACAGAAAGGATATTCCATCTGCTTCGTAGAGGGATCTTCTGTTGGAACGCCATAATTCCTGCAATTATTCCTATTCCCAGCTGGAAAAATTACAGGCAGATAATATTTTATCACAACCCTACCACACTGTGGAGTATACTACATTCAGGGCTACATTTGTTAGAGTTTATGCACCCAGCTCTCCCCCTTTTAGATGTGTTTCAGTTAACTAGCTTTATTTTAGATACTTCTGTCTTATATCACAGGGAATAGCCACAAATTTTCAGAATAGCTGAGGATGCTCTGAAAAAAAAAAAAGTCCACAAACACATAATGTAACCCAAAAGCATATAAAAGGTTTCAAAATTTCTATTGAAATTGAATGAACCAAGAGACTGTTGTACTTTTTTCTCCATTTAAGTCTTATCTGAATGACAACAAAATGCATGTGAGACAGAAAAATAAAATCAAACTTGAGACTGTCCTGTTCTCTGCTGTCTTCTACACTCTATTTCTCCATGATATCCATACTAAAAGACAATAATGCAATACAGCCACAAACAAAAGTGAGAATGCTACTACATTTACATATCTATATAGAAAAAGATATTCATGATTAACTTATGTACATGTTGCGAGATTTTTTTCTTCAATGTATTTGCAAGGAGGACACTTCTACAGTACCTACAGCTATCCGAGAAAGAATATGGAGAAAAAAATTAAACACTGATGAAAATGTCCTCATGCTTTTATGAGAAACATACACACCATACTTTCCTGTACCAGCTCCATAAAGTTATTTTCTTCACTCCCAACTAAAACTGTTTTATTTAGACAAGATAAAGACAAGGCCAACAACAGGATAATTTGGTAGGTATTAATTCTAATTCATTTAAAACCTTGGGCAATAAGTTGCCAGATGGGTTAGATAAGTGAAGGATCCACTGTAAATCAAGATCTGAGCTTCTGGTGCAACTGAACTATTTCTGTTCTCAATTGCTATAGGAAACATTTAGAACAATTTTCCTACCCTCCATGGAGCAATTCTTGTTTTATTCTAACAGAAAATAGCAACATTTATCCTCTGAAATCTAATCCTTTCTTTTCCCCTAGTGCGCACTACTTGACACTAGCTTGTGACCCCCTGCACAACTCTAACTCTGGGGATGAAATTATGCTGCCATCTAGACAGAAGACATGAATTACAAAAATATCAGTGTAGTTCTCAGCAATAAGTCTGGTGTCTGACAAAAAAACACCCTAATACACTAAATAAAACATTTATCTACTGACAAAAACACACACACACTGATATATAGATATAGATATACAATAGGATTCTTTAATTTCTTTGAAATCACTTTTTCCCACCTAAATAATTTAGAATTTTGGAAGGGAAGCTCTCCCACAATCATATATGAAGTGTTCTAACTACAGCTTAGAACTACATGTTCTCCAAGACAACAGGAAAGTCTAGATGTCCAGATTCAGATAAATGACCTCCCAAACCTACAGAGAGTCTTGGTATTATAATTTCCCACAAATGTTTAATTTTCCTGTGCAGAACTCAACAGAATATGAAAAGCTCACTCTGTGATTCCTTGTTCTCTGAGGATTGTTAGGAAAAGAGGTCATAGATTCAAGGACATCTCAAGGAGAGAATGTTCATGAAGTTCAGTCACATATCTGACCACAGAGACTGGATTTTAAAAAAATAAATAAAATAAAACAGGCATGTTTTTCTAACATATTACATCAGTCTGGTAGCTCTGTCTATCTAAGAGAGACCTCTACAAGTGCCAGTGGCATTTAGTCACAAACCACATTACTCAGCAGTCACAGCAGGGACATGAATACCTTAAGTGAAAAACGTTGACCATTGTTTTATTATTTTTCTTTTAAGCTCGTGATCTTATAATTATGTATATATGGCTCATTGCTACAGCCTAGAAAAGAAGGGAATACCATCTATATTTAATTAAAGGAATTTCTTACCTCCGCTGCCCTGGCGACTTGTATGGGACAGCAAGCTCAAGCGCTTCTCTAATTGTAAAGCTTCATGAGCCAATCTTTCTTCTGAATATGCCGGATTTGTAGTTGGATCTGTAAAAGGAACAGAAAATAAATAAATCAAAAGAAAAGACATGGAAAAAAATACATAAATAGAAATTAAAAAGCATTTTTTTATGTTAGATACTCTATTTTTTGCGTTACAGGGGAGGGAAAACATTGATTGGAAAATGTCTGGGACATCCTTCCATCAAATAGAGAATCCTGAAGAAATGCAACACATCCTAATTTTAAGTGTCAGTGACTTCTGAAATTACCTAGAATCTGTAGAGTTTACCACAAGCCATGAAAAGCACAGCACTAGAGACAATAGCTACAGGAGTAATTAGCAGGTCTAGAAGAGTTTAAAGCAAATAAATGACCTGTAAAGTGTGTCCTGACTTCACTGAACTAATTAGGAATTTCATCAAGAAAGACCATAATTGTTTCATCCAACAAATATAAAAATCATAATAAAGTTACAGTTATAAAAAATAAACTATTTGATACCCCTATAACTGATCCAGATCAGCTATTTAGAAAGACATTGCTTTCAGGTTTGATGGTTAGAAGGCCATTAAGTCCAGAAGTCAGAGGTGAAGCATCACAAAAGGGTCTCTGCCTGCCTACTCAATACATGATAAAATAGAAGTAAAAAACACTAGTAAAATAGAATCATAGAATCATTAAGGTTGGAAAAGACCTCTAAAGATCATCTAGTCCAACTGTCAACCTATCACTACAATGCCCACTAAACCATGTCACTCAGTGCCACATCTACTGTTTTCTTGAATGCCTTCAGGGTGGTGACCCCACCACTTCCCTGGGCAGCCTGTTCAAATGCATCACCACTCATATTGACAAGAAATTTTCCTAATATCAAACCTGGACCTCCATTGCAGCAATTTAAAGCCATTACCTCTTGTCCTAACACTAATTACCTGGGAAAAGAAGTCAATCCTCTCTTGCTACCTTCGGGTAGTTTAGACAGGGATAAGGTCTCCCCTGAGCCTCCTCTTCTCCAGCCTAAATAATCAGAGTACCCTCAGTCATTCCTCACAAGGCCTGTGTTCCAGATCCCTCACAGTTTTATTGCCCTTCTCTAGGCACACTGTAGGACTTCAATGTCTTTCTTGTAGTGAGGGGCTCAAAACTGAACACAGTGCTATACAGGGAATTTTCCTCATACGTTTTAGTGAGTTTGCCCTTCCAGCTAAAGCTGCTTCAACTGAAGGTACTTTCTATTCCAAAAGACAGAGAAAGACCAACTGTTATACAGAAGATAGGACAATTTTCATCAGAAAAACAGTACGGTGTCCTATAAGCAATTTTGTTTCCAACTGGGCACAGCAATAAAACCAGATAACGAAAGTAACCATCATCCCAAGAGAAAGCTTGCAGATTTCTTCAAGTGGTACTATCAGTTGTGTCACGTTCAGTAACTGCAAAGGATACTGTCTGCTAATTTGCCCATTATCAGAACCATAGAATCCCCAAGGTTGGAAAAGACCTCCAGCATCATCTAGTCCAACCATCCACCTACCACCAATATTTCCCCACTAAACCATGTCCCTTAGTACCACATCTAAACGCTTCTTGAACATCTCTAGAGACGGTGACTCAATCACCTCCCTGGGCAGAAGTTTTAGTAGGCTTCACAATGATCTAGAGAAAGTAATTAAGGACAGCAATGAATTATTTCATAAGGGGGGAAGAATGAAAAGAGCCACACGTTGCTGTGGTTAAGTTAGTAAAACAAATTAAAAAAGAACAAACAGTTGAAATGATTAAAGAAAAAGTTTCCTTTTTCAGCCGAAGTCTTTCCATTTTTAGAAGACTTCAGTTTGATGTTGGCAATGCAGCATTCAAAGCAAGCTCACAATCAAGGGAAACAGCTTTTCCAGGCAAGCTGAAGCTCCAAAGGAGTCCCTGCATTATTAACTGTCAGAGAACCTAGCTGCCGTATGTCTCCTCTTTGACTCCATTCCCACTTTCTCAATGGTCCAGTATAGGTGGGAGTGCCTCACAGCAGCAGAAGTGACAGTGCTGAATTTCCTTCTACACATAACAAAGTATTTCATCTTTAGCAATCTACAATCTGGATAAGATTAGCAGAACAAGCCAGGCATACAGAGTTTTGCTATCACAGCGTATGTTGGAAATGCTAACAGGGACAGGGAAACAGTGCCTGTTACAGAAAATGCCTGTGACCTCTGTGTCTCCCAGTTCCAACAGTATTTGATGTCAGTGTCTGTCACCCTCCAGATCTAACTTTTAGAACAGAAAAGAGGACTTTTTCTTCAGGCTTCCATTCCTATTTCTCCTGCAATGCACCTCACATTAAGTACTGACTAGTTCAAACCTGTGTAATTGCTTACTCAAACGAAACCCCCCAGTGCTTCCATGTGGATGTCTGCCAAAGGCAGAGATTTGGCCACCAGCACCTATGCTGCAACTCAGACAGGTCTATGCAAGGATCACCTCGTTGGCAAACACTGTTACAGGCTGCTGCTTGAATCTATTTTCAGATGTCCTCTGCTCCAGTTACTCTACTGTAAGTAGTAAAATATTCATATGTCCAAAAAGGTTCTATCAGCACTTTGAAAAGAAAGTTGGCATAGCAGACCTGCAAATGAGTCAAACCAAAATGGAACAGACACCAATCCTTGCAACAACAGAACTGTCAGTAGGAAAGATCCTTCCACTTTCCTCAGAAATTTGACTGTTGATGCATATAGATTTTTCACGCATGCAACTGCAGGCTTTTAAATAACTATTATCTCTTCTGAAGAAGGAGAACATTATTTACAATTTTTTAAAAAGGTCAAGAAGCTGATCCTGTAAGAATGGCCTTGGATAAACACAAGAGGAAATTGTAAGTAAATAATCAAGTTCTGCATTTCAAATGTTCAGCTGCTTTTAGAAGCAATCTTCCCCATCAGCTCATATGCAGTACGTTTCACCCAGCAACATGGAATCTCTAGGCACAGTGTCTCTTCAATGAGTCTGCTCATTATTTGGTTAAATTTCTCCTTCCGATGTAGGAGAAGTAGACAGTCCCTGCCACACTGCTCATGAGACAGAAACTGCTATCTGAAAATTGGGTTCACAGTTATGTGCTCTGACCTCTCTTTGCTCAGTCTTGTGGAAAACAGGTTGGATTTTTCAGTACATACTAGGGGACTTCTAGAGAAACAGCTTCAAACCTACCAGGTATATGTAAACTTAAGTCTTAGATGTTAATAATAACTGCTTATCAGTTTTACTGCAGTCTTTGTTTTACCTTTAACTTTAAAGTTCTTGGCTAATAATCAAGACCTCTATTGTAAACACAGATAACATCCATTCCCAAGAAGAAGCAGGTTCTCACACAAGAATTTTTGGCTATAGTCTATCCATTGCTCTTCAGAAGGCTCTCCTACAAGATCAGATCAAGGACTGAAGTCATTGGCAGCCACATTTTAGAGACCAGCCCTAACTGGAGGGCATAATCTATAATCTCCTTTCATATCAGTCTTTAAATAAGGTTTACAAAATGGAAGGTATAAACGAGCTGTTTTCTTCTTTTGTCAACGGTTGTACCTCAAAGCCTCTAAATAACTGTGGAATAATTTGTCATGTTACTAACTCAGGAGGACAGCAGCAATGTGATGGGTACCGAGACAGCTGTCCAAGGAAGTCAGGCAGCTTCAGCCCACACAACATCCTGCAGCACTTCCAAAAACTCTAAGAGCAATTTGGTACCTTAATTTCCCAAATTCACGACAAATGTATTCTATAACGTAATTTACTCCCATGGAATCCAGGCAGTTAGATTCACTGAAGTCCTTCAGTTAAGAAAATGCTTTATCAACCATATTTCTCAACCAGAAATAGATCCCTTGCTATAAAGAAAAATCTTTAAGGCAATTACTGAAATTTTCCTGAACACTGCTTCAAGGCAAAGGGGAAGCATTAAATCAAATTTGGCTGGACTAAAATTGTCTGTGATGGAGATTTTATTTTTACATTACGTTGGTGGCTATTCAATACAGCCACATCAGCTGCTCATCGTGGGAGATTTAGAATACTTTGGTAATACACAAATAAATCGTCACCGTAATTTAAAGCTCCAAGGTTCTTGGGGAAGCACCTGTTGGGAAGAATATACTGTGCAAAGTTAAAGCAGCAGCCACCCAAGATAATCTTGATCATACGCATCTTTAAAATGCAACACTGTTTAATTCCTTTGGTAAACAAAGTTAGCTAAGTTATGCTTAACACCTGTCCTTTCTTCCTTTGTAACTATAGTCAGATTTGCAAATCAGGCCTGGACCCTCACCTTCATGCTAACATCTCCACACCTTGTAAGATGTCTGGAGGAATGCAAAGGTGTCCTCAAAGTTTGAGGAGGATCCACTTGGTACAGATACTGCTGAAGGCAGCCACAGAGCTGTCTTGCAGTGGTCAAAGGTGTTATCAAGCTTCGATAAAAAGAAAGTATCAGATAAATCCTCAGCAAGCAGCACTGCACATTCTCCAGTCAGTCACAAAGCAGCCTGAAAAAGCTTCCAGAATTAAAAGAGAGCATCAAGACTATTGACATTACACTTGGAGTCTTTCCAACCTGCAAGACTAGGCTGCCTTAGTCAAATTTACAGGGTTAAACTAATAAACTGTTCAGCTTTCACTGCGTTCATGTTTGGAATTCAAAATAAATCTCGGTATTGAAAAGAAGGAATTCAACACACACCTGATAAACAAACATTTCTCAAACAACACGCATGCAAATTTAGCATAGATTACAAACCATGCAATAAGTGATTCAGTATTCTGTCAATATCTAGACTGTCAATACAACAACACAGTTCTACGGTTTGTTTTCTAAATATCTTCTCAAGGAGGAGAGGGGAAAAAAAAGACTAAGTAGCTACTTAAAGCAATTATTTTTCAACTAGCAGCTAGGAAATAATAATAATAATGAGCTATCAAAAGACCTCTTGTCACTCCTTTAAAGCCTTTATTAATATATAACACTGCCTAAAAACATCTAAATATATGTGCATTACCTTTGGATTCCCACTCAATGTCATGTCTTAAATTTGAGATCTGATTACGGAGCCTTTAACAAACCAACTGTATTTTGGTACAGTTTAGCTAAATTAATGGGCTTCCAAAATAAAGTTTACCACTGTGTGGTGGTGCTTAAAATAGCAAGCATTCCTTTTCTTTACCATTTTATTTTGTATGTACACATAATGGAATTGTTTTTATCATTATGATATTCATGTTCATTTGGTATACATTCCCAAGAAATCACAGCACAATTCAGGTTGGAAAGAATCTTCAGAGTCTCTAGTCCAACCTGATGCTCAAAGCAGGGTCAGTTAGGAGAGATCAAGCTAGATTTTGCAACCTTAAAACAGTCAGTCACATTTGCAAGTTCTACTCTACGTAATTTTCATTCAGTATGTATTATAAAGATGATATAACAAATACACACACAGTAATGATATACGTCGATGTTATAAGAAAAATAAGCAAACGCCAACTGCGTAATTCTATTTATTCTACGTGCATTGGAGCCCAAGAACAGTGACTTTTTCCCCCACCACACTAAGTCATTTTCTCCACATTTTCCTTTCCTGGGACTGCTTAACAGTTATTCAAGTATATTTCTTGCTTAAGTTAGAAAGTTAGTCAAAAGCAAGAAGTCAATTTCAAATGGCAGCCTGCAGAGAAAAGGGCTCTCCCTATGTAAGCTTTTAAGCAAATTAAGTTATACAAAACCAGAATATTGCATATATAAAGCACAGTTAAGGCTGTGTAGCACTCCTCACTGCCATAAATAAGAATTACTTTCAGTTGATATTTTTTGGTAGAATCCCCAATCTGGAGATTTTCACCTAGCTATCTGGGGTGTATAGGTGACTTTACAGGCGACTTACTTATTTAGCATATCCACTTCAAAAGGTTCTTTGAATTCCAATACTCTTGCCAGATACAGCATGCAGCTGGTAGAGACTTGAGCTTCTCAAGCAATACGGTGTGTTCTTTGTAACATTATACTTGATAAGGAAAGTTAGTTTATGGATGAATCACTGGTATTGTATATGTGTATGTGCCTTAAACAGGTCTGTGCAAGCTTCTGAATGGGACAATAAATAAAACCAGAGCTGATAGATAACTAAGATGCAAAAGCAAGTTTACATCCATGTGGTCCTAAAAAGCTTCTTATTTTTTGTAAGTTGACACATCCTTTGAAAATCAAATTTCTTAAATAGTCACTTTGTTGGCATATACTCTCTGGACATTCTGTTCACAAGTAGGACAGTGATAGGACAATGGGAAATGGTCTTAAACTGAGACAGGGGAGGTTTAGGTTAGCTATTAGAAGGAAGTTGTTCACTCAGAGGCTGGTGACACACTGGAACAGGTTGCCCAAGGAGGTTGTGGATGCCCCATCCCTGGAGGCATTCAAGGCCAGGCTGGATGTGGCTCTGGGCAGCCTGGTCTAGTGATTGGTGACCCTGCACATAGCATGGGGGTTGAAACTAGAAGATCATTGTGGTCCTTTTCAACCCAGGCTATTCTATGATTCTATGACATTTTTGCTAAACAGAGATTTGGGAAAAGTTTTAGAAATGCAGAAGAACACACATTCACTACCAAAGTTTTAAGTATCATCAGTGTTGGGGGGCAGGGGGAGGAAAGGTTTGTTGTGGGTATTTTGTTTCTTTCTTTGCTTTTTAAATACTCTTCTTAACTTTATGCAAACACAGCACGTGGCGTAAGAAGAATGAGATGTTACTGCCTGCTATGCTGTTTGGTTGCTTTGTTTACCTTAGCATTACAGTTTTGGGAAAGAGGAGACAAACCGAGACTTAAGTCTACTGTGTTTACCTTAGCAAACTTCTTGCAGTTTAAAATGTTTCACATCCAGACCTAATCTTTTCCACATTTCCTTCCCAAATTGATTATCTCCACCTTACGGCAGTGATAAAACTCTGCCAAACATCTGTTAACTAACACTTAAACAGAAACTCAAAACATTTCTTACCAACCCTTCCTCATCCTTCACAATTCCTGGATTCCACTCCCACTATATCCCATTGCCAATTCCCAGATAACTTTCTGCGGTTTCATTTCCACACTCTTACCCTGTTTGACAGTTGCTCCAACTCAATATGATATTTTTTAAACCTGCTGAAGTCAAAAGACAGCAGGGCTTACTGTGATTCCCATTTCCTTTTTTTTAACATTACAGTACACGCAATATTTACCATGAAATAGGAAAAGGAATTTAATCCTTGCACACCAAGAAAAAAAAAGTCTCAAGCAGCAAAGCTGAAACTGAGGCCTGACAAAGTTTCTTCTGACATTGGCAAGGCCTTCCAAATGTTTGGGATGAAATCAAAATACCCCAGTTAGTTTTCCTGGTTTCAACTAATTAAACTATCAAAAAATATTAAATCAGACATCGATCTAAGTTGCACTGTACAAGTTTACAATTGCCATATTTTAGTACCATTATACAAGAGAAGGCCAAAGATTGCAATATCACCAGAAATCTGAATGAACCAGAGCCACAGGGTGAAACTGGGTACATTCAGTGGGTAAATCTGTACTGATAACATTTTAGAATGGAAACCGTACTGCACTTTCTGCACCCTTAGTGTCTGCAAGCTGTTCTTACAATCAGAGCAATGAGTGCTAGACATGGCAAGTTCCTACTTTGCTCAGTCACTCTGTAGTTCCTATATTAACCTGGTAGCACTGGACGCAAACCAAAAGGGCCTTTCGTCGGGGAGATGCCGCGGACGATACAGTCAAACAGAAAGCTGATCTGCTCTCCTTCGGCACAAGAAAGGAAGAATACACCAGCCCCTGCAAGAAAGAACATAAATTTGTTTTTCACCTGGATACATTAGAAATATATTTAGTTGAAGCCATTTATAACGGAGCAATCAAAAGAGCATAAGTATACAGTGCTAGCCATGAAAAGAAATCAATGAAACATACCCTACAGAGGGGGAAAAAAAAGTTCAGCATATACACTGAGTCAGGAAAACATACAAATTCAATAGATAACTAATAATTTATGCTAATTTTCTGCAACTCAGGCAGTTAGAGCAATGCCAAAACGCAAGCCATATGCTTAACAGCTGTCTGTGTCTTTTATTCTCATTTACCCCTAGAATTTTGTAGATTCAATCTTAGCTATGCAAGTGTCATGGTTACTGAAAGAGTCTTCATCGAAATGAACCAGGTTAATGCTGCTTTTACCAAACTTTATCAAAGAACAGCCTTTCATACCCCCTACAGCGATCAGGGTTTGGTTATATTGTTAGATTATAATATAAATTTTCCCACTTATTTAAAAAGCCTAGACTAAGCCCTATGTATCTATTATTAAACAGAATGTAACATGACTCCACAGGCTGTCATCAGATCTTTACCCTTAGCTCTATTCTGATATTTTGCTTTCCATTCATTAAGAATAGCCCCCAGCAAAATTAGAATGAGAATCACTAAATAAACAAACAAGTTCTGAGCCACATGATATACAGCTATGGGGACAACACACAAAAGTAAAAATGTTCCACTTAACATTTGATTTGAGAATTTTTCACCCCAAGTCCTACTTGCAACAGAGAAGCACAGTGAGCCTTTTCAATGAACCGAAGGCATCGGGCAAAATACCCTCCATCCCAAGTAACCAGTGGAATTAGTATGTAGACCTTTTAAGAAATGCTGTCAGTTTATCAGAGCCAAGTACACTACAAAACCAGACCACCACATCAGTACAGCTTTATATATAGCTTTCCTAAGGGCCCTTAGTCTTGACATAAATTTGACTTCTACATGTTTCTCTAGCTTATTCTGAGTTGAATGGCTACTTTTGTCAATTTTACTTAAAGCAGCAGCACTGATTTTGATCAGAATGCTTGCACCCCTATCACATCCCACACATGCAAGTCTTATCCAACAGGTAATTATTTTAGAAAATTAGATACAGCAGGCAAGCAGTAAACTGATCACTTCAGGAGAAAGTATACTCTGCTCCATGCTCTTTTGTCACTCTCAGTTTATGTAAAACTGAAGTCCCTGTGTGCTCTGCTTAAATCTCTTCTAGACTGCATCTCCTAATTTGATTCATCACGCCATCACTTTTGTTCCTCTTCAGATCTAACTGATCAACCGTATCCCACATTTTCTCACAGCAAATACACATGCAATGGCTTCAGTATCAAAATCCATCTAGCAGATTACAACAGTAATCATGCAATCTGACAGGTGTGAAAGTTTCAGGTACTGACTCATATACAGCCTTGTCACATTTTCCCTCTCCAGGAGATACCAAAGAGTCAGAGAACTGTATTAAAAGAAGTTGGGTGCAAAATTTGCATTGAGAAGGCATTTGAAATTTAGCCCTCTCTTAGCTATTTTCTCCTTCCTTCACTCAGTACAGAACTGTTTCCCTGATGTTTAAAGGCTACGATTCTTCCCCTGTGAATCACACTGATGGTGAAGGACATGCCTTTCTTGAGGAAGGAGGGCAGCACAAAGCTCTGTTCTGAACATGACCTTCTTCTGCTATGAACAATAAGCAATCAAGATATGGAGACAACAGAGAACATTCATACCTCAAGCATAGTGATGGACTATGGCCTGATAATTTAGCAGAAGCCTGCACATCCATGTTACCATTCAGGAAAAGAAGATACCTCCAATGTGTCTGCACATAAAGGCTCCATCTGGACCACTTGCTCTTGGCCACTATTGTAAAGAAGTGGCTTACATAAATTCCTAAGAGGCTCTACTAGTCTGTGACTTCAATGGAAACAAAGAAGTAAACATTTGCTGAAATTTACTTCTACGTGACTTGGCTAATTAACTCAAAGAATAATTTATGTGAAAAATTATTCCATTTGGAAATCCAAAAAACAAACATGAAAGCTTTTATACAACTTGTGCAAACAGCTTATGGACGTGCGCCCACGGGTACAAATCCAACATACATGCATTGCCCTCAAGTATTTCTTTGTAGATTCTGTTACTCACACAATCACCATAAACACTGGTCAGCTTTATGGGAAATATTTTCTTTCTTGTTTTGTTAGAAAGAACTAGAACACAAAGGATGAAAGAAGTTTAGGAGTCCTTACAAAATACATCACAAGAGATGAATGAACTCAGGTTCAACTGAGTTATGTTTTAAAAGCATACACAGAAGCCAGTAATTGCATTTCCTTTCTGCTTTCTTGAGAAAGATGATAAATTCACAACTAGAAATTTCACATCTCAGTCATGTGCTGCAATAGATTTGGTGCACAGGCATTTGGTAGCCCAGGAATATGTGGTATACATCACTGTAACACCATGCAGCTGAACAGCTCCCTCTCTCTTCACAGGGTAAGAGAGTTGGTGAGAGACATGGCTTGAACTCAATATGAAAAGAGTTTCCAACAATGGCAGGCCAAAAGAAATACAGTCTTTGTCCCTTTGAATGCACACGTGCAGGTGATAGGAAGCAAAAACCAGCAGTCTATGGCAACTGAAGTTTCTCAGCTCTCCCACATATCAAGAAACACATTTCTTAAGAAAGAAAGAAACAGTAATATAATGCAGAAAAATATAGTGGGACTCTTTCCAATATACCTTGAAATTCTGGTCGCCTGCAGCCAAAGAAAAGATTAATGCATACTGAAAACCAGGTACACAAATGAGCAACTGCTGAGCTCTTACAGGGAAGACAAGACAGATGGGCTTGTTTAGCCTAGCAAAAGAGACAGAGTGCATAAATAAAGGTAGTTGAGAAGGTAAGCATCAGGGAGAGAGAACATTATGCTAAAGAACAATACCAGAACAACAATCTCAGATATAAGAGCAAAAAGTTAGTTTGGAAACCTTGTAAAAGGATTTTAAAGGATCACAGACATGAAAGGATCTACAAGACTCAAGACCCTATGCTAGCCTAATGCACATTTGGATCCTTTATAAAGGATTAGAGTCATGACATCAGTATTCAAACAGCATTGAACTTTCAGAAACAGTTGACAGACACTCAGAAATCAGATTCTTCGTGTGTATATGCCTCGCCACAACTTCAGACACCTCTTTAATCAATGGCATACCAAGAAATGCAGAATATCTTCCTGAAACCTGAAATGTTTCCCTTGGAAGAAAACACATCTCATTTTTTCACCTTTATCATTTTGACACCTATTGCTGGGGAATACTCTTGATTTACAGTAGTGTGGAAAACCACAGAATACACCACTAGTTAAAAGCAGCACCCAGAAATTAGGATAAGCTCAAAGGTGAGAGGGGATCCGAGAGAAGAACTTCAGCATAACGTAGGTAATTCAAGTACTTCAAAGTCCCATAGCAAATCCATCAACTACAGTTTCCCATTTGTAACATTCATTCACATTTCATATCACTTTTTTTTTTTTTTTTTTTTTTTTTTTTACACAACTGTCATCCTGGCCTACAAAGTAGACCATTTAAGTTTCCTGCAATGAAGAAGTAAGATACAAGCAGCAATTCATTGAAATTCTTGGAATATAGAAATTGCATCAAATCTAGAACAAGTCACACAAGATCTGCAACAACTAAAGAACATAAATGGAGAGCTATTTATATAGAACGTTACTTTCTTTCTGCTGTCAACAAGCACTTCTCAGTAGGAAGAAAAGAAAGATTTGAAGCCCTGAAGGGTGAAGGAGGCCAGGAAACAAGGTTTCCCACTCTCATAACAGTATGATGACCAAAAGAAACATGCTGAGCATCACAGCTACCATGTCATCTTTTCTAGTGATGTTTCAGAGTGTCTTCTACAGCTAGGCAACTCAGAAAAAAGGTTCCAATTTTGGTTTTGTTTTTTGAATGCTTACCTAGGGACTCAGAACATCTTCACTCCCACCTCCCAGAATCAGTCTGCAGGAGCATACTTTGGCCTGTTCAGGAAACTACTTGGAAGCATCCCAGGGTATCTGGTCCTGGAGAGAAGATGGATCCAGGAGAACTGGCTCGTTTTCAAGGATCACCTCCTGCAATTTCAAGCCAAGCAGAGGTAGCAGGAAAGCCTACATGGAACTCCATGTAAAATTCAAACATAAAAAGGAAGCACACAGGTAGTAGAACTCAGGTGACCAAGATGATGCAGGAGAAATACAGACACACTGTCCAAGCACACAGGAATGGGGTTAGGAAAGCCAGTCTCTAGCAGGAGTTGAATCTGGGGGTGAAGAGCAAGAAGGGCTTCTGCAAATGTATCAGCAAAACAAAGAAAATGAGGGAAAACTTCAGCCTACTGCTGAACTGGGTGGTGAACCTGGTGTCAAAGGACATGCAGAAGGCTCAAACACTCAAAGTCTTCTCCATTTTGGTCTTTACTGATAAGATTCAACTCCCCTGTCAGTAATCGCAGACCCTTGAAACCAGTGGGGAATCTGGAACAAGGAAGACTTGCCCTGGGTGGGTAGGAGTGGGTTGAGGAATATTTAGGCAGGTGGTAAGGGAGTTGGTCTGTATCATTGCAAGGCCACTCTTGATGGGCCTTATTTTCCAGCAAAGGACTGGGAAAATAAAAAAGAAAGAAAGAAAGAAAGAAAGAAAAAGTAACAAAAGCAAATAGACCTTCAAGAAGGACAAGGGAACCACAGGCCAGGGGAGGTGATAACACAAATAATCCTAGAAAGCATTTCCAAACACACCAAGGACAAGATGATTACTGGGAATAATCAGCATGGAATTTACAAAAAGGAAGCAATGCCCAAACAAACTGATAGTCTTCTCTAATAAAATGACTAGCTTGCTGGATGAAGCAGTAGATGTCTTTTGTTTTAACTCCAGGAAGGCTTTCAACACCATCTTCTATAACATATCCACTGACAAAGTGATCAAGTGCGGACTAAGCAAGTGGACAATAAAGTGGACTGAAAACTGGCTAAACTGTCAGGCTGAAAGGGTTATTATCAGTAGCACGAAGTCCAGCCAACTACTGCTGGTGTATGGTGGAGCAAAATTTTGGGCCAATGATGTTTAACAACCTCATTGACCTGGATTGTGGCACAGAGTACACCTTCAGCAAGTTTGCAGAAAGTAGAAAACTGGGAGTAGCAGCTGATACACCAAACTACAGGAAGAAGTTGTTCACAGAAGTTATGGAGTCATCCATAGAGATGTTTTGAACGTGACTGAATGTGATCCTGGACAAACTGCAGCAGCAAATCTCACTTTGAGTAGGGGGATTGAACAATGTAACCTCCAGAAGTTGTTTCCCAACTCAAACATTTTGTGATATTTAGGCACTGTTAGATCTAAGTTTGTTTATTTCCAAACTCATTCTGAAGAATTGCTTTCATACTGCAGTGTATAAGCTTCATAATCAGCATTATAATGATAGCCGTGTATACAGACCAGCAGTGTATCATCAACACTTTAATAACACAGAACAGCTACAGCAAATTCTCCATACAAAAGCATGGATTTTTCCACAGTAAATTGCAATGTTCGTCTGTGTTACCAAACAGCTAAGGAAAAACTAACACAGTTAAAGAACAGCAAATATTAATCTAAATAACTAGATAGTTTTCAACATTCAAGGATTTGTATGAACTGATGATACTTTATGTGTTGAAACACCAAATATTCTTTCAGATCACTTAAAAGTGAAGGTAAGTTTCTACTATATTAGTAATGCTTTAATATGTGTAGTATTTGTACTTTCTACAAAATCCAGTAAGAATAAGACATTCCCTAGATACTGTAATGAAAATGAAATGTACAAAAGGAAGGTGACCAATATTCACATACAAGCTACTGATCATCTTGGATACCACATAAAACTAGCTCATATTACTTACTGCTCTGCTTCTAGTTAGGAAAACATACATCTTTTACAATTGTAGCATGAGCAATGCATAGAACTGTATGGTGATGTAATAGTAATCTAATATATTCAGATCGAATTATATATACAGATCATAACAAATAATACATAGTCGATAACAGAGATCCACCCCATTTCATTATAAAACCAAGGAAAAGAAAACATACTCATTAATTTAGGGCTGAGCTAGATCCTACCAAAAATGTACCTTCAGTCTTTATGCCAATATCTTAAGGTGCCTTACTGCTGAATATTCAGAATCTAGGCAGCCTCAAAACACTCTATGTGGAAGTGCTAGACTCACATTTCTGGATGCACACAACCATGTGATAGCAAATGTAAAATGGACAAACACAAGACCTGGGTGAGCTGTACAGAGGAGCAGCACGTATTGCACACCTCAAAGCAAGGCTCTACAAGACTTCTCAGAAAGCTATGGTAAAGACACCTCCAAGCAGACAAGAGTCCAGCCATCAGATCTCTTGTTTTGATGACTCAGCCAAATTTCTTGCTACTCACCTCCTGCAGACCACCTTCTTCTCTACTCTACAGAGCTCGTAAGATCATGCAGGTTGCTAAAGGAGTATCAGCAATACTCACATCCTCAAGAAATCTTTCCAGGGAATAAAGTACTGAATACTAGAGACATCTCCTTACTCATCCATCATTCATGACCTGTTCAGAAACCCAGCCTTACTCTGTGCACACTCTGCCTATGGTGGTTTGACTACACCAGTACACAATGGAGAAGCAATTTTCTGACTAGTTGCATGAAGATCAGCACAAATAAGCACACACAAAGCAAATCACACTTTCCAAATTTGGTTCGGGCAGCTTCACAAGAAAGATACTTCCACAAAGAATGCGTGATTAATAAGAAGGCTCATTTCATTTTGATCTGCAAATAGTCCTTACTTCTATCCTTTCAAGAATGAAGACCAGAACTGAATCTGAGTCCTTCCATCAACATCATCATAAAAGTCACAGACAAATTAAGCAGTGAAGGATTTGAACTAGAATGTTCTGCAGTGCAGTCCAGTGCCCTAATTCAGAAATGAGGGTTTGAATGTCAAGTCCATACTTACCACCTTTATAACTCAGCTCTGTACTTTTCAACAGACAAATAAACGCTCGTTATAGTAAAGCAGTCAAAACAATTTATTTTCTCCTCCTCTCAGAATTTTATTAGAATTCTCAAGGAATATTTCTGGGATTTCCACCAACTCAGAAACCTTCTATTTTTCTTTTTACTCTGTTTTTTGAGGAAATCAATTTGTTTCACCTTTCAGCATACAAATGTCACACAACTTCCTATCCAATTTGGCAATAAGCACATCCATTTCCACTCACAGATTGTCAATAGAGCAAATTCTGCTACTGAAGTTAAAATTCAGTGCTTTCAACTGATGTATATGATTGCATTAATAATCTTTTCAGGTCTTATGTAGTTTTAAAGTGATAACATGGGAAGTCACAAATGTGACATCAGAGCAAGAGATTCTGCCTTAGTAGCTAAGGAGTAACTTCGCTTCTAGGCTACAGAAACTAGCTTCAGCTTGCTTGCTTTCACTTTGACCTCATGAAACCTATGGTCCTGTAACACAACAAATCTAGAAGTTCCTAGAAGTCAGAAGTTCTCTCTGTTGGATTTAGCAGCATTTACACAGTGAGAGCCTTGCTTCTACTTTGGTAGAAATTTCCTTCTGCAGACAACAGAAATAATCATAATTTAATAATCTGAACATTAAACCATTTCGCTTCATCTCTTACAAGCCACAGGCCTTAATCCTCATTACCTTATTCTTGCTCTGAATCCATAAGCAACAACTGACTGAGCATCTTCTGGAGAGTTACATGGCAACATTCAGCCATAGCTCCACATTTTTACTGAATGTAAGGGTTGAAGCAAGCAGAAACCTGCTCAGTAGAATAGAACAACTGATATGAAGCTGATTGTATGACAAAGCTGCATAGCTGTTTCCAGAACCTCCACGCTGATTAAAAAAAAAAAAAAAAACACCAAAAAAAACAAAACCAACAAAACTCACATTTCCACAAACAGTTTCAAACAGCTTTTAGAAGACAAGTTCTATCTGTACTTACAGAAGCCACACCTTGTACCCCCTTCAAAGATGAATCCATTTGGGACAGCTCCATATCGACGCAGATCTGAGAGTTTCCATTGCCCCATAACACTAGGAGGAAGGTCTTTTGCAAGGACAAGAATGTCATTGCAGAAATGCAGCGTAGCAGGCCCACTCTCTAGTTTTGTGCCAGGTGCTACAAAAACTTGAAATCTATGAACTATCAAAAAAAAAAAAGGAAGAAAAAACATTACTATAGAAAGCATGAGAAATGTACCATAACTTACATAAGTAATTCTGCACAGCTGTAGTGTGTAGACTGACCCCTACCCACATCACAAAGCAAGGATAGGGATTCTAGCTAGAGCCCACATAGCCCCACGTGAGTAGCTAATGTTTCAAGTTATTAAGTTGTAATGCTACAACTTAATGCTACATTAATCCATCCAAACTCTTACAGAACAAACCCCATATCAAATTAGTCAGTGATCCAGCCTCCTTCCACCCTTGCATCAATACAGGGTTTGCTTTCTGTGTCCTCCTCCAAATAGCCTTTGCCCAGCCTTTCTGAATTGCATGCACACAGACACACAGCACAGTGCCAAGGAGCCCAGAAGTCAAGGCACAAAGAAATAGGCAAGTTCTAACAAGAGGTCTGTCAATGACTCATTTGCAGCCTTTAATAATCTGCTTCACTCCCTTCCACACGTTGCTTTCCTTAACAGTAAAATGAGGAAAATTACATTTTCCCACCTTTGTGACTCTTTTGTGAGCTGATGACGCTAGATGCCCCAGTATATGAATGGATTTGGAAATTAGTCATTGGTAATGTACATTCTCAGATGTGAGTTAACTCTTTATATTTCTCAGTCTAAACTCTGAGCTGGGGAAGACACCTCTCTCATTCAAGTTTATGAAGTTCAGGTTTAAATCCCAACTCCAGTATCCCCTATATTGCAAGGGTCCTTACCTACAGTAGTAGCTGTTCTAGGCTGGCCTGCCATCTTCTCCAGAGTTGGGAGTATTTCAAAGAGTCAAATCTCACAGTATTTCACAGTAGCAATTTAAGTTTGCAACCACCTAATTCTCAAAAAACTATTTTGACCTCCACAACTCCTCCAGTTTCTTTCATCTTGCAACCAGATACACATACACACACAAATCTGTCCCGGCACAAAGAAGCATAAGGACTGCCACATTTTCTGTTGGACTTTCAAGGAAGTATTTATCAGGAAATGTGTAAATGTATATTTTGGTTATCCATTTAATATCATTCAAACAGCTTCCTGCCTATGATATCTCCAGAGTAACTTCCAGGCACTCTCATTTCTTGTAATTATTCTTCCCTACCTCTTGCCAATGCTCCTTCAAGCATCATGAATTTCAACCAAGCCTGAGCCTTGTTTCTTGTTTAAACAGTTGCTATATTAGTTACCATCTTAGCTGTAAGTCAGCTCCTCACCTATGACGTACATTTGCAAAGTTTCCTAAGGCTTCAGCAGAATAAGCCACAAAGTCATTTGAGTGAGATGTGTAAGGAGCCAGAGATAGATCTTTAAGCAATCACAGCTCTACTTACAGTAGTACTGCTAGAGAGCAAGTCAATAGTCACATAATGTTCTCTTCTGGGCAAACAATTACTTTACACAACCTAACAATGATGTAAAATATGAAAGAGATAGCAAAGCCACCCTAACAAATAATATTCAGTAAAAAAATATTTCGTATTGTTTGGACAACTCTGCACAGTTAACTTCAGAGGTACTTTGACAGCAATTAAGCTATAAGAAGCAGAAACATCAGCATTCTTTCTGTCTCATAAATGGAGAACAAAGAACACTTTAACACAAGGGAGTACAAGTTACCAAAGTTGCTGACAATATCTAAGACTTGCAACTCAGATTCCAGAACGATGTTAGGAATCAGCACACCCAAATCTGAACAAAACCAAAATAGAGGCAAAGTCAGGTCTAGACATGAAGGTTTTGCCATATTCTCCTTTCCTGGTAGTTTGTAAACTAAAATTCTCCCTAGGCATCTACTGTTCTAACTTAATCCCTTGAGCTGTCCTAGGAATCACACTCACCTGACCTCTAAAAACAGAAAGAAAACACTGGAAATCCCAGTGAATTCCTTCCATTCTTTGGTCCTCACTCAACAGCATCAACTTGTTCCACTTTTTTTTTTTCCTTCCTGCTTCCCAGACTCTGAGGTCATCTGCCCACAGTCCATTTTCAGCACCCAGCCATATTACTTCTAATGCACACAAAGGCATCCTTATTAGTCTTTAAGAAAGAAACACTAAACAGTCACCAACTCCTGATTATATAGTAACCTCCTCTTTTTTCCTTCTATTTAATCAGGCTAGATTCTATTCTGTTCCCTTACACTTCATTTCTTCACCTCCACCTGCACACTCTCCCCATCTGTCTCTGATCCAGGGCTACCTTCGTCTCATAGACGCTATTCCTACCTTATTCATAGCTTTAATAAATTCCTCACTTCCTTTGAATTTCCTCCCACCACAACCATAACTCTCACATTCAGACCAAGACCAAACATTCTCTTTATCCCAGGAATGAATCAATGCAAAATCATGAAAATCAGACCTCCTCTGTCAAATTCAAATTCTCCTCCAGCTGTCCTACATTTGTCCTCAAGAACAAATCTATGCTGTAGAGAGATCCCAATACTAGTAAAGAAACAGCAGTGGAACACAAAACAGCCACACTGTCAGAGTGTGCTCACTACTCCCTCTACATCTGCCTATCTTGTTCAGGGATCCCCTCCAACCTTTGCCCTTGTGCAAGTAGGCAAGGCAAGATAGCTCCAAGTAATAAATCTGTCTCTCCATTCCTATATCACTACATTTTATTAGTGTAAAATTCTCAGACCATCTTTGCATGTATATAGTGAAAAGTAAGGAGCCCATGGCTACAACAGATGGCAAAGCATATGTAACAAATGATTAAGATAGCTAATGTGTCTTCCACACACCTACCCTCCTTTCCTAGTTATAACTAAACAGACATAAAAGCTATTATGGATTTTCAACATTACCACTCCTTCTTCATCACTATACACTTTGCTAACCAAGAAAAAAAAATAAGATGCATGAGTAGATAGCTGGAAAGACTTGTAACAGTGTTATATTTTATTGAGAGATGTCTCTTCCTGAAAGGGGACACCAGCAACAACATGAATTATCAAGGGCAACATCTGGTAAGCTAACACGCAGCTCAGAAAATTGGGGTTGAACAAGCCAACTTCTAACCTGGGATCTACTTCTCTTAATTCAGGCTCTTTCTGAACCCTGTCATCTAAATCCCCAAGGAAATTGCATTACCAGAAGAAGAATTCTGATCACTTTGCTACAAAGCTACACGCTTTCAGTGGTTAAGTCAAAAACTAAGTTGAGAGCTTTCCTTGTTAGTGACCAATGCTGTAATCACAGCCTACCAGAAGGGACAGTTGCTTTAAGACATACAGGGAAGAGAAGTCTCTTCACTCATATGAGTGAGCCTCTTCCCTAACTATACTTTTTAATTTACATTTTAGTTAGGGCTTTCTTTGATTTTTTCCTGTCAAAAAAAGAGAGTATGAGAAGACAAAGGTTACCTTCCCCCAAACTGTAGCGGATTCGTACATCCCACGCATACATTGTTTCCTTGTTCTCAAATCCTAGCATCACAACTTGAGAAAGACAGATGATTGCAAGGGTGTGATTCAAGCCCTCATAAGAGAGCCCAGGATCCAAGCCACAGATGTCTTCTAAGGTCACGCTGCTTCTCTCCTTGTGCCCTTTCGCTCGTTCAGATTTATCCTTGTACACCAGCATGAGTAAACAGTCTAAAAGAAGCAAAACTGTCAGAGATGATGAGGCAGAACAGAACACAACACGTTTGTACCAAAGCAAAGTACTAAGAGAAGTGCTTCAGACAACTGCAGGGTCAGTCTGATCAAGCCAATAGTAGAACTCAGCTTCCTTCCCCCACCCCACCCAGGTAGGCTGCAGTCCACATTCAGGGAGCAGACATATTTCAACAGTCATCTGCAGACTCAGAAATACGAAGGCAAGAAAAAAGTCTTCCCAATTACTCTGCAAAAACAGTGATTTTTTGTATTGTCTCCCAAGTTTTGAAGGGACTGACTCATTAATTTTGAGCATTAGAAGCTGGAGCACGATAGCCATCCACGTTACAAGTGCTAAGGACCAAGAGGCCATTGTCATCTTTATTTCCATGAGAACATACCGAACTACAAACGAAATTCTTACAGTAGTTCACAGATTACTCAACTACTAAATGGTGAGCAGCCTGCACTGCCAGACATTGTGTCAGCTCAGGTTTCCTAGTGAAATGTTGCACAGTAGCCATGCTCAATAATCATTATGTGCCACACCTCTATTTATTTATTTTTTAAAGCATGTCACCATTTGTTTTTAACTCCTTCCTGGGCATGTTTACTATACAGTAAATAAGCAATGGAAGAACGTAACTCAAGCATCAGGGTGCCCTAGGAAAAGTATGTTTCAAACGAAAACCAAGGGAGCATCCCCTTTCCACCTTTTGCATATAATAACAAGAGCATTCATTTTCACCCTGGTGCCCTTCCTATTGCACAGCACTGGGTTATAACCTGAACTAATGGTACATAGCAAAGCTGCAACATCCGCAGCTGCAGCTGACCTGCGTGCCACCAGGAGGAAACCCCTGTGCACCATTTCATGAATGTTGGGGTGTGGTGCTTCAGCCCTGGCAAGGTGCCCTGCAGCACTCAGCTGGGCAACAGCCTGGCAAAGCTCCAAAGAGGTGAAAAATGACTGAAAGACCCAATGCCTGCTAACCAACGCTCTACATGCCCTCCCAATTGTTTTATTGCACCTGTTAGCAAAGACAGCTGCCACTATGATACTTCTGCGTTCTGTTGTGCAGTTGTGAGTCTGAAGAAAGAACTGCTATGGCATACAGACCAAGTGAAGCAAATCTTGGGGGAGGGGAGCTGCTGGTAGAGCTGACTGATTTTGATAGAATGAAAACAGCATTTTTGAGGAATAACATCATCAGTAAGTTTTCTTTTAGAACTCCCCCACCTTTTCCCTTTACATTTGGTTAGAAATCCAGGCCCACATTGGCATGTCTGGATGTTGACTTTTACAATCTAGAGTTGCCCTCTCATGGAGAGAAGTTCAACAAATGCAGTAACTAAAATAACAACATTTAACTGTAACAACCCAGTACCAAAGATTTGGTCTAAAGAGCAAGAAACATCCGCTCTATCAGCTAGAAAGGGCTCTGGTAATGGGTTCAGAAGCAATGTAGATCCATGTTTGGACAACAGGCAACAATTTGCCCTGGAAATAAATGCTTCTGGGGCCAAATGGTTTTCCCATTAAGAAAAAAAAAATGGGAAACATGAAGCCTACTTTTCCCTCTCCAACATTAAAACATCAACTCTTCATAACATTTTCAGTTCTCCCTTGCAAACCGCGGAACTGAAGTTTTTAATTCAAGATGACATCTTATTTTTAAATTGAAATGCTCCGTGTCAAAACACAGAACAAAAATAACTACAGAGCTCACAATGGCAGCCTTTCACAGCCACCAATCACCCTGAAGAAGAGATTTCTAAAGTAAGCGTTTTAAACGGGAACTAAACTCTCGGCGGTCGTTACGCTTCGGCGGGGTCTCCTTCGATATCCTCTTTCTATTTCTGGCCGCCTGGCTCTCCGCCAGCTGAGCCCGAAAAGAAAATAAATAAGTATCTATGTATTTATTATTTTTCATTACTGTTTTATTTGAAAGAAGGAAAGAGCAACGACGGCTCGTGGAAAACTCCAGCCGAGGGGTCTCCCCCTGCAGCAGCGCACCCGACGGGGTGCCCCGTAAAGAGCTTTTCTCCCTTTCCCCGCGCCCCGCACCCCCTCAGCGGGCTGAGGAGAGGCCCCGCGGCCGCCGGTCTCCCTCCCCCCCCCACACTCCCAGGCACGGGGCCCCCTGCGCCCCGCTCCGCTCTTACCTGCCACCGGGGAGGGCTTGCGCAGCACCAGCCACCTACTCTTCCACTGCAACGAGAGGCAAAAGGACAGCGTTAGCCAGGGCCGGGGGAGGGAAGAGAGGGCTCTGTTCCCCTCGCGAGGAGGGGGCGTCGGTCGCAGACCCCCGGCCCGTGCCCGCCGCGTGGCCGAACCGAAAGGGCACAGGGGAGCTCGGACCTTTTTTCCATCTCTCAACTTGACGTGACCCTCCACCACCACGGAATCCGTCATCTTCAGTCATGATTCCGGACAGCTGCGCCCGGCTCGCTGCTCCCTCCCCGCGCTCTGGCCGAGGGGTCACTTTCAAAATAGCTTTAGTAGGTCCCCGCTGAGGCACAGCGAGCGCGGCGGGCGAGCGGCCAGCGCTGCCCGGCCCTCCCCGGCGCCCCCCGCCCCGCCGCGTAGGGGCCGGGCCGGCTCCGGCTGAGGGGGTCCTCAAAAGTTCCCCGCCGTTTCTGTATTAGCGTATTTTATTGCTTTGTAAGGTTTGTGCTTGTTTTTATTATATAGCTTCTTCAGGGTTTAAGTACAGGCAGGTGAGAACCCGAGCATACACAGCCTGACGAGGGCCGCCCCCGCCGATCTGCTCCGGCCGCGACCCCTTTAGGCGCCGAGCTTTGCGGGCAGCCCGGCTCCTCCAGCGCCCGGGGCCGGAGGGAAAGCCCGGAGCGGATCACCGCTGCCCTCTGTGCCGAGGAGCGGCACCCGGCGGCCAGAATTCATGGAGCTACGCAATAGTCTGAGTTGGAAGGGGCCTTAAAGCCCATCCGTCCCCAGCCCCTGCCGTGGGCTGGGTGCCCCATACCAGCTCAGGCTGCCCAGGGCCCACCCAACCCGGCCCTGAGCACCTCCAGGGATGGGGGGCCCACAGCTCTCTGGGCAGCTGTGCCAGGGCCTCACCGCCCTCTGAGTAAAGAATTTCTTCCTAAATTTCCCATCTTTTAGTTTAAAGCCATCCTCCCTTGTCCTCTCACTGTCAGACCATATAAAAACTCCATTTCCCTCCTGTTTATAAGCTCCCTTCAAGTACTGGAAGACTACACCAAGGTCTCCCTGGATCCTTCCCTTCTCTATTCCTCTTTCAAAAAGTGTGATTACCCCTTCCCTTGGCTCTCAAAGTCATACCCCACCTCTAATAAAAACACTTCCTTTTTTTCCTTTGCAATGCAACTGCCAGGAGATAACAGCCCACTTACCCCAAAACCGGAGCTGCTACAATTAATAGAAAAGGATGTGTTAATTATGTCCTTAAATTCATTTCAATGAGAAATGGACTAATTAGAGTCCATTATTCTAAAAATACTCCTATTGCGTCTTATTTGATGGTAATTAGTCCTTCAGCTTTTTTTTTCCCAACAGCAGCACAGCACATTTTTCTTTCAATAGCACAATGGAAGATTTTTTTTTTTAGATGTTTGCTTTTATTTCTTCTCTTTGAATTGGTCAGTTTGCATGGAATAACCTGTAATTTAATAAAACCATCCTTAAGTGTGTCTCGTAATGAATTGGGGACGTGTTTGTTCAACTGGTTTTGCATTCTAATTCTATTTCAAGTTAAATGTTAGGGAAAGCTATCAAAGAAACTTCCCTGGTAAATTTGAGCTGTACTTCATTTTATCACAAATATCTCTTACTAACCCTGGGTGTTTGCTTGCCACCCCAGACTGGGACTGTGGGTTTAATGTAGTGCTATTCAACACACAGCAGTGCATCAGATCATGACATCACCATCAAATCAATGCAATGCCAATAAAAAAGAAACAAGCCACTTTGAAAGCCACAAATTCAATGTAGTGAATTCAAGTATGACAATTCAATGAAGATTTATCATTTAGGCTAGTAAGTGCAGGAAATAGAAAGTTTACAAGTGAAACAGCCTATGTGTTTTTAAGAATTATTATACTAGCTTTGCTACATACTTCTAGAAACAGCATTCATTTTGAAAACAAGAGTTAAAAATCTCTGCACAAATTGTTTGAAAGGACGTTCTATCACCTTTCTTATTGAACAGCCACCATCTTTATAGCAAGAGAAGACAGAGAATACCTACAACACAAAACTACCAGATTAAAATCTCGAGTAGTGTGGATGGATATCAATTTCAAAGTGAAAACAAAAAGTCATAGAACAGGTATAGATGTTCAGAACAGCATAAGCTTTGTGTTGGAAACTGTTCCAAATGAATCACTTCCAAAGAAAAGTAAATAGTTCCTTCAAGCTGATTTAGTACTTGTCCTTCATCAGTAGGTACAGTTAGTCTTGTTAAACAGTCACATTCATTTCACAGTGTTAAGCAAGCCAGACTCATACTGCAAATGGACAGAAAGGCAAACTCAGACAATAATAGTCTTCAGATTGTTTTGGAATCAGGAACTCAGGACTTTAATCTTAAGGGTTCACAGTATTTATAACTGAAAATCTGATCCAAGCTTTGTGACTCAGGTATTTTTTTTCCACTCTTACACCTGTCTACAGGAAATTTTGCATGACACTTGTATAAAACTGGGAGGACCACCAGCTGAAAGTGATTCTAATGCAGATCTTTTCAGATGCTTCCTGGCACAGAGAAGCATTGTTTCTTTTTCCACCACCTCTCAACCTGTAAAAAACCTATACAACTATTCAAAGGTATAGTTGTAACTATATACACAACACACTAGGAGACAGAGGGTAAATGTTTTTATTTACTATAGAATCACAGCATTGCAGTTTATATCACTTATCTGGATGAGCACTGTTCTTTGTACTTACAGAAATTCAAATTTTGGTTATTCTTCCTTATAAAGTTTATTTTAACTTTAGAGATCATAGAATCATAGAATGGCCTCAGTTGAAAAGGACCACAATGATCGTTGAGTTTCAACCCCTCTGCTATGTGCAGGGTCGCCAACCACCAGACCAGGCTGCCCAGAGCCACATCCAGCCTGGCCTTGAGTGCCTCCAGGGATGGGGCATCCACAACCTCCTTGGGCAACCTGTTCCAGTGTGTCACCACCCTCTGAGTGAAAAACTTCCTCCTAATATCTAACCGAAGCCTCCCCTGTCTCAGTTTAAAACTGTTCCACCTTGTCCTACCACTATCCACACTCATAAACAGTCATTGCCCCTCCTGTTTATATGCTCCCTTCAAGTATTGGAAAGTCACAATGAGGTCTCCCTGGAGCCTTCACCAATCTAAACAAGCCCAGTTCCCTCAACCTTTCCTCACAGGAGAGGTGCTCCAGCCCTCTGATCATCTCACTGGCCCTCCTCTGGACCTGCTCCAAGAGCTCCACGTCCTTCCTGTACTGGGGGCCCCAGGCCTGGACCCAGTACTCCAGATGGGGCCTCACATAAGCTCCGTAGAGGGGAACAATCACCTCCCTCTCCCTGCTGGCCACCCCTTTTTAATGAAGCACAGAACACAGTTGGCCTTCCGGGCTGCAAGTGCACACTGCTGGCTCATGTCCAGCTTCTCATCTACCAGGACCCCCAAGTCCTTCTCTGCAGGGCTGCTCACAAGGGGTTCTTCTCCTAGTCTGTATAAACACCTGGGATTGCCTTGGTTCAAGTGCAGCACCCTGCCCTTGGCCTTATTGAACCTCATTAGGTTCACATGGGCCCACTTCCCCAGCCTGTCCAGGTCCCTCTGGATGGCTTCCCTTCCTTCCAATGTATTGACTGCACCACTCAGCTTGGTGTCACCCACAAACTTGCTGAGGGTGCACTCGATGCCATCACGTATGTCACTGATGAAGATGCTGAAGAGCACCAGTCCCAAGACCGACCCCTGAGGTACACCGCTTGTGACCGGCCTCCACCCTGACACAGACCCATTGATCCTGACACAGACCCTTTGGCTGCATCCAGCCAAACAATTCCTAACCCACAGAACAGTCCATCCTTCAAATCCATACCTCTCCAAATTAGAGAGAAAGGTGTGGTGAAGGACCATGTCATTCACCGTGACTAAGAAATCCATGAGGACACTGGCAGTATTATAAAACAAAACACTTATCTGAGTATCCAAGCACCAAGTATCCAAGTTTATATTTCTATATCTTAAGGAATAGCTTTGCTTGAAACACCTAAAACTTTCACTATTAAAGAAGAAAAACATATCACGTCAGTACTTCCGGATGTACACATCTGATATCACTAAAGGTCCCTGTACTAAGAAAGTTGGAATTTTTTCTTCTTTTTGAGACTAGACCTGTTCTATGCTGAAACATTTTCAGCGTTTTTGCTAACACAGCCAACTACACAGCTGCATATTGTAATAATTCCTTTGACCATATCAACAAGGCATGTGGTTTATGATTACCACTGATTCCCAAGCAAAATGTCAAGCTGCTCCACCAACCATGCAAGTTTAAATACCTAATAGAACCCTCCTTTTTCTGTATTATCTAAACAGTTAAATAACCTGTTGTTGAACAATCATATCTACCAACTTTAACATTTTTTCAGCAATAAGCTTTGTGCTTTCAGCAGGTGTTGCATTAACTTTGCTGGAAAATTGCACACCAAATTCAGCAGAGCTCTGAAGCATGTTCCTATTTCTATTTTTATTGCAACATAAAAATATGCTTACATGTTTTGAATCAAACCCTAAATACTCTGTTTTCTTCCCAGAAGTAGTTTACTGTAGTTAGCTGAGGAGCATCTTCACCTATATTACTCTGCTGACATCTTTCAACCTGAACTTTAAAGAAATCACTTCTGAAGGAAAGATAATTTTCTTTTTGGTGTTCCTCCTTTTTATTTTGTTAACTTATCTGAAAATACAAGGTCAACATTGTTACAGGTTGTTTTAGGGGATGACAGCTCCACCAGAAACTTTTAAATAATTATTTTCACATAATCCACCAAAAGATAATGTCAGTACACTCAGTCTCGACGTATTAGTTCTATTAAGCCAAATAAAGACAATCTCATACAACGAGCTATCCACAGCCCTAAAACTGCAGCTCAGAGTTACTGATATCAGAGGGATGAAGACTATTTTTAGTGGTCTGGTTTGGAATTTCTAAGAATTATCACAATAATTTTCATACTAACTTATAATAAAATATTTATGCCACTTTAATGAAACCAAAAGCTGGACCCTGCTTGAAATATCATAGTTAAATGTTCAAGTAGTTTTTCGAGGGGCTATTCTCTCATTAATCCAATTTACATAGTTTGTTACTCTTGTATATACTCCAGGCTTGTTGACTCTGCCACAGCCATCTCCCCAGCTGATGACTCCATAAAGGTAAGAGATTTCATTTTTCTCACAGGCCAGAGGTCCACCAGAATCTCCCTGTGTTAAAAGTAAGGAAAGATTATTTAATTTGACAGAAAATCATTGGAAAAACAGTTTACATGTAAGATTCAGACTTAAAAAACAAAAACAAAAACCAAATATGGAAGTAATTGTCCGCTGAAGTTTAATTGTAGGAGACTTTAATTTATCATACATTGAATATGATGGGTTTGGTTTGTTGGTTTTTATTTTTAATGCCACATTAAACAGGAGTACCAAAATATCAGATATTCTTTGGAAGTGCTTTTGAAACTCTTCTGGATTCAGACATATACTGAAGAGTATGAATGACTGGCGTCTCTTTCAGTGGGAATAAGTAAGTCTTTGACATTTACTCTACACCGTACTGTAGGCTTTGTATGGATTGCAGTTTATTGCAGCCATCAGAGATTATAAAAATTGTCCAAGAAAGGTGTTGCACACATACACATTTTCTCCCATGACTTTGTGATGCTATAATTTTGTAGTGAATACCCAGTTTTGCATCTGTTGAATTTAACTACTTGGTACCCCGGAAAGAAGCCACCCTTCCAGTTATCCGAGACTAAGCAGAAAGAGATTTTTTCCTGTTTTAAAAAGAAAATTCTTTTCAGATCAAAGTTGGAAGGAAACTTGTTGCCCTTATAAGATTTCTGTGATAAATGAAGTCTTGCACCTGAGATTAATTTACTTTCTTAGAACCTTGTTTACATCTGCACATTTCATCTCAGTGACTGTAACTTTGGTATCAATGCACTGTTGTTTCTCAGACCATGCAACTCTCTTCAGAACATTTGTCTTTGTGCTGTCCCTTTCTTCATCCCTCCACTTTCTTCTTTCTCTTTGGACATGTTAATGATACCTATAGGAGTTCCAGCACACAGTATACATGATATTCTTTGCTTTACAGACTGTCATTGCCAAGTATCAGCCATGTGCTGCATGTTACCAAAAATTTTTCTAATAGAGCATAACCCCATCAAATGAACTGCAGATAAAATCTGAAGGTTTATCTAAGAAATAACCTGAACCTTAGTTTCACACACGTGTCATCTGTCCCCACAGCAACTCCATACCCTTTATTCATGGGCCAGGGTGTGACATAACTCAAAAAGAGACAAAATCTAGCAAGAATTTGAAGCTCTCCCATGAAGAATGGAAGTCATGAAACTTTTTCTAATGGACGGTTACAGTTAAAACCCATCCACTGTAATAACCTCAGAACTTTTCTCCTCCAAACCCAATGTTGTTCCCCACCTCCTACACAGGTATTCTTATTTCCTTTTATTGGGAGGCAGCAGCTTGATGATTAGGTTTATCTGCCAGCTAGCCAGCAAGCCCTTGCCATCACAGTACTGTCTCACTCAGCCAGCAGCTCAGGCAGCTTCCCACTACTGTGTAGCCCCTGGCTTTTTATAAAGGTAAGAGAAATATAACACCCTGAAGGGTTGTTGTTGGTGGTGGTGGTGATTTTGGGGTTTTTTTTTTGCTCCTTTGTAAAATCTAATTGACATTAACACATTAAAAAAAACCAAACAGTGCAGTCACATAAGTACACATATATATATATATATATTTTTGAACCTTTCTTTTCTTTAGGATGACTGTAATGTCAAAAGTAAGCACTGTAACATTTCTTCTAATTATACACATTTATATTCTTTGTCTGGAGATGACTCACAACATTACCTGACAAGCATCAGATTTGCTGTCAAAGTAGCCAGCACAGAACATATTTTCACTGATTTCTGTTCCATAAATTTCAGGGCTTCTGCACTTTTCCTCAGGAATAAGTGGAATCAATGTTTCTTGCAGTACATCTGAGTATCCAGTTATATCTTTAAAAAAATTCCCAGAGAGGAAAAAAGTAATTTTTACAAAATGCAAATAGTATAATATGTAATCTCAACACAAGACAGATATAACATAAAAACAAACTTAGCACGTCATGTGTTATCTTCAAAAGATAACAACTATTCTTAGTGATCAGATCATTTCCTAATTCTGCAGTCAGAGTCCACGTCCACTAAAAATAGCAGTATTCCATGCCCAAGCATCAGTTCACTTCAGCTTGTTTCCTTTCCGAGGGGCCATGAACACTTCTCCAGCATTCTTGTTTCCTCTTTCCTGATGTGATTTTAAATAATAATTTTATAATACTGCCAGCGTCCTCATGGATTTCTTAGTCACGGTGAATGACATGGTCCTTCACCACACCCTTCTCTCTAATCTGGAGAGGTATGGATTTGAAGGATGGACTGTTCTGTGGATTAGGAATTGTTTAGCTGGATGCAGCCAAAGGGCTGTGATCAATGGGTCTGTGTCAGGGTGGAGGCCGGTCACAAGCGGTGTACCTCAGGGGTCGGTCTTGGGATGGGTATTCTTCAACATCTTCATCAGTGACATACATGATGGCATCGAGTGCACCCTCAGCAAGTTTGCGGGTGACACCAAGCTGAGTGGTGCAGTCAATACATTGGAAGGAAGGGAAGCCATCCAGAGGGACCTGCACTCCACAACCTTCTGAAGGGAGGTTGCAATGAGGAGGGTTTTGGCCTCTTCTCCCAGGCAACAAACAGGACCTGAGGAAATGGCCACATGTTGTGCCAGAGGAGATTTAGATTAGACATAAGGAAAAACTTTTTCTCTCAGAGAGTGGTCAGGCACTGGAATGGCCTGCCCAGGGAGGTGGTGGAGTCGCCATCCCTGTCAGTGTTCAAGAGGCGTCTGGATGAGGAGCTATGAGATATGGTTTAGTGGCTTGTGGTAGCAACGGTAATGGGAGGATGGTTGGACTAGATGATCTTGTAGGTCCTTTCCAACCTTGTGATTCTATGATTCTAAATCATAAATTTGTTAAAGGCTGTAGAAACACTTTTTTTTCTTTAAATCACGGAGTTAGATTAGGACAACCTTTGCTCATACCGAGTTTCTAATGAATATGAGGAGGACAGGTCTCCAACTTCCTTCACCTATCTATGCAGATCTCTGCTATTTCCTCATCAAGGCATCATGGCCATATCTCACAATCCTGAAATTCCTCATCTCAAAGGATGAGAAAGATGAAGCATTTCGTTTTTGCTTTTCTTAAACTGAATGTAAGCACTTACTAGCCCAAAGCCCCTCCAGCTTTTTCCAGTAGATATTTCCAAGGTTTCCTGCCTGGTGAAGCTAAAGATTGCCTCCAACACAGACCAGTAAACTGATTGTGTTTGGTTTGCAGTCTTTAATATCTACCTTGAGAAACCTGGAGTAGGATTCACTTAACAGTTCTTGGCATCTACAGCTAAGCTACTTGCTCCAGGCTCCCATCATTCCACTAATTCCTTGTTCATGTGAACCACTCACCGAATTTCAGGGACTATTAAGAGGGCTTGGAATGACTATTTCAGATGTAAATAATAGAAACATCTAAAGGAAGGTAATTTCATCAGAAGTCCCTCGGAAAATATTTTACAGAACTACCAGTTGTGCAACATATCCTTGAGCATTTTGTTCAGTTTTCATCAGTGTTTTCCACAGATACCACCTCTGTCATTTCACTTACTCTCGTGTTTGTGTCCCCATCCAGAAATCTGACATTTGAACTCATCGGGGAAAACTGTGTTAGTTTCTGGCAGGCAGATGGGCTGAACAAACTGGGATTTGACGGCACAACGTTGGCCATTCTTCTTCAGCTTAATCAAGGCTGCAGAATAGAGAATACAGTAGGAATAAAGTGTCTGTTCTCTTTTTTTGATAGGATTGGCAGCAGTGGGTCTCAAATACAGCTTTAATTATCCCCTAAGCCTCTCTTAATTAAGATATTTCAATCAAAGACAGACAGACTCATCTCAACAGCACCTGATTTCACATTAAATTGAATGCTGAAATATTCACCTACCTCTCTTGTGGGAATATTTATTTTATGCCTCACTCACTGAGCAGATTTTTCTTCACTGCTTTTGTAGAGAAGGGGAAAGACAGAAAATACATGTCTCCTCCCACCCTAAAGTTAAATAGCAGTGACATATCCACAACTTTCAGCTGAAATAAGTGGGATGTGCAAGCGCTCGCTGCTTCTGAAAGTCTGGCCACCTGCCTAATTCCATTTTGATTTTAAAAAAATTAATTACTGCAAGAGCTGATGTATTTCATCCTCTTTGTTATCACTGAGTTCAGCAAAATTCAAATTTTTGAAAACTAAGGAATAGAAAATTAGGCTATTTCAAAACCAAGCTTCTGAAAGCTGCTGAGAATTATGCAGCCCACACAACTTTTTCTCTCCCCTCATGAAGCTGAAAACAGCATAAATATGAGTCTGTGCAACATTGTGAGTTCAACAGTGAAAGCGGACACCAAAAGTAGCAGAAGCTTTGCTTCTCCTGTAGCAAACCTTCTGTGATGAGCCATAGGTTGAGGTTGTGTTTGGTGTAACAAGAGCAGTGTGCTGGGTTTGAGCACACCACTCAAAGAGAATAGAGCTGAGGTATTGTGGGTATACCTATTAAAACTTCATATCACAGCTTTCATAAGCTGAGGATTTTCTAAACACAGCTGTGTAGAAAGCAAGAAATCCCATTGGATAATCTCATTTCTCTATGGACTACAATTTTTGGCTATTGTGGAATATGTAACAGTATCTCACAGGCCAATGAGTCCACACAGATTGCTCCAATATTGAGCAGAACGGCCTTCCTCACCTTCCTCTTCTCCCCCACCAATTCTGCTTGTTTCTAAATCCCCCATACTTTCTATCAAACATTCATGTGGTAGCTTGGTTACTTTTAAAATGCATTTTCAGCACCAAATAAATCTTCTGCTGCATCAGCAGAAGTCACATGCCCACAGGTCTTTCCCCCAAGTTTCTGCCTGCTTGTTCTTTTGCAGTGGGGCACATCTTAGAAACTCCGTCTCCAGATGACCCTAAATTTGGACATTGCATGTGATGCATGCCAAATTTCAGAGTAATCCAAAAAGTTTGGGGATCCCAAACTGTAAACTGTGATTTACAGCAGGATATTTCAGAGCAGAGCAATGCCCCATAACAAGTTCATCTCTGGGTATGCTCTGACGGAGTTCCCACCAACACAAAATCTAAGTACTTTTTGCTACACAGTGGAAAATATTCACCATCTGGGAGCAAAAAAGCCAGTACATTCCTGACCTAAGTTATCCCTGATGCCAGACTATTAAACAGTTTCATAGACAAAGTGCTCACACAGATTAATGCCCCAGGGAGACATGCCAACTTCCATAAAAGCAGATTAGAAGGTAAGAAGTTTCTCTTCTATTGTCATTCTGACTAACATTATAAGGTCAATCAGAAGGGCATTTAACTTTTGACTAATAAGACAGTTGATTTTTAAATTTCTCTCCTTAGTGTAAAGAATGATTCTTAGTAACATCGATTTTTCAGAGCAGATAGGGCTATTATATTCATCTAGTCAGATGCTCTATACAGTACAGACAATAAAATTTTACCAGGTAATTCCTGCATCAAGCCCACAGTTTCTAGTATGGTTGAAAAAATGCATAATCACATGAAGACTTGAAGTGATGATGAATCTGCCATACATCAAGGTAAATTGCTCCGAAGGCTAATTACCATAATTATTTAAAATTCACAATTTATTTCTTATCTGAATTTGTCTAGCTTTCAGATGCTCTTATTTTCCTGGTAGAGATAAGAACACTCTGTTCTCAAAAGCATCTCTTAATGTCTATTATTTTTCCCCTAAGAAAGCAGTTTTCAACACATCAGCTGAACTTAGAACTAAGTCAACTAAACAGGAAATAAAACTGCAAGAAAAATACTCACCAATATCATGTTCAGTAGGGCTGAACACTGAATACTGAGGATATAAGATGTATTTCTCTATTTCAAATGTTTGCGTTACATCAGTCGTTCTATTAAAGAAGTGCTGACCAAGAACAACTTTAATAGAGGATTTATGAGGACTGTAATACAAAAGAGAAAACAAACAATTCTGTATTTAGAAACACAGATGAAAACCACTTTCCAATGGCTGTGTGCACCATTAACTGTTAATAAATTCAGATCCACAGCCGGCCCATTATTTACCTTACATTCTCATAATGCCTTCACCTGTCTCCCAGCCTTCTTACCTACTGTGGGCTAGGAGAAAGCTGACTAAAGTTATAGTGAGTTCCATGCTCTGTGGACCACTGTTAACCTAATTAAAGGCTGTTCCCTCTTGACAGAATTACACCCACAGAATCACAGAATCATTGGGTTAAAAGAGATCCTAAAGATCACCTAGTTCCAATCCCCAGCCATGGGCAGGGACATCCCTTACTAGATCAAGTTGCCCCAGGCCTCATCCAACCTGGCCTTGAATACTTCCAGGGATGGGACATTGACAGCTTTGCTGGGCAGCCTGTACCAGTGCTTCACGACCCTCATATTGAAGAATTTCTTTTGAATATTGAATCTAATCTTTTAGTTAAAAACCATTACCCCTTGCCTTATCGTTATACTCCTTGATAAAGAGTCCCTTCTCCAGCTGTTCTGTAGGCCCCTTTTAGGTCCTGGAAGGACACCATGAGGTCTCCCTGGATCCAGACTCTTCTCCAGTCTAAACAACCCTAGTTCAGCCTGTCCCCGTAAGAGAGGACAGAGAGTTGGGAAGAAAGGGAAACTTGGGAATAATCAGGAAGAACTTGGAAAGAATAATTTCTCTAGCTTTGAAAGCAATAGAATTCAAATTTCAATCTTGCTTTTTTCAATGCTTTAAAACCAACTTGATTTCCATGTGCCTAAGTCTGCAGTAAGTTGAGCTCATGAGTCCCCTTAACTTGGAAGAGCTCAGATGTTTAGTTATCTGGTACAGGAGCAGAAAACACCAATCATGCATCATGCACAGATCCAGAGTGGTCAGTACCATTACAGAGTTTCCCCAACTGTAATTCCATGCATTACTGGTGGCTGTCAGATATAAAAGCACTGCAAATTCTGCTCTGAGCACAAAACAATCATAAACAGTAGTGTACTTGATGGAGAGAGATTCTGACTAATTGAAGCACAGAAAACAGGCAGCTACCCTAAACAATTACTATGTGCGTGGTTAACAGACCTTAAACTTTACTTTTTTTGAAACTGGAAAGCAAGAATATATATATATATATATATATATATTCTTCAATCAATATGTAAGGCCAGGATTTTCTCAACATCCTTATGGAAGTATACTAGCCCCTCTGAAAATCAGATTTTGAGAACATGAAACAGAGTGGAAGCTCATTTCCCAGGATAGTATTTTAAAAAGATTTTAAAAGCACTAAATAGTTTAACTGTGACATACAGATGATTCATTGAGGAGAAGAAATAAAAAGGGAGAGGCTGCAGAACAGGAAAAGAAGAAAAAAACTACCAAGTTAGCTCCACAAGGATCTATTGTCGCCTAGTGGAAAGCAGTTGAAATTGTGGGTAACTTAGAAGTACTAAACATACAGAACAGTGCAAATTACAATGCAGTAATTATGGAAAATCTGTATGTAACAAACCACCAGCTGGAAGTGGGTGGAAATGTCCTGAATAGCTGCCAAAGTTAGTAGCTATTTCACAACATTTGAAAAACAAATGCGTTGTGGCTCGAGCTGCAAATGCTTCAGTACAGCATTCACAACAGTATTATTAGGTCTACAAGCTATCAGTGTATGCATTCTGGCACAAGGTTTTCTGTTTCTCTTGGCTCCTTTACTATGCAGAGGAACAATTTGTATGAAATGATGTAATATTTTTACCATCTACATGATCAAACTGAAATCAGAAAAAGTGTTCAGCATTTGTGGAAAATTAAGTATTTAGAATAAAGTAAGGGCATCCTATAGACAATCATTTCCCTGGTGACCTGCAGCTGGAGGCCAAAAAAAGAATTGTTTTTTTTTTAAATCACCACTTGACTCTTTCAACCTTTCTGAACAAAAACATAGCAGTGAACATAGTCATCTCTGTTACACCTCAAAGCAGGCACACACTTGCAAAAAGGTAGCTGAGAAAATAAACACTTATATCCACCTGCAGATACCTGCACATTCAAGTTCTCATTCCATGTCCTCCCATCCTGACACCCAGCACAACCTTACTCCTGTTGGCCCACTGAGCATCTTTGTGTCTCCTCAAGGAAAACAGGACTCCATGCTATGTGTTGGCTCGTGTGCTGCACTCAGATTACCAGCAACTCCATTTGAAAATGATTGTCATTTTGTAATCTCGTCTTCCTTCTCACTTGTTTCAATTCAGGTTTGTTGTGACTCATAAGAACATGATGCCAGAGAGGAGGGGACCTACCGTCACACCTATGGCTGTGAGTTTACCTGTTAGCAAAGCAGTGTGCTGCTGACACAACCCAGCAAGTCTGAATAAGAGATCCAGCACAGAAACTTTCTCCAATATATATAGCTGCTGTCCAGGGATGAGATCCAGGCAAAGATGAAGAACCTCCAATAATCCTAGGTCTCACAAAACTTCTTTTTTTATGTCTTCTCCCACATGGCCTTCTGGCAACTGCAAAAGTGTCAATATCTTCTGGAACTGGTGGCCTCCTTTCCCTGCTTGCTAAGATATAAAGGTAAATGGCATCAGACTGCAAATCATGTGTTTCTAAGGTCATGTCATCATGTTTGGATTCTGGACTGAGCTTGGCAATTCTAATTGGACTAATATGCTTGTGTTAATGTCATCAATCAAAAGTATTGGAACCAAAAATGGAGAATGGAAGGACCACATGATTAACTGACTTTTCAAATTGAAGCTCTGTTCTAAAGGTCAGCTTTAATATTAACAACAGTTTAATATTAATTTAGAGGAGGAGCGCTATCTTGTTTTCAGAATTATATACTGTGTCATATGACTCCAGTCCTCTATTTGCCCACAGGGACCAGTCATCTCCTGAGCCTGCTTCACTGAGCAATGACAATTTGTTAAAAAGCATTATTTATTTCTGATGCCTTTCATGTTTCAGCAGAAAGTGTGCTCGTATTGGAATGACTGTAGTCGAAAGCAGCAGTATGACACTGCTGATTGATAATATTGCCTGACAAAAATCACCAGTCATATCACAACTCCAAAAAGAAAAGAAAAGCAAAATAAGCTTGTTGTCACTTGATTTACTGCAAACAGTAAAACATTCAGTATTCCTGGGAATAGTAGAACATTCAAAATGATACAGTGAAAGCTTTTTCTAGTGTCAATAAATCTTTCTTCATTAATTCATAGGATGGATTTTAAGAGTTATTTTACATACCACAAGATGGAATGTTACAGTATTCCCAAGACAAACTGTTGTCCTTCATGATGTAACACCATGGCTTCTCATCTTCATCTGGATTTCTAATGAATTCACAGGAGAATAAATTAAATTCATTAACCACACTGTTATTCCAAGCTTCCCAGATGTTTTCTGCTTTTTCCTATTGCACCATGCAAAGGACTGATAGGATTGTTTGTTTTGGAGCCATCTGAGAAGAATTTGCTAACATCTAAATGGGTGAGTAGGGATCCCCTCAGTAGGGAACTTTATGCTTAAAGCTAGCCAAAAATAAAGCTCATTAGGACCTAAAATGCAGAAACATGACTAAACATCTGTAGAATTTTCCTGCAAGTATTCAGATGCATGAGCATGTTCACTTGGTTTAAATACAGCCTACACTGAAGTGCTACAACAGATATTAGCTGAGCTATTTTCAGGACTGAGTCCCATGGGAGAGATTCCTCTTTTAGATTATTTTTTTTAAGTGAGGAAATTCCACCACAGGTAGATTCATAGAAAATCCATAACAAGAATAGCTAGCAAAAGCTAATTTGAGATACTCAAGTTCATATTCCCTGGAGAGAATCTGAGGAAATGAGAGACTACTTCAAGAAAATATTACATTCCTCAAAAGGCAATATTAGAATCAAGTTAGTCTTTTATTACTCTGATATTAGACGACTTTGGTGTTGATCCCATTATGATTTCTCTGTGGTACAGCAGAATTGCCTTTATCTGTGCTGCACAAGTAACCCGAAATTTGACCAGTTTAGTCCTCCAAGAGTATAGAACTTTGAAGATTCAGAAAGATCTTGAGTAGGCCAATAAAAATAGACAAGATAATTCAGGACTTTGGATAAACAGTAATTCTAATTTCAGTTGGATTTATCAAAAGTATTATGTGTTATTTTAAGATTCTTCAATATTTTTTTTAATCTGACTGCTATTCAAAAAAGATTAAAGCACTTTAAGATTTTCAGAACTGAAGAAGCAACACAGGTTGAGTCATCTTCCACCAACGTTTCTAAATTAGACTATTTGAAGAAGAAGATATCTGAAAGATTATATAGTACAGCAGAGATATCCCCAGAAATTATAACAAGCTGACAAAAAAGTGAAAAGCTTTTTTCTCAGCTTTACAGAACATTAACACATCAGCTCCTATACTGTTTTATTATTTGCATTTGAAATCTGCAAGTGAATATTGTGCTTAAATGAAGCAAATTGAAGGGATCAGGATTTATCAAAGCACAAAATACATGCCCAATAAATTGCCATGGTGTACTGGGACACCATAAATTTCATACTTAAGTGTTCGAATCCATACCAAGCCTTTGAAAGCAAGCCAATTTGGATTTGGCAGGGAGGAGGGGAAAATAGTAATTGTTTGCTAGTTTGTTTTTGATAGAGAAGAAAAGCTACTTTGAGCATGCATGCATGCTTTTTATCAACAAACAATTTGACAGCAGTTCATGGAGAAGTACCTAAGATTATCAGTTTTAGGATGGCCCCTAATAGAAACATTTATTCTATTTATAGATATCCTTTGACCTCATGAGGAACTCAGAGACAAGGGGAACATAAAGTGACAGGAAAAAGCCATAAAAGGTTTCATTAGAACCGAATGCAAAACTTGAACGTTTATCATACGTGTGGTTTGATCAAAGTTGAAATGCCAAAATTTGATTTCGCAGCCATTTTTCTTTTAAAGAAATTTGACATCCCATCACATTTAAAAGTGGCTTTGATTTTTTCCACTTTTAAAATATTTTCTTTTGTATTAAAAATTCCACAATATCATAATTTGAAGTAAATGCATTATGCAAATTTAATGGTTAACTTCTTTCTCCTTTTGGGTAGCCATTTTTGAGCAATGTATATATTTTTTTCTAAGGTCTCATTAAAAAAATCCAGGAAAAAAAGCATCAGAATTTTTTAACATGAGATTGTATCTGAGATTCTTGGCTGAACCACATTTGATCCATACAACCTCCCAGATCTTGTCTTCTAGAAACTTTTACCTCCTGTGTCAGGCTGCTAAGCCAGCCCAGCTTTTCCAAGGCAAAGGTGGCATCTGCTTTGATATTCCTGCCCCTTCTCACTTCCAAATCTGTTCCCACAATATACCCATCCACCTCTTGTTTTATAATCACAGGGCAAACTTCCTCACCTGCAGTAAGGGAAGGGCCCCAAGCCTAGCTGTACTGCTTTCTCAACGCTGTCAACATGAAGCTCCCGGTAGAGTAAGTCTGAATTCCAAGGCAAGCAGCTATGTCCAGAAATGGTCGTATTGGCTGTACCTCTGTACTCAGTGCCATTGCCACGATAGCAGTGATGATTAGGAACTGTAGAGGAGTAGATTTTGTGCTAATTATTTCTTAAATACTTGTTTTGCAGCTGAGGTGATGAGAGGCAGTGGGCCCAACTCTGTAGTGCCTTTTGCCTTTCAGAAGAATTTGTGTTGTGTTTTTTTTTCAAATGAGGAGTTTTAGCTTTAAAAAAGCAGTTAAAACTTCTAAAACAGCATCGTTTTACATATGCATAAAAAACTACTACACAGGCAGAGAATTAGACCTAATATGTTTGTTGCATATGGAGGATATTAGTCAGCAATCTACAGTGAAGTCAACAATATGGCTGGGAATAATCTTGTCTAATTTTAGAAACAGCTGAGCTCATCAATGGAGACTCCCATTTTAGTCAATTAAGAGAAACAGGCATTGCTAGCACCAAACTGATCTAGCCTGTTTGAGATGACTTTTTTCAAGGTGAAGATGAATCTTGACATATACTCTTGACTATGTTGACTGAATCTCATTTGACAATAAAGGGAGTATAAGCCAGCAACCTCAGATAGCTGCCTGTGATGTAAACTAGTGAAAACAATCCTGCCCTGCCAGTGAGCACTTAGAAGGATTGATTTTTGGATTTTCTCTTCATGGCCTTATACATATCCATATAGATATACTTACCTTACCCTCATGTGTATATATACGTAGATACTTATTGCAAGCACCAGTTTTTCAAACATGAAACAAGTAGGCTGAATTTTCATATTCAAACTCCATTTCTTTGTCACCTGCACACAGGATATTTCTTCAGATAGGTCTGACACACTCAGCTGCCAAGATCTATCAACAGCACATACCAGCGTTCTGGATGAAAAGTATATGGAGATGCATTTCTATGCAAATAGCTACACTGAGCAGAAAGTCTACACCTCAAAACATGGCTCAGAGTACTGCAAAGGAAATACAAAACCATCTAATGTACAAAGAGGATTAATCGTGACCAAGCCTCAGAGGGTTTCTTATCCCAGCTACGCCAGTATGACTTATTCTTGACATTTGCAAGACTGGTGGAATCTTCTAAACTTATAAACAAACTGAAATATATAGCATCATGGTATTGCTTGAGTGTTGAAAAACACACTGCGAGGATAATCAATCACAGCATACAATGTGGGCAACCACGATCAAATATCTGTTATTTTGACAGAACCTGGTGACACACGAACCAGAGTGTAAAAAGCAGCACTGAAATGGTGAACTGCAACAGGGAACTGCTGATGTCAATTATCCTTACAAGTCATCAGTACAGCAACAGCCCTCAAAACCACAAGCAAGCATATGGCATAAATATGGGAGCTGGGGGTCAAGAAGTTTGATGTAAGACTTAAACATGAGTTAGCAGAGAAATATGTAGTTTGCAAAATCAGCTTTGTATCTTGGCCTGGCAGACACACCAGAGCTAGTGAGACTGCAATTCCTCCTCCCCACCACTCCTTAAATCAAAGTACTTTTATTTCAATAACTGAGAATATTACATTAAATCAGATAAATATTTTAACAACCATAATCTCCAATCTCACAGAATAGATTTTGTTTTCCATTTGTATTGCTAGCAATAGTAACCACTCCTTGGCAACCCTGCCATTTATTTTCTGGGCAAGATGCAAGTTAAGATGCTTTGTTTGCCTGAAACTGTCATGAAAATGCCACCATCATTCTGCACACAAACTTCTTTCACTTATGTAGGGAAATGCCAGGTGCTGTTTTTATTTGTAGTGTATTCATTACATTCAGAAATGATTTAGAGTTGCCTGCTTTTATGAGGATGAAACAAGATTCTGTTTTGCTGCAGAACTAGGGCCATATTCTGCAACCCTTATGGTTTGGACATCTTGCAGATGGTGTTTACAAGTTGTGCTCAACCTTGTCAGGCTAAAAATCCAATGCACCTCTGTTTTTGTATGTCTGCCAGTCATCACTAAAGCTGCTAAAAGATTATAATTAGAACAATTTGGCCCCTTTCTAAATCATCTGCCACGTTTTCTTCTCCAAGAAGTTTGCATTACATATTGCACTTGTTGCAAGGAACAGTAATATCTCTTAGCCTGTTTTTTGTTTGTTTGTTTTTTGTTTTCTAAGAGATATTTTTGGCACAAGAGTAAAGTAACTTTATCTCACATCTTCTGGAGAGGCATCTGGGTTGATAGAGTTGTTGTTTCCTCACTTTACTGGCTTGCATTACTACCATGGCACCCTCATCGCAGCTATTAAAGAGCATCTCATGAAGAATATAAGGCCAGCAAGAAATATACCCAAAATCTAATAAATCTTTTCTCTATAATTCAGGAAAAATAACTCTCAAAAAAAATTCCCAGGAACTACAGCAGCCCTACAGATCTTTCTCCTTTTTTTTTTTTCTTTAACCATTGCAGCACTGAAAAATCTCCTTTTCCTCTCTCACAAGCAGAGTGTAGGTGGTCTGCTTTCAGCCTTTCCTAATGGATTGCTCTGACTGGAAATTGTTCACTCTGATTTCTTCAAAGTTTCTTCAGTTTCTCATAACTCTGGAACACATTTATTTTCTTATGTGGAAGAAAGGAACTGAGGGCATAACATATGTATTTTTCTTGTTGATTCACTTCCCCGTGGTACTGCCAATTAGCATTAGAGTAGAAATGGCCTGAAGCTTCAGATGAAACTTTGCTTCGATGAAAGCACGGATCTTACTTATGCTGCAGACCTGTGTCACTGTCACCACTGTTCATTTGTTTTTCTGAAAATCATTGGAATTTGAAGACAATTTCCAGTTCTGTTTTATTCTGAAAATCCAAGAGATGTAAATAACTCACATAAAACTTTCCCATTGTGTTCTGGTGGCATATTTTATCAGCATGTCACACCAATTCTTTTCTTTTACATTTTCCAGTAAAAAGCAGTTTCAGGTCTTAAAATTAACAGCAACCTAAAATAGCATTTATTCAACCAGCTCTAATTGGTAACTTCCTGAAAATATTTGAGAAGGCCTTTTTGTCAACAGATCTTGCTTCGGGTTCTGTAGTTACATACCTGAACATTCCTATGTTTCTTTTGGAAGCCTTTCTGTAGAAAACAATGCAACTTACAGATGTTGTCCCAAAACATCTCATCAGAAATTTCCCTAATGTCTCTGAGATTCACCTGTATTTTCTTTTCGGATTTTGCCTATGCTGTTGCATTCTGTTAATATTCTTTTCTCTAATGGCCCCAGTCCTTGGGCAGAATAGTTTTAAGTAACAATTTCATTCACTAATGCTTTTTTTTTTTTTTTTTTTTAATACCTGACAAACCCATAAAGCTTTTATTAAATACAACATCAGATGAGTTTCTTTGTTTGTACAGCTTTGCATTAACTTGTGACAGAAAGGGAGGGAGGTAAGAGGACAAAGGCCCCACTTGCTCTTACAAGATGTCTTCCTCAGTGTCTCAATTATCAGTTATCCAGATGGAAAAGATCTTCAGAAAATTAGAACCAAAAATTAACCTTGGTGGAATTAAGAGACCATCTTACACCCAGAGCCTCCCCGGAGTACATGCCCACTTCTGTTTCAGTGCCAAACGTATGCCCTGCACAGGTCAGAACAAGCTCTTCAGCTCTCACTAGATAGCAGATTGTTCACACAAGAGAACATTCATACCTATCTGAAGCCTTCTAACGTGTCTATCACTTTATATTTCAATTTCAGGTTTCATCTATTAGCAACAAAGATAAATACAAACGAACAATGAAGTTTTATGTCTGTACATACATCTCAGACTCATTGGATGTTTGTGGAAATCCCTGTCTTTCCTTGATCTGCCTAAGAGTTCCCATATCTCCCGTCCTGGGTAGCTGCGAGCTTCCAAGATAAATATAAACATGACACAAATTAATCTTCAAAATCCATAGACATTGCTCTTACAGACTTCTTCACTTCATTGCATGGAAAAACCCTCAGCTGTTTTGAGAGCAGAAAGGCAGACAATGCCACATGAAGTGAAACAAACACCATGCTGGACCATCCCTGGCTTGTAGCAGCACCTACTCTCACTTTTGGATCTTGCTAATTAATGAATATAAACAGAAATATAAGGAAGTTATATTTCTACATAGCTATATTTCCATACAATTCTGTCATATATCTACAATATTTATCTAGATCTCAATATTTCTATTTTGGGCTTATGGTTTAACACAACAGCAGATAATACATATAACAAATTTATAACAAATAATTGGTTCATATTGTGTGCTGCTTTCCCACTTGTTGAATAGCAATAAAACCTCCATCCTGACAGCACATAATACTGAAATATAACCCCCATGAAACCATGGCTCGATTACGAAACACACAGTCTTTCTAAGCCAAAAACAGTGAAAAAATGTGAGAAAATTGGCAGCCCTTCGTAATGAATTAAATATAATAGAAATTCAACGTGTAAAAAAAAGAATGGTTTTAGGGGTGGAAAAATAGGGTGATTTATATGGCACAAAAGATCTTTTGAAGTTGCATCCTAACTTAAGGATTGTGCACATCACTTGCTGCTGATGGACTTACTATTTAAAGTATTTCTCTTCCAACAAATCTTTGTAATCTTGTATTTGCAAATACTCCAGATGAACAGAGAGAAAACTGAAGAGCTGATTTTTCTTTTATAAAACTCAATGTACAAATCTACCTTTTGAGTAAGCTGAGTCCTTTTAAATACAGGTTTAAATCCAGAAATATATGAACTCCGAAACAGAAAAAGAACGACTTTCTGGCCAGTGGGGGAGCAGTTGGTCATTAGAGAGCCAGTAATGAGGCTCTCTGAAGCACCTGAAGATCCAAGCATGGCCTGGTGAGAGAAAGTAGGCAATGGGAGAAGCCAGTGCTGCAAAGGAGATTTCTGCAGTAACTCGGGGTGAGCTAAAAGCTTCTGAGCTGTACCACAAGTCCACTGAATCTTTCCCACAACAGCCTCCCTAACTGACAGTTATATAGCATAACAAATTACTTGGATCAAAGGGTGTCAGTCCTCTCACATTGTAAGGAGGACATGTGCCCTCTGTAATACCACTGTGCTGTCCTCAGTAAATTAAAAAAATGAGATTAAAAGCACAATAATATCCTTAAATTAATCACCATCCAATAGCTAACACCACTGCCAAGTCAGAAAGCTTATAACGAAGGTAATTATCAGCTGCTAATGTTAATCGTATTAGTTTATACTAAAGTTATAAACAAAGACTTACCGCCTAAAAAGGCACCAATGCAGGCACTAAGAAGGTAACACAGAAACTTCAGTGCCCACAAATATCTGGGAAAAAAGAAAAAAAACACCCACCATATTTCTTTATAAAAATTAAGATCTCCAACATATTCCTGTCTGATTGGAGAAATTTTTGCCTATTGTCTGGTATTAACCTTCTAACTCAATCATGATAATTTTTCCTATACAGTAAAGCAATATAGTTTGTTGGCTTTCTCCTCTCTGGCCCAGATTTGCTATGTCCAGTGCAAATGGCTAACCCACAACCTCCATGCAAATGGTGCTCCTTTATTTGCTTGTATTTTTCTCTATACCAGCCAAGATCTTTATTACAACTCCTCACTGTAAAGAAGCCTAGGATCAAAGTATCTCTGTATCACAGTTCACATCTATCATCTCCATAAATGAGGCCTTACGTTACCATTTTCTGAAGGCACTTTTCTTGCTAATCTTCCATCCACCATCTGCTATGTCTCTTAGTGTAGTGAAACAGAGGTGGATTCTCAGTTGATGATATCGTGCTCATGTTCTTCGTCATCTCTCAGTTCTTCCTACTATTTGCCCTTTCAGATCTTAGCCTGCTAAACATAGTTTTTTCTCCATTAAAATGTCTCTAGCAGCTTTTTAGGAAATCATTTTAAATTGGATGAAAATCCAACTCACCTTTACTATTTCTGCAACAGTGCCCTAGGCTTCCTCTTCATTACCCCTGTCTTAGTACTCACCTTTACTATTTCTGCAACAGTGCCCTAGGCTTCCTCTTCATTACCCCTGTCTTAGTAAACCTTGCACTAACTTTGTGCAATTTCTTGGGGACCCATAATACTTTACCAGTGCAAACCACCTAGTCAACTCTCCAAACAACATTGAACCATATAAAAAAATAATGATTTTTTTAATCTGCTATTCTACTTGCCCACAACTGTAGAGGAATAGTAACCCTACTTTTTTGCTCTCCTAGTTTTATTACTAATCCCTCTGCTCCATACATGCGAACAGCACACAGAATCCTAGCATCACGTGGAATGCCCCTTCAGCCATTAGTATCAGACCTACTGAGTCAACCTCAGTGGGCCATTAACTGATTGAATACTCACTTATCCTCGTCAGCCAAGTGACTTTATTATTATATTCTACCCTTTCATTTTTATCCCTTGAGATTCTAGAAAATAAAAAATTAAACACTAATCTGAAAGCATTCTGGTAGATTATAGAATACCATCGGTAAACAAAAAAGAAATAAAGTTTCATTATCACTATACTCTCAGAAGAAAAGATTAAAAACTTTTCCTCCAGCACCAAGAGCTACATTTCCTTTACAAATGTACTTTTTTAGCAGAAATCTGCAAACACAATATTTCAGTAAAATAACCACTAAGAGGGTGGGCTTGCTGTCTTTTTTTGACTCCTTTTATTGCCTCACTCCCCCAGTTACTCAAAGATGTGGCCGAGAGTTCTTCCTGTATATAATTATATACTCATCTATCCTGTCATCTTACTTCTCTAAAATTCTTCAACCTATTTCTGACATAAAACAACACATCTCCTTATATAACCATAAAACTTCCACAATTAGCATTGCAACTCATACTTTCTTTAAAGCTATGTTGTCTCTCTCATTCCATTACCCATAACCTACAAACCAAAAGAGAAAAAAAGGACTGGAAAACATAAGGGGTTTTTCATAAATGCTCTTAAAATTTCACATTTCATTGTGCCCAAACTACTAGCAAAACACTATTGCTACCTAAACCTTAATCCAAAAAGCCTCAAATAAGGCTCTACAGACCTCCCAGTTAAAAATAAATAAATAAAAATTAAAAAAATTACAAACAATAAAATAGTTGTGGATGCCCCATCCCTGAAGGCGCTCAAGGCCAGGTTGGATGGGGTGCTGGGCAAGCAGATCTGGTGGGTGACCACCAGGCCACGGCAGGGAGTTGGAACTGGATGATCTTTGAGGCCCCTTCCAACCCAAGCCATTCTACAATTCTATTCAATGATTGTACTTTTAAACCTAGCATCTGGTGCAACTCACAACTGTGGTGACACAAATCTAAATGGGCTTTCCATGGCTCTGTTTTCTACTTCATCTTTTGTTTAAGCATGAAAAGCACAAAAATCAACCACAATTCATCCATTACCCAGATACCTAAATTTCATAAGTAGCTCCACAAGAACCTGAATTATTGCTAAGTCCTAATACAACAAAAGACAGAAATAAACCCCAGCTAGCAAAAATATTGTATCACCCAATGAGTAAAGCAGTTCTGCACCCAAAAAAAAAAATAGTCAAAGGCTGAAAAACCATTGAAATTTGTAGTGTGAAACCCCCCTTAATTACCCACATATGATTCCAAGTTATTTCTCTGGTCAGTGATGGCACAACAAAGATATCTGTAAGTGCTTTAGGAAAAGGCTTGGCAGCTAGTTAAAGAGAACAAAAATATGCCACTAGCATGCTTGCCAATAAATCAAGAATAAACTTAAAAATGCAAATGAGACTCCCAATTTAACTAACAACCCACACCCAAAAACAATACCAAAGCACTAACTCCATGTTAAGGAGAATGAACTACTTTTACCCTAGAAATGAAGCAAAATATACATGTTTCCATTTATACTTCAGCTAAGGCCTGCAGTGTGAATACAGTAATAGGTTTTTGATCATTGAAACCCAGAGGCACCAACCTCTTAAAACACAAAAAATCTCCTTCCCTCACCATCCAACTCTGACTAACATCTCAGGCTGGAAGGAGCTCTGCACAGCCTGATGTAGCTGTGGTGTCCCTGTTCATTGCAGGGGAGTTGGACTAGGTGGCCTTTAAATGTCCCTTCAAAATCAAGTGATTCTATGATTCTATAAATGCTATAAATGCAAAATATAAATGATTAATGTGTCCTCTGCACATAAGCTGCACATAAGCTGTGTCTCTGTCTGTATTCAGGCAATGTTTCTACCACAGCTCCTTTCTGTTCAAAGAAACCTGAAATATCGAATTAATTTTACAATTACATCATCACAACTGCTTATCATGAGTTATTGACTCCAACGAAGCTAAACATTTCTGAAGTTAAACATTTCCCCCTCAAACATTCAAAATTCCCTCTCCACTCTCTACAACAGTTTGGACCACAGACAAAATATCACCCTCACAAGCCTCTGAGTTTTCACTTGTTATCTCTGCCAAAGTGGCTGACTCTGAACTCTATCTGTTACTGTCCCTGTACAATAAGATCACAACTGCTACATGTTTGGATAATTAATTATGAATTTTCACTTAAAACTTAGATTTAGGCTCTCTCATCAGGAGCTCTGTCTCCAAAGTGAACACAGCTACTCTCTTACCACAAAGGTCTTTTTTTTTCCTGAAAATTTACAAGTTCATTTTTCAGTGCAATTATTACGAATCAAGCTTAATTAAAAATGGACACTTTCATAAATTAAAACAGCATCTGTGTGGGGAGGGACTTCTGGTGAAATATCTAATTTCCTTTCCTGAAATCACATGCATAAACTGCACTAGAACATTTTTAAATAGCATGTCTTTCTTTAGTACTGAAGATTTCATCTTTAATGGCTAGAAAATACAGTATTATTACAAAAAATAGAAATCTATATTAGAACCTGTCTTTTGTATATAGATCTCCTTTATTATACACATTTTCTATGCTAGATTTTTCGCCTCCCATTTTGTTTTATTTATTTTTTTAAAGTCATCTCATAATGTGTCAGCAACTGCATGATCATCACGAGAATGGCTTGTCCATACCTACAATGACTGTTTGCAAGGAAGTTATAAGAGCAGTGAATAATGACTGTGAGCCCCGACAAGGACCCCTTCATCTGAAAAAAAGAGACAAATAATGGGCACATAAATAGGTACCTGCAAAATCATAGAAGTTACAATTAATCTTTGTTACTCACAGTACAAAGGGGATAGAAATAAAACTACCAGCGAGTAGGTTTTAAGCTAACAATAGAAAATACTGTTTTTCTTCATATCTATTTTAATTCTGGAACTTCTTGTCACGGCATGAAGTTCTACAGAACTCAGGTAAATTCAATGGAAAACAAGTAAAGGCCTCATTGGGGCCCTGCAGTACTTGAGGGGAGCTTATAAGCAGGAAGGGGACTGACTTCTTATGTGGTCTAGTAGTGATAGGACAAGGGGGAATGGTATTAAACTAGAAGAGAGGAGATTTAGGTTATATGTTGGGCAGAAATTCTTTACTCAAAGAGTGGTGAGGCACTGATACAGGCTGCCTGAGAGCTTGCGGTTGTCCCATCCCCAGAAGTGCTTAAGGTCAGGTTAGATGGGGCGCTGGGCAGCCTGATCTGGTGGGGGACAACCAGCCCATGGTATGGGGTTGGAACTGGGTGATCCTTAAGTCCCTTCCAATCTCAGCCATTCTGTGACTCTCTCATTCTATTAAATACGAATGTCCAGCGGTTTGCTGAGGAAAATCCTCAAATGAGAGATATAACTCAATAATTCCCTGCTCCTTATACTTCTCAGTTATCTTCTACTTTGCCAGCGCTCAGCACACAACAGAACTCAGACTTGTGATCTCAAGCAGGATGACACTGCATTTATTTAGATTTGTGAGGGTGGCATTCAGATACGTTTGCTGTTTTTTCTATTGGAAATAGATGAAGATTGGTTGGTTATTCTTGTAGATGCCAAGAGCAGAGGCGACAGAGAGACCCTCGTCCACTTCACAGCCCAGTAACCCATTTATTAAATGAATGGGTTTTTCTTTTATTTTTAAAGACATATTTGCATCACACTTTGGCTTTAAGACTGCCTCTACAAATGAATGATTTAGAATAAGTACATTCTGGCAACTTTGCAGGTTTCTCTGGATCAAGCGTTATAACCAGAGGCTACTGAGATTAAACTGTAAGCTCCCAACTCAGTCCTGGGAGGGAAGGGAAACTATACAAGACTGTAAAGGAGAAAACAAAGCAAAACAAAAAGCCAGCTGTGCACACAGCATCAAATTGAAGGGCTGAAGAATAAAATAATCTAACACATTTAAAAATCAGCTCCACGTGCTGTGAGATCACCAACTCCCAGTGTTCTCACCGGCATGCCACTGCCCTGGTGTAATGGCACTATCAGGTCAGTAGACTCCGGCATTAATTTATTTGCTTTAATTTAGAATGACTAAATCCTGGTTAAGAGATTTTTTTAAAGAATTTTATTTCTATACTTCTTTGCAAGCCCCTGCTACAAACACAATCCTTCAGTTCCCGTTTTGTGTGTGGGTGTTAGGCAGCTGAATACAGATGGTTTGCAAGCATCTCAAAGCCATTTGTTTAGCAAACTAAATGCTTGCTTTATTATTTACAAGTAACCAAAGAGTACCTGCTTATTTCTTGTTCTGAGCTACCCAGACAGAAACCAGTATTGCATCCACAACACTGCCCTCCTGATGTTTATAATTGTGGCTGTGCTCAGTGGATGTTTATGCACAGCACTGCAGATATTTGGCTAGGAAAGTCTGATAACTAAACAGGGATGTGGAAAGTGTGAAGATTTTAGGCTGCATGTGCACGACATACATGCAGCCTCTTGCCCACATCCATGCAGCAGTAACACCTGGGAAAAATCTCAGTGGGGCAATGAAATGACAAAAGCACAGAGCTACAGTGAGGGACTTGCAAGAGTCACAAGCTCACTTCACATGATTAATCAAGAACCTGGTGAGTCAAGGCTCAGGACCAGTTCATAAACCATTCAATTTGCCAATTCATTCTTGCTATTTGTTGTTCCATCTGTGCTGCCAGTCCCCCTAGTGTTTTTTTTTCCAGCTTGAATAGATGGCTGCATCATTTTTCAACCTCCAGAACAACGGAGTGGAATATCAGATACCACTTTGACATACCAGAGCACATTATATCCATTATATTCCTTTAGGTGCCCCGTGCAGCCACCAATAGCCTTACCTTTGTTTTTGATGAGACCAAAGTCTTGGGATGTGTGTCCTGAGAAATCCTTTGCTATGAGCTATGGGATCATGGGCTCGTATGACTGCAGGTCTGTTATACATTATGCCTAACACCTTTGGCATTTGAAAAGCAGCCACTGATACAACTTGAAGATTTAGTGTGCGTGGAAGTTTTACAAAGAGCCACAACCTCAGCAGTGAGAAAAGTTAAATCTTCTTCAGGGAGGTCACACAAAAAAAAACTGCGTAGCATCAAGTAAGAAGCAACACAGAGTTAGTACACAGACAACAAAGGCAGGTTTCTCTGCCCTGACCCACCAGTAATATAAGGATTTTTTAGGTAAACTATGTTGTGCTAAATGTGCTATTAATTTGAAGTACAAAATAACCTGAACAGAGAGGGTGCATTTTATCTCTGGCTACATCTCACAAGAGTCCAGTGCTTCCAAATATAGCCAGCTGCTAGATTTTGTCAAAGCACAAACTCCTATTTCATGAGTAGACAGCATGAGATTCCTGAGCCCATGGGGAAGCATTTACGCTGGACAACAACACTGATATCCTGACCCTACAAAATGGATGCACGTACTACTTTTATGGACATGAGTAATTGGATTAAAACTTCTGCGTTTAATTTTCCAGAAGGTTGAGGACAGAAACAAGTATTTTTAGAATCAGAGTTCCAGTGAAGAAGAGCGTGTTATGTTTTGCACTGGAGGAATACATTAAGCAGTTGTTCGTGACGTTTTACATGACTCTCGGTTATTACAGGAAATGTCTGCAAAGGCACAAAATCCCTAGCTTTGCACACAGCTGAAAACTCCTAATTCCCTTCCCACAGTACGTTGTTATACTTACCAATATTGCAGTACTTTCCTACAAAAGGTTCTTTGCAGTCACACACGGTTCTCCCGCTGAAGGCAATCGTTTTACATTCTCCGCCATTCATGCAAGGATCATGAACACAACCTACAAGCAGAAGCCAAAATCAAATAAAGATACAAACTTATCAAGAGAACGAGTCCAATTTTAACTTAATTTAGTACATCTTCTTCCTGTACATGCATTTAATGGAAATTTTCTTTTTACTCATCTTAGACCTACACCTGATATAAATTGAAGAAAAGGAAACTACTGATTTCTGCCTACTGAGGTCTGTCTCATTGCTTTCGTTTTTATTGGATAATGTCAGCACAGCCATTGAAAAATATTATTAATGAACAATAGGTAAAAGGAGGTGGTGATTATTACTACTGGTGGTGATGATGGTGACATCTGCATTTCTTTCTGTACAGAGGGTTCTGCCAGTTCCAAGTTTACCACTGAGCTGTGTTGAAATTTTTAGTAACATATTTAGCAGGGAGCTCAGCCAAATACATAGGGTCTGCAACAAGGAAATATTGAGTCTTTTCAAATTTTCTATCACTTCCATGGACACCCACTGTCCTAGAAAGCCACCAACTCTCTCCATGCTTCAACTTCCACTTCTCTCAATTGGGAATAAAAGCACACACATTCTTCAAAGGGCTCCTATGAAGCTCACTTGGTACTGTAAGTCTGGAGAGGTGATCTGGTCAGCTGAACTGAATAACAGAATAGCTATTCTGGAGCACATAGAGATGTGAGGCAAACTGTTTTGCTTCCCACCATCTCTCCTTCCAAAGGGAGATGTCATGGTGGCTTCATCAGATGCATGACAACCTTGGGTGCATGCCCAGCTCTTCCTGGTACTCAGGAGCCTTAAAACAAGGAGGAGGCTTCAAAAGATAAGTTTTGCCCTGACTGGGAATGGGTATGTTGAATCTAAAGTAATGGGGACTCTGGGGTCAATGCAGGGCAAATGGGATCCTGGAGTCAGGTACAGTTAACGTGCTGGAAATTCAAGAGCAAGACAGGCTTGGGACAAAATCCCATAGGAAGCAGCAATTTGAAGAGATTGTGGGTGTTCAGGGAAGAGCAAATGAGGGTGTACCTCTCAGGCACCTTACGGTTTTGGAAGATAGCTCATGACATCAGAAATTTCACCACTTCCACTACATGATCTGTCTGTTTTCCTACATGCTGCACTTCAGGATTCAATCCCTGTCAAGCACAGCACCAAGGCTTGTCATTAAATTCAGCTAACTATATTTAATTGCTTCCTCAAATAAGAATGGACAAACTGAAGTGATTTCCTGGGTCAGCATTACTGCTCACGCATGGAAAGATGTGACCTCATTGCGAAAAGTGTACCTGAACAATGATAGCAGCCTTGCTGTTATAACACCACTCAGGTTTTAGATTCTCACTATCATTTATCCCCACTCTATGCAGGTCAAGAGATGCAGTACAAAATAATGCACTTACTTTTGTGTTCAACTCTCTGGCACTCCGTCTGCCCATCCACACAAATGCACTGCTCCACAGCTCCTTGTTTGACTCTCGACCAGCTCACGTCCACATCAAAGAACTCATAGAGACTGTCATCAAAACATTTCTCTAAAATTCAGTTTGAAAAATAACACAGGCTTTCTGAGATTATTTCTTGCAGGGGATGGTGCCATCTACCCTACTCTCCCTTTCCCCTATTGAATAGATACGTTTTTTGATAGCTGGTGGTTCTCCAACAAGCCATCTTCCAAGGTGTGAAGACATGAAGCTAGCATAGCAGCAGCTCCAAGGACCTAAAGGCAGAGGTGACTTTCTCCTAGAGCTCTGTGAATATGATAGCATCACTTCAGCACCCCTAAAAGTTCAGCCACCAAATGCAAAAAGATAAAATCAGTGATATATCACTGTGTCTGTCCCATTTTACAACATCAGTCACAGATAATGGGCTATGCTGGAGAACTAACATTGAAAAGGGCATCTTTGCTTATGCTGGGAGGCAGTCCAGAGCTGTAGGAAGAAGCCTTTGTTAAACAAACGCAAGCATAATTGGAAGCCTTGCTGTAAAAGCCTGATTTTTCTCTTGGCAGGCAGTAAACTGGGAGTGACAGCACCATAAAACTGGAGAAATAACCCAAGCAAAGCTCTTCAGCCCCTCCTCCACCTCTGGCACCACATTCCCTGCAGGCAGAGGAGCTGCACAGGCATTAGGGTTGGCATCACAGAAGCTGAAATGGCCCCAGGTCTGCATATGCAGAAAGAATAAGGCATCACCTAAAGTTTTGCTGCTTTTTCATGTCTCCCTGCCCTACCTATTGGATGGTATTATTAGTCACTTCCAAGCATGTAAGTGATATTTAAATCATTTAAAAAGCAAAGGGAGGGGAGAGGGCTCTTTGTGTTTCCCATAGCTTAATACCTCACTGGCTCAGAGCATGCTTGGATTTATAACTGTATAATCAAGTTATTTTCAGCTGTCCTGTCACTAATGGATGTCTGTCATAACCATTTGGAAGCCTGCCTACAGAAACAATCATGCATAACAGCACTACCTTTTCATTAAGCAAACTTTAACGAGCTCTCCTCGCTGTCTGTATCTCTTGGAGTAACATTTGGGGAAGAAGATACTCACTCATCTGACAGTCTCTTCCCGTGAATTCCTCGGGACAGGCACAGTGGTACGTCCTATGACCATGAGCAAGAAAACAGGTCCCTCCATTTTGGCAAGGGTTGTTTGCACAGTAATCTAGATGGACCACATAAGAAGCTGTTGTTAATGTCTGCCAGGTAAACCATGCTTCGTTGTGTTAGGAGTTGGCTTGGTTACCTTAACCATTTGATGCACAGTGGCTTTAACACCACCTCTTAACCTATAACAGTGTTAATCCAACCAATGCATATTGGTTTTGTTTTAAGGTGTAGGACAATTACACTCATCCAGCTTTTTAAACCCATACAACAAATCACTGTTCTGGATGTTTTCCCAGATAATAGGGCAAGGAGAAGTGGTTCCAAACTAAAAGAGAGGAGATTTAGACTGGATATAATGAAAGAGGTTTTCTATGATAAGAATAGTGAGGCACTGGCACAGGTTGCCCAGGGAGGTGGTGGATGCCCCATCTCTGGAGACACTCAAGGTCAGGCCGGATGGGGCTCTGAGCACCTGATGGAGCTGTAGGTGTCCCCGTTCATTGCAAGGGAGTTGAACCAGACGACCTTTAAGGGTCCCTTCCAACTTATACGATTCTATTCTATGAAGAACTCGTCCCAGGGCGGTGGGCTCAGGCCAACCGAAGGCTATAGTAAAGAAGATGGGCCGATGCCCGCTAGATGGAGCTGTGCCTTTGCACTGGGGAGGAAGGCGTAGCTCTGGCTCTGCCCGGATTACTGCCCTGCATGCTTTGCATTTCAACAGAAATAACCAGGATTATGCATCTCTCTTTCAAATTATACCAAGGACCATCCTCCACAGAGGAATTTGCTGGGGGATTTTTTGGATTATATCTAAAATGAACAGACAGCTGGAACAAAGGAAAAAGCTTTTGAAGCAAGGCACATCCAAATAAATCAGGCCAAATGAGATTAAACTGGAGCAGAGCTATGGATCTATTTTTACAGGAATCTTCTAAATCATGGGAAAACAAGTTGGGAGAGTAAGTAGGGGATGTGCTAGGACAGCTCTCTCACAATGCAGTGGAAGCCTGATTTCCATCAAAGCAGGTTGTTGGAAGCTGTGGCTGCCACCTGAGCTCCTGATTGCAATGACAAAGTGTGCGTCTCCCCTGAAGTCAACCAACATCTTGTTTTGCACCTGCAGAAGGGATGGCCCAATAACCTGCCTGCATTTCATCCTCCTTGCCACAGCTACTCAGACTCTGTGAGAGGTTACTCAATCCAGGTGCTTCTTTAGCTGGAGTGGTGTCTAAGCATAAGAGGCAATGTATGGAAACAAGCACACACATACAGAGCTAAGCAAAGTATGAAAGGCAGTTCCTGAACTTGGCTACAGCAGTGGAAATGTGAAAGTTCCCCTGCACAGATCAAAATATTTACTGTAGAACAGAGTGGTGTAATTGATGTGAAATACCAGCCCTGGGTGTATTCACTGCTAGTTTCACTAGGATAACATCAAGGGAAAGCAAGTAAAGGCAGCAATGATTCTACTGTTCGTGCTGTTTGGTAGTTATGAAATTTGTAGTGATGTAATGTTTCCTCAAAGGCAAATTCTGTATTTCCTGTACCAATCACATCAAAACCACAACTTGCTCTCCATCTTCAGGTATAGCAGGGCTCTGTACAGACTACACCTCATTACACCCACAAACAGCACTTCCAGCCCCTCCTGCCTTCCTCAGTTGGAGACCCTCACTGCATCTCACTCACCCCTCTGGCCAGACTTCCCCTGGCTATTCCATATCCCTTCCCTTCTGTCCTGGAGTACAGCTCTAACTTCTATCTCTGAGAAGTGCTCCCAAGCAGATGAACACATCATTCTCCCTCTAAGGACTCCTGTCCAACACTAACTATGCATTAAGTGGGGAGTCCAAGCCCTTGCCTGTTCATCCAGTGTCTAAAGCTCACAGGAAAAACAACTTATTTTTGCTGGCAGCCACCCTGCCATCAGCTTCACCTCTCAAAGGCTGTGCAGGAGACTTGCCTCACCTTTCTAACTATATCTTCCCACAAAAACTTCTGGTTTCTGCCACCCACCTTTCCCAGGGGCTGCTCTTCCTCAAAGCCCCTCATGGGACAGAGCCTCTTCCTCATGCCCGCGCAGCCCACGCGCCTCTACTTCTTCTTTTCAAATCAAACATCTCTTAGAAAAAATCTTGCCTGGTTGTCTAGCACCTTCCAAAACTAGGCCTCTCTGGGGCTCTGGCCATTTGTCCAAGATATCCAGATATTCAGCAGCCTGGTCAGAGCAGTAGTATTGACAGACTGCCCAAGATCTGACGGCTCCAAACACAACAGCATCGTGCACTTATGCACCTATATTTGTATGTGTATCTGAGCTGTGCATGCCCAGCCTGGTTGGCCCCGTTCACGGCTGTGTTCACCTCAGGCAGATCCTACACATGCTCTCCACAGGATTTCCTGGGCAAGAGAAACAGATCCTCCAGAAACCTGAACAGGTATCTCCTAAAGGCAGAGATAAATCTCCTACTAATTTCGGGGGGGCTGAACAAGCACTGCAGGTGCTGTTTCTGTGAGCTCTGGCTCTGTGCTGCACAGTGCAAACATTTCCCTCCAGCAGAGCCTTTATACAAGAGCTTCACTTCACCCTGGAGCCAAAGGTTGGTGGTTAAACCTTCTCTGGAAATTGGCAGAAGTGTTTTTCTGGATCGATGCCCCGAACACTTGCTTAACACCGACTTGTAAGCAGCTCTGGTGGTTTCAAACAGACTCCCCACATACATGGGGCAATCTTGATCTGGAGAGAGTCCATGCTTCAGCCTTTGATCCTTCCCCATCCCAATTCACACACTTCTCACGGGTCTCCTATAGTCAAGGGCATTTTATCCTCCTGGAATTTCATTTTTTTACTGCTTTTTGTGTACCTATAAAGCGGCTGAGATTTCCTCAAAGTTGTAATATCTTAGCTGGATTTTTTCCACAGTAAAATCGTGTATCTTCCATGTTTAGAAAATCATCTTTGTTCAGTTGGACTGTTTCTCTCTTCCCGGCAGGTGAGCTTTCCTCCATTTTCTTCAAGTTCCCTTCAGCCATTTACCACTCCTTCTTTTTGACCTCACCATAAACCCTTTGCCTTTAACCTGACAATCTGCTAAATGTTTTTCAAGTCCAAATCCAGTGCTTGCTGCTTAAAAAGTAAATAAATAGAACTATGCTTACATGTAAATCAACATGTACAAGCTTATTTATTTAATTATATAAAAACCTCAGTGCTCCTAGAAATGAAGTACTTTCTTTGTAACAGCCAGCTGTGTTCCCTTCCCTCTCCCTCATTCCCCTTTCTCTTTCCTTTCCTCTTTCACACATATAACTCTTTCTTTTCTGGAGAAGAACTAGAAGCCGGGACAAGGTCTCTCTGGGGTTACGGTACACCGACAGCCCTCATCAAGAGGCAGGCTGGTGAGGGGGCTTTCTTGTTGCAAACCATCCTATCCAACCCTATGTTGGATAACAGACAAAAATGATATGGAGAGCCCCTGAAGCCTTGCTCATTTTGGAGGCAAGACAAGAGGGCTGTCAGGACAGCCCTGATGGGAAAGGAGAGGGACAGAGGTGGCATGAGGAACCCTGGGGCAGCAGTGGGGAGGGGTAGGATGGAGGGATCCCCAGTAAATCCAGCCTCCACTGGGGAGCTCTCATCCTGGCCAAACTATCTTGTATCCCAAAAGTGTGCAGCTTCTGTAAGCCCCGGTCCTCTGCTTTTCTGCACAGGAGGAGCAGCAGGTGACGCCAAGGCGCTCTGTGTCACAACAGTAAAGAAACAGCACAACAGAAACTCAGTGCACAAAACTGCAGATGTAAATGGAAAAGGGCTGGAAAATCTAACCTGGGGAGTTGAGGAGGAAAATAAAAACACTAACAAGAGTGAGGCAGGAACGTTCCTTTTAAATTCACAGCAGAGAGTGAGTTACTGTTTCCAAGACTTTAAGCTTTGAGAGGGCACTCATGAACAAGCAAGTGAAGCCCTCAAAACTTGACTCTTGTATGTTGTAGTAGCAACACTTGTAAGCATGAACTGCCTATATTCAGCATTCGTGTCTGACATACTTGCATTACAAAGGCACATGCGTTGCTACTTGTTATGGGATTAGGTCATTTCTCTCTGATCTACTGTTAATCTGTTTTAAAACCAGGCTGGAAAATAATTTAAAGTTGTTAAGTTTAAAATGATGATGTTGCACACTGCTTAATTTTAGATTCTCAGGATGATTCAGCTCGCATTGGCTTTTCAAGTGCTCTGGTAGATTGTAATCAGTTTGGCAATGAGACTCCTGACGTGACAGAGAACTCCGCAAGGGAAAGATAGAAAAAGCCCTTTGAAAGTGAGAAGCGAACATGTAAGGGTACCCAGCCAGATCCCACAGACTGAACAAGACAGGTCACATCTGAAAGTAGATCCGAAGAGAGAAGAGGAAGATGATCAGCGTTCAGACACAGATCCAAAAATAGACACTGGGACATGACGTCTGGTCAGTACACCACCTAATTTGTTAATGCTGGTCATTGTGCAAATGAGGCCTAGATATCTATATGTTCCTTACAAAATGAATGAGTTAGATGTTTCAAAATGAGAACCCCAAACAGTCAGCTCATGAAGGCTGAAGCTGGGGAGATAGACATGCAAGGGCCAGCAATCAAGGCAGTGCTGAGGGCAGCATGATCCCCACCAGAGTACCTTGGACATGGCGCCTTCACCCACCGTGAAGCTTAGAAGTAGCATATAGACAGAGTTTGCCACAGAGCCTGGCTTCTCCATTTAGGCAGACTTTCACAATGTGTGTAATCATAGCACTTGAGTGTGGTGACCCACATGAAGCTGTTACACTGCTCTTCTAAGTAACCCTTTCATTGTCCCTCAGTACTCATGCAAGGAAGCACCTGCCCTCTTGTACTCTCCATAGCAGCCCAAAACATGAAGAAGCTTGGTTGGCATAGAATCACTGAACCATCATAGGATCGTTTGAATTGGAAGTGACCCTTAAATATCATCTAGTCCAACTCTCCTGCAATGAACAGGGACACCTACAGCTAGATCAGATTGCTCAGAGCCCCATCCAGCCTGACTTTGAATGTCTCCATGGATGGGGCATCTGCCACATCTCTGGGCAACCTGTGCCTGTGCTTCACCATCTAAAGGAGAGCTGCTCCTTATTGAGGTCATGAGAAGGAAAATATAAAAGACATTTGCAAGCTGATGATCACCTCTGTGCTCAGCTCCAGCAGGAGCTCAGATTTCCATGTTTGCTTAGCCATAGTTTCTCTCCATGGCTTCAGGTTAATCAACAGTGAATTAAAGACTCTGTGGTATTCACAGCCCAATGCTATGGTTATGTAGACTCACAGGAAGCTCTTGGAAACATTTAATGTGAAGACTTGTTCTGTGTTTACAAGTTAAAATCCACAGAGAAGGCACAGACTACTACTACTACATGTGGAAAATGGGAAGCAGGCACACAGGGTGACTCAGCAATGGCTTGCCTTACCTGAGTGCTCTGTGGATAGCAGCGTGCAGTACCCCCATTTCCTGTCCCGGTCGTAGTTACGTGTTGTTGAGCACCTGGAAAGAATGAAAAGTGTGGTTTAGCACAGCTTCAAAGAGCCCAGATATTGCATCAGGTGAATCAGGAGTCTCCATCACAATCAGAGAGCGTGAAGGGCAAACATGGGAAGTTCATTTACCCCATTCTTATGTGCAGCATACTGGAAATTTTTTCTTTAGATAAAAATCCTGCAGAGAAAATGCTTATGAAGATTTACAGGCTTAGAGCTACTACACACCCTTGTGTCCTTGAGAACATTGCTTCAGTATAGCCAGGCACCTTCTTTTTTGTTCTCAGTTCAGAAGGGCCAAGTACATGGTTGCACTGAAACTATCATAGAATTACCAAGGTTGGAAAAGACCTCCAAGATCATCCAGCCCAACCATCCACCTACCACCAATATTTCCCCACTAAAACATGTCCCACATCTAAACATTTCTCAAACACCTACAGGGATGGTGACTCAACCACTCCCTGGGCAGCCCATTTCAGTACCTGATCATTCTTTCAGAGAATAATTTTTTCATAACATTCAACCTATGTGCCCTTGCCTCTTTGTTTATATGGAAACTCACCCTTTTTTTCCTAATTAGCATCTATTTGATTCAAAGTCTCAACACTAGAGGAAAAAAATGTATGCATTTTTGTGGGGTTTTTGTTTTGTTTTTGTTAAAGACACTCTGCCCAAATTAAATGCAGACTAAGAATGAGATGTGGAAGCAGGCCCTGAGGTTTCCAAATAATCCTCTGGGGGGGTGGGGAGGGGAAGTCTGCTTTCTGTTTCTAAGATTAGAAAACAAAAGACAGAAATGAAAAACTAAACAAAAGCAAAAAAAATTATGTCTCCCATATTCATTACAAAACAAGCCAAGCAGGACCCAATCCCTTTCTCATGCCTGCCTGTTACCTTTAATGATCTGCAGAGGCAGAAGACTACCCACAGAGGGACCTTCTCCGTGCTTTCCGTGGCAAATGTATTTTATGCTCACTTCCTTAAAAGTATTTCTTAAAAGCAGAACTATTTGTCAAAATGAATTTAAGCAAACTTAGGGGGATAAAAATATATGAAAAATGACACCCTCTAGATTCTGTCAAGCAGATACCAAGTTCTAAGCAAATAGAGAACTATTTTTTTTGCTTCCTCAATGCCTTTTTTTTTTTTGCCATCAGTGGTTCCTGACTGCTTCTTCACTGGCTTCCCACAAGCCACTGGTCCTCTCATCCAGTGCAGTTATCCTACAGGGACTATGAATATATTAATCCCACCCTGTGCTGCCAGGCTTCCCACACATTTGTATCAGCATTTCGTGTTTTCTGCCATGTTCCTCTTACTCTGTGGGATGAAATCAACACATCCTCAAAGCTACTTCACTATTCTTTGGTGTCCACTGCATCCTCAATTTCTCTGTCCCTACACTGTTTTGTCTTTCTGGAGGTGAGAATGAAGTTCAGCAAGACTTCCAGCTAATTTTTTCCTCTTTAACACAAAAGGCAAATGTATATGACATCTTTAGTACCTGGTAAGAGACTGCTAAATGGGAATTTATCTGTGAAAACAGATTATAACTAAAGGGAAATGCAATACAGGATGCTGTTAAAGGAAGTTTGTTACTAGAATACTGCAATTATTTTGTCTTCTTTCCTGTGTTTTCAATAAATATTTATAAAGATACCATGTTGTTTGTTGCTCTCGGATTAAGTAGGGAGAGATTTCTTCAGTCAGAACTCTGACTTGTGTTGAAACATTTGATGTTACAAGCCACGAAAGTCATGTCTGATCTTAACACATTTAGTCCTTGGAATCAACGCTACATTTCATAAAGGAGATATCCTTTGTGTTAAGACAGACACCACTCCTCAGTGCTTTCTGAGGTATGACTGTCTTTTTATTAAGCTTAATATGATGAGTTAACACATGATACTTGTGTCAGAGGTAGTATAAGAATGCATATAAGGAAACTAACACCAATGGAAGCCAAAATAAAGCCCTGTTTTGAGTCATACCTTCAGGATTAAGAAGAAGGACTCCTTAAGTACATAATCCAGCACTCTCTTAGGTTTGACAAGGCACAAAAACCCCTCAGGTAAAGAAAAGTGTTCAAAAACCAGCAAAACAATGTGCCATTTTCTCCTAGTCTGGTCTCCTCGCATTTGTCCCTGGTCTCCCACAATCTCCATCTGTGCTTGCAGCTCGCAGGCAGGCAGGAGAAGGAGGGAGATGAGCCTTGTCCTTGTCTGCTGCATGCCCCTAAGGATCAGCTGTCAGCACCAGCCACACATGGGCTGGTCCCAGGTCACATAAACATGCCCAGAGTACATTTCCCAGTTGCCCTTCAGGGCTCTGTTCCCAGCATCTCCATGCCTAAAGTCACATGCTGGATTGCTTTTAGCTTGTGAAAGAAGAGTAAATATTGGCCAGCAGGTCAGCCACAGGGTGGAATGATCTGTCAAAACCAAACAGCTCCAGCCATCCTCCTCATCTCTATGCTTGTAAATGGGTTTTTAAAAAAATAGGAACTACAACTGCAAGTTCTCCAAGGTCACATGTGAAGCATACTCTAACCTTGGATCTCATACATACCCTGCCTTTCCATTTCTGTGGTCTAACTTGTTAATTACGGATGCTCTGTGTACTTATTTTTAGCAAGACTCATCTTAAGCACTGACTGAGAACAAGTAGTCCCAGAAGTCAAATTCTTTGCAGCTCCAGTCCAGCAAAGACAGGCACCACACAAGAAAATGATTCTTGTTCCTTTTCTCCAGCAACAATGTTCCCAAAATTCTTATTTTCTTGAAGATTTAATTTTCTGGATTGTATTGATGTAGTAGTCTCCTAACCCAAAGCTCTGTGTCTATTTGCAACAAAGAGCCATCAGATCACTAAGACTGGAAAGGACCACTAAGATCATCTAGCCTAATTGTTGACCCATCCCCACCATGCCCACTAACCACGTCCCTTAGTGCCACATCTCCACGTTTCTTGAACATCTCCAGGGATGTTCACCATGTTCACCTCCTCCCTGAGCAGCCCGTTACAATGCATCACCACTCTTGCTGAGGACTTTTTCCTAATATCTAGCCCTAACCTCCCCAGCACAACTTAAGGCCCTTATCTCTCATTCTCTCACAGTTACCTGGGAAAAGAGGCAGAGCCCCACCTCATCACAACCTCCTTTCAGGGAGGACATAGAGAGCAATAATGTCTCCCCTGAGTCTCCTCTTCTCCAGACTGAACAATCCTGGTTTCCACAGCTGCTCCCTATAAGACTCATTCCAGACCCTTCCCAGCTTTCTTGCCCCTCTCAGTGCCCACTCCAGGTCCTCAGTGTTCTTGTACTGTTTTGCTGCTTACATTATGCAAGCACTTACACTTAAAAGAGATGTACCATCAGAAAGAGGATATAGATCACAAAAAAAAGTCAGTAAATACTATATAAAAAACTGTGAGTTCTGTTCTGTATGGGCGAGCAAAACACATTCTATACTATCTCCATCCTGAAAAAATATATGTATATTTCTTTAACAGAGCTCATCTCTACATACATATTTTTCTCATTACTGATAGCCATTTATTTCCTGTTTTATTACCTTTAGCTTCTGTTTATATGCTCATTGTAAAGATACATGTGCAAAGTTACTCCTGTATATGCAGTACTTGCTACAGTAGAGATCCCACGTAACTACCCTTAACCCTAAAAGAATAACAAGCATTCAATAACAACTTACATGTTTGAAAGAATAGTCTTTGTCCAAAATAAGGAGCCTAGTCTTAAACATACTAATAGAATGAATCTTTACCCAAAAGCAAAAGCACTACACCGCATGTAAAGGACCTGATGCAAATCAGGCTAAGAAGACATTAGGGGGGGGAAAAGTCAGCTTTTCTCAAAGACCAGCTTGTCCCTGCAGCAGTACAAATACAGGCCATGCAAATCAACAGATTCCTTAAGAAGGTCATTGCTTACAGGTGGTCTTATCTTCCCTTTTGCCTTCAGCAGTAGCTAGCTCCTTGTTCCAGCTCATCCTGTGCCAGCTGTTACCAATCTGAAGGCCAAGAAGAAAACATCCCTGCAGGTGCTGAGCTTTCTGTGGTCTTGGGTACCCCATGAGTGGGTTCATTCCCACCTGTGTGCTCTTTGATCCAAGGCCTGTGAGCATCAGCAGAGTAACACTATTGCTCTCAGCGGATGTGAGAACAAACCCATGTTAATTATTACAAAAACAAGACAAAAACACTAAAAGCATTGTATTTTCCTTTAAGCGCTGTCTTTATTTGTGAGCAATGTTAACTTACCATTTCTTTCGGGAAAACAGATTTGATAAACACGAGTGATAAAGCCTTCCACCATACCGGAAAGGAAATGTGCATAAATTTCCATCCTCTGTAAACACTGCAATACAAGAATAAAAACCTCACCATGCAGCTGAACACCGGCCCAGAGGTGTGTGTATATATGTATTACATTCTTATTATATTAAATTGTAAGTCATCATAGAACGGCTTAGGTTGGAAGCAACTTCAAGGATCATCAAGTTCCAACTCCCCTGCTGCAGATAGCTATCTTCAAGTTTTTCAGCTATACTTTGGTTTCAGTGTCTTTACAATTTCTCTTACTTAAGAAAAAGTCTAAAATCTCACATAATTACTAAATCAACAGAGAGTGATGGACTCTGCGGTAAATACCTCAGAGCATTTCAAGTTCAAAATACATTGCAATTTCTGGTACAGCAAATGGCAATTACATTCATTAATTGCAATTATCATTTCTAATTGTGTAGTATTGCAATAGCGTATTACACTGATTTCTGGTGCAGCATCCTTCCAGGCTACCTATCACTTTGTAACATCTGATTAAAACAATTAAAGCACAAGACAGTACAGTTGAAATAGAAACAGCCAGAGGAAAGAGGATTTTAAAGGTTAGGGGGTGACAGATAATTTTGATCATACCACCTTCCTCCTGGGATAAGTGGATAGAAATTGATGGGACAGGCATCTGAGAAGGGCAAGTGTTCTATATGCCATGTCAGTGATAGCTGTGTAAGAATGGGTAGTGGGAGTCTAGCAGAAAAAAAAAATCCTTCAAGATGAATGCTGAGAATGAAAGAGACTGGAGACAGAAAAGACAATGAAAAACTGTCAGAGCTTATTTAACCACTAAACTAAATGAAATCTGTTCTGAGAACCAGGAGCATGAATGGGAAAACCAGCTGCCGGGGCAGGTGAGGAATGGGGCATAGAGCCATGCTCAAGTACTGCCTATTTCCACTTCTTGGTGATCTCATCACCGTCCTCATCCTGAGCCTACCCTGCAGTCACAGCTGGGGCTCTGGCACACCACTGTGATATCTGTTAACCCTGGCAAGCCCTGACACATCACCTCAAATCACTGCTGAGGCCAGTTATTAGCAGTATGTGAAAAACAACCCATCCCTGTGGTCCAAGCCTTCCTAGCCAGCTAAAATTATGGTCACCCTACTGGCCTTGGCTGTCCCTGTGTCTGTCTGCAAGTTATCCCAGTCACTTTGCTATCTCTTCTAAAGCCTAGTATTCACCGTCTGAATTAACCGGGTGAATGTTCAGATATTTACCTTCACTGCTTGATAGCTCCCATTATAAGTAGCTAGAACATTGTGAAAATAATTCCACTGAGAAGACTTACTTAATCCCAAAGGTCATTAAAGACTGTTCTAAGCCACAAAGGCACCACTAACGGTGCCCAATTCATACAAGCCACAACAGCAAAAGCACAGGGCAATAAAGCCTTTAAAACTGGAAGTCTGCAACGTCTGCACGCAGCCAGAATGTCTGAAACTTCAGTTTCAAAACCAATGTAACACAGCAAATTGCATGGAATTCAAACCCTCCTCTCACACAGAGATCAAGGGCAGTTGCAGGAATTGAACCCATGCGTTCAAAGAGCTGCTTATGTACTTTAAAGCATAGGGCAGACACAGCTCTGATGGAAATAAGGGGAGTTGCACATCCCAGGCCCACCATGTTAGGAGACAGGGTAAGCCACACAAGCTCAGAAAAATGAGAATCTCATCCGCACCTTCACGTTAATCCCCACCTGAAGGAAAATTACCTGGGATGCCTGGGCTAATCCCAAGTTCACATCTACACAGAAATTAACAGTCATAACAATTCCATAATCCTTATGCATGTTGGAACAAAGACAGGCTTACTGCTGGCTTGCACAGTGTGGATGCAGATAGGCAGATTGTTCTTACTGTCATGAAAACTATTGGATTTGACTCTGTACCTTGTAGGCGAGTGAACTCGTGTTTTGAGCCTCTTCCTGCCCCAGATTTGTGGTGCTACAAAGAGAAAAGAAAGAATGTGGAATAAAGAAAGGAATTCACTCTGGGAACCATCCCGTAGTGAAAAATGTAACCTCAAACTGTATTTCTCTCAGGTCTTCCACACAGATCTCATTATTTGCATCTGATTTCAACTGGGGCACAATCTGATGAATTGGAGCAAATAAACACTGGATAGCAGAAGCTCTCTGTCAAATCAGGAGAATCCAGCACAGTACCAGAAAGGCTGAAGCTCTGCTCCATTACATCTTGCTACTGCCAAGAGACACATCTCCTGTCTTCCTCTGCAAAATGAATGTATGCATTCTGGGGCCAGTTCACAGTTACAAATAATACCCTGGGATTTGACTTTTCCTGCCATTTAGCAGTACCCCTCAGGGCATTAGCTAAGAAAGCAACCTCAACTTTATTTGGGTATTCCAATCAGCAAGCTGAAAGCATTATTGCTTGTTAGAGCTGACCTGAAACCATGGGAAATAATAAAAAAAAAATGGGGAATACACATAAAATGCTGCTGCCACCAATGGTGCTGACAGCTGATCTACAGCAAAATAAAAATATCATGAAAACAGTCAAGTAAACAGCACAGCATAGAATCATAGAATGGCCTGGGTTGAAAAGGACCACAATGATCATGGAGTTTCAACCCTCCTCCTATGTACAGGATCGCCAACCACCAGACCAGGCTGCTCAGAAAGCAGCGTGAACATCATGAACATAGATGTGCATAGAGAATGCAATAAGCAAGGGATAAGGCAAAGCTGTTGCTAAGATGTGTTGACAGGGCTTGATCATTTCTGAGGAAGAAACAACTTTTTCACTCAAGCTCCGCACTACTCCTGTCTGCATTGGGCAGTCTGCGATGGCTTCAGCCAAGGCTGAGCTCTGTCATAGGCATTGCGAATATTCCCCTCTGCCCCAACATGCAATGTTTAAGAAGATGCTTCTGCAATTTGCTTGAATAGTTGGGATTACAGCATCATTTCAGTTCATCTGGGCTAGTTTTAATGTAGCCGATGAATTAAAAATAACTATAAAGATACACAAGTGTGGGCCTGGGCTATCAGCTATGCACAAGGGACGAGCTATCCTACAAACACTGCTGAGTCAGCACTGCTGTGGGCCTTGATCTAGCAAACCCTTCCGTGTTTGAAGCACTCCTCCTTTCCACATGGCTGGCGGCATCGCTCATCCAGCCCCGGGCAGCACTGCCCTGCCAGGCAGCACGTAGCTGATCCGCCACTCCAAAGCAGAGCAATCAGACTTACCTTCTTCATATAGGCACCGCTCAGAGCCAGAGCCAAGACGAGAGCAAAAGGAGCACAGGCTTTCATCTTCGCTCCCCTCTCACTGAGGTTTTGCCTGGCAGAAGGAAACTTCCAAGGGCTGGGCTGAAGCAGGAGGGTGAATAAGCAAGGAGTTTTCTCAAAGGACTGCAATTTGTTTGACTGTAGGGTATTTTAGTTCTCTAAGTAAGCAGAGCTCTTATCGTTGTTAATCATTAATGCCTTTGTGGGTAGATGGGAATGCCATGTAGCAAGATACATTGCCTAAACTGCATGGAGTTAAGAGTTCATCATGTGTCTGACCCCGGCTGCTGGTCGGCAGTGTCTTTTCTTCCTCCGTGGAACTCAGCAGGTGGTAAGGGCACCTCCAGAGCAGCTGATCCAATGGTGCTTGTAATCAGGAGGTATCTAGCACCCGGACACTTTCCATCTCTTTCCCGTCGCAAGGATGGAATAACAATAACAGGGAGCTCCCAGCAAGCCCTCTCAGAAAACGACATTGTGTTGCAAAACATGGAACAGATCAATGCCAATATCAGGCATAGGAATTACTCATTAACAGATGGTTACCTGTCCAACCGTGACTTACAACAGCAGTCTTTTGGCAACAGGTCGCAAGAATTAGAAAGAGGGAACACACACCAATGACAAAACATTCGCTGTACCGAAGACGCCCCTTCTGCAGCTGCCTGAAGAAGCCCATCTCAGTCTGTAAGCGCTTGGCCATGGTAGGTGCACAGGAGGAGCACTTCTGATGGGGATGCAGAAAGTATTGCTAAAACTGAAATTTCACCAGCAGAGTCTGTTTCAGCCCCACCTTGCCCCACAACCAAAATCCACAGGTTTGGCTGGTCTAACTGTGCCTGTGCTTGAGGCTCATGCCAGCCATCGCTGTCAGTCAGGGACCACACCTCTTCACACCCAAAATGCACAGAGTAGCAGCAGCAGACAGAATCCCACAGTCCTTGCTTAAGTTTTGCTCTACGCTTTGAAGTTTCACAGCTATGGAAGGAGTGGGAGTTTTTGTTTTAACCCAACAAGACTGGTGGTAAGGCCCTGGGCTTGAGTGGAGCAACCCAAAACCATTTTGCCATGATGGTTTATAGTGCTGGAGGGAATTTCCACTGGATGTGCTATTACACTGCTGTGTCTGTCATCAAAGTAATAGCTCTTGTTAGAACAATTATGCAGGTAGAGATTTATGGACAAAACTTCCCTACTGACAGTAAGGCTTCAAAGAGCAGAACCCAGGTGGATTTGGAATTGTCTCCCCACACTCCACCAAAGAACAAACAAGCGGAAAAAAATTACCTTTATGCATTGACTGTTGGCTGAAGATTTGAAACAAATGAAGCTTTGGCACGGATTAATGGCATAGATGTGTCATATTTTTCCTCACTTTACAAATAGGAAATAAGAGGTGCAGACAGACTGGGCTCCCTGGGGACACCTGGCAAAGCCGGAACACAGGTTTACACTTCCTGCCCTCATGGTTGACGCAGGTCATCAGGCTTTAATCTTGCAACTCCCATACAATGGCTTGTAGACACAGCTTAGTATCTAGGCTCCTGAAATTGTGCAAAGAAAGATATTTTTTTAAAAAGCCATTGGCTGCTATTCCATCCAATGTTGCCAAAAGCTCTGAAGAGAAGTGGGAACTGAACAGCCATGGGAGGAGGAAGATACTTCTTTAAATGCTGTGCAGATGCCTCCTTCCACACATTTCTAGAATAAAAGCCATCCACTTCTGGGACCAGAAGCAGTGCATTTCAGTGATGACCAAGGCAGCTTGTAGGAAAGCCTTTTCATATCCCTTAACAGAAGAAAGTGGAAAAGAAAGGATGTGTTCCCTGAATATATACCTGCTCCTGGCTGCCGTGTGTAGGCATCGAACTACAAGCAATAGTCACAGAGTGTCTTTCTGGAGAGTCACAACTCTAACATTTTGGCTGAAACTGATTCTGTAACTTAAGGAAAAGGAGGAAGCAACACCAGGAGCTACTTCACTTGCTAGGACATGGCTGGCACAAAGCAAAAGGAGAAGACATTGAGAAGAATTGCAACAGGAGCTGCCAGAGAAGCACCCCTATGTAATGGGAATCGCCCCTGAGTAAGATATGTATAGCAACCCTACAGTGACTCCAGGGTTCAGACAGATATGAATCACCAAAAACCCTAGCTACTACGTGAACTACCTGCATTGGTTCAGCAGAGAGGTGTCTGAGCAGGTCTTACTGCCATAGGGAAAAGGCAAGATTTGAGAATTTTTTAAAATGATGTTAAATGATTAGAGATCTTTGGGTTTTTTTCATCACCAGAAGAAAGTCTGCCCGCCTCTGCCAGGCTTTCTCTAGAATCTGAGAACCTACTCAGAAAAGTGGAGATTTGGTCTTGATACTGAATTCTCGGAAACCTCAGAGGGCATTGGGCACTTGGGACTTCATGGGGATAAGGAACAAGGGAGGCTGCTGATATCTGTGTCATACCCTGTGAAGCTCTCGGTCACAAGCAGCAGAAGAAACATCCGTAATGGACAGTTTGGGAACAGAGTTGGGGAAGGAGCTTACGGCTCTCCAGTAAGCACAGCCTATTTTATTTACTCACGAACATCAGTGCTGCAATTGTGGGTGCTCAGACATTTACAGGAATCACAGTGTGACCTTGGGACTCCACTAACCAAAGATGGAGGCAGAGCACTGCATGACGACCCACGGGTCGGGCAGATGAGCCTGTGCAGCTGCTCTCCTTTGCCTTCTCAAGTCCCTTCATCTGTGACTCATTATTTCCAGCATATTGCTGGAAACTGTCCGTAAAGGGAGACAGCAGTCGTATGTGGATAGAACAAATACCACGAGATCAACAAGAGAAGGGATGAAGATGTGAGAACAATCCCTGTCGCACTCAGGATGGAGTTCCTAACCCTAAATTTCAGCCTTCTTCAAGTGCTTGTTTTGAGTGAAACATACATATATATATACTCACATATATATACATATATATATAAATAGAAGAAATCTGAAAACAGGAAATAGAGGAAAGACATGGTGTCTTTCCACTTACTGGCTTACCTTACTGGGCATCTCCAAAGTCTGGAGCCTGCATTGCACCTTATCCCACCAGCAAAACAGCAGCTAGTTTGGTAGCCTGGCTCTTGTTTGATAAGAAAATTCCATTTTCCTTTTAAAGAAAGGCATGTCTCGATTCTTAAATTTTCTGCACACAATATTGAACATTTCCTGTGAAGTACACATAATCTAAATGCATTCAGAGCCAGCTTCAGCTACTACTGAAGTCAATGAAAGGTTTCAAAGTAGCACTGGGAAGTCTTTATTATGTTTGCAGGCTGTAATCCTTCTGTATCAACAGCTAAAAACCCTCCATTTCAGCAGTAATTTTCCCTTTATAATAACATCATCATGGGAAAATGGAAAAGCAAATAAACACACAATAAATGAACAGAAAGAAACAGAAATACTTGCTGCAGGGGGTATATCACATACTGATTGTGCTGCCTCAAACGTTTGCCTTTTCCTCACTTCCCACATTGCAGTGGTTTTATCTCTCCAAATTTAACAACAATTATTAAAAGCCCAGACTGAGCCCAGACTCTGAACTATTGAGTAATAATGAAGTTATATTAACAACAATCCTTAATCATTCGATATTAACAAAACATAAATTGTCAGCCTCCAACACTAAAACAATAAAATTGCAGCTTTCCTTATCAAGGCACATCCTAGACATAAATGGAGAAAACAAGTTGAGACACATCCGCACGCATTCCTACCTGTGTCTCACCTACTGAGCAGGCTGGGGGAGGAATGTCCCATGGCTGAAGGTTTGGCAGTGTTTTCCAAGTTTCATTTCTTGATTGATGGTAACATTTCTGAGAAATCTACCACACAGTTACTACAAAACAAGGAAAAATATAATCTTTTCTTACAAGTGATTCCCCCACGTACTTTTGCAAACATTTATGCTTTTTCAGGTCATGTTTTCTTTTCTCCAAGGCAGTTTCCTCTTCCCTCTTGAAGGCAATACATGGCAGCCAGCTAACAGCAGTGTTGCCTCCTGAAATAATCTGATTTCTGGGCATTAATTGGTATTAACACTACAAAGCCCCAGCCCACTGCCCTGGCTGAGAAACTAAGTGCCAGATATGGACATTGGCCCTGTGGACAAGTGCCATCACCTTGCTGCAGAACTTGCTGTTAGAAAGGATTGCCTTCATCGCTGTGGCTTGAGATCGTTCCCATCATCTGTTCTTGGGAGCATTTACCAAAAGTTGGCTGTCCTTCTTAATGAATATCCTAATCACCAAAACAGAGGCTAATATTCCTAATATTCCTTATTAAGCAAATAGGTTCAAGCTTAGGCTCAAGTCAAGGTGAACAGTGCCCCAAACTGATGATGAGTTATTCATATGGACCCCGAACAGTGCAGCGCCCAAAAGGCACCACTTTCCACATAGTTGTGTTACAATAGCAAATACCTCTTGATGTCACCTCTCTCACCCTCTCCCTGAGAGCTTCAGAAATCCTAAGGGCAAAAATCTACATGGTTTTGGCTTCCACAAGAACTGCAGCCCTGTTTCATCCTCAGCTGCACCAGACTTTGCTGGTAATATTCGTGGCCATGCAAAACCTCACCCCAGTGAAGCACAAACCATCCTCCCCCCTGCCAGAGCAGCAAGGCTGGTAAAAGTACATCTGCAAAGATCTGCTTTCTGGGCAGCTGGGCTGCAGTAAACATGGATTTGGAACTGTTGTGCTGTAGCAGATACTGCTGTGATTTAAAGACATGCCTTCACCCAAATGTTTATTCCTCCTCACCCCTCTCACTTCCCACACTCCTCCAGCACCTCTCCTGGCTTCCCTCACCCAGAGCTCACAGCTCTTCTCTTCTCTTCTCTTCTCTTCTCTTCTCTTCTCTTCTCTTCTCTTCTCTTCTCTTCTCTTCTCTTCTCTTCTCTTCTCTTCTCTTCTCTTCTCTTCTCTTCTCTTCTCTTCTCTTCTCTTCTCTTCTAAGGATGGTATCTATGCTCTGATTCTGCATTTTTAGTTTCAATCCCTAACTGCCTTAATCCCCTACCACAAACATCTTTACACATGTTGGCTGCTATTCCTCACATCTTGCCTTCTGCAAGGGTTGGGTCTCTCTTTTGGAGTCTCTGCAGACCTTCATGTTGCCATCATGACTCCCCATGGAGACACATCTGCCCCTGGATTCTGGGGTTGTCTCCCTGTGGCTCCTCTGCCCACTATCTCACTCTCCTTGGTGTGGTTTCATTAAATGTCACTGAAGCCTCACATCTTGCTGCTTAACCAGTGCTTCTACCCCTGTATCATTGCAGCCTCTTGGAGATCACCTCTTCGCTCTTGGTATACTCCAGCAGTGCAGTCCTTGCCAAAGTTTCCTGTGTTGATTTCCCTTCCCCAGCCCAGTGCTTCACAGTCTTTCCACATCGCCTGCTCACATCAGGAGGAGGCGAAAGACCCTCACACAGCATGCAGCTGCTACAGCCTTCCTAGCAGCAGCAAGCACCCCAAGGTGCCACTAAGCAGCATGTCAGTGCAGCTCTGAGAGCACAACCTGTTTCACTTTTTCCCATTGGCACACCTGGGCTTGCATTGGCAGGCTGTGGCATCAGGCAATATCCTACCTGCAACCTTTCTCTTTTCAGCTGACTGCTTTTGTGTGTGCTGATTTTGTAATGGCCTCAAGCTCAGTGAAATCACATTTCTGCCACTGTTGTTGCATCTATATGCTAAAAGGTTCCTGCCTTTATTTGCAGCCGTACTTCGCAATGTTTCTTTCATGCATCTGGAAAGCATTAGTTCTGATCTGAAAAATCAAGTCATATAAAGTTGCTAAGTTTGAGCTGCGAAAAGGAAACCAGGCTGTGTTTTCATACCGCTAAGCACACAAATCTGTGAGTGATTTAAGGCTGTGCTACAAGCCACAATACGCAGAACCCTCATTTACACAGATCACACATGGATCCAGTTGCAAAAACTAACCAAGATTTTAGAAGAGACAATTTCAATAGTTCTGTTCACGCTCCCAGATGTTGTGGCATATCTAAAATACTCTGCCTGCAACCAGTCTAGGATGTGTTTGCATGAAGATACTGTTCCTCCTACCGCATGAATAGGAGTGGAAAGTAGGTAACTGTTTTTCAGGGGCTTTTTGATATAAACCTTTCCTGATAACCCTGGCTGAAACAGCAGGTCCATACAGCGAGGCGTATGGCTTTTTTTTTAGCCGTGTACTCACAGAAAACTGACAAGAAGAGGTGTAGAGGCACCCACTTTCCACTGATGCCAGCCCATTTAGGTAACTTCAGCAGAGGCTGATTTGCAATTGTTAGGCATGTACATTTTTAGCTGTGCTCAAATTCCTGCTCTTCCACCCACTTTCTTCATTAGCATATTAGACGCCCCCATGGCGTTCTTTTAAATGGTCTGTAAGTCAGGCATGTGTGAGGGGAGGTGGCTCCACTCCTGCAGCTGAAGGCAGCTGAATTCTTCCCTTTCATGGCAGGAGTGACCCTAAGGAGTAAGGGACAGCCCCATGCAAAGATACCAGCCCCACAACCTGCCTTGACTGAGGGGTTATTGCCTATGGTTGGATGGAAAGCAGAGGCTACCCAGAATGCTCTACTCATTCTAATTGCAGCCCTAATAATAGCCTGCATGGAAGCTTATATATATATATATACACACACATACACATACGTATGTATTTTCCATATTTTTTCCTTGTTTACATATCTATGGCAACAAGATGCCTTTCTATATGCTCACTTGGTGCTTTGCAGGTAGCTCACGTGCCAAGAATCATCTGTCTGTGCCTTTTGTGTATGGTGACCGTGCAAAGCCATGTGACAGAGGTGTCTCCTCCTAAGCCTGCACTCCTGCACAGGCAGTGTGGCTGTCACTCACTGCCACCAAGCAGCTGCCCAGGGCCAGCAGGGCAACTCGGATGTTGTGGTGTCACCATAAGGATGCTCACCTTGGATTTATCAGCCTGTACTTTCAACATGTTAATTGAGCACAGTGTATGCCTAGGCTTTCCCTGGGGTTTTTACATCACAAACCCTGCGGCAAACCTCTAAGGGGCTTTCCCAGAAGGTGTTTCTAATAATGATGTGGGTAGGTGTTGTTCCAGTCGAGCAGTCAGCTGCTTAGGACAGCGAAAAGTTGCCATTTCTTTCCCCATCTGACACGAATCTCCCTTTTTTTTTTTCCATTTTTTCCTTCTTCCTCCCACTTCCTTTCTCTCCCACTATATCCCCTCAGCTGAGCTTTGTTCCTACACGGAAACACAAGCCTTGGCCCTCAGAACCATGCCTCGGGTACATCTGGGAGAGCCTGAGCCATAATGGACCAAAGGTGGGGAGGGACACAGATGCCCTTCAGCAAGGGCTCTCACTACATACAAAAGCCCCACTGCTCACCGCCTCCTCTTCTGCTGTATGACCTCCCTCTGCCCCCACCTGTCCACAGCTTCATCCTTTCACACACACTGTTGCAGTTACTCACTGCCAGCCAAAACTGCTCAAACCCAACTGCTTTGGTAAAAAACCCAGCTGAGGTCCACCAGCCCTTAAGAGGTCAGCAGAGGCAGAAGGTGCCCCTGGACTTTATGGTGTAGAAAGATGTACTGAGGGTACGGTAACTTTCTGTGTTTTCATGTTTCTCCCTTCAGCATCTCTTGCCATAGGGATTCTGACCCTGACAAAGCCTAACCAGCCCAAACATAAAGCAGGGAGAGGTATGAAATGACAAAACTGGGGTTGCTGCCAGTAAGCAGCCCCTTCTGCACTGCACAAAACCCAACTTCAGAAATGATTTGTCTACTACTCACTGCTAGCCCTAAGAATAGGCCTGGGCTAAGGACTGCACAGTGTGATTAATGTCCCTGCTCTGTTTCCTCTCTTTTTTCCCCTCATTTCCCTGTAACTCTGTGCCACTCCTTGTAATTGCTGCAGAAGTGTAATTGCTGCTCTGTGTAATTGCTGCAGAAACAATCTGAGCTGTCATTGACTTACATTGTTCACCCATCAGGAGAAACTGGCAGATCAGATTCACCCCACCATGAGAGACATGCTGCATATGTATCTACATCTGAGGCAGGCACTGAGGATCCCATTACAAGCAATGGAGATCTAGAAAACACAGAAGAATGAAATTTAAGGTACAAGCCACCCATCCAAATATATGCTTTAACTCTAGGGTGAAACAAAGCATTTATTACATCCGGGGCCATGAGCTCTATCAGATCAGCTCTGTTAGGATTACTTTGAATTTAACTGGACTTTTGCTCACACACGGCCCGGTCCTGTTAGTCATACAGGTACCCAGTGAGGAGCATCATGCCTTATGGCAACAAGATAGACCTTAAGCACTGTGAAGTTTATAGCACCACAATATAAGGAGGATGTAAAACTATTAGAGAGCATCCAGAGGAGGTCTACAAAGATGGAGGAGGGTCTGAAGGGCAAGGTGTGTGTGGAGTGGCTGAGGGCCCAGAGAAGGGAGGGGAGGCCTCACAGGGAGCGGAGGGACAGCACTGAGCTCTGCTCTCTGTGAGAGCGACAGGGCCCGAGGGAACGGCATGGAGCTGTGTTAGGGGAGGGGCAGCTGGGGGTGAGGGAAAGGGTCTGCACCAGAGGGTGGTGGGCATGGAACGGGCTGCCCAGAGCGGTGGGCACAGCCCTGCTGGAGCTCAAGGAGTGTTTGGACAGTGCTCTCAGACATCGGGTTTGGGTTTGGGTAATGCTGTGTGGAGCCAGGAGCTGGACTCAGTGGATGGTCCTTGTGGGTCCCTTCCAGCTTGGGGTATTCTATGATTCTATGACTCTATAGGCTCTATAGGCAGATGTTAGCTATGTGTCTGTGTAGCAAACGGCTGCAAAACTTCATATTTTTCTATCAGTGTTTTTGCAACAGGAATATAAACAGGCAAGGTGCAGTGGAAGAATCAGCATTCTGCAGGAGGCTGCCATGGTGTCAGTTTTGTGGTAGCCACTTTGGCCATCGAGCACCTTCCAAAGGGAAGATGGGCACAAGCACACCTGTGCCTTCATCCCCTCCCCAAGAGAGTACAGCTGTACCATGTGTTGTGCTGGGTTTTCTAATAAGTGCACAGATTTTACTCAGCACTCAAATTAGCAAGGACAAGATCAAAGATATGTGCCCACTGTTGCCAATTATCTCCTGGTTGCAAATAAGTTCCAGCTAACTGCTTTGCATGCAGAGGGCTGATCTCAGCCAGGAATTGCTTCATCCCAGTCGTTGGACTGGCTCTGGAAATTCTAAAGAGGTGGAAGAGGTGGAAGTTATGTGGATATTATTGATATTTGAATTCATGTCCTTCATAAAATAGTAAGTGTAGTTACTGAAAGGCGTGCTTGTGCAAGTCCATAAATACAAGAGAATAGTAATTAAAGGGTAGTTTCCTCTTATCACATATTTTCATCTTTCCAGGAAGTGCTCAAATCAGTGAGAGAGAACCAGGGTCTCTCTTACTGGTTCTCTCTCACAGGAATGGGGATAGACATTAGCTTCATTTCTGTGCCCTGATTTAAGATTACTCCACTCCAAGGGATTATTTTAAATTAGATGAATTTATAGCTGGCCTTTCATTGCTTTATCAACCTACTCAAGTAGTGAGGCTTTAAGTTGTATAACAACTAAGTCATATACTGTTTTGAGACCATGAGTAGAGAGGAGGGAGATCAAATAGAATGCAGGTTAGTGTGCTCTGGAAAAGCAGACACCACATACTTAGGAATACCTGATGTGAACTATGGGCACTTGAAGTTGCTCTTCATTCAACTCTGTGTATGTACAGGGGTAGGATTCATCTTCATCACTGAAAACTGGTATGAGATTGTCATGGGGATAATGCAGTGTTGGCACAGACTTGGAATAATTATGTTTCATCCCCATCAGTCTTATTTTCTGCTGTTGGTACCCACATTTCTGTGCCACCCCTTGCTCTGGCAGTGTTCAAAGCACAAATGACAAGGGTGACGAATGAGATGGGAACCATTTAAGAATCATTACATCACTGATTCAAGTTAGTGTGCACAGACACTGACAGTTCCACTCTTGCTGCCTGGTAGATAGAGCATTCATTTATTTCAGCAGTGCCTGCTGCAGATTCAGAACCATTTAGTGCATCATTCCATGCAGAAACTGCAGAGCTGGGCAACCCTGATTCTTGCAGAAGGGCAGCCAGAGGGGGATTACTCTTTATCTGGAAAACATGCAGCTGCTGCTTTGCCTCAGGACTGCAATCCCTTTGTATAGCTAGAAGAGAGCAAAAGGAATTAATTAAAGGCTAAAAATCTAACCCACTATTATTAAATTCCTAAAGATGAGCTATTTTGAAGGTATATAAATATTTGGCAGAAATTCTTAACAATTCTCTTTTAGAGAAATTCCTTTATGTAAGCCAGGTTTAAGGAGACCTCTTTGCAAACTCTAATAAGATACAGGCTGCCTTCAGGTTGTCTCATACTTTCATTAACGCTCTGATATAAGTTAAGTGCTAGGTCCTTCATCCTCTGTGCTACTGTCTGGTCCAGCCACACTCCACCACAACCACTGATGGGGACAAAATGCAACTATTCTAAAATGCATCAGTTTAAGTTCACATGTAGAAATGGTTATAATGTAGATCTTTTTCCCTGTGAGCAACTGGAAAAAAGGAATCTAATTTTTCACCTTCACACTGACATTAGAAGTCAACAAAGCACTACCAGGTTCAGGGGTATAAATTATTTATTTACGAATACACAGTAAACATTTTAAATGAGTTTGACACACTTAAGACTCTACAAACATCATTGTGCAGTCAGGATTTCTCAATACTTTGGAAATACAACGCATGAGAAATTAGTCCAATGTGCGTTTTCATATTAGAAAGTTATTATATAGAAGTTTAAAGTCACAAACACAAATAAAACAATAATACCAATCAAATTCTGTACAAGATCATTTTTAGTCTATACAACAGAATCATCACTTAAGATGAGAAAATATGAACAATTTTCTTATCTTCCATACAAGCAACTCTGAAAGCATGTTAGTTCAGGTGTAACGCACTGGATTTGTTAACATTTTGAGTAATGCATAGAGGCAAGATCTGCAGACACAAAGTCATCCAGTACTTCCCAGCAGCTCACAGAACCACAGGATCATTGAGTTGGAAAAGACCACTAAGGTCATCTAGTCCAACCATCGGCCCATCACCACCACCCCCACTAACCTATGCCCCTCAGTGCCACAGATATTGGTCTTCTGAAAAAGGTCCAGAGGAACCTGGCTAAAATAATGGTGGAATACAGAAAGGAAGTATTTTAGTAAGACTGATGAAAGTCTTTCCTGTGTTTTAATTGTCATTGGCTCAGGGCTCACAAACCCACCGGTTGTTCAGTACCCTGATGCCACATTGCTAATCTCGGGATGCTGCTCCAACAATGACAGAAGTATTTGGATGTGACACTCGTTTTTGCTGCAGGGCCAACCCCCACACCATCCACAGAGCAGCCCTGTTGTCACACGGGCTTTCTACATTCCCACAGAGCTTGGAAATCTGCCTGGTGATGCAGAAAATAGAGCGATTTCTAAACCCAGCACAATGAGCTGCAGTGGGGATTGAGGAGTGGCTTGGGCTTGCAACGGTTTTGGCTTCTTGCACCTATTGAAATGGACGTGCCGTTGGGCTGGGGCTTTCTCAAGCTGAGCCTTTGGAAACCTTCCAAAATCTCTGAGAACTCTGGCTGTTTGCACTCCAGATGCTGCAGCACACTATCACACATGCATCCGGGCTCCCAGCCACAGAGTACCTTAGGAGAGATGATTTCAAATGACAATATTCGCTACCAGTGCTGTGTTGGAGTTGGTATGAGCAGTAGCACCACAGCTGAGAAATGACTACAGCAAGGATTTCAGTTTTGTGGTGAAAATCAGGCTACTTCTAAAAAATAAAATCATAGAATCATAGCATGGTTTGGGTTGGAAGGGACCTCAAAGGTCGTGCAGTTCCAGGCCCCCTGGCCAAAGACCGGGTTGCCAACCACTAAATCAAGCACTAGATGAGGCTGCTCAGGGCCTATCCTACCTGGCCTTGAACACATCCAGGGCTGTGGCAGCCATCATTTCTCTGGGCAGCCTGTGCCAGTGCCTCTCCACCCTCGCAGCAAAAAACTTCCCCCAACATCTAATCTAAATCTCTCCTCTTTTAACTTTAAACCATTCCCCCTTGTCCTGTCAATGTTTACCAGTGATAAATAGGCTCACAAATATGTTTGTGCCAAAGAGACAAGGAGGCTACTGGCTGAGCCAGTCCTTTTGGCTGTTTTCTGGTAAGAAAGTAAATTCTGACATAAGAAGAGGTGGAATAAAAGAACGCACATGGTAGCAAATGCAAGAAATGAGACCAAATCTTTCAGGCAGAGAAGTAGTGCAAGAAGGACCTGGCATCCCTGAAGGACATGAAATAGCCCCCAGAAGACTTTCAGGGCCATGAGAAAGTGCACAGTGCAGTCAGGTACTGGCTCCTTCCCATGGAGCAGTAAATCTCTTGCAAAGTCCCTTTGCAAAGCCTGTTTATGTGCCTTCATAAAACAGCAGTTATTTGTCACGCAGTCCCCAAGAGAGAAATTGCACGGAGGTTTAGTTTGCATGTCTGTTATATCACAAATCTCTTGACAAGGAGCACTGCTATAGCACCATAGTAATCCTGAGGGGGAAGTCCCTTTTCAAGTTTGCCTATATGTGTATTTTCTATTCTTTACAGAGCCTTTAAAACAATAAACAAGATGACTGTCGCTGTTGTGGAGCCTGTGAGGCTGAAACCACTTCAGTTTGAAGCCCAGATGCCATGACAACAAGTGAAATATGAGAGAACTGGGATAGTAAATAAAATCTAGAATGCTGCAGGATTTTGTAAGTGTATTTTCACATTGCTGGAGTTGGCCTTTTTTACAGTATGCAGTTCAAGAACCGATATAGGCCACTGGATCTCCCACATCCACATAAAAGAATGGGAACATCAAATTTTCCGTGTATGTATCACTGTGGGCTTCAGAGCAACTCTTCACAAGTGCGTTTCAACAGGGGAAAACTGGGAGGAAAAAAAAGGAAATAAAGCCACATAAAACTTGATTATCTTTAGGAAATAACTGGCAAGAGAACAGATTATGCTATCAAGGAGTGCTTCATTTGGCCCACTTTTTTGATTGCGAGTAGATGTCATTAGTAGTGGAAATCACAGGATAATGAGGCAACGTAAAATTATATTATTAGATTTAGGTCACGTAGTAATTAATCCTGGCCAACATCCTTAGCAAAATCAAGGACAACATTAGCCAGAGACAGGCCACGCACATCCATTCTTGTTATCTCCACAATCTGAAGCAGCTGATTCCTGCAGGCTCAGTTTTGCTTTTCTGACGGATATTGAGGAGAGCTAATAAGTCCAAGCAATGAATTTCCATGACCTAGCTGAGAAGTCATTGTTTTAAACAATAGGTCAATAGCTGGCATAGCAGTGCAGTGCAGGGATGAAGGTTTTTCCCATGTTCCCTCATTTACAGGATTTCCAGGCATTGTGCCAACATTTTTCCCTATGTTAAAGAAAACTCCTTTCTTACACATCCTTCACTTTTCTGCAAGCAGCATGACTATTCCACGCTGTCAGAGTCCCTCTGAATCCTCAAGACAGTCAGACCGTTTGCTGCACTCAGAACAGAAATGGCCTTTTTGTTGTCCTGCTTTTTCTTCAGCTCAGCAGCTCTCAGAAAGAAAAGAGAGACCAATTTTTAAGATCTGTCCTCAAAAGGCTGTGAAAAGACAGTGATAAATGTATGTTTTCCTATGGGCAAACATACACTGTCCCCATGCTGTAATTCTGTACCTTTATCTTAACTTAACCAACTAGTTAGTTCTACCTGTTACTACTACTTTGTCTGCTCAAAGGCTGGATAACCAAGTGCCCTTGAGTTGTTCCTATCTGAGCTCTGCGTACGCAGCTGCCCACCTCAAGCAGAAGGGTTTCAAGCTCAAGAGGCCTCTTGGATCCCACGTGCTTTGCCTGATTGGTAACAGCAGTAGGTCACTTTCAACTGCTTGCCCTTGTAAAATTCCTACTTCCCCAATGCACCTTGGCAAGGGGTTTCACCAGTCTCATACGCAGGGGTGAAGAACCACCTCTTGGAGCCAAACCTGGTTTCTACCAGCGGAAGGCCTCTAGCTCTTGTCTTAGAAGAAAGTAAACAGTCTGTCCCGGTCCACCCTCCTCATGGCACTCAAATGTTCTGGGACTCCCTCAGATCACCCTTCAGCTGCCTGTTTTTACAGCTGAAGAATTCAGTATGGATCACCAACTGTCACTGAAGTAGGTGCACAGATTGTCTCACCTAAAATACTGATTGGAGATTAATGAAGTGTTTAATTAAAAGAGATTAATTAGTGCATCTGAGTTTTGAGTTTTTATCTGTATGAGGTCAGGATTTGATTTTGCAAAACACACAAAAAGTGCAAAACGTGTCACGTGTCACCGAGGCCTCTCTTGGCTTTCACTGGTTTCACGTTGGTCTTGATTAGAGCAAAGCTCCTGATTTGCTGGAAGGTACCTGTCTGTGCAAACAAATGGCCTATACCACAAGCAATTATTAGCAACACACTACCAAAACAGTAAGAAGAAATGAACACGGAAAAAAACATTTTAAAAATACATCATTATTTTAAACATTTTCTCATAGTCACTGTGCTACCACTGCTTCATTACATTGTGTCCTGCAAGGATGATATACAGTACAATAGGATGCAACCTACCCTACCGACCAAAAGGAGCAAACAGTACAGCACAGCAGCAGTCCCCCTTTACCCTTTTATCCTCAGGTCTCACAAAGCCGACCTGCACTCACTGTGCTGTGGCTCTGCTGGCAGCTCAGCCCATCACACCACAGGATGGTTGCATCAGCTCCCAAGCCTGTTCACCCACTCCCACCCCGACTTTGGTTGCTGCCAGCTGGGTTTCCCTGGCACGGATACCTGGCTACACTGGGAGCTGGGCTTGGGTAACCAGCTCGTTTCATTCACTGCCATGAGAAAGAACATTCAGATACCATCGAGCACTGACACCCTCACAATGCTATTGCAAATTCCCCTACTATCCAACATTGTTACACCACGGCGATTTTAGCATGGCAATCAAGCTGGTTTCAATCTTGCAAGTTCTTAAAATAGCAGCTATTCTCACAGCTCCTATCATCCTTCAGTCGGCCACACACCGTGCTGAGCCTAACGTTAACAAGGGCTTCCCTCAACAGTAAGCACAAAATCGCTTTTTAGGGAAAAAAGAATTGAAGTTTTAGAGCTAATGGGTGCTGTGTCCATTTATATCGCCGGAGTGTTTATTTAAAGCTTCAGAAGAATCATATTTACTGCTGTAAAATTCTACGTAGCTCTTTCTCGTATTACAAACAGATTTGAGCTTAGGGATCTGCGTAACAGTCTCCAGCGTTCTCTGCTAGTCAGAAACTTCACAATCCTTGGTAGATCTTAGCAGGAAGGGGCAAAGAAATAGAAGTTAATGAATTACCACAGAAATGCCTCCTTGTGTGGCTCTGCAGCCCAGGAGCTATGGAATACGACTTTCTGAGTCCCAAAATTATTTCAAAGCAGCTAACCACCAGAAGATCTCAGTATATACACTCAATGTTCCTTCAGAGATGAACAGAGATCCAGCACTTTCCATGTGCCCTCTTGCTTGTACAGACTCATAACCTCTTCTCAAGAAACAGAGAAAGAGGAAAAGAAGGAATGTGGGAAAGCAACACGCTCAGTAATATATTTTCCTTCTCAGAACTGCCTAAGGCTAGAAGATGAACTGAAAGTATTAAAGACTAGAAGAACGAGTGGTAATTAACTGCCTACTGAAAGAGAAAAAAATCCACCTTCTCCCAAAGCCAAGTCACCAAGAGCACTGCTCAGTAGAGACCTAGATGGCCCTCCCACCACTGTGTGATCAGCACATACATTTCTGCTATAGGAACACCACCAGTGTTGGCTACAGGAGCACGTTATTTATTCCCAGCGCAGGAAATTCAGACCTCTTTTTTACTGTCTAACAAAGGTCTTACAGCATACATCCAGTCAGATAATCCACTAGACAAAATCATTGCCTCCTTACACCATTAGCTGATTTTACTTCTACTTCAAAGGTCTCCGAGCACAAAGGGAATCCTGTAGACCAAGAGAACATTAGAACATTAAAGTGAAATCATCTTAAATTAAAAGTTTGGGTAGGGGAATTTATAGTGAGTTTGTCTTTCCTAAAGACAAGAAGGGTAGGGGTGGGAAACCATTATTTTAATTGCACTGTGCAACAGAATCATGACAGGGAAAATGATATATAAACAGTATGAGAACAAAAACAAATAGTTCAATACTTCCATTTAAATACCTTTTTCTCATTCTACAGGTTCTAACTCATATCAGAACAGACTGTCTGGCAGGCTCGTTGAAGGCAACGGGTACTGAAAACAGCTTAAAACTTGCAGAAACATCTCCCTAAGGCATATCTCCGTTGCTGCTGATGCCAGGCAAAAATACCAGAGCTCTTAATTAAAAGCAGACATTTTAAACAAAAGTAGCTTTATACTGATTCTCAGTGCCCTTACTCTTCTCACTCTTGACAGCAATCAGAGACGGAAGGTCTGATGTCCTATAAACTCCAGTCCTCATCCTCCCTTGGCAGGATCTCAGTTCAGAGATGTAACCTTCAAAGCTGAGGTTCCCTTCAGAATCATCGCAGGAGCGCATTCCAGTGTCTTCCAGTTTGACCCCATCCACATCAATAATCCTATTCACAGGCAATTCTTCACCGAGGCTTTCCCTCACACCTGCAGGATTAACGCTTCTGCTGGACCTTGCTTTGAGAGTCGTCTGCTCACCAGGGTTCCCTGGAGTCCCCTGTGAATCTTTTCTCTTTTTGTGGTTTGCACCTGATAGAAGAATTAGAAACAAGTGAAAAAACACAAAACAGAAGAGTTATGTATCTTCTGGGTTTGAACAATTTCCATACTGCAGCCTCCTCTGAGGTCCTAAAGGCAGATCAGCAGCTGAGATGTTCCTCTGCCCCACTGCAAGCTGTGGGTGCCCCATTCCTAGAGGTGTCAAGGCCAGGTTGGTGAGGCCCTGGTCAACTCGATCCAATGCCCAACCCAGTGGTTGCCAACCCTGCCCATGGCCAGGAGGTTGGATCATCTCTGAGGTCCTTTCCAACCCAAGCTATTCTGTAATTCTATCCATGAACATGGAGACCTCCTGAAGTACCAAGCAGGGAACTGAACAGTAGATCTCAAAGGCACATGTAATGCCAATATAGATCTGACTTAATTTAGTATTATTTAGCATAACTCCATTAAAAAATAACTACTTGGTATAAATTTGTACGCATCTAGAACAAAACTCTCACACAAGCAAAACCAGACATGAAGGAGGAGGATACAGAACTTCCAGTGGGGCAGAAAGGGAGATGCTCATTGTTTGAATTGGCCTCTAACACCAGATTTCTGCTGAGATACCATTTTATTTGGCTAGAGAGATTTGGTTAATCTTTCTCTAATAGATTTAGGATGATTTAAAGTTTCAGTTTGCTGTGCTGAACTGCGGAGTATCAACTAGGTGGCTAAATGACAAAGCTGGCTTTAAAATCTGTGCTTGTTCCATAAATTGATCCATATGCTGTTTTTGTTAGAAAAATAATTAACTAATAATTATGAATACAGTCATCTTCGTTGAGGAATTTTTGATATGGAGAAAGAGGAAAACAAAAATGTCAAAAAAGCCATTTCATATCGTTTCAATCAGATCACTGCAGGGCCTTCTCAAGGATTAAAACTTTTTATGTAATGAAAATAAGTTAAAATTCTAAGTAATACAATATCATGATAGTGCTTAAGCTAGTGCAGCCCCTTCCAGTAATAATTCCTATGTTCCACATCAGTAGTGCTTGCTTTTTTTCCACATCTAGAGGAACTAGATCAGACTCCCAACAAATCAGCCAAGAAACAGCAGAGAGAAGGCAAAAAGCTTTCTCAGCCGTTAGCCCATCATGATTCCAACCTACACAATTACAGCTAAACTGTAATGGGACTATATTAACACCTCATGCTTACTGCTTCATACAGCAAATTGAACACCAGCTTAACTCGTAACTGCTGTTTGCATGGCTGTGGTGTAAAATGCTATTCTCGTACTCCTAAATGTTTGCCTTACAGAGCTGTAATGAATGGCGATCTGGATCTTTTTAATCTACAGCTTCATGCCCTCTGAGGAAATCTCTGCCTCTCCTTTCATGTTGTTTAAGAAGGGATACTCATTTCTAAAAAGCTGTACTAACAACGAATCACAACAAATAGTTTGCATTGAGAGAGCATGAGTCATCTCATAATCTTATTAAGAATACATCCTACAGAATGTAATGCAGAGCAAGAACTGTGATGGTGTGGTAAGGTACCAAAGCCCTGTCGACTTTAACCAAACTGAAGGTTTCCACAGAGGCCAGTCGGCGTTTACAGGGTTCAGCAAACATCCCTGGAAACCCATTCAGAGGAACACTACGGAAGGTGTGTTACTGGATTTCTTTGTTTGCTATGTCTTTCTACAACTGCAGATAAGAAACGCCACAGAAGGCTTAGAACTACAGTGTCACGTGGAGCAACCCGGCTTTCAAGTTGCCTACTGGGAACAAAGCAAAGATGAGGCCGCTGTTAGCTCTTCAGTTTCACAAGGCGTAAGCTCATCTGATGAGGAAGAAGCTTCTATTAGGAGCAGTTTTTTCTACTAATGGCTTTATTAGGAGCAATCCCTTTGAAGAACCTAATAAATCGCTACCAGAGATGGGGAGGAAACACAGAGGGCCTTATCTGAAATACTGGTTCAGAAGAACGCAGAACCACCGAGGGATAATATTGTGAAGATGATATCTCTTTTCCTGGCAGGGTAGGAAAGATCTTGGCTCGTCTGTGCCAAGCAGGAAGGTGATTTCAGGAGCAGCGCTACCCTGGAAAAGTACTAGCCTGCTTTTTTTCCCAATTTTTCAAAACAAAACATTTACAAAGGAAGTGAGGCCACTGAGCACAAGTAATAAAAGCTTGTCAGGATTTGCATGGCATCTTCCTGAAGATAATTTGTCACCAAGCTTCAGAACAGATAGAACCCAGCTCTTACAGCTTTAGTTGCACAGACCAGTTCCCAATATGACTGCAATAGCAAAATCCCATCGACAGGTAATCTTCGGCTCTACTGCTAAGCACTTGTGCATGTGATCCTGTTAATACGTTCCAGCTGGTTTAAAGCTGCTAAACTGGAGACCTGCACACAGGTCTGCATTTTTCAAAAGGTGAATGATCAGGCAGCATCTTGGCTGATCGCCGGATCTCCAAGATTTCTCCTTTCCTGACATTTAGATTTAAAGCCGTCTGATTTTAACATTATGGTTATGGAAAACCTGCTTCTGCCTCTATGGATCTAGACAAAGGGAGTTTTTGTTCTTCTGCATAAAATAATTCTCATGATCTAAGTGAAATCTAAGCAAGATACTGGAGGACATTGCCTTCCAAGTAGTTTAACACCAATGGAGCATCTGGCCAAGTTCCAGGCAAAGATGAGATCACAACAAAACTGGAAATTTCAGAAACTGCATTAACCATCAGATGTAGATAATAGGATCAAATAACCGTAACTCCAATGAGATGTTAGGATTTATAGATTCATCCACATCTTCCAATGGATGTGATGCAAACACTGATAATATTTCTGTGCTGCAGTTATTAGGTCCATTTATATTCAAGGTGCCACTCTAGTTACGATTGACTTCTTACTGGATAATCTAGATCAGATCTGAAATTCAGCACCTCTAGGTGATCAGTATTAGAACCAGTTCCACTCACATCATTTTTCTTTAATAAATGTAAGCAGTTGTTTAAGTTTCACTGTAAGACGTGAGCTCTGCGTACTTCATATTTCAGTCCATACTTAGTGAATTTCATATATGATGGAATGTTAAATACTGTTCCAATCCCATTTCCATGTAGACACCTATTCCACGTAATGCATCATTTCACTTCAAATTCTGGCTTTGCTAAAATCCTATTACTCTCATCAAAACCTTTTTCTGTATAAATGGCTCTTCGTTCTACTGGAAGATAAAAGGGATATTCTGTTCATTTCTATTCCCAGACATTCAACTTCTAGCATTAGAGAGAGAGGATCGGATTTTCAGCTAAATATAATGAGCTTGTTTAATGATTCTGCAATGACTTACAACAGATAAGAATCTGTTTGAAGTATTCCACAACACATATAACTCTTGTGAAAAGAAATCATCAGTGTTTTCAGGAGCTATTATTGAAAGCATACCAACAAGCATGCCACCGACAAATATAATTAGTCATTTTCAAATGAGAGATCCAAATCCATAGACTCTGGTGTGTTCTGTAATTTGGGAGTCTGGGCAGATACTGCTCTCATCCCTCATTCAGCACAATTTTCCTAAGGCCATCACATGCTAACTCAGAGAGATTTTATTTTTCCATAAGACTCAATGAGGAGCTTTGTGGTGGTCATTTCAGGAGGTGCTCCTCTTGATGAAATATTTCAGTATGAGCATCCCTTTTCCTTAAGCTGCATGCACTCGGGCAGTTTGGCCCTGGGAAGTGGCACTCTCTCTTCTTCTTCTGAACTGCTGTGAAACGGTCTTCAAAATGCTAGGCTTCCCAGACAGGGATTCTTTGAAGTGGTGGAAAAATGACTTCCACGCTGGTTGATGTACTGTTACCACTGTAATCTTTTTTTTTTCAGTGTTTGTCAACTGATTCATGATTCTGAAGGGAAGAGAATACTTCACATTTAGAGTTCCGACGGTTAAATTCCCCAGCAAAAATTTCCTTCCTTTCATCTCTTAACTGCCATATCCCTAAGGAAAAACAGTATCTAATATAAATGTTCCTAACTACAGCTTTTGCTTAATGTTTCCTAAGGAAATTTGACTTAATAAGCTGTATTTTGTGATAAAAGAACAACAACTGTATCATGTGTTTGGTGCCTTGATCTGACTCCCAAAAAATGATGGCATCAAGATAGGAAACTGAGTATCCTACAAAGAAAGTGCATTCTGCTTATCAGTCTTCTATCTGCTTTTGCGCTGGAAAGTTCTGGAATACATTTGCAGCATTAAACATAGAATCGCGGGTTGGACAAAAATTCTTTCACCGCTCTCATCTCAAAAGAATTCACAGGACCAAAGCACAAGGCATTATTTGGAAAGACAAAACCTGAACACGACACAGAAGGAGGAGCTGGTGTGACGGCCACCATTCACAGTGACACACATAATGAGGAGAGCAAACAAGGCACACGGCGTTCGCTGATCTCACATGGCTACAACAGCAGTGGTAGGCACCTCCACACATCACTCCAAGGCCAGGGACAGCCTGAGATTAAATAAATTGAAAAGCTCTGAATTCCGAACCAGACTGCCCCACAAGCCCTCAGTAACGCTGGGCAATTTGAACTTCCTGTTTCTTCACAGCTACAACTGAAACAATTCTCAACTGAATGTTTTCCAAGTGTGACATGGCAAAACATCTCTGCAGCAGCCTACCAATATTCATCCCTCTTTGAGATCTTCCAGCGCTTATTGTTAACGTTCGTTTTGCTTTTCCATCAGTTCTTTTTACAAGTCAGTTTAATTGTTGCTGAGAGCGATATATTGGGAAATAGTGGACTGGATAACAACAATCAGTCAATTTAATCTGCCACTTGTTATTTTTCAATTAAGAGATTCTAAGATGTGGTTCAGCAGGGCTACCAGTTAAACTTCAAGCAATAACTACTAAATTCATTTCACTGTCCGAATGTAAGTCATGCTTTTGAATAGATCTGGTTTTAGCCTGTGTGCCTCTGGTTCAAAGAGAGGTTGCCATTTTTTATCCCATCAGCAAGATAATTTGCTAATTCCTTCTACAATGTGTATTGTGCTGCTTGGCTGTAATCAGCTTGCATTTCAAATAATTATCCCTCAAGGCCTTCCTCACTTCCCAGTTGTCTACTCCTAGCATAATTCTTCTTCTCCTTTGTTTATTATTGATCTCTGTCATGCACTACATGTAATTCTCCCATTTAATCATGCTCTGATTAAAAGGAGATTAACAGATTCTGTCCTTAGCATTCGTGGATCTATCCGAGTACTTTATATTGATCCAAAAATCCAATTATCTTCTATAAAATTATACATAGCCAGTAAGGATATAACTAACTGCTGGAAAAGAACCTTTGTTAGAAATTATTAGTTACAATAATTGCACGTTTTTTTAATTATAATCCCTTCCTTTTCTTCTTATTTTTTCCTTGTATGTTTTCACTTCTGTGCTTATCTTGATTTGCAGAGGAAACATTGCTGGATTTTCTCTGAAATATGCCACATGCATTAAGGAGTTATGCAAAATATCAGTTACATACGCTATTATAGAATTTATTACAAAAATAAGCTTACTTTGCATTCTTCTGGAAGATATATGTGTGAGTTTTTAATCTCCTTAACTGTCACAAAGTTGATGGCACTTAGGATTTATTACCCTTAAAGCTGAAAAGTTTAGCAGACAAAGAAAGTCCCAGAAATCCAGCTCCCATCATCTGATTGCTATTCCTTCATTACGATGTCCTGCATCCCTTCTGTGAATAATGAAGAAGAGCAGTGGGGATGTTTTTTTGACACTGGGAACAATAGCCAGCCCCAGGCTGAGTCCACCCAGCATTCTATTTCTGCATCCGCTTTCAAAGAGAAAAATCCTAGCACTGGTAATAACCACCCTGCTTCTCAGGGCTCTTTCCAATAAGAAAGGAAGTGAGTTAATTTTGAAGATGATACTGCTCATCTGTTTCAGAAACAAGCAGTATCTTCAGAACAAATTAAATAACTGTTTCTAAGTATATGGTCTAAATTCATCCCTTATCTTACAGATCCATGCTATTTAAATATTACTGCAGAGAGCTCACCCTGTTTTTGCTTCTCCTGGCTGGCTCTTTGTCTTCATAGTCATAGAACATCCTGAGTTAGAAGGGACCCATTAGGATCACCGAGTCCAACTTCTGGCTCCACACGGGACCACCACCCAAAAATCAGACCGTATGTCTGAGAGCGTTGTCCAGACGCTTCTCAATGCCATTACCCCAGTGACCCTATCCAGTTTGTATCTATACAGAGATTTTAAAACACATTTTTATTTGCTCGAAACACTCCACTGAGTCTATCACCTACTCAAATAAATACCTTCCCACTTGGAAGGCAATTCTAACTGTAACTTCGTCTTAAGCATTTTTCTCACCTGGATAGGGAACGTGCTTAACCACCTGGGAAAAAATGATGGATATGGAGGACAATATTTAAAGTACCTGGACTACCCCATGCAATTTAAAAAAATTAAACCCAGAGAGCTTAAATCAATAATTTAACACTTTCAGAAACAAATGCATCACTTCAAGCCAATTACATCCAACAATAATTGTTTCTCATACAGCTAGATATCAGCAACGTTATAGGTAGAAGCATTAAGTGTATTTCAGTAGTAATCTTCCTATCCAGAAAGCCCCAATTTTTGATGTGGGAAGTTTCCCAGAACTATTAGGCTCATTCAAAAGTAAAGAAATTTTCTCTTGCTGAGTAACACAACTAGAATTCGGAACAATTCTCGTGCTGAAAACTCATTTGATAATATGTACTTCGTGGCTAAATAATACTACAATAATACTTGTTCTACTTACTTAGCATTAAGATGTGCTTGAAAAATTATTCTCAAAAGCTCTAAGCACTGCAACCCTAAATTGTCTGTTCTCTGTCATTTACTTTGTCTTCTCGATCTTCAAATGAAGACTACTCAAGAGTTCCCTTATAGGGAAACATTCACAGCAACTGGCCTGGCTTTGCACCACCAGCCTGGGGTCAGACAGTTGTCCCCAACCCAACACTTGTGCAAAGGGGCTGCATTGCACACCCCAACCCCTTCCCTGCAGATATAAACCTGACTTGCATCCATATAGTGCAAGCATGCATGCCATATCGATTTGAAATGAAGCCACTTCAAATTATGTGGTCATCATTTTTCATTTCCTCCTACCATTTTAATGTAATAAACCAATCAAAAACACATTTTCCACCGATAGGAGATTATGAATGGATAACCATTAAAGCACTTAAAAAAGCACGCATTATTAATGATTTAGTCCTTTTAAAAATTGATTATTGACTGGAGATAGGTTCCAGCATTCTTTATTGTGATTACTATACATCATTTAATAGTCTTTCCATGCAAACTCCATGAAATCACGAAAATAGAAAACTTCCCATAAATTCAGAGGTTTTCTGTAGATTACAGTTCCTGTAAAACAGTGAGAATAGTGTAAAATAGAGTTAGTGTATGCACCAAGATTGTAAGAGAGAAGAAAGATGTTCTCCATAATTCAGATTTTTTTTATTCCTCAAAAAAAAAAAAAAAAAAAAAAAGTTTGTCACAGTGCAGAGAAACTGAGACTTTAGTTTTGCAAAACTACTTCATTTGATTACTTAAAGGTCTCAGGTGACTATGACAGAAAAAACAAAGCACAATCACCAGAGAAAGTAGAGTATACGGGGTGGAACACATGACAATTCAAATCTGTAAAGGAAATCCTACAATAATTCAATATGTAGAATATTTGTTTTTTTACTGGGGAAAAGCCTGAATGATTTTTAAAGGGAAAATGCAACAGGATATAAACTACTTCATTATATTTCACGGAAGCCCACAGCTACATGGGAATACAACGACTTTTAGGAATAGGTCATTCTGTGCCCAGAACACAATGAGACCCAGGTAACAGCACCACAAGCTTCTCAGCAGTACATATATGTATATATTTTAAATTAGGCTTCACAGTACTGTCACGTAGGACTCACCTCTAAGAACGAGAAGAACCATCAAATCTCCAGCACCCATTCAACCCTTCATTTCTTACCCACAACTACAAAATAAAGAGGTTGCTGTATTGGTTGTTCCACATCAAATGAACTGAAATCACCAGTTCATTTCTAAAGGACAAGGGAAGAAATGCTTGAGTTTAAAATAAGAGAGATGAATATAAAGGTTAGCCCAAGAACCCAAAGACAGAAGAGACTCTCCTTTCAGGAGTTCTTTCAAGACTCATTCAAAAGAAATCTCCTCTCTTAGCTGCCTTGTGGTGCACACGTAAATGCTCTGGATTTAACATGTGACCTCTATCAGCACCTCAAGACAGCACTTGCCTTTGATATTTTAACTATTAACAAATATTATGTTTGTCTACTTTGTCTCATGGCAATTGCTAGTTCATATAAATTAATCTGTTTTTTTCTTTGTTTGTTTTTTAATTAGAAAACAATTTCAATCATAATTCTTAATCCAGAACTAAGAGAACCATTTTTTAAGTAATGAAGAAAATCAAAGCTTAAAACCAGTTTGCATAACTAGGTCTATAATTTATTACTCCTGAGAGAACAAAGATACAAAATACATGTGAAAACTACACAAAGATTTCTACAAAGTAAAAAGTAGAAAGTGGGAAAAGGGAAAGCTACAGTTCAGTGGTTACACAGAAAAGTATGGCATGCATTAAAATACTGTAAATTCATGAAGTTTTTTTTTTAAGTGCAAATGGTTGTTTTTTTAAACAGTTCTTACTGAAAAATAATGCAAATTGATACCTATGTTGTACACTCATCACATTACCAGAAAGACACCAACACAAATCTATGCACATACACATCAATATGTCTGAAGTACATTTTCTGGTTTTGTATTTGTAGGCACTGTTTACAAGTCTGTTCAATACTCAGTTTCAGAAATTAATTGGTAGCTTAAGAACATTTCTCAAATACTACTAACAAAGGAATTTGTTGTTTCAAATATCAAGAGGATGAAATAATTTGCATTGCCATTTATAAGCATCCAACAATCAAAGAAGTATTTACAAATCATCAACCGTACAGATAAAGAACAGTATCAAATACTCTGTGTAAAAAGATAAATAATTAAAATGTATATTCCCACATCACAAAGAAATGTGATCATACAAATTATGGCACCATATGTTTGTGAAACATCAAAAATAAATGTAGCACAGATATCTCTTCTTATATTTTACATTAAAATGTACAGTACAGTGACTGTAAAATGTCAATGGCAAAACACCCACAGTCTTCAAACTCTTCTTTCTGGTAATAGCAGTTATAATTGGAGTCCAAGTTTATAAAGAAATTTCGTATTTCAGCCTTGGGCTAATATTGCTCTGTGATATTGCTAGACCATGAAACTTACATCCTAAGAAAAGTTACGTATTTTCTTTAAAATAATCTAATAGAAAGAGCTATTTCACTGTGACTGTTCTGGGGGAAAGTGTGATACACATAACCTACTTCCCTGGGTAGCAAAATAGGAGTTAAAAAAAAAAGTGACAGTTTTATTACTGACTAGGAATATCTATTAGAGTTGATATACAAATTAGGATTTATCTATTTCAGATTTTAATCATATACAATCCTGCAATTTCCAAAATGTAATCAGGGATCCTTCTAAAGCACTTAAAATTCCAAACCCTAATCGTGTATCTCATAATGACAAATGGATCAGAAAATCTGGAATGCAATAGTGTAACAGTGTTATGCAGCTCAAAATGCTGATAATCTGTTCTGTATCCCTTGGGTAAAGAACAATATAATTATAGCATACGGAGGTATTTTAAAGGCTTGTCTGCACGTGTCAATTTGTGGCCACATGCCAATTCCAAACAAATGCACATTTTTAAAGGCAACAGGAAATACTACAGTTAGGACAGACTAAGGCAAAGAAAATCTTTTTTGGAAAAAAAAATAAGGTGCAGAGAGATTTTCTTTCTTGTTTTAATAGGTTCAAATACTGATCAGCAGTGCCAAGGAAAAGTAGTTTTACATAAAAAGAAAAAGGAAAGCTATTAAAATCTAGAAATACCTGAATTGGATCTTTGATATCCAGATTTTTCCTGATTACCTGCAAAAGGAGTTGGGGGTGGATAGTTGGCTTCTGTGAGTTTACTGACGTCTGACGGCTGTGGTGGTGGCGACGGTGGTAACAAAGTGCTGTTAGGGCTACTAATATCTCCTTCAGCAACAAGAGTCAAGTCTGCCACATTCTCATCGTCTATCATCTGTATGCCTTCAGCTTGTAATTCTCTTGATTGCCTTTTCCATATTGTTGCACTGTTTTCATGTGCATGTGGAATCGGAGACAATGTAGTATTAAAAGGAACACTGAAACTCTTCTGACTGTGGAGTCCTGTCAAAGCAGCTTTATGTTTATTTTCTGAATAAGCCATTTTCTTAACTGAATTTTCATTGTAGTTTTGTATGGGCTCCTGTTTTCCACTCGGTGACGTACATCCATCCTTTTCATCATTTTTTGAAGCTTGCCTGCTGAGGCCTTTAGGGCCTGTTGGAGTAGATGAGGATGGTTCTGGTCCAGTGGGTGGTAAACGAAGAAAGTCAGGAAGAATAAGGTCTTCTTTCCTTAGCAGTCCACGTTGGTCATCTGCTCTGTTACTTTGAGCTTTGGATATGAGTTCAAAAAATTCTATTGGGGAAAAACCCAAAATTGACAAGTTTTTGTCAGAAAGTGCAATGCCATTAAAACGTAAATTTTCAGAACATTTATTTTCCATGAAGATCTTCAATTCTTTCAATGCTGCCTTGAAATAAGATCCTGTGTTAATTAGGAACTTTTTCAATTGCAGCAATGTTCACTAGCATCTCTATAATTAAGACCATCAGGATTGCTATTGTAAGAGTTTCGCAGTTTAGAACAGCTGCAATTCACTGAGCCTTGAACACATCTTCTATTTTTATTTCCTATTTTACGCATTTAATAAATCTGTACACATACAGGTTTTTTTGTTGTTGGTTTTTTTTTTTCTAATTCTTTATACCAAACAAGGCTCTGTTCTTACTAACAATGGGTTCACGTTTTATGTTTCGGATGGTACTTTACCCATCTTAACTCAAAAATAGTCATGCCATTTGAAAGCTCAGATTCAAAATGTTGTAAACTTCTTTGTTCTATTGATTTTTTTCTCAGTTAAATAATATTTTATCACAGTTTAAATTCAGTTCATGGTGTAGTTTTAATACAGGATGTTATCATCACAGAGCATGATCAGACAATGATTTAAGTAACCCCATTTTACTCTGCAGAGCAATGAATTGGTAGCATATAGGTAGTCAATATCCATCAAAAAGAGCTATTAGTAAGAATGATGGGGCAAGGATTTTTATAGAGTTTTTAACACAATTACAAGTGATTTACTGATCATGTCTTTAACGATGCCCAATGCTTTAATACGTTTCTATATATAAATAACATCCATAGTAAAACATCATTGTTCTAGAAAGCCTCAAAACTTGGCAACAAGAAACTTATATGTTATAAGCCGAGAATCATAACACTCCTCAAAAAAGAAGCATTGCAACAATAGACAAACTCTTTGGTACCAATCATATAAAAATATGTAACTCTTAATATATAGGGTCTCTGCATATCCTATTTTTTTTTCAAGAAAAAAGCACTGAGACTATAGAATATTAAAGATACTTAGAAATGCCATCTCCAACAGATGAATTAAAATCAACAGTTTAACACAGCTTAGAAACACTGTTCAAAGCAGGAGCCATTACAAAAAAAGCATAGACTATTAGTGTTAATCTAGCATAATACAAAGTCACACATTTGCATCTGTATGACCTTATTTATTAACTAATCCTATTTGGCAGGCTTTGAAATGTACGTATAAAAATGACTTTTTTTAAAACATGCTTTGTCAAACGCCATACAATCTGAATGTAGCCAAGATGGAAGCTTCAAAATGCTTCTTATTGCCAAAGTTTTGCAGAATGGCAGTATGCATATTAAAACATGCAACATTTCTGAAAAGAGTCATACAAAAACATTCCTTTCTTAAATTTCAAACTTCATAGGACAGGGTTTGGGTTTGTTTGTTTGTTTTTTTTGTTCCATAAAAAAAAAACCAGTCTACAACATTGTGCAATATTTTCCAAACTTGGACAAATTTCACAAAATTCAAAATAAAATGTGAAAGCCTCGAATTCTGATGTTTTCAAATTATGTTAATGTTTTACTCAGCCCTAGGAAGAAAAATGAAGATATTAAAATATTGAAAACAAATTAACAGAATAGTAAGCAACAGAAAATAATTTAAAATGCACTAATATTTTGTAATAACATTTATGCTAACAAACATCTATTTTACAGTAAAAGTATCAGTCGCAGCATTTTTTTTCCATTCCAGTCAGTGGATATTTATTCGTAGGTGAACATTCATTTGCTTTATAACTATGCATAACCAGGCTTTGGATATGCATATTAGTTAACATTAGCAGTAAATTTTAACATGTAGGTTAAGTATATCCTCTGAGATATATATCTATCTATCTATATATATATATATATTTTTATTACCCTAGGACAGAGGGTGACATGTCAACATTTCTACTGCCACATCATTTTAATTCATTTCTCTCCCATCAACATCTTTCTCTTAGGAGTTCACTTCCAATGCCTTCATCAATAACCCCTTTACTTGTTTCTGCATGTAACTATCTTTTCAGAGCAGTTCTTGAATGTCAGCTAAGCTTTTACTATTATTCCACAGTCAACATCAGATTGTACTGCCCTTACTATAACAGACCTTAGCAAAACATTTCAAAAACTGTTACCTGAGTAAGTTAGGGTCCGCACAATTATGCAGAACACCTTTCACTTCTACAGAATCTTATGTAAAGATGCACAGAAACAAGTTTCTACATAGCTTGCAAAGTTGCAAGGGGCATCAAATGCGATATTCAGCTGCAACTGAGTAACCAAATCCTTTTCATTTTACTTGGAATTAGGCATCTTTCACTTTTGAAAATCCCACTTGGCATTTATGCTTATCTTCAGGTACTTCATAAACTATTGTATCTGGTATTTATGTAGTCTTAAAATTTTACCTTCAGCTTCAAAAACTTTATAATTCAAACAGTATCAAACAAAAATATAAAGCTCATGACTGGTTTTCAAAATGCAGTATTAAACACACAATACTTTTTCCTACACAGACATAAAATTCTAATTTTTCCAAGATTATTTATGTCATTACATAAGCTATATAAAATTCACATACCCTCTGCTTCATCCAAATTTATTTTCTGACATTTTTTTTTCCCAATCTTTGCAATAGATTCTTCTCTCTTTGACAGCCGGACTTCCCTAGCATTTTTTCCATTTTCGCCTTTCATTTTGATAGAATTAGACTTTCCTAGAGTTCTTCCCTCTCCCTGCATTAGAAGGAAAGTTAAGGTATACTACTTACATTTAGGCTATATCATTATGTTCATAATATAGTCTAAGCAAACAACAAGTTATTTTGAAAACATCACCACAATCAATGTTTTAGTTTAATCTTGATTATTGCAAAAAACACATTTGCCTTAACACTGGCCAAAAACATATAAATCATATAACATTGTTTACTGTGGAAAAAACAGATTACAGAAAGGACCTTTAAATTTCAGAGTGACTCAATCACTTTTAAATACAGATAAACATATGATGTCAAAATAAATAAATAATACAAATAGAGAAAGCTATTGGATTCATCGTGAAGACAGAAGTTCTCCCACATAAATGCTATTGACAGTAGAAATATCCCGGATGAATTACAGCTATGCTCTATCTTGTTACACAATTTGGCTGATTGAAAATCATGGATAAATGCAACTTTCAGCATACAGTTCCAGAAGGAAATGAAAGATGAACTGAAGGACAAAAATCATTGCAGAAGACTTACAGTAGATACTTGATTTCTTGAAGTAGTTACAGTTGCACTCTGTTTTACCGATGCACCTTTTTGTTTATCTGTAAACACTAAACATAAACATTGCTTCTATAGCTACAAATTAATAATTTCCCGAAGTAACATTTAAGTGACAATGATGCACAAAACAGATTTTTTGCTTTAAAATTTCACAAAGGTATACTCAGAAAATAGCAATCAGAGCTGATATCCCTGACACTTGCAGTCAAAGCCTACAAGAACCTCCCTCTCATCTTTACTTTTTCCTTAAACTAGCAGTACATTCAAAGTATAAAGACTCTGAAGTTTCATTTACATTCTCCTAAATTTACTGTTAATTTAGATGAAATAGGTTTCAAATCCAAATTTCAAATTCAGTCTCTAATTCTCAAATTCAGAAAATCCAATTTCAACAAGTTTTTAAAAAATCATAGAAAAGACCACTGAAAGGTCACGTCCAGTATTCTCCAATCACAGCCCTCTTTCACTGTTAAATGCCACAGAATGAGCCAAGTACTAGAATGATCCTATTAAAGCCTATGACTTAGGCTTTAATAATAGCTGGCAGCACATAGGATTACAGTTTTATTTATAATCCCTTAATTAATTATCCTTGGGAGTATTTAGATTGATAACTTTTTCTTTTCAAAATGGCAATTGATTTTATTTCCTAGAAAAATGACAAACCTGCTGTTCCTCAGAAATACCTTCAAATTTATTCTCATAGGTCTTCTTCAAAGAGAATCTCTGCATTAAGTCAATTTAATTTAGCCACATGTAATTTCATTGCTAAAACTATATGTTCTACATCTATGGAAATGTCTTCTAATGAAAATGAATCTTTACTCTCAAGGTCACTTACATTAAGCTAGCATGGTAATTGTGCCAAAAGATTGTCAGCAGTTCTGAAGTTGACCAATATTTATTTTTCAAATGCTTCTGTGCACAGAAGTAACAAATTATATAATTATCTCAAAAACTAAAAGCTTTAGATCTGAGATGTAGGCTCTGCGACTTCCTTAGGCTGAGGTGGGGGCTTACCAGAGCAGTACATACAGCTGCTGCACAAACTGCATCCGTCTTAATCATACAAAATGCTAATTTTTACTTAATTGCCAAATTCACAGAAGTTATTTAGCATTTTATTCTCATTAATATAACTATGAACTATGGCCTTAAATGTACACATGGAACTACTCAAGTATTACTTGTGCAAAATTTCTTATAGCAACTGTAAAGAGATTGGTATCAACAGGTTTATTTATACTTCAATGTTTAAAAATGGTGTTCCTTTTTTTGTTAAAAAAGAATACATGCTACATGTTACATATGTAAACCTAACCACATTTACCTTATCTTTGTGTCAACAGAAGAAACTAAGCAGGTACAGTTTATTAAACTGACTTGACATCATAAATAAAAGCTTTATAGCACCTTACCTCTACCCTTTGTTGGCTCTTTTTCATCTAGAATAACCCGCTGACCATCCAGATTAGATATAGGGATACCAAGATCAAGTGGTTCCTGCTCACCATTCTAAAGTCAGATCACAGTTTGTATATAAAAGAGAAAAAGCTGTTTTCAGAGCAAATTTACACAGTTTGACTTTTTTTAAAGAAAATGAGCAGTTTCTGTTTCACTGTAACCTCTGTAAGTCCTCCTTCCACCTTCTAGAAATGTTTATTTCATTTCTGTTCAGTTACTTTGATTACAATGAGTTTAACTCATTTATGGTATTTGGGGAAAAGAAGATACAAAGAGACAAAATAATCCAATTTGTGAGCACACACAAATAATCCAGGACCATTACTGCATATGTTGAGCCAATCATTTTGTAGAGGAAATATGAGATAATTTTCTATTCTAAATTAAACATATTTCTGTAATTTTATAATTTCATTAAATGAAATTATCTTTATACCAAAGTGTTCTACAGATATTTGGAAAACATGGAGTCATTCAGCCACTCCAGAAATGCCACAAAATGTAATTTCATTTCCTGATATTTCATCATAACAGAATAGAGGAAATGCTAGGTCAGTATTTAGTAGTGGACAAGTTAAGTTAGTCTGCTTTCACAGAAATATTCTCCATGTGGATTTGAAGCATCTTCCATGATTGCCAGGATAATGGGAATTCACAGGATAATAGCTTTAACTAATCTCAATCAAATTTCACTGGCTAACAAAGGGAAGAGTTGGGTTCTGGAATAAAAGCTATGTTCAAGCTCTGCTATTTCAGATGCTGGATTTATTTTGAAAGAGAATATGAAATAGATGCAGCCTAAACCTTTGAAGTAGCTGCTATTAAGCATAATGGTTATGACTATTCTTCATTTTTCATATCAACACATAGTTATCAGTACAGATTTTAATGATACCTAATTATTATCACATCATAGTATCATATCATAGAATGGCCTGGGTTGAAAGGGATCACAATGATCTTCTAGTTTCAACCCCCTTGCTATGTGCAGGGTCACCAATCACTACACCAGGCTGCCCAGAGCCACATCCAGCCTGGCCTTGAATGCCTCCAGGGATGGGGCATCCACAACCTCCTTGGGCAACCTGTTCCAGTGTGTCACCACCCTCTGTGTGAAAAAATTCCTCCTAATAGCTAACCTAAACCACCCCGTCTCAGTTTAAAACCATTCCCCCTTGTCCTATCACTATCCACCCTCATAAACAGCTGTTCCCCCTCCTGATCATATGCTCCCTTCAAGTACTAGGACAAGTACAACAAGTACTCCCTTCACATATTAGGATAGAAAAAAAATTCAGGAACTATCACATACTCTTCTCCAGACAGAAAATATTACAGCTTGAATTACATCAACAGATACTTACTAGTCTTGCCACAAGCTCATTAAGATTTAAACCATATTTTGCAACCACAGGCCTTAGGACCTCTGTTACTGGTTTGGTGGGTTTGGCCTTCAAACCAACTGATCGATTGATTGGAACAAGATCCAGCCTGAAACACACCAATTGCCACAGTACATATGAATTATTCTAATAAAATGTTAAAAATATATAAAATCCAATTGACTGCAAAGTTACGCTAGTTTATAACTACTAACTGCAAATGGTGCAACTTCACTATCACAAAAAGCAATACAAATAAAATTTCCACTGTTTCAGTTGCCAAAGCTGAGTAATAGCATGAAGCAACCTAATGGCATGGTGATCCTCAGACCAACTGAATACATGCCATGGCACTTTCCTCTCACGTTGCTCCGACCATTATGGTCCAGTAGTGCTCCAAACTAATTCCACGCCCATGCTGCAGCCTTGGATGGAAGGAAAACATATCTTCCCGCTGCTAGAGTAACTCACAACATACCATGTACCTCAAGTAGTCCATTACTTGAGATAGGCTTGGACAAATTTTGTTCTTGTTGCTGTTCACATCAGCTCCAGCTTGAACAGTTAAGACACTGAGATCATAAAAGTATTTAAATGTCCCTAAACTAGACACTGGCATCTAACTTCTGCTTCCATCTAAGAGAGCACACCAGACAATTTTCTTTTTCAGCATTTAAAACTCATCAGGTACCGCTCTAGTCAGTTTGCAGTACTCCTGTACCCATTTTCTCCCATTGATCCTTACTCTGGTTGCCCTCAGCTGAAATACCTCTTAGAGGTATCCTAATCTCACCATCACTTGTAGAGAAAGCAGTTCAATAGCTCTAAAATTAAGGAAGATCAGGGCTTAAACACAGGCATGATGTCAAACAGGCATTTGTGTGCACTCAGAGGTCCCACACTAAAAACCTCTCTCCTGCTTAAGTTTCCTTGCAATTCAAAGTAAAAATGGACTGATACTTTTATTTAACCAGAAACTCATATTGTGAATTAACTGCAAGACACTGCAGTTAACATCAGACTAGGTATTTTAACAAGATTCAGAACAATTTTTTTAGGCATTAACAGCTGTTCCATTGCAAAGGTAAACAGCAATATACTTCAGTGTACTTACAACAAGTTGAGGTGGAAAATACCAGAAGAGGTATTTTTGACTCTTACCGAAATAAAGTGCGTTTTTCTAAGCGTAGGTCCCGAGACTCCAGGATGCTACTGTCTTGGTGCAATACAAGTGGCTACAGGGCACAGGTCAGGAAAAGAAGAACGAACAAATTAATTTTTAAATATGCAATATGAAACAGCTATGTCAAAAAAAAGTTCAAAAAAGTTATTCAGAAAACTAAGAAAATTACTAATATAGGTTGCATGCATTCTACCGGATATTAATTTAAAATATGTTAAAACATTAATGCATACAGTGAGACCATGATCAAACTTCAGCTTCCACTGCCATCAGCAGGTGCTTGGTAATTTGCTGTTTTAAAACAAGCTAAGATCCTTCAACTTAAACTATTACATAGGATGACATATTAGAAAATATGGGAAGTTAGCAGTCATTAGAAGATTTAAAAGAATAGGCACCTAACCATGCACACATATCACTCTTTGCCATTGTGATCATCTAGACTGATCATAGTCATAAATAATAAGTGCTTCACATCCACAGCTTCTCTTGAATTGCAGACCCTTCTGTTGGAATAAGAGACATCACCCCCATCCAGGTCAACTGGAGACCAACCTATTATCACACACCTGTTTTACTACGTGAATATTTCTACACACTAACTCTTCCCCCTGGACAAAGTATACAGACTAGATACCTAAATTAACCTATTACTATGAGGAAATTACTATAAGCTCTCTTTTACTTTCTCTAATGTGGATACCATTACCAAGGTTATTCCAACTGCAGTTTCACTAAAATTCTTCTTCTAACTAGAACTGTCAATGTAAAGCTATAGGGAGAATCAGGAAATACGTATCACTATTGAGAGAACAGAGCTTCTTATTAATAACATAACTATGAAAAAAGCAAGCACAAAAATACACAGTACCTTATCACCTCCAACTAAAAAAAGATCCACTGCAGCTATGTTAATGCCATGTTTCTCACAGAGCCCAGACAGCACCTCTTTGATAGAGAATCCAGATTTAACAGCCATTTTGCTGGATGAACCATCTGGAAGGTTTACAGAGCAGTACTTGGGGGATTTCTCCTTATCTGGTACAAATACAGGCAGTCTAGAAGCTTCAGACTTGACAAGAAAAAGAAAGAAGAGTCAGTGGAAAAACTGGGAATATGTATAAGCTTTCAGAGTCTCTATAAATCAAACCAACTTGAGTCCACACTGTCAGACATGTTTTGAAATCCTCCAGAATATAATAATATCAAATGAATGTACATCCTGAAGGAAAAAAAACATTGGATGAAAATAACACAGCACAAATCTTAATTCGAGAACCAATGACGTTGTGGACTGTTGAGTGCGTAAAACAGGTTACAGGATTCTTGTGGTACAGAGCACAACTCTCAATCAAAGAAGTGTCATAACTAAACAAAACCTTATTTAGATTCCAAATAGTTAAGTGTCTATACCCAAAATCATCCACTGATGTAAAAATTACTGTAGGCATGTTATGAATCAACACTTAAGTGATAATGAACACCTTCAGACATCAGCTTCCTCAAACAAAATCTCCTTTTCCTTCACAGTCATCTAAACGCTATATATGTATATACATATATATCTATATATACACAAATGCACCAGATTTAAATATTTTAAAAAAAATCACTTTATGGACTTTTTTTTTCACTTAAAAGGGAAAGCAGCACAATGTTACAGGTGAAGGGGAAAGGGCACAGCATTAACCTTTATTCAACAGTAACAGGAGAACAATGACAGTATCACATAATATCAGAAGCACACCTGAAAACAGAACAAAAAGCTCACTTATATACTTAAAAACACTACAGAAATACCATTTTCAACATTCTCTTGGGCTACTCTTTGTGCTTTATCTCTTTTTTTCTACTTGCCTCTTCCCATCCAAATCCCAATAACTTTGTAACTTAATCAGCTGGAGTGGAAAGGAAAAAAGGGGGTGTTGTTCCACAGCAGTTAGGGCTTTCTGTTTTTTAAACTAGGACTTCTCTGCAATAGAAATAAACATAACTTTGCCATGCGTAGGCGAAATTACATAGTTGCTATAATCTAGACCATTTAGCAATTTAGAGTCTACTTATCATGATTACCAAAAACCTTTTCAAAATCTTTTTTATATTATTTCTCCATCTCAACCTAGGTAATTTTATAATTTTAATTTTATTTTATGATCTACTGTTAAGTGTTGCATTTCATTCCATTCACATTGTCAACATAGAATTTGATGGTTAGAAAGCAGTGTCTTCATTGATTATTTCCATAATACTCACATAAAATTGCAAGGTTTAAAATCCCTATCTCTTTCCTGACATTAAAGGAGCAGAGTTAAGTCACGATGACAAGAAGAAAAACACACAACTTTAAATAAATAAATAAATAAATAAAGGAGAAACAAAAAACACACTGGTATCACAGAAATCAGCCTAACAACTTGAACGCAGGTTAAACAGAGGAAAACTGCATCATTCAACGATGCTTTCCCAAAGTATTACTTCAAGCAAATTACTTCACATATCTTAGAAAATTAACAATTCACTGTTTTCCCTGTTTCCCACTTTATTATTAAGACCCAGCCATTACCAAGTCAAGACTAGCTGTTGAAGACATGGAGCCTTGGGATTCCCGCCTGTATGATAATCCATTGGACTGAATAGAATCTGTTCATGGGAAGAATGGACAATCAGCAAAAATGTTTATTTTTATTATTTGTTACAATACAGAAAAACTGTTGTAGAACATTAGCTTCTTGTGTCAGAGAAATCACTTTTTCACCACAGGAAAAAAATATTCATACTGTAAGTGAAACAACATTTGATCGAGTTATGTAACCCATGAAGAACCTGATTTGGTTTTATATTTATTTTTTTTTTTATTCCTGAGATATTTTCTAAAAGTCTATTATTTTTAAAACTTTAAAATTAGTCTACCTTGTCACATATTCTGAGGGGTTATGAATGTGTTCTTAAACTGTAGGCTTGGTGTCAGAAAAATAAGATCTTGGACAGTCACTTTTAGAAGTCTATAATCTTAGCAAGTATTTCTCATAAATTTTTGTATGTGAGTATAGTAAGAACACAAAGTATTCATATGATCAAAATTATCTTATGACACCAGAGCTTTACCAGAAAATAGACAAGAAGAAACCACAGACACCATGTGGTCTAAATCTGGTGCTTCAATGGAATTTTGAGTTAATCCAGCACTTTCAGCTCTTCCTCTAGAGGCCATGTACTGGTGCATTCATAGTAGAAGTCTTCCCTAAACTCTTGACAACAGTTAAGTAACAAAATAACAGGTTACAATGGTTTTCACAGCTCTGACTCTTCTTCCTTCATTTTAGTCAGGAAAGCACCAAACATGGAAAGTCATTTCCTAATAGGAAACATGAATAGTGTGTTCAAAAGCACATGTGCTTTGGTGGTAATAAAAGAACAAATGGTAGGTCAGTGTTGGAGGAATTTTTAAATATCTAGCTATAGCACTATTTGTATGTACAGCTCCTGAACTTCTCTGCAAAGAGCTGAAATTATCTTACTAAAAAAAATAGTAGCCCTCTGCTTGAAAAAGCAATCAGCAGCAAAAAAAAGAGCAGAGCTTACTGTAAAGCAGACAATACTCTCTTGGAAGTAAATAAAATAAGGTTAAATATTTTCATACTTCTATCTATTTATTTTTGCACCTGCTTTTTTTATGAAGTTCACAACAATATCAGCCATCCTTTGGCCTTCTGATTAAACAGCTTTTTTTTCCCTCTGTCACACTTATAGATGTGCTGAGTGAACTCAATATGAGAATTACATCTACTGCTGAAACAACTATGCAACAATGTGGAATGTGAACACTCACCATTTGGATAATCACCATTTTCCTTTCTCTTCTGTGACTTTCCCAAACTCTTACTTCTTGACCATGAGAAAAACGTCCCCCTTTTTTTCTTCTCAGTATCCTCCTCTCCTGACTCTTCATTTAAGGATCTTCCTGACTTTGATTTACCACTTAGCTATCACCAAAAGACAAATTATTGGCTGGAACACAACTATAAGCACGTTATCTAAAACAAACATTCTTCCTAGATGAATGTGTGTCTACACTTCTTCCTAGATGAATGTGTGATGGTCAGGTTAACTATCACTTCTCCCCCCTTAATAACTATGAAACCAAAAGAAAGAAATACAAGATGGACATGTGCTACTATGCAGGGACTATAATTGACAGTAAGCCATTTAGAGCTCCTGTAAATATGAAAGAATTCTCCATAGCTTACCATTAACTGTGGAAAAGCCTTTATCCTTATTTTTATAACAAAGAATTTCCCTTTAAATATTTCAAAGATTTTTCCTGGACTAAGCTTGAACATGTACTGCACTTAAAAATAATGGCAATTCACTGTTTTATATTTACGTGTACAATCAAACTATTTATTAGTGCTGAAGAATACAGGAATAATTGCTATTAAGCTAAACTTGTTTTTAACAAGGTAGTACTCTTGCTAGATTATTAGACTACTCCTTAAAGCACTACTTTTAAAGGTTCCTCATAGAAATACATAAAAGCAGATGGGCTAACATGTCGTGATTGACATGAAAAATGCTAAGTTATAATTTACCATACAGTTATGTAATAATATGGTGGTATTATCCTGATGAAGAAGACAAACTCTAATGTTAGGAGATCAGTAAGAGAATGGGTCTAATTTTTAAGCAAATGCATCTGCTATACATAGAATCATCTTTTGGTATAAGAAGTTCAAAGACCATCTCCTGCAAAAATGAGCTAAATTAAGTTAAGATTTCTCAATTTCTGATAAAATGTCTGCTCTTACCAAAAGCTAAAATATCATAATTCCAATAATCAACCAAAATAAGCCTCTCAACTGATGTATGACAATAATCCTAAGTTTCTATTTGTACATAGATTTAAACAATATAGATTTAAATGACATAGATTTCAAATTCTAATCAGGAATTCAACAGCTAAAAATCTGAATCAATGTTATGGATTAAAATAAAGTGTCTTCCTGAGTACATAAAGATTTTGTAAATTTAATATTTGCCAGCATCATTAGGCAAACATTCTAATTGGTTTTTATGTATTGTCTTTCAACTTTTTAAAGAACTTGAAAAACAGTATTTAAGAGCATTTAGTTTTCAGATAACAACAAAATCAAAAGTAACCTTTTTCGGTGTTGAGATATTGGACTTCTCTGAACTAATACTGTGTTTAGAAGTGGGGCTGCTGGGAACACGCTGTGGATCAGGAAGAGTCCGACCTTCAACTTCGGCTAGGATGCATTCTTGGTAAAGGGGGGATTTGAGAAAGCGAGTATAGCTATCAAACTTCATCAAGTTAAAAATCTGAAATTGAAATGCAATAGATAGCAGTTAGGCAAGCTTAAATGACACATGAAGGAAAAGATGCTATTTCAGCCAATTTCCACAAAATTCAGTACACGAACATAGCAGGAGGCATGATTTTGCTTATACCTGGTTAAGTACATTGTCCCAGTTTAAAAGGAAGTACAATTTGACACTTTAAGTACAGGTTCAGACAAATGCCTATTTCCTGACAACACCAACCTCATATCTATCTTTCACTGTATTTATGCCTGCACATTCTATGCAAAGAACACAACAAGTAGCTACTTGAAATATTTTCAAGAGATATTACATCAGTTCTATAAATTACTTAGTACTTGTTAAATTACACAAGCGCATTTTAGGGTAGCTGTGAATGAAAGAAGTATTTATGGTCTAAGACTCAGAAATATGATATATTTCAGTATAAAATAGTAACCAATTACAATATTTACAGGTTCACTATTGACACAGGAAGGAGCAAAGAGCCCTTTATAGGATCCTTAACATAATGTTTATATGCCCAATCATAAGAAAAGGTTTTGGAGGATCCAAAAGTCAATGTAGCATAAATAAAGACCTTGTAAAACAACAGGTTACATAAGATGGCTGTTCTGAGTACAACTAACATATATCTCTATATCCGGAGGAAACATCTAAGGCTAATTTAACCAAAGCTAAATTTATGCAAGTAAAGGAAAAGGTTTTTTATTAACTGCTAAGCTATTTAAATTTTTTACTCTATTTTTGCAAACCTATAGTTTTAAGTCAATTCATGCTTCTACCTTGGCATCTTCTCTCGTGATTAAACTAACTACACATGGTCTGAAAATCCAGTATGAATACCTCTTTGCACATGACTAATTTTCTACAAGACAAGAATACTATGCTGGCTGTGGCATTCCCAATAGTCTACAGAGAAGTCCATCACTAAACTGCAGTGGCCCCACTGTAGGCAGAAAGCATTTTTCAGACTGAGAGACAACCTTCTCAACAAGCCTCAGCCCAAATCTTTACTGAGAAACAGCAAGATAGAGCAGAAAGAACTTGATGCTGCAGTGTCACAGAAACCTAATGCAATCTGTATGCTGGCTTCCAGCTTCTGTTCTCACCTTCCCTCATACATTTCCATTCCGTCTTAGGTGTTACCTGCTCTCTCTATTGGACCCTCTAACCATATGGAACCATTTTTTTCATATGGAAAAAATACTCCTGTAGGGTGAGTTTAATGTGCTGAAACAGCTCAACACAAAGCCTAATGAGCCCTCAATGCAGTGTCAAAGAGACAATTCAGAGACAGTGACCCTTCCCAACTGACAAACTGCTCACAGAGGGGAATCTCACTATGAAAAACACCATCCACAGTTGCACTGGTAAAATGCAGAAAGGCAGCATATCATCTTCAAGGCAAGGCTCAACAAATGACATAGTACACACAACGCACACAGCTGCAAAAACAGTGAGTTCTGTTGAACTCAAAGAATATTACTGCTGTCTATTGCACAAAATAAAGAGAATTAATTATAAGAATTCAGATGTCTCAATCTCATGGACTCACAGATACAGCGCTGATACAGGAAAAATGGAAACAGAGTCTAAATACTCCTATATAGATAGATAAACATAGGATATTATTTTGCAATGCAGCTAAAATCTTGAACTTTGTTTGAGTAATGACCATTTTATTAATTCATTTAGAGCTGATCATCATCTGTCCTGCCATATGTTGCCAGATGACATTACAACCCCAATTTCCCACACTTAATGCTATAATCATATTGATTTACACGTTAACATTTTCTGCAAACACAAAGCATTCTCAATATTAATGTGGCATCACTGTTGTGAGCTGAACATTGAAAGTCTGTGGGTGTGTTGCACAAACTAATCATTCTTCCAGATCTCAGTTCTCAAGGTCACCCACCAGGACCACAAAACTGACTTCGTGAAACCAAGATATAAAGTCCAGCATGGCAGTCCATCACCCAGCACCTAGCTCAGCAGGGTAGCACAACATCAGTAACTTGTTTGGCACACCTAGCAGCAAGGCTGCTTAATTAAACTGAAGTAATTCTCACCCTGCTTCACCTCATCTGCCAGTGGGATGAACAGATATGAGGGATCTGATGTGAAAACTACAGATACATTGACAAGTTAGAGAAGCAAGACAGTTCCAGGCAGACCACACGGCTGGGATCAGACCCACAGCAGCACTTCATGCTAGCATTTTCATCCACCTCCAACTTGAGGACATAGCATTTTTATAGGACAAGGAAAACCTGCATCAGCTCAGCCACCACACTCACAAGAACACCATCTGTTCCACCAATCAAATAGGAAAGGAAGAAGAGGTCCACAAAGCCAAGATGAGAGCACATGATAAAGCGTCTGAGATCACGCCTGGCAATTGGTAGGTGCACAGGGGGTGGCTGTATGTTCCCTTATACAATAGAAGCTGCCAAAGAAGCAGTTAAGACCTACCCTTCTATCTCCGCTTTGCAGATGGAGGAACTTACTACACCCATCTGGTCTTAAATCCAAAAGCATGAAATCCAAGGTTGCACTCAGAACAAGACTGTGAGTTGCTCAATTTATACAGTTAAAGCTATCTCCTTGATTCCTACATACCATGATCTCAAAAGTTATTTCTACTGCTAAATTGTTAGGGTGGGGAGTTCGAATTACTTGGAGAAAAGGAGAAACTCAAATTCTACAGAAAATGTAAAATATATCCTGTTGTTACATAACTGTTCTGAACATCAAGAATTATTTAAAATGCACCAACTTCAGAGGTCTTCAGTTTGAACATCAACATTTTAACAAGCTCTTTGACAGTTCTATTAAAGCACAAGGGAAAGACTCCTTCAGTAAAACAGAGCATATTTTACAAACCACTTTAACCAAAATTAGATTCTGTGTCTGTACAAAACTGCCCGCTACAGAAAAGAATAAGCAACCAGATGCAAATACAACATGCAGTGGCATTTCATCACATTATACTATTTCCTTGTGCTACATCTTCATTTCAATTATATTTTTTAGATCTAAATAATGGCAATTTCCTATATAATCACATATGTACAGAAAAAATCAAGAAGTATTCCTTTATGCAGTCTTTTGCTATACCGCTAACAAAATGTCTATCATCTTGATCTCTCTGCCTTTTTATAGATATTAAGATATTCAGCATGAGAAAATACTTTTAGACATTTCAAAGCACTTCACATGGAAAGATAACAGAAAGAAGTGTACAAAAGTTATGCTTTCTGTGGTTACCTGAAGTTGCTGTTCCTTGAACATATCTGGATGTGGAGAATTGAGAATATCATCTGCCAGCTGTGCCTGGCTATCAATATTAACAGGGGTTGTAGCTTTGCTACACAAAAATTTACTGAAGATCTCCCGAGCTCTGTAAGAAAGCTGCAGAAAACAAATGTTATCTTATCCATATGAATTTATATATAATTTTGCAATTTTATACAGCTGGTTTTTTTCACTGCTATATTCTGTCCTATCCTAAAGTACACCGCCATTCCACTTTCATAAAGTATATAAACAGGTTTCATTTAGCAGCTTTTGCTGATTTTATTCACATAATTTTTTCCTTTAAAATTAGAAGTGCTCATCAAATATTTCTTAAGCAGTAAAAGCTGCCAACAAAACAAAATTTAGACTATGAAAATAATAAAAGTGCTATATTAAGAAGAATATGCTATTTTAAGAAGAATATTAAATGCTATTTTAAGAACACGTTATCTGTTCTGAATGTTTCTAGAATTTCTAGAAGTTAGAAAAATGTATATATACATTTAAATATTTCCTGTTAAAAAACATTAATGCTTTATTTTTATCCTGTTTACTTTGAAACATGTTCTGGAAGTAATGAAAAAAATCACATTAGTCTGAACTCTGAGAAAAAAAATGTTCTAAGACAGAAGAAAGTGGGAAAAAATTGACAGTGTCCACAAAAAAGCAAAGGGGTACTAGGAAACTGAATCCATTTTTATGGTGTAAACACATTTTAAACAACATTATCTTAGCAAGTAAAGACAGTCCAGCCACACGAGCACAACAGAGGGTAATTTTCACTTGTCATCACATTAACTTGTTCTGCGCTCCTTTGCATTGGGCTAGCCAGTTTTCAACATCCAAAATACCCCAGCCCATTTTTAGAGCTACCTCTGAACTCTACTGAAGCCTAAATACACTCAACATCTCAAACTTGGGACAGTACTTTTCAGAGACTGAGGTTCCAACACCATTTTGGTGAAATCACAGTGCAAAGATCAAGCAAAATTCTAATAATTTCAATAATATTGAAGAAGTATGAGTTTGTAGCAAGTAACATCACCTACTGAAACACAGCATTGACTTACCTCTTTTTTATCATGTGCGGGTACATGATTAAAATATTCACAAGCCTGCCAAAATAAAATATTTTCTTCACTAAATTCCTTCCGCAGAAATTCCTAAGGGGGAAAAATAAACAAATAATTAAGTGCATCATAAAAAAAAAAAAGAAGTTCCTTGTAGTTTTAGACAATGATAATAATTCAGTATAACAGTCCAGTTATCTTTCAAAGCAAATAAATCAATGCATGCCCAACATATGCCTAGCACTTTTCCTCTCTCATTGCTTTCTAAATGTACACAATTGAGAATAACACATCAAGTTACAATCAAATCATTTCCACATACAAAGATGAAGTTTGAAATTTCATGTTACGTAGTACCTACACTGGTGAAAAACTTTTCAGAACAATTTTAATATTTTCAAACAACTTCTTTAAAATGCACTGTAAATCTGATGCCTTTAACTGCAGTTCTAATAGTATAATAGGACAGATAATTATCTACTGTGTACATAATCAATTCTGTATTCATTACAGGAACTTTGTATATCACATGGTCGCTATAAAAATCTTTCATCACTTATGTGGCCAGATGGGTTCTCATTAGAAAAGACAGTCTTAGACAGAAAAAAAATCTCCCTGTACAACAAACCCTAATCAGTACATTTAATGTTATAGCATCCAAAGGTCCAAATAAGGACTGGGACCCCATTCAATTCATAAAATGTACAAACACGAGCTGTCCCTGATTCAAACCTGTATAGCTCAATTCTGGGTCAGCATATGTTTCTTGAGAGCATTTTACTTGTTAGGAAAAAAAAGAGTAAAAAAGCTTAAAAAATTAACTTGGTTGTCTGAAAATTACCCAGCTTGTTCATGGATTAAAGCTTTAGGTATGAGCATTCAAATGAAATTTTTAGGTTAGTCCTTTTACGATTCAGGGAGTCCAACTGTGGGAAAACAATTGAGGCGGACCATAATACAGGGAATCTAAATCCACCAGCAGCTTAAACCAGAAGGTCCTGTAATAGCTGATTTGAGACAAAGCACAAAAAAAAAATCCAGAAAGAGTAGTCAGGAGACTTTGCTGCATTTTACATGTAATTACAGATTGGATGATGCACTGAAAGGAAGGGAAGCAATCCAGAGAAACAAATGAGTGAGCAGAAACTACAACCCAACTGCCTACTTTCCCACTCACTGCCTTCACTACAGATCTTGCAGTGAACCTCCTGCTTGCCTTCTTTTTGGCCACGTAACATTGACACAGCTGGCTACAAAACAATTAGGAAGACTGAATGGTGCCACGCTTGGAACTGTATGTAGCTGTCAAAACATGGCTGGGAAGCCGGAGACTTTGGTTTGAACCACTTGAGGAGGGAAGGGCAATCAATTCTCTCACTTCCTCGGGGACTGCTCTCATCAACAGACTATTATGCAAAATATAAGTATTTGCAAAACATGCAAAATCTCTCCTTCTTAGCAGGTAATTCCTGCTCTGTGACAAAGCTGTCCTCAGGAAAGATCTCAGCATTCTGAATCTAAATGGACCGAGATGCTTACTATGCAATCACAAATTAAATGCTGATGTTGGAGGTTCTTTAGCACAGATATCTGTATCTTTTGGCTAGATATAGGTGATTCCCTTCTTGTCCTGTGGCTCTTCTGAACTTGTGAACTTCCTCTTGAAGGAATGTTAACCTACCACATATAAAGGGAATTCTTTCAGCCACCGTGACTCTCCTTCACATCAGACTTCACGACATCCAGATTGCACAATATCACTTCACAATATCCAGGCTGCAGGTAAACAAACCTAAGTAATGGCCCTGAATCTCTCCCGAGGCTCAGCAAAATGGTGGTGTGCACCGTAAATTTCAGAATTCCCTAACTGTTCTTTAAATTGAGTATTTCTTTGACGCAGACTTTTGTAAAGTTTAAACAAAACTTATTACTTTTTATATTTGAGATTGCCTTTTGCTGAACTGAAATGCAATTTTAACCTTTTAATCTGAAAATTTAATAAAGTAACACCAGCAACATTCAAACTTTTATTTAAAGTTTTGAACATTCATAGCACTGAAAAAGAACTCAACAATTCCTTATGTTTACATAAGTAAATCTACTGATAACTTAAAGTAATGAGAAACGATGACCAAGTTTTCACTAGATCTACATCATTTTTCAGGGAGAATTGTAATTTTTCTGTCACTATGAAGAGAAACTCAGTATCTTAGCAGAAATACTGATAACACTTTGACTATTTTGCTGAGAAAAATGGAAAGATGGGGATCTTAATACCTAGGATGTATTATTTTGTTTTTATTTTCTGTGTTTCCTGAAATGTATGTTCGTTGTTAATTTGTTTTTCAGGTTCCTTCGCCATTTAAGATTCCTTCACCATTTTCATGGTCAGTAAAGGAGCTACAGCAGATTCCAATAATATACATCTCTTATAACGTAGGTTTCTTTACATTCTTTTTGTTAAAAATGATTTGGACAGCAAAAGAATTCCTCCTATAACATATCCAGAATTAACAACAGAACTTCAATGCAATGATGCAAAACCTTATAGAGCTTGCTTACCTCAATTGTAAAATAAAGATGATACTATTCACAATGTTGTAAATGCCCTGTGTAGACACTCCTGCTTTTCAAATACTCAACAGTATTCTCCTTCAAGCTGCAACTTTAACCACCGCTCTTAAGCTACCTAATTACTTCCTAAAATATTTCTAAAGAATTTTAGCAGGAAGATAAGCCTCTGTATCACCAAAAAAATCTTCTACATGGCTTCCAACACTTCAGCAAGGCTTTCAACATTTCAGTAGGCAAATGTAAATATGTCATTAAGTCTTCGATAACTACTAAAACTTGCCTTTTTCTTATAAAAAGGCTACAGATATAAAAATAAACAAATATCAATGTTTTACACAATAGGAAATCTTCCTAAAAAATCACACTCAATGCAGAATATATCCTCAACTTTTATCTGAAGCTTTGCTCCTCAGCAATCCATTTATTTTCAATGACAAATCCATTTGAACTTAAAACATGTTCAGATCATAACTATGTAACAGTCTCCTACTGCATGTCCTATGTAAGGATGGCATCATGAATGTAAAGAGAACACGGAAAAATTACTGATATCAGGTAGTTTGAAAAGCCTCTTACTATCTTTCCAAGCTTACCGAAAAATACTTAACACCAACAGGATCCTGAAGAAGTCGCTCAAATGAAACTGCCCAGCTTGCAACTCTTCTTTCTCGAAGTCGTCGACAGCTCTGAACGCTGGGAAGACTAGCATTGCTACTGAGACTGTTTTCACTGATGCAGTCTTTTAAATCAGCACTATTCAGCTCTGTTACAAAACAAACAAAAACAAATTTGTCAGATTAATATTCACTTCTACTCTCCTCTGCAGTATGGATTTCTTGATTTATTATACCTCCTTCACAAGCTCATAGTAAGGCAGTCTTCAAAATATTCCTCCCTGTTTCTCTGCTCCTAAGGAGCTAACATTCCTGAGTTCATGGACAGCAATCCTTCCTAATGTTATCCAACGAAGGCAGATCTCTAAGAACCCACCATTCACCAGAAAGTGGGCAAAAGCCTATCAGATAAGAGGAGATAGCAACCTTTTCAATGCTTCTCAATCAGTGGCCAAGGACACTGTGAAGTGTTTCATGAAATTAGAAGATTTCCGTTAAAGGCTGAAAAGTTAGGAAACAAGTCAATTGAAGAAATTAATACCAGAGGAGACATCAAGCCACAGATCCTACATAACTTTAATACTTGTAATAACTTTATGTATTAAAGCAAAACAATCTTTGTCCCAGTAAACAGAGTACACACAAAAAAACTCTTGAAGAAGTGACCACTTGCTCACACAGTGGAAAAGTGGAAGAGACAGCTCTTCTATGTAAGAGAGAGAACTGCAAACAACATGGTTTTACTCATAAGCTTGTCATTTATATGTTGCAAGGCCTTTTACAAACCACTGCTGCTTCCATCTTTCAGTTTACACAAGTGTAAAATTGGTATAGAAGTACTCAGAGTTACTCAATTCATAGAGGTGGTCTGAGTTTTGATTAATTCCGGAAACACAACTGAACAAAGCCCTGAAAAATCTCGGCTGATATAAAATGGACCCTGCTCCGTGCAGGACGTTGAACTAGAGACAAATGCAAAAAAACCCTGCATTTAATTCTTGAAAAATAAGTAGTTATAAATGTGGAAAAATAATATCCTCAAATAAAATAGATAATGTGCTCAATAATTTTATACCAAATGGAAAACAAACCCAAAGCTCACTATAAGTTCAAGGGAACTGAATTCACATGTGGTAAGAAATGGCCTATTCCTTGCAGAGACATTTTTACTGAAGTTTATTTTCCCCAGTTAGTTATTCAGATAAAATAAAAGGAGTAATTTCACTCAAATTACTATTTTATAAGATCTCTTAAGAGCTCCTTTCGTGTTGTATGTTCAAAATGACTTCACACTTCCAAACTCCATGTTAAGAAACGCGGTCATTTGTAAAGACAGTTATAAAGACAGAGTAAATTCTGAAACTTCATTTTTAAACGTATTCTGTAGCTAACAAATATTTATTAAGATGTAAAATTTAACTGCTACCATTTTCTGCAGGCAAAGTTTTTGTTTAAGAAAAATATAACAAAACAAATTAGATTAGGGAGGAATTAAATGGATATATTCAACAAGGAAAATGTTTAAATTTATAATATAATAATAATTAAAATATAAGATCCAGCAAATAATGCTAAGTTTCCTCATAACAAATATTTATTCACTTTTTCCTGTACGACATATCAAAGAGCATAATTGAGTCAACTGTTGGCCTCATTAGAGAATACCTGTCACCACAGTGAAACTATTGTGAAAGAAGCTAATGTGAATCTGAAGAGAATTACGACTACATTTATTACCTGGGGTATTTTGCTTTAACTCTGCAGGTGGATGTGTTTTATTTTACAGTCCAGGATATAAATAGACACCCACTTCTGGAACAGTTTCAGATGTTACGAAGCCCAGATACCGCCCCACTGCAAGAGGGTTCAATGCCCGGAGATCACTAGTGATGAATGAGGAACATTTCCTAGGCACTCTCAAGTGAACTCAGAAAGGTAAACTCATCCCGCATACCAAAGTGCTTAAACCTACATGTCTGACATAGGGAAATTAGGGTGTAGCCACAAGAAGTGCTCAATGGCAAGTCACAGTGCCTCAGGACTAGGAGGGACTGCAAAATGGTAGGCCTGGCAGTCACCATAAGGTCAGCTTCTCCCTCCTTCAAGGGCAGCTGTTCCACAACCCTACGGCAGGGAAGAAGACCAAATTGCAATTACCATCTGGGTGTTTACACCCTGCCCTGACTGCTAACTACCTCTAATTGCTAGCAGCTGCTTACTCCACTGGGTCAGAGTTGCACTTGCTATAAACTTGCTTCTCAGTCCTCTGATACGCTGTTGACTACAGAGATTCCATGAAAACAGATGAATCAAATAAGATGGCATTTTCAACAGCTTTGTGAGTTACTAGCACAGGCCCTCCAAAGTGTTAAAGCAGTGCTAGGGGCTTACTCATTCTCAGGAAGATGTTTCTGATCTGTTGGACTTGATCTAGCTAACTCGGGTTTTTCAGAAGGTACCATTAACCCTGACACCTGAAAAGAAAATGCAGTCAGCTTGCTCTAAAAATACACACAGATTTCTGCTGGAATATGCGTTAACATGAAAACAATGCAGAACAAGAAAATTTCCCAGAAAAAGGGCTAGTTATTCTTGTTTCCTCGACTACATGTATCAATGGCTGGAATATAAACCATTACAGCACGGTGCAAGCATACTGGTGTATAATTTAGAATCAGAGGAAAAAAAAGGGCAGTTGGGGAAAACATCACTGAATGTAACACTGGTACGTAATCTATCCAGGAGTGTATAAACTGTACTCCAGTTTCTCTCCCCTTGCAGAGGAATGTTTCCCATGTAAGCCTTCAGCATCAAGTTTCCTGACTCATGGCTCCTGTATTCCTAGCTACACACAGCCCACCTCAGAACAGAGGAATAGTCAACACTTTCTAACTGAGCCCTTTATTTCCCTTAGCAATCCAAAAGCCCCAATTCCTCAAGCTCAAGCACTCTAACCACACAGCTGTGCAAATCAGCCTACTCCTCCTCGTAAGGTATTTTAAAAAGGAAGATTAGCTATTGGGAGTATCAGGAAGCCAAAGGAGGTTACTGTGAAAGCCTTTACTCAGCAGCATGGAAGGCAGCACAGTGTTGAGAAAACTTCCCAAATACCTGCCTACCACGTGTAAAAGAAGGCTTCTTATTTAGTCATCCTGAACCCAGGGGACTTAAGTTTATTCCTGTCCTCTCGAAGAATGTCTGAAACTAGCAAGGAAGAACCACTCTGTGCAAACACAGTTTCATTTATTATCTTCATCAAACACAGAACAGAATTGAGACAGGCTGCTTTCTAAAATCCACACAAAGACTATCTTGAACACCTTTCATGTTTGCACATGTTGTGGTTTTATTTAATTTCCCCCCCCCAAAAAAAAAGCATTTTGTAAGAAAATGCACATATTTCCTCAACCGAGATCTTCAAAGTATTCAGGATAAGATGGCTCAGAAAGTTTTGACCTAGGTAATATAAGCACTATGAAAGAACGCAGCTGAGGATATTTTTGTATGCATTTGTTTGTAAGATCCATACGTGTACTTTAACCTACAAATACTTTTTAAAATATATATAGCTTGTACTGTGAGCAGCTCCACATACTCCTCATAATGATCTGAACATATACATTCATACAATTAAAGTATTCCAGTTAATAACTAAGTACATTACCTGGATAAAGCTGATAGGAACCACAGTGGTGCCACTTAATCAAATACTTCAAGGCATTCAGTGCAAGCCATCTTTCTGAATCCATACCAAGTTCAACTGTAATGTCCCGGAACCCATTGGGTGAAGGTTGCTCTCACTGCCCAGCACATTGTTCCTCTGCAGCTTTGGGATAAGGGAAGCTAACGCATTCTCCTCAGCAATTCCTGGTAGCTTTTTACACCATTCGAAACAAATCGATTCTTTACCCCCATGGCTTCAAGCAGAGGAAACCAATAGTATACTTAACACTAAGCACTATAAAATGCTGCATAAATAATTTAAAGAAAAGACCTTTTGCCACTGCTGCTAAAGGAACTTGAATTATTTATGCTACTCTGGAACACAGCTACAGTGTGCACTGCCACTGTGACTGACAAGTAAGTCATATACCTACTGGAGGAAATAATACTTCTGTACCTACAGTGTTAGCTGCAGTGGTTGGTTTTATTTTGGATTTTATTGTGTGGGGTTTTTTTTGTTTGTTTGTTTGTTTGTTTTTTGTGTGTGTGTGCTACCTCCTTTAGTTACTCTTTAAAATAGAGTTTTGCATTATTTATTATTCTACACATCAGGTAACTTTCAAAAAAATGCTTCAGGAAATCCTCTTTGCTAAAATTCTTTCCAGACGATGAATGCTGAAAACAAAAATCAGCTGATAATAGAGCAAAGTGGTACCTTAGTAAAAGGACATGCCTATAGTATCTGATATGCTTAGGCATGTGGAAATAATAGACTTCAGCATCACGGAACTGTTCTTTGTAGGTAATAGCAGGTAGAAGAACCGACTTAGAGATTCTTAATAGAACTATTAAGATACCACATGTCTGTCTGGGAGATGAATGATGAGGTACTTTTATTATAAGTCCTTTGACCTTAAGGTTTGCCTTTGTAAAGTGCTGTGTAGGTATCAATAGTGAAAACCAGAAATTAACTGTGGACTAACAACTATCTCTGAGATGACACAATTCTCAAAACATCAGCCGCAGCCTGCATCCTGCATCACTACACTCCTCTCCTACAGCAGGAGCAATGGACAGTTTCCAAGTAGGGAAGGAGGAGATATGTGCTAATTACATGTAGTAATAGAAAATGGTTTCTACTCTTCCTGAAGTATAGATGCTGTAATTGATCTACAGTGGTGATACGGGTGCTGAATTGTCTGCAATTCATTAAGCAAGTCACTTACAATTAAGAGCTGTGGCTGGTCAGCATCTCAGGAAGCGCCACAAATTCAAGGAACTAGACCTTTTAAACATTACCCATCTTCACAGCCCAAGTGCACAGTTTTGACAACATCCCAGCCTTGTATAAGCTGAGTTACCATATAAAATAAATTTTCCAAGAGGAAGATGGTTTCCAGTGCCTGTCTCTAATGTAATAAAATCCATGAGGCTTAATTGCCTTTGGAAAGAAAACATAAAGAGAGGTGTCATGCCTCCTATTATACCAAAAGGGTACGTATAAACAATGATTATTATTTTTTAAACATAACTTTCCCTTCCCAGGCTAAAGCTTAACAACAGTATTTATACCATAGGTATGTACAAACACTATTAGTCTAGGAAGGGAAGTACGTGCTGCTACACTCATGGTACGAACACAAGTGAAAAATCCTCTAACCCAGATGTGCTCCAAAATGTGTAAATCTGTGCACCTATTAATGAATTTGTAACATTGGAGAAGATGGGAGAACTCTTCAGTGACATTCTCAACAAACATGAAGGCCTGCAAATGGAATTCAGACACGAATCAGAGCATTTGGTTCTTATTTTTTCAACCTGCTTTCTTGGTATTTAAGCATTTACTCAATACTACTTAGCATAGTTCAACTACTGCATTCTACATAAATTGTTCTCCCCCAGCCCTGTCTTGAATATCATTTAAGAATGAAGAGTAAGTCCAAGTTAAAACTTCCGACCTAGCTGAAAAAATAGTAAGCACTACATCTTAGCAGAAAAGTGTGTATAAATTACTATCTGTTCCTTCTTCACTGCAGCCTACATGGCCCTTCAGTTGCATGGCTTCACACAATTGGACAGAATTAACTGGGAAAACAGAAGTACCTATGGAATCAGAATGAAATACAACCAGTCACACTGAAAGAACTGAAAATCCTTAAAACAAGTTTTCATCTGGAAACATAAAAGGGTTGAAACAACTATCACATGAGTACTATTACAACGATCTTGCCAAGCTTGGGTAGGCTAAAAAAAGATCAATCAACTTTTTTGTCCCTTAGCACCTAGAATTTAATCCAATACATGCACAAACAAAAATGACGCGCTTTGTAATCTTTGATAACAAGAGGTAACACCTGGGGAAAAAAACCCATTTGTCCCACAGAATCAAAGGCAATATTTCATAAATAGCAGAACAGACAATTACGTATGTTTCATTCTGCTGCCACTTAGCAGATAAGACAAACACACTACTGAGTCTATGTTCTCATCTGGACAGTACATCAGTAGACTTTGTCAGCAGGAGAGGAGGAAAATACCTGACAAAGTCAGCCAGCCATTGAAAAATGGCTCTACCAAAAGGACAAAAACAGTACTATTTCCTAACTGTAATCTTAGTTTTGCAAGAAATAAGAAATTAAGACACAATGGAATTTTGTGAATAGTACTGCTTCTTTTAAAATTACATTTGCAGTTAATATAAAAAAATACCCTTACCATTCACAAAATCTCTTCATTTTTACAGAACTAATTAGAGCAATAGTTTGTACTTTTATATTTATGAAAATTCTTTTAGTGATTTCAAAGAATTCCAAACATAATCAAATGTATGTGAGTTTCCTTGCATGGTCAATTGAACCAGCTCCTGCCAAGCAAAAACCACCTCTTGTGCACTCTAAACTACACATCTTTATTCCATGAAGAAGCATGCTTAAACTGTTTCAATTAACTTCAAAGATTCAAAAAGATCATCTACTGTTTAACAAAGAGTGGCCATTCCTTTAAAGCATTAAAGTCATTTAAAAATCAAAACAAACAAGCTCAGGTGACGCAAAGAGGAGTTTACTTAGAAGTTCTCTAGAACTTTATGCTCTGATCTTAGAAATATCATATTACTTACCCTCTTCTCATAATACATCACACTGCAAAGAAATTTCAGCCTTAATGCATGCACCAGCACAGCTTACAATTTAGTAGCTAGAGCATCTCTCCAACAGGCTATGTAAAGGACAATAAAATACAGAGATTTTATCTAGCATCCAATTACATGAAAAGATGCCAGCTCTGTCTCTTTATCGCTATGAATTAAGAGTCCTAATTATAATAAAAGTGTGCATATATAGAGATATGCGCCACAAAGAAAAACTATTCAAATAAATCAGTGAAAGTATGTAACCATAACCTTGCAACATTTTCACTGGCACAGTTCCCAAAGCAGTCACAGAGCTCTGCACCACTTCGGAATCACATCTTGTAATTTATCGCCTTATTTACCACATGCTTTGTTGCTTAATATGGAAAACTTGTTTCATTTTCATTATAAAAGTAAAAACAAGCTTCAGCTTACCTCCATCAGAGACAGTTGCTGACTGTAATAAGAAAGAGAAAAATAAGCGTTACTTAAGTTTCATGATACGTATTAGAAATCTCTGAGTTTCACGTGTTACGTGAAGTGTTATCATTCCATTAACAGTAGACAATGTGAGAGGATGGTAACCTAAAGATACCAGCTATTACCTTTTCACCAGCATTTCTTCCTCACCATGAAAATCACCCCAAGCCTTTAAACCACTGTCCTGGAACTTGATCCCACAAATATTTACTTAATAACGTAAATTTCAACGTCCTTGTCAGATGAATCAAGTCCATCAGTCAGTACATATGAGAAAACAGACACCTTCCAAGTGACCCGCAAAGACTGTAAATGAAAACTTGACTGTGATATATGGAGACATGTAGAATCAAATGAAGATTTCAGATATTCTGGCAACCAAAAGATTGAAAACTTCCCCTACTGATGACTTTTGACTCCCAGAGAGCCAGAAGGATGTAAGAGTGGTTCCAGTCAGTTCTCACTGAGGTAGAATTCCTCATCATCTCTAACAGTAATTCACACCAAATTCTTGAGGGCAGTTAGACTTCCAGTGAAATGTTGAAGTTTAGGTGTTTATCTACCCTAAACCTTTGTTCACAAATTATATCAAGGCAGCAAACATTTGAAAAACCTATTGAAAGATAGGTGATGGCTTCCCAAACACATAGTCCAGAGCTTCAATACCCAGCTGAGTAACAGACTGGAAGGAGAGCTGATGTTTACATTGACGTTTGTATTGATTTTCAAAAGTTACTACAACTTTAACATACATAATCTTTCCTTGGTTATTTAGAGTGTTCTTGAGCCTTTAAATAACTTCCTAAATGATTACAACTGTCCTATTTTGTACTTGTTTAAAGAGCTAGAAAAGAATGTCCTATGTATCTGCAACATTTTCAAGACAGAAAACACAAAGAAGTAAAAAACAGGCATGTAAACACAGCTCAGGAGAAAAGCCATCTATCCATAATTTGACTGAATTTGCCAGTCTTGGAACAAGCATGCCCTGTCCCCCCTCAGAATACATAGACGCCCTTAGAAATCTTCACAATAATCCCTTCTTCTCTCTTCTGTATCTTTTCCTTTGTATTTCACCATGGAATTTCCTACTGCAGCTGACAGCACCTGAAGAGCACTGTTGTAGCTCCACCATTCCCATAATCAGCAGAGGATCTGATCTACTTTTTAATACATGTATTCTGGAATTTTCCAAGTCCAAACTGATCTGTAATTGGCATCATTGCTACAGTGCTAGTTCAGATAAACACAAATCCATTTTAAAAAGACAGTTCTTGTAAAATTACACAGAAATGCTTCTGAATCTGTGAAGCATAATAAGATTATAAAGGTATATCCAGATATTTAAAGAGTACTCATGTTTTGGGTACTGCCTTGCAAAAATATTATACATTCAGAAGCTATAACTTAACTCACATTTGTAGTCCAGAAAATTTAACTTACATCACTGAATTCTATTATAAATATGACTGCTTCTATCCACATACTGTACAGAACAGCTGATGAACAGAACATTCCAATGTTTTTTCCTGAGCAATGAAAAAAAGGATGACTTAAGGAAAGCAGTAGTATCACTTTGCAGAAAAGACAGGAAAAAAGCCTTTCAAAATATGTATGTTTTAGAAATGGTTATTTACTTTGGCATCTTCCATGAATGTAGATGAAAGCATCAAGTATGATTCTCCCTTGTGTTTGTGAAAGGTAAAAAGTAAAATTAATAGGGTTCTCATTATAGTAAAGAGAATATATACACTGCTTTTGGAAATAATGAGTGCTTTAGCGCAAGAACTCAAAAATTACAGAAATTATACCACTTAAGTAAGCTCTATGGACAATGAGATGACAGAATTTCACCTCAATCCACTTGGCCTAATTTAAGGCTCTGAGCATTCTGCACACCATGGATTGGCTTTCATGTTTTGAAATGTTTATTTTAAATTGCATGAATCAGTATCTTAAAATCTCTCTCAGCGGGGACTTATTAATACTCCAAAAAATTGCACCTATAGGAATAAAAGAATTTCTTCCCTAAACATCAACTACTTTTTTGTATGCTAGTAAGACAGTTTGTATTCCCTTTGGCTTTGATATATACCAAACGCATAGCAGTTTTCTTAAGTAATATGTCCCTAAGATTATCCAGCAATCCTTAATCATGATCACTTTACTTTTTTAGATCACGGAACAAGAATTACTATGAGAGCATTTCTTTACATTCATCTACGTACCTGAAATAAATTCAGCTAATTTAACAAAAACAGCTGGAAAACTTCATACTTAGTTTGGATACTTAGAAATCTGAATTCAAAACCATCAGAAACTACATACTGTTCCCATTTAGACAAAGCAGTTTCTCTTCTAAACTGTTCGGCTGGAACTTGTCTAGATTTGTCCACAGGTGTAAGTTGCACGACCAGATTTTTTTAAATACTATGATGATCTCATTTTAAAAAGTCAGTATCTGCTGGGGGTTGGTTTTCATTCTTCAGTGCTCACACTTACCACGCTCTTGAGGGCAAAATTTCACCTACTATAAATATGAAAGCTAATTTTTGGATGAAATCTAACACTTGCCTATTGGGAACTACCTGTCAGAAAACACAGCTTTTAAGAAGCTACAAAACTATATGGTTCGTGTACATAACCATTTCTAAAAGATGAGGAAAGACAGGATGTGTAAAGATACGGTGCCAGTAAAGGAACGTTAGGAAGGTTAAAAAAAAAAAAGTCTTTCATTTCAAATGACAGGACATACCTTCATACATTTTGCCCATCTACATATGAACTATCACTCAGAGATAAAATCTGAACTGTAATCAACCCTCAAATCTCTCACAACCAGATAAGAACTGAAATTAGTTCTTCAAAGTGTCAGACTGGTTCAGGAAAAAGCCCACGGTATATCCCAATGGTATGTGCCAGAAGTCTAATTACCAAAATTTAAAAACTAAGTTTAGGAGAAATGAAATACCTTTCAGTATCTCTCCTGCCAGAAGCTGTGCTTGCTCATCCAGCTGGATGAGCAGCTCAAGTGTATAGACACCAAAGGCAAAGAATGTGAACTCTCCCCTAGACTTCAGGGCAAGGTCTTGATCCCTGTGATCCAAGCAAGAAGCTCTGTGCCAGGGCAACAAGCTGAGCAACAGCTTCCCAAGCAGTTATCATACACCACAGAAGATGCTTTAGGTCTCTGAAACTGACAAATGTTTCAGCATATGCTAGATAGGATAAACTTCTGATTAAGAAAAAAGCATGTAAAATTTCTCTTTGTATCACCTCTCTTTGGTAGGTAGAAAAACCAGAAAGGCCCATGAGGTTTTTAATGTCATGTTCAGGATCTGCTTGCAATACATCTGAAGGAGGATTAACTTATAATAATTAGCAGGGAGAAGACTACATGCTATCTTGTGCCCACAACAGGGAAGAAATGCAGAGAGGGCATAAAGGAGAAAGCAATTTTAAAGGCTGATACAGCCTGTAGCTTTTATGGTCTGCAGCCCGACAGATGGGTGCACCGCTGCATAACACCAGTTTGATGGCATCTGTCCCTTGGCACAAACTCTCATCCAGGAAATCCACTGAGATCCAAGGAACATCCCCTTTTACATGGATTAAGTAATTAACTAATTACCATCAAAGTCTGCCATAAAACCATGGTGCAGAAAAGCAAAACATATTCTTTCCGTATCTCAGACACTACTTAGAACAAATAAACCTGTGTGCAAATATTCTGCAGGTAAATCAACACCAAATGTCCTTTTTCACTTTCTCAAGATTTGTCACTCAAGTCAATAGTCATGCTCAAGTGCTCCAGAGAACAAAGGGAACAATGAGGGTACTGGGAGGGGTGACACATCCTAGGAAATGCCAGGTCTTAACAATAAAATGGAGCAATATGAAATCATCTCCTTTAATAGAATGCGAGTGAGTGCCTTCCTTATATATTTCAAAGTATTCCTGAGATGCATAGGGATGAAATCTACAAACAGAGCGAAAAAAATATTGCTCTCTTCTACTACAGCAGTGACAAAATCACAGACTAAACAGAAATATATATTTCTTTCCTGAGTATCCAGAAAGATTCAAAGAAAAGAGGATTAGAGGTGACCTCTCTCTGCCCTTCCTACAGCACTCTTACTTCCAATACAAGCAGTGGCATCTTACAGCATTCAGAGTTCCCTGCCTGCTGCATTTGTAGTCTGTGAGACTTGCTGATTACAGTATTACACGCATGATCTTTTCCCAAGCCCCCTCTAATTTAGCCTTTCAGCTCAGAATAGCTTACCTAGCTCCACCAACCTTCTAAACCGATTTTCTCATGAGAGTTCAAAACACAAAATAAGTTAGGGAAACTCATTGTGCTCTTTAGGAGATGAAGCGCTGAAGGTTTGCAGACTCCGTAGAAGCAGCCAACTTTCAAACACTGTGTCACTTAGTTCAGGAGAGCCTATCACTCAGCCAGCTGCCTGCTTGCATCCAGCTTTGTTCAAACCCCTCATTAAATCACCCAAGGCAACTTCTCTTTCTGCCAAGTAAGGAATTACGAGCCGGTTCCTAGATCTTAAGGCATACTACTCCAGGACTTATACTGCATATGTGTATTTTTATCCTTTTAAATGCATTATAGCATTAACACTGTGCAAATGCCATGACCTCTGATGATCTCTGGGAGGGAGATCATGCCTCAAAATATAGTTAACATTGTCCTAACGTTTGAAATAAAAAACAAAGCCATATTACTTATAGAATACTCATACATTTTCCATCTAATAAATATCTCACAAATATATCTTACCTAAACATTGTGTAAAATCATTTTTATCCTCAGCTGAAAATGTTACTGCAATTAATTTAATGATATAGAATTTTATGAAAATGAAGCCCCTTCACAGTGTCTCTTGAAGGAGAACTGTTACATAATTTGTCTTTTCAAATGCCTTTCGTGAAAGAAGGGCATTTATAAGAGCTAATGCAAAAGTGTTACAGATGTAAGAATTCTCAAAGAAAAATACTACTGCACATTCAGATCTATAGAAACGACATCAGAACAGTAAATGATGTGACATTTGGAATTCTTTTAGGAAAAAAAAGTTCAACTTTTCTACCCCAAACAAAGCCAATCTTATTACATATAAACACAGTGGATTAAATGCCAAGCCATCCTTAAAATTATTTTGATAAAGATACAAACATGTCTACAGCTTTACCTACACATATAATATTGACATAATGGCACAGAAAGCATGCACAAAATACACTGCACAGAATTTAAAAGAATAGGCACAAATTATAAACTTATTGATCTTTTAGCTTTATATGTCCTGGGCACAATTCATAAAGACACCTCCAAATGCGACTGTTAGATGGTACGGTAAGGTTCCTTTTACTCTTCTATGGCAATAAAATCAACTGTCTGCAATTAGGAAGGAATTTTAACTTCAGTACTTTAAAGTAACAAAGCTGTAAGGCAAAGCAAAAAGCATTCTGGAGCTGATAATATTCTTCTCTGTTTTCTTGCCAATAACAATAGCTTCTTCTAATTTCTCACTGCAACGATGCCTTGCCTTAGCTAAATATAATTCATATCACTTACCCGCTCTTCATAAGAAACAGCAGTTATTTTTCCTAACAGTACTCTTCCTAAATTCATCTTCACTTAATACGGAAAAAGCATTTCCTTAGCAAATCGGCTTTGCAAAGATTAAACTAAAAAATTCAGCCCTATTCCATGCCTGTACACGCCAGTAAAGTTTAAAGGCATTTCGTATGAAGTTCTATTTTACTCCCTTTATGTTACCCATAGCAACAGGCCAATGCAGGAAGCTGTGGTTCGTCAGGGATTCAGATTAGATCTCAATTATCTCTCCCCTGAAAAGCTAGATCGTTTTATATAAATCAAGGATTTTACAGCGTTTCCTATAAGTTAAACGTGCGATGGTCCTGTGCTCAGTAAAACAGATTTCCAGAGCAGTTTCCAGCAAAACATTAGTTAATTGCCATAACATTAGTTACAGAAACATTTACATCGTAAACCCCTATTTTCAGAGGTTTACATCATGCAAGCCAGATTAAAGTAAGACCTTGAACAGTCTCTTCTGCTCAATTTTTCAGCAGTTAACACTGTAAATCGCAGGTAAAAATCCACAGCACAAGGAAACTTGGCATACTCAGCTAAAGCTAGGTGCAGCCTCTTGTCCCTAAAGACAAAAATCCTCCTTGCAGAAAGCAATTGATATTATCCCTTCCCTCTTTGCTACCCCAGCCTGCGCTTTCCCGATGTCAAGGCAGCTCTGTGCACAGCACCCTAGGAACAGAGAGCAAAATCAGCTGCTTGTCACGCAAGAGGGAAGTGCTCTTCACTTGCCTGTGGTAGTAGTGGCTTCAAGAGACTGTATATGGAAAGAGCAGAATGTCATGAAGTTTGCTGCTGTTCTCAAGTAAATAGTGGTAGTACCTGAAACATTCCATTTTGTTACTTTTGAAGCAACCAGAATAGAAGTTTTGCTAAAAATAAACACCAGAATTACAAATTGAAAATGATTAGTGAGCACTTCTACTATTTTTATGCTTTGGGGATGTCCTGACAAGATGGACTTACAAGCAGCACTTTAGAAAAGAGTGATCTCCTCCCTTTTCAATGCAGCATGTGGAATCCCCCACATCCATCCAGTTCCTAGTTCCCCTCAACTGTAGCTCACTCTGAAAGTATTGCCTCCTATTTAATTCCCTGAAAACTGTAGAAGCTATAAAGAGCACAATAGCACAATAGTATAGAGCAAATTCTCAGCTACAAAACACACTTTTTCTCAATACAGTCACCACCATTAGCTAGGAATTTTCACTGGTGATGACACAAAGCCTGCATGCTGCACTCACAGAAGCCTACACCAGTGGAGCTGACCACTGTAGCCACTGCTGAAACGCACCACCCACCACCTGACATCTGCTGTTTGGTCTCCATGAATGCTCATCAAGTGCCTACGAGTATCAATGGGTGCCATTTTTTCTCCATGGAAGAATTCAGTTCCACACCTTTCTCTCATACACACTTCCATGTCAGACATCATTTTGTCAGAGTGCCATCTGTCACACAGTACCAACATGGTGCTGTGAGCATTGGTGGGAAGGTTCAACCTCTGCTGCCATCCCATCATCATCCACCTCTGATGTCATGGGCCAACATCATAAAATAGGAGGCATTACTTCTGGAGCAGCCTTAGCATAAATTAATTACAAAGATGGAAAATTTTACCCTGAACTGATACAAAAAGAGGCAAAGAGAAGTTTAGAGCCCTTGTTCAAGATCTCACAGAAAGACAAGACAAAGGCAGTCCAGGTCTGCACATCACAATTCAGCACGGGCACTCTTAGCTAACAGAGCAACTCAACCTTACAGATTTAATTCAGAATGAGCAGAGAAGAAAATCAAGCTAACTGCAGATGAAAATGGAGGAATCGTGCTTTAACAGGCATTCTTGAGACACAACAATTTGCTGCCACGGACAAAGTTCATTTTATGAGTGATTATGAGTCTCAATAGGCACACTGCTGCATTTCAAAATGCTGTCTTCCACCACTGTTTAATACCATGAAGAAATGCAGCAGAAACAAATGGGGGAGGCTGATAGGAAGGAATATGTTCTATAAAATATAACATTATTTTTGGACTTCTGAAGCAAATTCCCTATGATATTTTCAGAGCAGAACAGTTCTGCCGCAAAAATAAGTGTTAAAAATTATAATTTTATAATGAAAACAGTCCAAATTGAGCTGTTCAAATGCCGCATGTTGCTTAACACTAAACCAAGTAGGCTGGAAAGTGTGTTTTCATTGTCAATACCTTCAACAACCACACCATATTGACATCACAAATAGGCAGGGAGTACCTGCACAGTAATCCTCGAATGAGATAAGTAAAAAGCACAAAGGGGTCAGAAAGGACTGGAGAGCTGTCCCATGAACATCCCTGTGGGGCACCACAGAACAGGACTTCAACTGACAGTGTTTAGTTAAGGATCTACCTAAGTCCTATAGGAATCTCCTACAAAACCCAAATGGCCCAGCACGGTTTTGACAGGTGTGGTTCTTTCCCACAAGAACATGACTGGGGGGGAAGAGGGAAGACTACATGCATGCAATTGGATGCAGCATCAAGGTCAGCACTGCACCAGGGTCAGCACTGCACCAGAGCCTCACGGTGGCACAGGGCTGGGAGCACCATGTGTGGGCAATGCTGTGTACATCCTATGCTCCCGCACTTGGTCTTACAAAGCCAATAATCCCTCCGTTTACACAGACCTCTACAGTTGTTGATTTTATTTTCCTGAACTGAGCACTGCATGTCCACATTTTTCCATGCAGTGACTCTACTAGCGCTGAAGATAAACTCTGCCAATTAGATGACATCAGTTAATGATAATGGCAATGAAATGCTACGTGAAACTGAAAGCCCTTGAAAAAAAATTCTTTTACCTCTATATTTTCAGAGATTATTTTTGTAGCTGCCAGATTGAAAACCAGGCAGACAACTCCGAGTTCAAAGGTCCAAAGCAGAAGGAATTCTAATTTGCAAAGCTATTAATGGAAAGTGTTAAATGATGGCACAAGAGCTTTAAAAAACCTATTCAGATATACCAAAGGCGACATTTGTAAACCCACATCCATCTGTTTAGAAGCTAAACTGTGGGTAGGGGTAGCAGCCCCAGATATGGCTGATCTGTTCTTCTCTTCCACCCTCCCTCCACTTTCTGCTCTCATTCTCTTTTGTGCTCATTTTAAGAGAAGAAAAGGCTCAAGAGAAAGACAGAATGGCAGGAAGCCTGGATAAGTTTTAACTTGTCAAAAGATGAATAGGATTTAATATATCCATTACTTCTAAAAGGAAAAACACAAACACACACACACAAAAATACAAGGCAACTAGAGAGAGGTAATCCTCTGGATGAACTCTTCGTAACACAAATTCCTACCTAACGTATATCTAACACTGGCAGAAGGATCCTCAAAAATCTTAAATCTGATCCCGTATTTCTTCTTTTTTTTTTTTTTTTTTTTTGTCCCACGTTAAATAAAATAGCAACTAATTGCATGAAAACCCAGGCAAAAGAATTGTTACTACTATAATTTAGCTCACTGAAGTGAGTTTCTGAGAGCAGGAGAATCACAACCTATCTACAAATTGAGAAAACTGTTCCATTGAACAGATGTTTCTCCAAATTCCCCAAAATTTCTATAGTTTGTCCAGATGTATTTTTGCAGAGGATTTGTCAGCTACTCAGCAGTAAACAGACCGTATAAGTGCTACTAATTAAAAGCGGGGAGATTCTCGTGTTTACAAGAATGTGGTTTCCTTCTATCAATTTTAAAGATAAAAGTCTTTCGTATTCCAGGACTATATTAAGGAAAAACATTTTCAAACTATTTGGAATGTGTTCATTTATAAATAACTGAACTAGAAGCAAGGCTTCCAATAACACAATAAATTCAGCACAGACTGGATGCAAACTGCTGTCCCGAGTGCCCCCTGCTGTCCGATGCTGTTCTGAGACTGATGTACACATCTTAAACTGTGCGGGAAGATTTGCCATCCCAAAATCTCCGGTAAAAATAAAGAGTTGGTTCTGCAAGTTGTATTTAAAACTTTGAAATACGATTCTGCAGAGCCCAGCTGTAAACAGATAATAAAACATACACTTTTTCACACTCCTTTTTGAAACAAACATCACCATTTCTTTCCTTCCCTTCAACAACAGTTTAAGACATCTGTATTTCCTCCACTAAAACAAACATGCAGCAACAGCATGCATAACTTGCGCATCCAGATCAAAGATGAATTGCAGCCTAATAGTAAATTAAAGTTAAATCACACAATAAGGAGGATATGATTAAGTGACAGATCACTAAGACACATTAAGTCGCTTCTCAATTTACTACTACTGCAGATGGAGCTTTGAAGAGTCAGTGCATTTGGGAAAAATCAATGCAAAACCAAACAGGCAAACTACTTATTTTTAAGTAAACAGTGCATACGCATCTTTGATATTACATCTAGGACTGTAACTCACAAAATATGTGTTTTCCAAGCAATAAAAAGATAAAACTGAGCTGGAGGGTCTACAACTCAAAAAAATCTCTATTCGATATATACTTTTCATTTACTTTAATAACTCATACCACCTGGATTCTGCTTTATTGGATAGAAATCCAGCTGGAAGAGAAATCAGTTTAGCTGCACACCTTAAAAACCCCCCGTAACGACGAGAAGTAACTTATAATTCTCACATGACATCCTTACTTTCTGGAAACACATGTACAAGCATAGTGACAATTAAGCGACAGATTTATTAAAAACTTAATTAAAGAATATCTGAATACATAGTATGTTCACTCCACATTGTAAAAACAATATAATGTCACTTAAAACATGGCTATAAAAATGGTATATTCTTAATTTCATAATAGAGGTTATATAGAAAGTTAACTTAAATACTTATACTTACAAACTTTGTCTCTTTAAAAACTCATTGACTCCTTAGAAGCATTATTTATCGTATTTCACTGCAAGATTTCTTAGCTCAGAAGGCTACTCATTAAACCATATTTCTGTTTTCTGTTCTCTTTAGACAAACAAAACTTTATACTTACAGATACTTGACTATCAGTAAAAGTTTTCTCCATGTATAAATAGTTTAATAGTTCATCGTTAAGAAACAGTCCCTTCAACTTTATTATTAAGCTCTTTCAGAACACATATTTACTTCTTCCAGAGTCCAGGAAAAAAATGAGGCTTCTCTGTGTGCTGCCCTATCAACACCTCTCCCATTCTCCTCCTCCCCAGCACATTCTCCGCCCTCAGCACGAGTTCTGTATCTTCTCATCAAGAGGCACAGGCAGCTTTCAGCATGTTGTTTAGGCAGGTCCTATGGAACAAGAAAGCTTCTCGAAAGGCAACAGCGTGCTGCTGAGGAGACTGCTAATGTAAAATGCATTCGGAAAAGGCCTAGAGGATTTGGTCCTTAACATTTGCCCAAACTTGTTTAAGCACTGAGTCAACCTCATTTTCGCCTCCAAATTATCTTCAGTTTTAATACATTCCCCTTTGATGAGTAAATTTTCCAAATGAACTAAATGAATCAATCCCTATTAAAAACACTCAAAATATCATCTAAAATTATTTTTTTCTCTTAAAGAAGAACAGTTAAACTTGTAAGACGTGCAGCAATTTTCTTCCAGTTGCCAGCATGTAAGTGCATGTCTCTATGATTACAATCACATGTATGCACGTTACGCAATCTATCTCATCCTACCCAAATGCTCCATGTTCCTCTGAGTAAGCAGGGCACTGCCAGTTACACGGCTCTCATTCTGAACAAACACAGTTCTCATCCTCTTCAATACCACACCTACTCTCCAGACACGCCAGCAGTAACTGTGTGTCTTCAAAAAGAACTGCACACACTTTCTGTCCAACAAGTCATGCTTAAATACCATGCTTTTAGAGTACTCTGATCTAAACAGAAGTGGAAGCTGGGATTTTTCTTTCTTTTTTTTTTTATATGAGTATCCAAAAGAACAGATTAAAAGTTTTGATGACCTTATATTAAGTAAAATGGAGTTCATCTGGAAGGAGCAGCAATGGTGATCCCTTTTCTTTAAACTTCACTGGACTGATGAATCCATGAGGACAGTGGAAATTAGCCAAAATCCCAGCAGTTTAAGCAAGAAATGCAGTCAGAGTCAATTCACAGAAGGGTACAATACTCTCATTCGCACTGTATCTATTCTGTGACTATATTCTGGAAATACCAATGCAGTTCATTCCATAAGACCTTGACTCATTCAGTAACAATAACCAAGCCTCAGAGAGCAAAAATCCTTCCTCATCCCCATCAGCATGTGACGCTGACAGTGACACAGAAGTCGACAAAGTACAGCAGAGGAAGGGCAGTAACACGAATCAAAGCAGTCACCCGGCTCCTCATTCCCACGAGAAATTACATGAGCAATCCATACTTCAGCAGGAAAAGCTGTTAGAGCTCTCTCCCTCAAAAAGCAGATGCTGCAGAGAGTTGTAATACAGCAGTGTGTGCTCCCTGAGCCCACTGCAGTTATGCTGCGCTGGCAAATGATGCTCCAGCAGTGAGTCCTTTGCTTCACAAACAACAGGGTTGCACCACCTGAAAGGTGACACAGCTTTCTGCACCTCAAGAACAATCCACAATCCCACACTTAAAGAAATACTGTCCATCCCCAAACCTGGTAATCTAGAAATGGCCCCATCAGTTCCAAGCATGTGTTTATCAAACCCAATATTCAATTTCCAAGAGCAGCCACAGATGGATGCGCAGTGACAAGTAGCACAGGCCAAGAGATATTTCTTGACTACACTCTCCCAGACTTCAGGTATTTTTAGTTCAGATTTCCCAAACCTGGTATGGCCTGTCTCCTTCAATCCCCAAGTAGATCTCTTTTCCAAATATTTGCCCATTTTCCCCCAAAGACATGCAAATTTCTTGCATCCACAGCACTCAGTGGCAAGGCGTTTCACAGATCTCCTTGCCTGCTGCATGAACAGTTCCTCATTTTGTTCTGCTCCTGGCTTCAGCTACCCTCAATTCATGGGGCTGGAGAAGGCAGCAAGCAGTCAGTCCCAGTTGTTTTTTGTATGCCACCCACAATTCTGTACTCATCACACCTTCCTGAAACTCTTCCACTTCCAATACATTATAACATTTTGAAATAAAGAAACCAGAACGCAATTTTCAAGTGGGCAAAAAAGTGTGAGCAAATCACGGTATTTACACAGTACAGCCATTATGTGCTTCATTTTCCTCTGTTACTTCCCTAATAATTTATAACACAGGATTTTTTGGTTTACTGACTGTGTACGGAGCTGATATTTTCATACAACTGTCCCCTATAACGCAAAGACCACACTTCTGAAGCAGCTCAGAGACATAGATGCCATTTGATACATGAAGCTAGGGTGATTTTACCTCATTTGCATTGCTTTACATTTATCTACATACATTTTCATCTGCCATTTTGTTGTTCAGGCATGCAGTCTTATAAATGCAGTCACTCTCATCTTCAGAGACTGTCCCTGTCCTTATTAATTTGAGCAACTTCACCTCACTGCTGACCTTCTTGGGAGGAGCCTTAGAAGATGTTCTTGAATCAACAAATGTAACATTAGAAACTGAAGCAAAGGTTATCCTTAAGCAGCAAATCATTCTGCATTTCAATAGCAGACCTCAGTGCTGAAAGCTATTTTTCTACCTTAATGTCAGGGGGTTAAGGTATCTTATCAACTACAGCCAGGAGAGTAAACGCCTTCACAGAATCATAGCAAACCACTTAAAAGAAGGCCAGGTACCAGAGGTGATGGCAAAAGACACTCCTGAGATCCTGCCCACCTACAACTGATTGTTACGTTGCTACTCAGAGAAACAGGAACCAAGTGGATGGGGCGAAAATAAGGTCTGATACCTTACGTGGTTGAGCTAAGGCAGTTATCTTAAGTTGTTTACCCAAGCTGATCCTCGTAGTGAGTGCATTAGAGATATTGACAGCTTATGAATTCACCAGCATCCACTTAATAAAAAATCTTAAGAATGGTGGTACTGGCTACTTGCAAGAAGTAAGGCCTGACGTCTGAGGATGCAAGCAGAACACAAGCTCTAGTCTAGCCCCTGAAAGCACATATTGCCTATGGTTCTGTGACAGAAATGGACTGGGGAGCCAAGCCCAAAGGTAATAAGGCTGAGGCACTGCTTGAGTGGTAGGATCAGACAATTGAGAAATTTCTGCATTCCGTGACAACTGTCTGTCTACATATGGGGAATGAATTCTCTATGGAATCCATCCCAGGCAACTCTGTTCATTTCTTGTCAAGCACCAGAGTGCAGGATGAGCACAGCTGCATGCACCTCACAGTGCAAACACAGATGAGATTCAGTACTCATCACACTGTCTGACTACCAATTTCTCCAGGATTTGAAATAAAGAAGTTAACTCAAAACTGTAGAAAAGAGAAAATCGTAGAATTACCAAAGTATGGTCACTTTATCAACAGAAAACAAATCTCAGTGTTCTCAGTGTCTGCAAAATCACAGCTTCACATACTGGAATGTGTTCAGAAATAAGCACCTTGAATTCACAAGAAACAAGAGGATACACACAGCTTGTTCTCATCTGTTGACAAAGACACCACAGTCAGATACTTCACAAACATGGATGAAATGTGAAGAACATAAGAACTTTCCATGATAAATTTTATATGTGTAAGAAAAACTTACAGCAAACTTTCCAAAATTATGATGTACTACAAAATGTCCTGAAAGGTTTAACATAAATGCCAGTGCACAATCTGAGAGGGGAAAAAAATAAAGTGTACTGCTAGTATTATTTTGTTCTCTTTCGGGGAGTAGCAATGAATGTAACTAACATACCTTATAAGAAATGCTAAAGTCTGAAGCAGATGCTCCAGAGTATGCTGAAAAGAGTCTGAAGTACTTAACAGAGCAGTCTGGAGAACCAAACATTAAAATTCATGTTCTTGGAAATCTTTAACAAGCACTGAGAATGACGTTAACAAAACAAATTCTAAAGGATAATACGTGCATCATTCAGAAGGAGATGATGGTAACCTAGAGCCATGCTGGCTATATCTGTAGCGGTCAAATAGTGCCGTGAGCTCTTCTGTAGTTCCAAAGATAGCTGGTGCTTTCTGGCCCCTGCCACACAGCCAAGCTCTCCCAGCCTCCTATCAATCAGGTTGGTTGCATCCAAACTGCCTATTGGGAATAGTGATGCTAGCCATGGGGGCAACATCTAAACCATGTCCAGAAGTCATTTGAAAAAATACACTAATTGGCCCAGGACAAAGCAGCATAAATGACAACTTTGATGGCACAGTAGGACAAGCATTACACTCCACTGCCTATCTCTTTGTCCTGTCCCTGTTTCATTTTACAGCACAGGTGTACAGCCATTGAGCAGCACAGTTAATAAGGAACTTCAGCCAACACCAACAGTCAGAAGCCCGAACAGACCAGAAGCCTGGAATTCCTGTCAGAAATGCTAGATGCTTTAAAAGCCTTAAAGAGCATCTCCATGACCACATCTACTACAGTAATGCAAGGTAAAGAAATGAATGCTTAATTTCATGACCAAATGACACTATTTAAAGGTACATATGTTACAGTTCAGCCAGAGGGTTTGGACTTCTACAGCAAGAGACTGTAAAATCACTAAGCAGACATCTCCCACTTAGCACTGTTTGAAAAGCTGACACCTAGTGGCACATTCCAAGAAACAAGTTCAAAGGGATGTTAGAAATCTCTTAGAACCACCTCCTCCCCCTGCTGGCCATGCTTCTTTTGATGGAGCCCAGGATACAGTTTGCTATCTGGAGATTTTCTTGCAGGTAGTTTTGTTCCACCACTGGCTTGTTTTCTATCTTCATGAAGGCAGACTCAGGACAATAATGTCTATCAGTCAGTTACATCTTAGGACAAAATCCACGCTAAATGCAATACTTGAAGTAATAGGGGGTGGAAGCTGTGTATATCAGCAGCACACAGTAAGTTATCACAGCTTAACATAATTGGTAAAACATAAGACAAAGTTGTACATTATTTTCAAATTTTAAATGCACAGATCTAATCTGGGAATGAAGAGGCCTCAATTTAAACCACATTATTCTAGTAGACATAGTGGTGGTATTGAGGCCACGGTGATGATCTAAGATTGTTGGTGAGGAAAGCTTTGTAGAGAGCGTTAACTCTTTTTATTAGATGGCCTTACAGGGTGGGAAAAGTTTGGGGCATGTTTAACTCTTCTTGTCTGATTTTCCTAGTACACTAGCTGGTCTAACACAAGCTATTATCTCCCTGTGTAAGCTTTGTCTGATTATTTAAATCAGTCAAACAAAGACAGGTACCCACTTAAAAACTCATTATTAAGTCAAATGAGCATTTAGGGTTTTTTGCCACCCACAGATGCCAAAGCTAATATCCAGCAGAGGCATGTCATTCATTAGTATAAAAACCTCATACTGAGGAGATGTGTTGTATGCTTTCAATTAGCAGATGAAATGCAAAAGAAGTTGCTTCACTGGAATTAACAAAACAGAGAAAGAATCAAGCATTATTATCTATAATAACAGCTAATAATACTAGATTATTAACAGTTATAATTAAGATAGAACATTCTAACAAAAATTCCTAACACTAACTATTAAAAGGAATGTATGATACATTCCAATTTTAAAAACATTGCTGAAATCTAGAAATTTGATACAATAAATGTTCTCTTTCATATAGGACTTAGTTTTTAGGATGCCAAAATGGGATGAAGCCAAGAAGAAAAGAAGAAACAGGTATCTTCTTTGTTCTGATATTTAGTTAAAAGAATTATTATTCTTTAATTTTAAAAAGACCTCTAAATTAAAAGATTGTTTAACAATATCCAAAAATTAACAATATTCTTATTCATTTGCATAAGATGTGAGGTCTCTCATTATATTATTCTGCCCTATTTTTAACCACAGAGGAATACCAAAGGAAAAAGTCTCAGAAGTTTTCAGGAAACTCAACAGCTTTGAGGTGTTCTCCTTGGCTAGACAGAAACCCAAATATGTTGACTTTGAGGGAATGCCATAAGGGTCCCCCATTTTATCAGATTTCAAGAAAAGTTAAGATACGGATGTAACAAGTTACAGTTGAAGATGTTAAGGAATCTGGTGCTAAAACTGATGCTGGAAAAAAAAGTGATTCTGTTTGATGCAACTTTTTTAAAATACAGTGTTCTACTTCCTGCAGTCTCATAGAATCATCTTTGATGTACTTATAAATCTACAAGCAATAACACTGCCAGGACAGAATCCTGCAAGACAGAAGATGAAACCAATGGCACTTGCCTACAGGGAAGAAATAAGAAGAAAGATAGAATCAGTCCTCTCATTAAATAGCTTTAATAATAATAAGCTTACGCTTATACCTATGAACCAGCAAGTACTCACTGAAATACGATTGGTGGAAATCACAGATTAGCATAATTGTGAACAGGTACTATTTCATAACAACAAATGATTCACATGGAAAAATTAAAAACTACATACAAAGTAGAAATTTCTTTGTAATAGAAAAAGGTTTCTTGTAATTTAGTAAAGAAAAAGCTCTGAATACAACTATGTGGTTGGCACACGAATTTTCTGAATTCAATTTTAAATGAAGATAACATTCAGCTTTGGTGTAAACAAGCACAATTTCCACAATTCTGAACTAAAAGTGCATTTTTTTTGTGTGTGTTTCACAAGCCATTTTCCTTACCGTAGTCCTAGTATAATCATAGAATCATAGAATTGCTCAGGTTGGAAAAGACCTTAAAGATCATCAAATCCAACCACAACCTACCCATACTACCCTAACTAACAGCCCTCCACTAAATCCTGTCCCTGAGCACCACATCCAGACAGTTTTTAAACACATCCGGGGATGGTGACTCAACCACCTCCCTGGGGAGCCTATTCCAGTGCTTAACAACCCTTTCTGTAAAGAAGCGTTTCCTGATAACCAACCTAAACTTACCCTGACGCAACTTAAGGCCATTTCCCCTCGTCCTGTCACCTGTCACCAGTGAGAAGAGACCAACCCCGCTCTGCTGTAAGCACCTTTCAGGTATTTGAAGAGAGCAAATAAAGTTATTCATTGAATTTGTATACTCATTCTGTTTTGATCTCTACAGATTTAGAATGATCTTGTATACAGATTCTAACAGTAAAAAGAATATCTACAGGATAATCCTACACATCTGTATATTTTTTTATTGTGTGTAGAGTTTCTACAGGCATGGGGAAATACTTAAGCAGGGCAATGTATCATTACAGCTACTTCTAACTTCATATGAATATTGTCTGTGTGCATACAGCCAATCATGATGCAACTATTAGAAAGAAAAAGTGAAGTATCCTCTTGCAATCACTGGTTTGTTTTATGCTTGGATAGTTGGGAAAAAAAACAACTGCAAAGAAACCATGCCACCTTATGGCAGAAGACAGTAAAACTGACAGCTGGTATTCCACACACACAGCTCCAAAGCCAAGAGGAGTTAAGTTCATCCTCTCAAATTAAGTACAAATGCAACCTTCTTCAGACACTTAAGAAATGAACCGTGTTCAGTATATGCCCATAAAAGAAACCGCATGGAACCAATTTAGAAAAGTAACCTGGATCTCAGCAGGAATCAAATCCACAAGCTTAGAAAAGCAAATTCATTTTCAGATGTCATGTTTGGGTCAGTACCTTATCCATTCTGCTGAAACAGCTGGAAAGAATACAACAACTGAGTAATCTATTTAATATGTTCATGAACATCATTCCAAAGGTGGAGTCTCTAAGAATTTCCGGCTATTGTTATTTCCTCTTCCAGTGACTCTAAATAGATGGCCTGAAATAATCTAAACATGGACCAAGAACATTGTTTTCTACTACACCTAGCAGAACCATGGTCAGGAATAATGCTACAGCAGCAACTTTACAGCAAGATTCAAAATCAAAACATCTCAGTACTATTTTACTTTGACTTGTGAAATGTTTGCAATTATTCTCAAGGTTGCTATTTCTCCCAGTGGCAAGAACACATGAAAGCAAAATTCTTCTGTGGCATGCAGAGACAAAATGAAGTTTTGAAGTAAAAAGAAGGAACTGACAGCAGTCCAGATCCAAGCAGCTACATGTACCCAGGGCAATAATCTAAATGTAGTTTTTAATACAGATTGTTTCTACTTTTCCAATTCATACCTTGGCCTAGGACATTCAGCTGAAGTAAGAGCTTTAGTTATTAGGACTCTGCATCGCACAGAGAGTTCTCAGTCCCTCCAGTTGGTGCTATTCAATTAATTTATACACATTAGTAAATCCCAACTGGGACACAAAGAGAGAAAACTGAACTTTTTAGGCAAGTGATATCTTTCTGAAATTAACAGGCAGTAAGCACCGAGTCCCTGTTTTAATGAATATTTACGCAATACAAAACTGCTCCTACCACAGAAATTAAATTATATCCTGGGTCTTTAAGACCCTTTCAAAATATGAAATATGCACATAAATCTCAAAGAAATCTGAATATGGAAGAATGTGGTGTGAACCCCGTTTTTCCTATCTATCATACCTGAGTTACTAGAACTCTTAGATACTCTGAGAAGGTTCTCTCTTACTGCGACCAGAAATTCTGTCAAAATGAGCAGCAAGCTTTTTAATCTAGAAAAGTCACCATTTTCTAACAAAGAAAGATGTACCCAGACAGTTACCAAACAGCTTTATCCGCAGGATCTTGCTCTGCTTATTAAAAAAAGCTTTGCACTAACTATATAAAAAATTAAGAGTGTAAAGAAATGAATGAGAATTTTCTGTAATTGGTTAAAAAAAAACAAAAAACAAAAAAAAAAAAGGTAGACACAAGCTTTGGACAAGATAGAAATAGACCACAATGGAAAAGGGGGGCATTCTTTTCCTTTAAAACGCCTGAAGAATAAGGAATGATAGATCCTACCTGCATTCCCTAAGCACATCAGAAGCTCCTTCCATATACTCTGTTCCCTAAAAATCCAGTGCACCAAGCTCTCCACTCCTTTAGTTCAGAGTTAGCGAAATGCCCTTCTTCCTACATTTTCCCACAACAGGAAGCTCAAAATATCTCTTTCTTTCCTCCTCCCATCTCAAACACTTTTTATACACCTCCTTCCCATTTAGAAGAATCTGCGTGCCATATTCCCCCCCATGCCAAAGAACATTATAATCTGTATTTCATGGTTCCTATGCCAAGAGTTCTGCATATATTTGTGTTTCTGCCCAACAACAAGCCTTCCACAGAAACATGATAAAGGAGTAAGAGAACCTGAACCATGGGTTGGATTTTCAGGAAGAAGCAATCTAGAAGAGAAGATATAACAAAGCCATATTCGCTCAGCTTGAGAGAGACATATAGCAGAGCAGGAGCAGCTGTTCTCATTCAGGCAGCTTTTCATTCTCTGCTTCCACCAAAATAAGTAAAGGCCACTGAGGCCCATGCCTCAGCTGACATTATATACCAGATGTGAAACAGTGTTACTGTATCACACTCAGAAAGACCCAAAATCACCATATCAATCACAAGCACCAAGGTGATTAGGTATTCCTTTTTCCTACTGCTGACACACAAGGAGGAAAAACTTATTTTTGCCTTTTCCAAACAGGAATTTTTCCATACTGTTAAAGCTTCATTCCTTAGCGAGTTATGTAAAGAGCCTGTTCTTCACACACAACCCTCACAACAAATTTAATCCCCCAAAGTTTTCTCAATGCAACGACTATCAGCTAAATGAAACAAAAAGAATGCAATGAATATGAGGGTTTTTTTTCCTCATTGTTAACATTAATGAATTAAAACCATTGTCTTGCTCAATATGACCAGCTATGATGGATAAATAAAGTCAAAATTTCCCACAGAAAGAATGGTTACTGCCAGCATCAATCCAAACTATTGAAGAAAATTCAGAAATTCAGGTTCATATGTGAAATCTGCATTTCCCTCACAAAAATGTCATATCGTCATTAGTAACTTTATTACACTACAGGTATTGCTACTTTTCTTCAGTTATCATCAAAATTAATTACTGTATACTTCCCTCCAGGACTCATTTCTAAGCTGTAAGTAGAAGTCAATTACCTCCAGGTCATCCAGCGAACGAGTAATACTGAATCGCTTTGATCTCCCAAATGATCTCCGAACAGAAGAACGCTGCGGAGGAGCCTGATTTAATCCCATCGGACGTCCAAATTTTGCACCCTAAACAAAACAGAAAACATACATGATCGTTCTACTTCTTTCACTTTAGTACTTTATTGATGATCACAGTGGCAGCATCTGAATTTTAAATAATCCTACTTTTGTCCAGCTTGATGGCATTGATAGGTGCAGAATTCCAAGAAGACAAATTTGCATACCACTAACAGGTTAACTGAAATCATTAAAATTATGAAAGCACTTTTCCAGACTCAAGTCAGATATGAATATTCAGCATTACGTTACTGCATCAATATGAGTCACGTTGCTACAGCATACTCATGCTACATGTAAGATTAGTAACTAGGCTACATGTAAGTATTAGTAGATAGATAGACCTTAATTAAAAGCCAGATAGGCATAGCTCCTCATTGCTTAACTAAAGATTCTTACGGTGACGAAGTATTTGTTTTCTCCATTGGAAATTAAAATCCTAGAAGCCATCTCACACAGTTTCTGTCAGAATCTTTCTCCATAATAAATATATATTTTTAAATTTAATTTTATTTTAAATAGTTTCACTACTTCACCGTTTTGGTAAAATCCAGCTTTTTAAATCACACAATGCAAAGTACAGGAAGTGCATTAATCTTTTGTTCCGAGGAAAGAAATTACCTCACTCTAGTGACAATTAAACCCACTTAACCATGTGTTAAATGTGGGGGAAACCGCTGTTTCCCCCACAGACATTCTCTTTCTCCTTAAAAAGTCACCAAAAGTCAGACAAATTGCAACAACTCAGCTTGTACATATCTAGTTTGTGCCAAATGGAAAATTTAAGCCTCAACTTAACAGTCGGCACACAGTCAATGACTGGTGCTAAGCAGATGTACATAAACTCACTACATTATAAAAACTTGTGATTGTGTGCCTGAAATTCTGGATTTTTTTCACAGAAACATTCAGTGCAGGAAAAAGTCCTTCTTCTCTTCTGATGTTCTCTTTCACATAAGAAAACAATGCAGTATTATTCCATGCAGATTTTGTCCTATTTCATTTCAGCATCTTTTTTCATCACAATTAGCTTAAAAACTATTTATTAGTACTTTTAGAGCTGCTTATTGGAAGCTTTGCAGTACTTACTAAGGTATATTTTTCTATTTGTTTCTTCCTTTGTGCTCCTTTCTGTGCCCTCAGTCCTGAAATACATTGGTATCCCTTCAATCCTGTGACTGAGTATCTGTATGTCACGGAAAGAACAATCATAAATTTCACACTTCCAGTCTCACACCAACCACCACTCCATGAAGTAGTGAAGAACACTGAGAAATGTTACACCACCTCCTTAGTGCAAAAAACTCAGCAGTCCAACAGTAGATGCCTGTTTAATTTTTCCTACAGAGTAAATAATATCCTTTAGCAACAGATCTCCGAGAGTCACCAATAGTCACAACAGGCAGGTTAAAAGCCCATAGAAATGTCAAGAATAACCCAGTATACAGAAATATGAAATATGCAGCAGGTTTCATCTCCTGCTTCTTCATTCAGTTGGAGGAGTGATCCATTTTTATGTGAAATCTCTTTCCCTCCTTATTTCTGATTTTGTAAGGTATTTTATTGGCTGTGAAGAAATGGGGCAGCTTCTGCCAAGGAAAACTGGAAAGCTGGCAACTGGAGATTAGCTCCTAAGGTTTTTAAGAGAACATTCAGAAGTGCAATTTGAAGAGCTAAGATGGCTTTTGCTCACACAATCAACTGAATGTGAAGACAAGTAAGTTGCTAGCTGTAATTTGTCACAGACAGCACCCGCTGGCACGAGGACAGCTCCTGCCTTTCTGAACTCTTCAGCACCCATCTGCGCTCACCCAGGCAGGTTCCACTGCAGTGGCCATGCCTGGCTCACATCAGTCACAGTCCTTCCTGCTTAAAGTGAAAGCTTACACCTAATGCAAGAATTTGTGTCAAACAGTGAATTCCACTCCATTCTGCAGTATCCATAGCATAGCAAAACTCTAACACGGTCACTCCTGTGTGAGGATGTTCCTGTTGAAGCAGCACAGATATATGTGCACAGCTCTCAGGTCTCACCACTAGCCAAGTATGACCACTCCACTTTGGGAATTTTTTATTTTTTAATGTGTAGATTACTGATAAAACAATCAGGCTATGAACAGCTCAGTAAATTTTAGGGCTAATGAGGCTAATGCCATCAATAACATGAGCACAACTGGTATTTTGAAACTAGTGGATTTGTTACACAGTATGGATTCTACTTAATGGACTCTCACATATTTTCCAATACAAGATGCATCTCCTGGGGGACTTCATCTTTCAGGAAAGAAAACTGGTGAAAAGAAGCTAAGAAAAAAAAACTTATCAATAGCAATTATGTATTTTTTATTCAAAATAAGTATATTCGCTTTTCCTTGTACTTCAGCCAAAAAAAAAAAAACCATAAACTGCCCAGCAAATGCTTAAATATCAGAGCTCGCCATGTACAGTGCTGGGACATTAAGGTATACAATCTGAAAACACAGAAAAATAATCAGCAACAGTGACAATACAAATTGGAGGAAGAGGAACAAAGTGCCTGAAGACAAAGCTAATTCTATTCCACTGAGAAGCAGATTCTAGATAACATTAATTCACAGCAGATGACCCATTTAAGAAGGAAATGCAGCTTCCACAGCTACGCTCAGAAAAATAACAAAGAGAAAAAGGGGCAGTGGACAAAAACACTTGAATGCCGTGCAGTAGTAAAAGACAGAAAATTAATGCTCTATCAAAATTCTTTTTTATATTTTTTTGCATTTGTATACAAAACTCACTGAGCACTGTCAGAACAGTAAGGATAAGAGCAGGGAAAAAAAAGAGCTTGAGAATAACACGGTGCTTAATGATTAGAAAATAGACAAATTCATTGAGTTAATTATTTCCTCAACCCATTTGGATGGTAATTGCAATTAGAAAAATGTTTTCAACTGACAAAAATCTCTCCCTTACTAAGAATCAAATTAATAATCTAGGAAATTAAGGAAGACGTTGCTAAAAAATAAAGACTATCGTTCACAGAATATTTAATTTCCTGGTAATGCATTTCAGACATCTCCCTTTTCATGCTTTCCTGATTCCTTCCTAGATCTTCAGACTACGAAAGTATAACTCCTTCTGCAGATAATTTTTTTTAAATTGCCTTCCATACATATATGCATTATAAAAAATCACGTAGCTTATGTAAACAGCAGCAACATTTTGGCAAATGTGTTTCATGGCACTCTGAAGAGCTGGAAATAAAAGCATCAATGACTTGAAAAGAGAACAGACTTTGCAACTAGAATGTATTAGCCAACTCAGCTAAAGAAATTCACAGTATTTACTCAAAGAGAGATTGCTAGTGCAATGACTGATTAATGGAAATTTTGCAGTCCATTATCCATAAAGAAATTATCGTTCTAAAAATCTTTACTACAATCTTAAATATTAAAAAAGGTTAAATGAATCTTCAAAAAAATCAAAACAGTGTCTGTAGCTCTGACCCCTCTGTAGCTCACGAAATGATAAGAATGAAGCTCTGTAACACATGAAGGGATGTAAACCTGTTTCTAGGCAGGTCCACAGCCAGTTCTGTCAGTGCAACTGATGCTGCACCCTGCCAACTCTGGACTGTGAAGCAGAGGAGCTGTCAGAGTTGGAAGCACCGAAGAGATGCAACGTGAAACCTTGGTTTTCAATGTGATACCATGATCTGAGTGGGAGCACACAGAAGCAAGCTGATGAAACCTTATCAATGATTCAGAATGCAATGAAACCAAACACTTTCAGAAAACAGTTTCAATTAGCTTAAAGAAAATCCCAGCTACAGAATGAGCTGTATCACACTCTCATTGTATCAAATGCAATTAGAAAATATTCCAACTTTTTAACAAATTGTCATACAAACAACTTGAAATTTCCATTTTGTACTACGTGGCCTTTGTGTCTCTCTACACATATTGCCTTCTCATCCAAATATCTGTATATAAACAAGAGAATCCTGTCCTGCAATACCTCAGTTTTAAAGCTAGGAGGAGCAGGAGGGAAGCAGCAGGAATGGACATCAGCAGCTCCTGCATAGAGGAGCTGAAATGGGAGGTTTGTGCTAGGAATTCACAATTCAGAGCAACAGCACATAGAGAGCTCAGAGCAGGAATCCAGAAAGTGGAAAAAAGGAGAAAGAAAAACTTTGAAGGCTAATGCCAGTTACAAGACCTTGCCAATCTAATCATTTAAAGGACAACACATTTTAATTTGTGACCTGGAGGAGAAACTAAAGGGATGAATCTTACAGGACAGACTTTGGATGTTAGGTGGAAGAGCAGGAAGAGAGGGAGAGGTGTGCTATAAGAGGAGCTAACTTAAAACGTTACAAGAACAGCTACTCTATCAAGACTGATCATCAACCTGCTCCTCATGAAGGATGCTTTCAAATGCATTCAACGCATGTTTCACAATGAAAGTTAATCTCACAAGACTCACATGTATGAGAGTGAAATCATTTTCAAAAATGTTTAAGTAAAAAAAATCATAACATAATTGCATGTCATGAAATGGTTTACGAGCTATAAAACAAAAATACAGTCACCAATAAGTAATCATTTAGATACAGTTTTCTCCTTCTGTTCGGGTGGAACAGGTAGGCTATCCACTGTCCTGACCGCTTAAGACAAGCGCCAGGAAAGGGTCGTGCACATGCTCAAACAGTTTCTTTAAATACCTCTGAAAAGCACATAACAAAGGGAGGATGCAGATACTCATTGATTTTATTGCGAAAGAAAAAAGGACACCACCACTACAAAGGCCTCAATTTAAGGAGCTCAGCTAATACAGCATTTACTACATTGTGTGTGTCACAAAGCTTAATTATAGTCCCTATTAAATCATCTCATTTGGATCTGTCCAACTCCTATTTCCAGCTATTGAAGCTTTTTAAAACTCTCTCTGCTTTTAGATTTGACTCTTTGACTTTGTATGGTAAAGTGCATAATAAGCATTTTAGTGCAAAACCCAGATGCACAGAGATCACATAATTTGAAACTTCTGCGGATATTCAAAACATGCCAAGTTTACTCTCAGATATTAAGCAGCAGAAGGATCAAGCTGAAGCAGGAGTTCATCTTTACAAAAACATGCAGTTTTAAGACTTCAGGAGGAGAGTTCCTAATTTAGACCCTTCCAAAAAGTGATGGGAAGCACAGATGCCAAAGTAATCCCTTACAGTCAGTGCAAAGCTATCAAATAAAACTGAAAGTCTTGGGGAACAACAGAACAAAGAGTCTGATAAAAATATTATTCTGTTATCAATATCAGTCTCAAATCCTGCTCTGTAGAGGCTTCACCTTCCTCTGCTGTCCTCTGTCATCCTTAAGCTCCCGCTTTCCTGACTGTGGGTGCTGTCAGCTGAATGCCCCCATGCCACAGAGATGCAGAGAACGTTATGAGCCCCCTTCATCCATCTTCCCACTCTCCAGCATCAAACACAACTCTGCATAAAAACTGGCAGGGCAGAGTTACAGAATGTTTAAAGCGAGGATCTCTGGGGCCTGAGAAGGCATTGAAAAATAGGGTATTTTGGGCTCAAATCTCTCTCTAGTACCCTGAATAATATAAAAGAATCTGGGAGGAAAATGGGAATAGAGCTTGCCATGGTCCAATCCTCTGGATCAAAGCAGAGAATCCTGGGAGCAAAAGTAGGCATACTCAGAGAATATCAAACTCCATATAATATGGGATAGAAAGAGTAACACCTTTCAGGCTGCCCTGCACTGCTGCCAGCAGGGGACTGGAACCGAACTTCACAAAATCAGATCGAGCAGAGACAGGCTAATTTAAAAAGGCCAAGCATCATTCAAAGCTTTACAGCTTTTCCACAAGCTGTAACAGCACAATGCCTGCAATGAATTATTTATTTATTTATTTTGGCAGCACTGTGACAAAAGGTTCAACTGGTATTACTCAACATCACTGGTCAATGGATTTAATCATTTTTAAGAACACCTCTTTAATAACCAGTTGATAATGACACATTTCACTACCCCGTAACCATCACAGCAGCACTTAGAAGGGCAATTAGGCCCATAATTTAATCAAGAAGGAGGTAAGATTTCATACAAGATGAAGACACAAAAGAAGCCATCTCATCACACTGGACATCCAAGTAAAGGAAATCTGCTTCTTGTCTCCTGTAGTAAGGACACCAGGCGCAGGACAATGATCATCCAAATTTCAGTACTACCGTAATCCCTTCTCAAAAATACACGTGTTGATGGAATTAAAGCAGACAAAATAGCAAGCTCGTTCTTTTCAGTATAGATAACAGTTTCTCACATGAGCTGGGACTCTTATCAGTAGGAGATTCCAAAGGAGCATAAAGACCTCAGTATACTAATGGCTAACATAAAGGAAATTACAAGCACATGCATAAGAACTGGCTCCACTTTATCATAAACAAAAGCAAGGAACATCAAGGAACTATGGACCAATGCACAGTAACCATCAAAAAAGGCAAATGAGGAATCATCAGAAAAGGATAAGAAATCAAGAAATTAGCTTTACAAATACATAGCCATAAAAAAGTAGGAAAAGAGAGGAAGATTATGTAAAACTGGAAGAGACTAAGATGACTTCCATTTGAAAAAGTGCTATTGGTGAAAGAGCTTTAAAACAAAATTAAATGACTAGGAGAAAATAAATAGGAAAGGAGATCAATCAGTGTTTCTCTTGACAAATATTATTAGATAGGAAATGAAATTATATGGAAAATACAACTCCGTATGGTGTGCTTTCCACTCTGTGGAACATGTCAGGTGATATAAGGAATCCCAAAGGTACAACTGACTGTGAGAAACAACAAATTCAAGGAAAAAAAAAAAAAAAGGTTCACAGAGGTCATTAGGCACAATTAATAGGATACTGCCCTCAATATTGAGCATCTCATTTCATATATATGGACGTTCTTACCGATTGATTAGAAAACAAATATTAACCACCAATGCCATATGGCTAGGAAAAAGGTAAATAATAGATGAAGAGGTATTAAACAATGTATTTACAACAGAGATAAGAAAATGTACATTACAGTTACACAAAACCTGATCACTCAATCACTGAATCCTATGCGCTGGAAGGGACCTCTGGTCATCATTTAGTCAACCCCCCTGCTAAAGCAGGTTCTCTATAATAGTTTGCAAAGGAAAGCATCAAGGTGGGTCTTGAATAATTCTAGAGAAGGAGACTCCAGAACCTCCCTGGGCAGATTGTTCCAGTGCTCTGCCACCCTCACAGTTCTTATTCATGTTTGTATGGAACTTCCTGTGTTCCAGTTTGTGCCCATTGTCCCTTGTCCAGTTGCTGCGCACCACTGAAAAGAGCCTGGCCCCATCCTCTTGACTTCTACACTTCAGATATTCATAAACAGTGATGAGATCTTCTTTCAGCCTTCTCTTCTTCAGGCTGAACAGACTTTCCTCATAAGGGACATGCTCCAGGCCTCCCATCATACCTGGGGCCTTCCATGGGACTCTCTCCTGTCATTTTTGAACTGAAGAGACCAGAAGTGAAGACAGTGATCCTCAGCAGGTCAGAGCAGAGGGAGAAGATCACCTCCCTTGACCTGCTGGCCACTCCCTTTTTAATACAACCAAGAATACCACTGGCCTTCTTGGCCACAAGGGCATAGTGCTGGCTCATGGCCAACCTGTTGTTCACCAGGGCACCCAGGTCCTTCTCTGCAGAGCTCACCTCCAGCAGGGCAGCCCCTAACCTGCAAATTTATTGATGTCTTAATGGCTATTTTATTGATGGAATTAATTTTGAAGCCTTTCCCTTGAAGCTTAATTTCTTCATGTTTCTATCAAACCCTTCTGGTGAGTTTTAAGGATTCCATATTTATTTTTGTTACTTTATTCTGTATTAATCTATTTCTCCTCCCATGAATAACTGCTATTTCATGGCTCCCATTCTTCTTTTCTTTCTATCTTCTCAGCCGCAAAGAACCACAGTCCGTCCTCCTACAATTAAAAACTTTTGTGTTTAAAATTTGAAATATAGCCATTTTTTCCCATCATTTTCAATTAATTCTGTGCCAATTATTTTTCTCCACTTGTTTTCTTCTTGTTTTTCATGTTGCTGCCTTCTCCTGTGGCTTAGCAACTCAATACTAGCTCAGAAATATTTAGATATCTTACTGTCCCTTGATTTGAAATGAGATTTCCACAAAATAAACACTGCTCTAAATCTATTTATTCTCCAGAATTCATATGATTTCCTTTTCACAGAAAAGCATTATTTCAGACTTTTATATACTCTTAAGGATCCTAGAGATGACCATTATTAAAAGTCATTATTTTGAAAGATTATAATGCATATGAAAAAGCTGCATGAAAAGACTAAACATTTAATTGCTTCTCATTTTCTCAAGCAAAATATCAGAGGTCCTATTTCATATGAATGCCTCTTTGCAGAGTAATTTGCATTAGCACATCCTGAGGTCCAGCTTGGTGTTTGGGATTTCAGTTGTGTTCTCTTTAAGGTATAGAAGTACATCTCAAATGAGATCAAAGCCTGCAATTCCAAATGTTAACATTAAATTGTACTGCACGAGAATAGCAATCCAGCTGCCATTAATTCTGCTTTATAAACAGCTGGGACGGAACAATTTAAACTAGTGAGCAAACAGAATTGTAGAGGAAAGGGAAAAAAAAACATGTAATTATACAACAAAAAAACAAATATGGGAACCACATAGCTTTGCCAACATTGTCTCTGCATCTAAAATATCTGCCTTTCAGTTGGTTCACCACCCAGTTACCAACAATAAAAACTGCAGTTCTTGCATTTGAAGCAAATTAAAAATTTTCACCAAAAAGAGAAATCCATTCTTAACAAAGAATCTTTTTAAATAATACTTGCTTTGAAAATGAAGACCAGCTCTAAAGTAGTTACAGTTAAACTTCTGATCAAAACATATATATACAAGTAACCCAGAATATACACTAAACAAGCAAATAGGCATTAGGAAACCCCACAGTGTCATTTATCTGTCTGCTACATTTTTACAATATTTTCAGTAACTGAAATCATGAAGGTCACAAAGCAGTTTTGGTTTAAAAAAAGAATTTTAATATTGTTCAGTGAGCATCATACAATGAGTTTATCTATTTTTTCCTCCACTAAGATCTACAGATGCCATCCATTCACAAATCCACTCTCTTCGTGAGTAGAAACTATAATGTGGTCAAGGTAAAAGTCTTGTAACAAATGCAAAGCAGAAGAAGGTATCTAAAAAGCAATACTCAACATTTTAAAATGCTGCAGTAGATTTGCCATACTCACTTGGAACAGAACTCATACCCAAATACCAGTTATTAAGCTCCAGTTTTAAAGCCACCTGTGATCTTAAATGTTATGTATGCCTCCACAACATTAAAACCAACCAGGTCAGCACCTAAGTTACTGTCCTTGTGGAAAGAAAACTCAGAGTGTAATCTGACTGTTCTAAAGCTCTCCAGTAGAAAAATGACTATTTTCCCTGTAAGACTTAATTTAAAACAGTGACGATTGGACATATTTTTGGCCAGGCCCTAGCCTGAAATCAGAGTGAGAGTTGAACAAAATCAAATGTATTAGATTAATTTAGTCCAGAGGGAAAAGAAGGCTTCCTTGTTCAGCAATTCCTCAAGTCCCTTGCCAATCCTAACATCCCCTGATGTTTTCATATTTCTTACGGTTCTTTGCTTTTTTGTAACCCAAAATTATGCAAAAGGATCAGTAGGTGGGATGCTGAAGGTGGAAATAACAAGGCAATAGCAAAGGAGTAACAAACAAAAGAGCAAGAATTACTCTATTCCCACTGAAACCATCTGCTAGTCTCAGAGACCTCATTAAACCACACACCCCTATCCAGTATCAGTCCTGCAGCAATTCAGAAGCTTCTAACAACCAGAAATCTTCCTTAGTCATGCTGAAACTCACAGCCTCCCACTTCTTGTTTTTAACAAAGAGTCAAGGACAGCCTCCTAAAAAGTCTCATTAGATGCTTCAGTAGAAAGCTGTTCAAGTGAAACTTTTCAGGAACTCAGGAAACATGGAGTTCAGTGCAGGAAACAACTGTACGAGTGCACAGGGCCAAATACACCTTTCAGTAAATCTAAGTCAGAAGAGGTAGAATAGAACCAGTATTTCCCGGATGAACTCACATTTCTCCTCCTCCCCATATAATAAGGATCAAAAGACAAAAAAATACAGTCATTGTGAATGCATACAAGTTCAAAAAGAATAATTCTTCCAATAACATTTTAAAGCAAAAGGAAAAAAAAAAAAAAAAAAAGAAAAACCCAAGCTATCCAATATCACTTAATCAAATTAGACAATTTTAATTACTTTTAACTTCTAATTATATTAAAATTTAAAATGCTTAGTGGCAATGCAAAGAAGAGTAATGTAAAAAAAACACGTGATTTTGCCAATTATTACAAAATGAATTTCAATTCTAATTCATAAAGTGAAAAAAAATCATCACTAAGGAGCTACAACACTAAAGGAAAAATGAAGCTCAGAAAACAAATCTAAAATGCCATATATATTTCCTACCCACAAGAGGTACTTCCCACATCCAGTACTGCAAGTGTAAAGTTGATAGATAGAGCGTTCTCACATCTACACCTGTGCTTTGTACAATTCACAAATATTTTATAGGTGCAGCTATAAAATCAGGAGTTTATGCCCTTCTCATTCCCACTGGCACTGTACAGTAGAGCACATTTTGCTGCATTACATGCCATGACCATCAGCGTTTAGCTGCACAGCAGCTCTTCTAGATCAGAGTTACATCCAAGCACTTGTGTCCTTTCCCCAGTGTGTAATAAGAGCATGTAATGAAAGCTCCAAGGAAGACAGAGCGTAACATGGATGTGCACAGTTCAGCTCAAAAGCTCTACCTCTGGTATCCTTTTCTCCCTCTAGTGATTTCCGCACATTCCCACTTGCAGGATGTATTACTCTTCAATATTAATGCCATAGATGAGAAAAAAATAATAATAAAGAAGCAATTTAAGGGGTGCTCTGACAAATTAAATGTTAGAATCAGATTAGATTCAGCCACTAAGTTGTAGAATATATGGATACAATCCTAGGTGGACAGTTTATATACTTTATTCCATGATTGGAAGGTGATAAAAAAATCAGTCCTTACCCCTTTAAGAGGTCACAGTAAGCCCGGGAGCTTCCTACAATACAGCATCTAACCAACCCATCTACACGATGTTATGGAACGGGCATTGTTCTCTCCACACAAAGCAAGAAAGCAAGTCTGAATTTCTGAATATCACTCAATTGTGAAAGCAAATTAGTGCTCTAATATAGAAAACTGGGGGCTTTCCCTATTTCCACAGTACCTACAGAAGTACAGAGGTATGTTCACCCATAATATGACATCCCCTAACTATTTTCATCAAAGATATAATATGAAAACACAGTATTACTTCATCTCTATGAATTACTCTGAATAATGCTAAGAGCTTGCAAATAATTGCAAGACTTTCATGAGCATTCCTCATCTGTTTCAACAGTCTTCAAAAGAACTGGAAAAAAATAAAATAAAACACAAAAGAGGTTCTGTTGCCTTAATTACAAGAATAAAGGCTAAAGCCATGTAGGAACATTTTACATGTCTCTTTTGCAAGCAAAATTATTATTAAGCAGAGAACAGGATACTTATTTTATTAGCAAATGCACTTAAAAGGGAAGAGTAATTGTAATGTTTTGTGTTGTTATACGTATTGTGGTATATGTTGATGTGAATGATATAGTAGGTGTATTACTACTGTTCAAACACACATAAAATCATAGAATCGCTCAGGTTGGAAAAGACCTTAAAGATCATCAAGTCCAGCCTCAAACCAACCACACTACCCGTGCAAAATTTTCACTGTAATTCTTATTAGTATATTCCATGCAATGCACTTCAAAAATAAAACTGTTGGGTTTTAAACCTGTGAAAAAGTCCAAACTCTATTACAATCACGGACAACATTGCAGACACAAAGATGTAGCAGAGACCTTCAAGGAATTTCAACAGCATCCTGTGACATATGGAGCAGAAACTGTAGCTGCAGTCTGATAATCCCAGTTATCAACAAAGACCCCCTGAGATGATTTCCCTTAACAGGAAAACGCGTATGTGGCAAAGGGAGCAGTATATAACAATAGTGGATACTCCTTCCATACATTTCTTTTTAACTCTTCTTGCTTTGGTTTACAGAAAATCAATGGTAACAAAAGAAGCAGATGAAGGAGCAATTTGGAATAAAACCTGAATCACGGCTTACTGACAGTACATTAGATGTGTGGTCTAGCAATGGATGCTAAGATTAACAGCTATACTTTAATGTAGGTTTAACACTGCTTCTATTGAGAGCTTTGCTGAAATTAACTTTTATGATAATAAAATTGTCTTATTTCACTCAAGTTAACAGTTCATAACATGTTTTTGACTAATGATCAGACTACAAATGTATAAAAACAGATATCACTAAAATAATGACATTTGCAGGCCAGCCTTCTAAAAAGAAGGAACCAGACTGAAGATCCAGACTGTTTCCATTCTTTTGCTGCTGGAGGTCAGAAAGAACTGCAGTTGCCAGAATGTCATGTCTCCTTTCGTTGCAGTGCCACTACAACATTTGGAAACAATGAAGACATGAAGCAATGTGAGAAAGCTCTGACAGACAACACTTCCAGCAGAAGTACAATTCCAGAGCTGCACACAATTATACAGGAATATGAAAAACCTCTGCAAAGGAGAAAGCCATCATATTTTCTTCGTCTGAAAGGCTGTATATGTTAATAATCCACATTTTCTTCATCTGAAATGTTGTAAATGCTAATACTACACATGTAAATTTTAACATGCAGGTATCATGGAGTTAAAATAACATAGGTTGTTGGGTTGGGGTGGTTTCTGGGGGTTTTTCTAGGAGCCAACACCAAAACTTCCTTACCTTTTTATCTTCTTTAGACTTCCTAACACTGTGCGGAAGGCCAAACTTGTTTTGCATGCAAAACATCTTCTTAGACCATTCATTCTTATGAGATTTTAACTGCGGCTGACCAAAGCTGCCATCGACTCTGTATCTGTCAGCTGGAATCTTACTCATTGGAGGGGGAAGAGTACCACAGTTAACGCTTGACCAGCCATCCGTAGAATCAGTGTAAGACTCCTGGTCACTAGCATTTCCATGCTGCCACTCTTGTAAAACATGTACAGGCAACCACCTCTGATTGCCTACGCCTGCAGCGCTTTTCTTTGATGGGGGCACTGAATTTCGAGAGGAAACCAGTGGAACTTCAATACGAGCGGAAGGACTTAAGTGCTTGTTTAGATTTTGGGACTTGTCGTTCTGAATCACTTCTAAAGGAATGTTTCCTTCTTGTTCATGACAGAAGCCATTCCAGTGTGCAGCAGACTGATTTTGTCCCCTTCCGACTGGATTTTCCCATATACTGCTAGGAATATGTTTACTCGGATTGCTCCCTAAATCAACCACCAGGACTCTATTATTTTTTTCTTCTTGATTAAAGTTTCCAATTCCACTGTCACTGTTGCTGCTTGTACTATTATTCTGATGAACATCTGCATCACCATCAAGAAACGCCCTTGCACGCATTCCCTCAATCAGTTCCCCCATATCCCTATACAGGACAGAAATAAACTGAAGAACAGGCAAAGATGATGTTGGAAACTCTAAACAGCCATTTGTGTCTGGATCCGCTGTACATTCCAGTCCAAAACGTCTTGCTATGCCCTGGTGAATTTTGTGATGAAATAATTCAGGATCCACCATAAAAACATGGCAAGATGTCCTCAGAACCCCTTCATCTTCCTGAGCCAAGCTTGCATCATCATTTGTCTGCATTGTAACTAGTCCAAAGAACCTTCTGTCATCTGGGCAAACAGCACTGAATGCCAGTTTCTCTGCAGGATATTCTGCCACTACACCTGATTTGTCACTGCATAGCTGAATACAGTCATGCATTATCTTCATCATCACTAATGAATGGATTTTCTGTTCTGCCCGCAGACGTCTCATGCATCCACGAATAGCCTGCAGGCTCTCATTTTCCAAATTCGAGGTTGTTGAAGGAAGTTCAATTGAGCCTAGGTAACCTACAATCATGGCAACATTCAAAATGCTTGCATCTAATCCAAAGTCCTCTGCACTCTCCAACCCAACTCTAAAAACCGAGTCATCATTCAGAACTTTGGATATTTCGTCCTTTGACAGTAGGTTTGGGTTGCTCAGACTTTCATTTCCAGTTTCAAATTTAATAGCAGCAGAATCTGAAAACGATCTCTGTTTTGGAGCACAATTATCTGTGTTACCAGCACATAGGTTAGGACTTTCAAAGATCATGTTGAAAATGCCACCAGACTGCATTTCTTCAACAACTTTCTCCGCTCTGTTTATACCTAGAGCTTTAGAGTCAGGTTTGGGCTTCAGCCATCCCTTTCCATCATAAAAGCCAACTTCTTCATCACTTGAACATGAATCTATATGACTAATCCCTTCAGCAATGACCATGTGGAGAACTCCAGAACATTTTCCTATAAGTTTCACTACATCTTCATGAGATGCCTTTTTCACATTAATTTCATTAATGGCAAATATCTGATCTCCTGCTTTAAGTCCAACATAATCTGCAGGGCTTCCCTTCATAACACAACTGAGAATACAAGGAGCTTGTCCAGAAAGGGTAAACCCATAACCTGCTCTTCCTCTAGCAACTTCCACACTCCTTATTCGAGGAGGGGCATGCATATTGAGTCGACGCTTGACCGTCTCCCCAGGTCTATACATGTTGTTGGCTCTTTTTCCTCAAACAGGAAAACTTTTAATTAGTCCAAGGTTTTGCCATGTTTCACAGTATCAGTCCTTCATCTGACGAAGCTCTAAAGAAAGAAAGGAAAAAAAGACATTTTTAATCTCACTTCATTCTTTTTTCAGTATCCAGCATTCCCCTTACTATTCAGAAATCAGTGGATTCTAACAAAAACTATTGCAAGAGAATTAACACAGCATTCAAAAGCTTGAAAAGAATGGGCATCACAGTTGACATTTTACTAATGATAAAGCGGTAGCAAATACAAATAAAGTGGCTGTCCAAAATGACAAAGTAATTTAATGGCAAAGCTAAGAAGAGGATCTAAGACTCCTGCTGTACAGCCCAGTGTTTTTACACTGTGTCACATCACATCTTCGCCGAGATCCCATTATTTTACCCACTATTCAGTTAACTTCTGGTTTAGCACACCATTGTGATACCACCAAATTTCACAGTAAAATGAAAATTCTGCCCTTTCCCAGGCATCTTAAAATTATTTCTGCCCAGGTACTGCCCACTCTTCCTTTATATTCAATGTACAGAAACAAGCACCAAATGCACCCATCTAGTAGAGGTTCAGTAAATTACCCCTAGAGTTGCCTGACTGATTGTAAAGGCAACTTAAAATGAGCATCTCAGACTTCAACTTTTGCACACGCATTTCATTGACATACAGAGCAACAAACAGACATTCAATCATGTATCGGAACAAAGGGGCTCAAAGTCAAAAAATGAACTCAAATCTAACTTCTTAGAAAGCGAACACTATAAAAATGGCCTTTCGGTCATTCCAATATGCATACATTTCAGTTCAGATAAAAACTTCCAGAAGAAAGAAGAACAAAGAAGGAGTTCCACAATTTGCCAGTATTAATCTAGTCAGGAGTAGATTTGAAAGTAAGGTAAAGCAGCTTTATATGAACAGCAATAGTAGTTTTCATTGAATTTTGGTGGTGATGCTGAAATCTCAGTGTGTTGTCCAAATCACACTTGGGTAAGTCCCACTGTTTCAGAAAGGCTGCACTAAGAGATTTGGTTTTACTTTGGAGATTTAGGTTTGTTTGGTTTTGTTTTTAAACACAGGCACATTCGTTTTTTTTACATTCTCCATGTTGCTGCTGCAATTCTTAATGTAGCATGGTTCCTGCAAACTGTTATAATACACCAATTATCCAGTTTCAATGACCATAGTTCCTCTATAATATAAGAAAATAGCTTAGCTTTAAAAGGTAATGAAACTTCACACTTAACCTTCAGACAGAAATCATAACATTAGAAATGCTTTGGAAACATTTAAGCAGACTCAAACATTAGGAGAGCCCTGTCAACTCACATCCAGTCTCATGTCTTAAAAAATAGGTCCACCTTTTCCTGTTGAGGCAAAACTTTGGACCTCGGAGACCACTGTTCATTCAGCTGCCTGCAGTTAGGTCTGGTACATTCTGAGTGTAATCATTCAACACCAGTGCACCTTTGCAAGACAGATTTCTTCAACAACAACAAAAATAACCAATGATAATAACAAATGCCCAGCCATAAATGTATATCAGCTAGCAAGAAGCATGAATATAAACATGTTCTCATTCATCTTTCAATGAAAATCTCTGTTCCTGATTGTCTGGAAAATACCCTCATGTTTCCCTTGGGTACACCCCAGCGCTGGGCAGCTACACTGGTTAACAGAAAGCACTGTAATTTCTGGCACCTGGATGTGTGGTACTGGTCTGAAGAGGAAAGGAAACAATTAAAAGAGAATTAGATTGTAGATAATCTGATCAAAACTGTAATAAAAAGCAGGAGCTGCAACAAAAAAAAAATCAGTCTTGTAATACTGAAGCAACTGACTGGAGAAAAACTGATTTTCATCTGTCTTTCTAATGAATAAAAAAGTATTCTAAATATAACTAAAACAAAGACAATGTAGTTAGTCCTGCACTTGCTATGTGAGGACTTCATTTCACTCTTCTCACAAGTCAGTCTGTCTGCCCTCCTAACCTGTGCCCCTTAAACATCAGGCATTTATTCCAGCTGAAACATGCTGATAAGGGAAGATCATTCCACAGTCTATGATTGTTGTAAGAACAAAACAGGAGGCTGCTTATATTACATTACTTTTCTCTAACGATGATGTTCCAGAGCTGGCAACAACTACAAATTTAACTGTGTGATTTTGCGTCTGTAAAGTTAAGAATTCAACATTAAAGGACTTTTCACTCCTAATATATACAGATATCTATATATACACACACATACACTAAAAAGCATTGAAAGATTGTGTTACATCACTGGAAAAGCCATCATCTCCTTACCTCAGTAGCTGAACATTATTGTGTATTACATATTTGTGCCTATTACATCCATGAGAAATAGCAGCTCACTGGATTTATCTAGGAAACTTCAGGACAAATGTGATTCTTCTGCAAGAACCCACGGCACTGAAATATGCTCTGCTACAACAGTGGCATGACAGGCAAATGGAGAAATGACAAAACTAATGTTCTTCATAACCAGATTCTAAGAGAGACTAGCAACAAAGGAGTTAGAAAATCATACGCATCATACAGCCTGATTTCAAACCCAAATTATCTAATTATCTCATTGCCTAAGCTTTCTTTTTAGTTCTTCACAGACTTAAAACCTGGTGCTAAGGAGGTATGGCATAAAATGGCAGATTTCCACAGTTTCAAAGCAACATCATCTGAGTACTCTTTTACTGGAATAACTCACAAAATGTGTAGTGTATCCAGTGAAACAGAGTCATTTTCCTGGCCTTGACAGTTGACAGAGAGCTTTGTATATCTGCGTGTTTACTAAAACATGCAATTGGTAGTGAATGACATAACCTGTGATAACTATCACGAGTAACCAAAGATAAAATGGTCTGAGCTGTTGGTTTTCAGTACAAAACAAACACTGAATCTTAACAAGCCTATCAGCAATACACTGCTGTAATTACTTCTCATAATAATGGCACTGAATTTTATTAATTTGATAGCATAGCTACATTCTGTGATTCAGTCAAATACAGTAGGTCAGAAAAAACGGTTTACACCATGACACAACACATGGCCAGGCTTACTTTGACCTTCTTCTACTGCTAAGGATGATAAAGTCTTCTTAAAGAAGAAAAGGAAGTCTGTACAATGGCAAAATACATTAGCAAATATCAGCCAGGAAGATACATGCATTTTAAATGAGAAATAGGCCCCCAAAAAAGCAGAATAACCTGTAATACACAATAACTAAATGTTAATCAAATAACACAGCTTTGTGGAACACTGAATGTACAGAATGACTGCTATCATTTGAAAAGCACTGAAAACAAAACTACTACTATGATTTGAGAAAGTTTAGCAAAGTTTGCACCAAACCAACACAGAAGAAACAGAGTTTAGTAACTATAAGAGATTTCAAAGGACATTTCAGACACAAACACCAACCCATACCAATTAAGAGTTGTTCACGTATGTAAAATGACATAATCTGCCCATATACCTCATCTTTATCACAACAGTACACAACAAAAAGAAACATCTGAGCTTTCTGCCAGCATCACTCCAGTCTTCCATTTCAGTAAGTTATTTTCCAGGTAGAAAACACCAAAAATACCAACTATGGTTGAGTTATACTTTATCCCACAAATGTAGCATTTCTTTATGCCATGTTTTTACATACCCACGCTAGTTTTTCGTGTCATTTCTGAAACCCTCTACCACAGAGAAAGCAGGACTTATTTGCTTATTTTCAAAGCAGAGAGGCAGTTTGCTTCCTGCTCTTCTTAACTCATAGCAACAGAAAGTGCAAACAGAAAGAGGAGATACACTCCTAGGTTAGACCTTAACCTTAACAGAGGGCACGTGAAAGCAGAGGCATGAGGGAATGTGTGGCAGTGAGACAACACTGCTGACCACCAACCCATCTGGGAAAGCCCTTGGCAATGAGCTGATACTCAGCACCATGGTACCCACGTTAATACGCTCTCTGTGGTCAGGGGTTTTGGAAAGGCAGAGAACTGGTTGGCTCCATTCTGTTTTTCAGTGGGAAGGCTGCTGGAGGATAAAATGTGGAAAGCAGAAACAGAGAAGGGAGGCTGCACAAGTCCTAAAGTAATGCAAAAGAGTCCTCAGCACCTTCCTCCACTCACTGCCACTCATTAGGGCAGAGCTGACTTTGACAAACGATGCCACCGCAAAGATCAAATGGAGTTATACCATTTGAATGCCACTCACTATTAAAATGGGGGCAGGTGCTTATAGACAAGTTACACAAGAAATGTAACAGGACAAGCTGTGGAAGACGGCTACCAGTCGTGCGGGAACTTGGGTGGGACGGTGTTTTAATAAAGCAAAATCACCAGCGTTGCAGATTTGATCAAACACACACCATTATGTCTCCTGTACAGGCAGCGGGGTACGAAATATTTGTTCGTAGAAACTCTCTGCAGTGTACAAAGCATAAAGAACACAATGGAACATTTGCTGCTCTGTTTGACAACATTCACGCGACCAAGGACAAAGTTTTCTAAAGCTATTGTACGTACAGCCGCGTATTTACAATCCAGATTAATTTATTTGTTGTATGTAAGGAGGCAAAAAGCTGCCGTCGGTAGCCGAGCTTCTTATCCTTCATTCTTTTCAACAAAACACGTTCCAGAAGCGGTGGGAAGCGCTGTGCTCCAGCCTGAGGCAGCTGCGCTCCGCCACAGAACGCCCGGCACAACTTTGCCTCAGGGCACTTCGCCTCGAGGCGGATCCCAGCGGGGCGCCGCGCGAACCCCGTGCCGCCGCGCGCTCCAGGTGCTGCCCTCAGCCCCCGGCCGGGCCCCGCCGCCCCGCGGAGGCCGCTCGAGGACCCGAGCAACGGTCCCGGAGGGGCGGAGCAGCACCTGAGCCCGCAGGGACGGTTCGAAGCAGCGAGCGATAACGGGACCCTCCCCCTCCGCCGCACCCCCCCTCCCCGCCCCGTTCGCCGCACGGCGCCCGTCCGTCGCCCCCTCCGCCCGCCGCAGCCCCTGCGGGGTCCCGGGCGCTGAGGGGGAGGGGAGAGGCGGGCGGCGGCGGCGGCGGTTCCCCCCCGCCCAGAGCCACTCACCTCCGTCCCCCAGGACTCCGGCTACTCCGTAGAGGCACCGGCTCCCCCGGTCACCGAGGAGACGGGAGCCGGGCTCCGCCACACCGCGCGGCGGCCACTGGCTGCGTGAAGCTGTCACTCAGCGCACTCACCCGGCAGGGGTGGCGGTCGGGTTCCCGGACAGAGAAAGGGGAGAGACAATACCCAGCGCCGAAGAACTACAGCTCCCGGCGTGCTCCGCGCGCCGCCGGCTCTCTGCGGCCGTACGGAGCGGGCCGCGCGGGGCATGTCGGGAGTGGTAGTTCTTCCTCCTTCCCGAGCCGCCTCGCCTCCAGCGGAGGAGCGCAGTGCGCAGGCGCAAACTGCCGGCGCTCTTTCGAACGGAGCTGAGGCGGTGCTGAGGCGTTCTGCCCAGAATGGAGCGTCCAAAGTACAGAACTGTGTATGGTTTTGTACGTTAGTTGCAGTTTTCTACCCTACGGGAAGCTGCGCCATCCAGACAGAACGTGGCACGTGTGACAAGTTCTCAGAATAGGGCATTTACTCATTTCCATGTCTATCTCTGGGCAGAGGAAGCCTAACATGGAACTGAACCTGTCACTCAGCACTAATCATTCGTTCCTTCCAGTATTTTTCCCCAGAGCAGCACATACATATCCTACAAGTTGCTGCTGGCTTCTCTGTAAGAAAAACCTACTGTGTAAAACTGTGGCTTGATGGTTTAACTTCAGTATTTCCTCTAATTTTTATCTTGTCTAGGAAGCTTTCATAGTGTCTCCTGCTCCGCTCAGACATTCACTACATACTAGAGTGGAGGCTTTGGGGGTTAAAAAAACAGGCCAAGAGAAAACCCTCACTAGAAAAATAAAGGAACCTGCTCTTCCACTCCTGCCTCTGTCACTTCCTTGGGCTGTTATTTTCTTTCTAAGTAAGTCCATCCCAAGCTGATTTCTACCAACATGAATTCTCGTAAGACTTGTGCTCCAGACCCCTCACAGTTTTGCTGTCCTTCTCCGGACACACTTCAGGGCCTCAATGTCTCTCTTGCAGGGGAAGCCCCCGTACTGAGCACCATACTCGAGTACTCAACCTTACCAGAGCTGAGTACATGAGGACAGATTCCTCCCTACTCTTGCTGGCAATGCTGTTTCTGGTACAAGCCAGGATGCCATTGACCTTCTTGGCCACCTGGGCACACTACTGGCTCATGCTCAGCCAAGAGTCAACCAACAACCCCAAGTCATTTTCCTCCACACAGTCTTCCAGCCACTCTGCTCCAAGCCTGTAATGTCGCCTGGGGTTGTTATGGCCAAAGTGGAGGACCCAGCACTTGGTCTTGTTGAACTTCATCCCACTGGCCTCAGCCCAGCGATCCAGCCTGTTTAGATCCCTCTGAAGGGCCTTCCAACCCCGAGGCAGATTGCCGCTTCCTCCCAACTTGGTGTCATCTACAAACTTACTGAGGGTGCACGCAATCCCCTCATCAGGCCCCATTGCCGACCTCTGGGGAACACCACTCATGACCAGTCACCAGCTGGATTTAACTCAATTCACCACCACTCTCCTGGCTTGGACTTCCAGCCAGTTCTTTACTAGGAAGATTTCACAAGGTAAAGAATTGCCTTCCAATTATTTTCTAAAAGGACAGCATGGAGCTGTTGGAACAGGTCCAGAGGAGGACCGTGAGGATGCTTAGAGGGCTGAAGCACCTCTCTTATGAAGAAAGGTTGAGGGAGTTAGACTTGTTCACCTTGGAGAAGAGAAGGCTCTGGGGAGACTTCATTGTGACCTTACAGTACTTGAAGGGAGCTTATAAACGTGAAAGGGACTGACTTTCCCATGGGCAGATAGTGATAAGACAAGGAGGAATGGTTTTAAACTAACAGAGGTGAAATTTAGATTAGATATTAGGTAGAATTTTTTTACTCGGATGTTGGTGAGGGACTGGCACAGGCTGCCCAGAGAGGTTGTGGCTGCCCCATCCCTGGAGGTGCTTAAGGCCAAATTAGGTGGGGTTCTGGGCAGCCTGATCCGGTGGAGGGTAACCAGCCCACAGCAAGGGGTTGAAATAGATGATGGTTAAGATCCCTTCCAACCCAAGCCATTCTATGATTCTATAATAGTTACTCCATGGCAGAGTTACTCTCTGGTAGATAGATGCTGAACCTTGTCTATTCATAATAGCCAACAGAATTGACAGGTCTTCTGTAATAGCACAGAAGAATGTAATTATCTTCACAAAAGGTCTCTGTAGCAGAATTTCCTGCGTATTGCTCAGCAAGACAAGAACAGCCACACTGACATGGAAACAGGTGTGCTCTCACTGCCTGCCTGTAGTCAGAAACACTCAACTAACTTATGAACAAATATAGTGCTTTTCTTCAGCATGTGTGGAAATGATGACTATGCTGACAGCAAGACAGGTGAAAAAGGTGACTAATGGCCCTTCAAAAATCCACACAATGTTTCAGCTATAACTTGCCTTACTGCTTTGAAGATAACACAGAAAGGAATGTGAAACAAAATAATAAGGACTTGTGCCTTTTGGGCTTTAAAAGCTTTAGCTTGCAAGCCTAAGTAGCTTACTGTTAAGTGTAGAGACATCTCTATCTTAACTGACAGTGACTGTCACAATACTGTGTGTCAGACTTGATTTGGAGAGATTGACAACACATACTTTAATGAAGTATGGTTATTGCTGTCACAGACACCAGATGAGCAGTCAGAAAATAAAACTAAGTCCAGCATCTGGTACAAAGTCTCTGGTTTTAATTACCATTGTTTAATTACCTTTGTTAAATGAACAAAGGTGGTGATTGCACCAAAAATGATTTATGTTAGGATACAAAAATATCCTTGCACAACTGTCTTATTTTTTTTTTCATTTGATGCTTGCAATGTATTCGAAGTAATAAAACTATATATAAACATCATCATTAAATGTTCCTTCAGTATATAAACTTCAGACTGATTTTCCTAGCTTAATTTTGTTCTTAACAGCAGGGAAGATAATGTATAATATACAGTTATAGTTAGCTTTGTGTTGACAATTTCATATAAAGTTCAGAGCTAAATCTTCACTAAGTAACTTATTTTCTAAATCAGAAAATCTACTCCTTCTTTAATCAACAGAGTCCAATCCAGAGGATCACTGAAAGTCATGTTCCCCACACTGAGGGCTGCAAAATGAGTACATTACCATCAACATCTCCCTTGTTTTACTAGTTGATCTGATCTTTTAATGTGCCTTTTTCTTTCTTTAAATACAGTTTTCTCCCCAGTGGGAGATGCTGTTGCTAGTGAGGAAATGGTGAAAATATTTTTATATAAAAACAAAATGATTTGGATGATTGTGTTTCCCATCCTAGCACAACGGTGTAAACAAGTCTGTACAAGGAGGTGTGAAGTAGTAGAGCTAAACAGGGATGCTGATCTTGTTAAATCTTGACAGGACAGTAGGGGCTCCATCCTCTCAAATCCTATTTAGACATAAAAGGATTGATTTATATACCATTTACTTGGCTTTGTGACTGTGTCCTTATCTAGAACGTTATTTAATTAACCATTATAACATAGTTTTTTTCTTAAAAATGGTCTTGGTTGAAAGATTCTTGTGTGCACTTAAATGTGTGAATAATACTACTTGCAAAATGGAAGGTTTACAGTGTTAGGAGGCTGGCACATCTATGTAGATGCAGGCACAACTAGACCAAGGTACTGACTGAATGCTCCTTTGGGTACCATTGAAATGTAAGCGAAACATCCAGTATTTTAAGAAAATGTATGTTGTTACAATAGAATGTGCTCTGTTTGTTTTTCCAAATTCATGAATATAAAATAAACATTTGTTGTACACAAAAATTGAAAACACGAATCATTTCTCATTGAGCTCCAGTTATCTTCCCTTACCGATGATTAGGTATGAGTAAAGTTGGTGTCTTTTTATATATACAACTAAAAAAACATCTACTTCAAGCAAACATACATCATATATCAAGCACTGGAGATCCAAGAACTGGTTTCAGTGTTACTGGGGTCACTGGAAGCATACGAACCCCTACCCCAGCATTTCTTGAAGGCAAGTGGGAAGCACATACCCTGCATTCCTCAGGTACTGAGGAATACCATGCTGAGCCAGAATATCAGGTAATGGCTGACATCCATTCTGAAGAGGCACTGTATGTTTTTGTTACTATAAGGAAAAGAGATATCCCAGGGAAGCATTCCTTGTGATTTTAAGCACCTTGCCAAAAAGTCATCATCTCATACAGCAACAACTTCTGCAAAAAGTGAGCAAGCAGTGTACACCGGTGATCTATCAGAACTCTGCTGGCTAAATTTATTACTAAGCACATTTTCTAAGCAAAGAGGCAGCACAAATCCCAGTATAAATGTGTCACTTTTATCCCTAAACCCAGGATAAACATGCTTAGAGCTCCTACATGCTTCCAATGAAAAGAAACCAAAAGGAAAACAAGAGCCTGAGGCACTATTTAATATGTCCCCTGATAAAAGAGCTTGACTCCAGGAAAAATGATGCAGGATGCAGCATTAAAGTGAGGAGGGATCCTCTCCCCCCTGTCGTTAACCCTGGAATCAGAGAACACGTTTTATTAGCCCCTCTCCAGTTAGGATGTGACAGAGTCAAATCCAAGGACTTTCCTCATACGATCTCTTAATCACCAAACTTCGTGGAGCAAATAGGATTGGAGTCCCTTTGAACCAAGCTCACACTGCCTTCAGGATCCCTGATAGAGATACTGCCCTGCCCATGGTGATCTCCTGAGGTTCAGGCATGACATGATCAGTAACACTTAGGTTCACCCTGGCTGAGGCTTTCTTAGTGCTAAGACTTTCCATGTGGAATTACAGGACTGTGTTCTGGCTCTCAAATGTGATTTAGGCCAGGCTGACTTCAACTTTTTCTGCTTCATAACTAGATTCTGAATGGCTTTTAAAAGTACAAGACAACCCTCATTCTGAGTAAAAAACATGATTATTAGCATAAAAAAATTCATTAAGACATACCTATATAAAGTAGAATATTTTTTTATGCTCCACCAAAACTTTGGTTTCCTTTTATATTATCCTGCCAGTTACTACAAATGATCTTTAGGAATGCACAGAGACTATTAAATGCATTTTTTAAAGTTCTTTTGGCCTTGGCAGCATGTATAGAAGTCTTCTTAGCACCTTCAACATTGCTTTTTAAGGTTATTCTAAGAACTAGGCTAAAGTCTCTCTGCCTACTAAAATTTCTATTCCACAATAAAACTTGAATCCTACACTAACATATTTGAGAAATCAATTCTCTGAATCTGTGGCAGACAACTTTCTCTTTTATTTTTTAAGGGTACAACATCTCTGATGGTCACTGCACGAGCCAGCTGATCCAGCTGGGTCCTGCTGTAATCCAGAAATCCTCTGTATGGCCATATAGAAACAGATGACTGACTGTCAGAGAGGAATTTTCTTCACACACAGAACAGTGTACCTGTGTTCAGGAAGCTTAACACTAGGCACCATGCCACTCATGTTGAAATGTTGGCTGCCTGTCTTCATCTAAAGACTTTCAGTAAAAAAGCCTACTACATATATGGGAAGTTGCATGGAGCGGCCTACTCACACCAGAATGGGCACACCAAATCACCAGAAGTTCTTGCCAGTAAGGAGACACGAAAGAAATGCAGAGTTGGTGCAACCTGTTTTATGATGTTTCAGCTGGGGTGAAATTCTGTTGGCCAGCGTGAGCCAGCTCTAAAAAGGCTGAAATCCTTGCATACAGGTGAGATGTACAGATAAAGCTCTATGTGGACAGCTTTATTTATTGCGAAAGACTTGCTAGCAGTGCACTTCATTTTCATCTGGTGACGTACCAAGCTAAGCTAACTGGAAAAGAAGTATTTAAAATCTTATTCATAACAGTTTAAAGAAAGCATGCCGCTAATGTTAGTGCTGCACAAGTTCATGTGGACAAGGTTTTATGTGGCTATAAAGCAGAATGAATTTGATCTCATTATACTGAATGAAAGATAAATTACAGCTAAGTCTGTTGGGCTGATAAATGAGGATCATGGAGAGTTTTTTAAGTAGTTTTAATTACTTTTCTAAATATATTTGCTTTGCAGTTCATAAGAAATTGATATTTCTGTAGCTTCCCTCGCTGACACAAGCCCACTTCAAGCTGTGATAACTACTCCTCTACGTAAGTAGAAAATGTTATAGCTTCAATTCTATGCACCAATTCACTTCTTCTTACAACGCATGGCATTGCAGAACTTATCCCTGAGGTCACAACATACGTTTGGGATATAATCCATATTTGGATTATTATTTTATTTTTACATCTTAAATATGTCAAGAATTATTTGCCACATTCTTCAAACACAGTTGAAGAAACATATTTCAAGAAAACAGAATTTAAATAGTTAAAACAATGATTGATTTTCAGGTGATTAAAGGCAGTTCCTTTGAAAGATACTACTGCATGAGCTACTTTCTACTTCTTTCTACTAGAAAAAAACGTTTCAATACTGGATAAAAGATGTGGAATACAAGCAGCACCTTTCACTACACAGCAAATATTTTACAAAGACACAGCCTTCAGACAGGATCAAACTAAAATCTAATTTGTAATAATTAGCCAACTCTAGATAACTGGTGTTGTTCACTGCAGATGACCGGGCTGCTGCTCAAAGAGAACACTTGAAAGTGTTCATCCTCCTTTAAAACATGCTTCAAAAATATGCTTTAAAACAAAATAGGCTGTAGGAGAATTAAATGTTTCTACAAGGCATACAAATAATATTTCACCCCAAATGGCCAAAATCTATTTTTTTATTTATTTCTACACTAAAAAAGAGCAATTCAAAAGTTTAATGATGCAGTCTCAAGCGTGCCCACACAGGAGGTATGCTACCCATAGAATCTGGGGGAAAAGATTAGCAATCTAGAGACCAGATGGTTGGTATTTACTTGCTGACATAACATTGCCAAATGTTCTGAAGTTTCTTTTTCAAATTTGCCTTTCACATTACGTTATCAGCATAGGAGCTGATCCTTGAAACACATACGTACCTCAGATCATTACACTTACTCATCCAAGTCATCCCATTGATGCTACTGCTGCTAGAGACTTCATTCACAGTAGCAGGCTGTCAGCTTAGCGTAAGGCTACAGAGAGCTGTAAGCTCTTTTTGCCCACACTGAATTGGGCAGGCAGTCTGGAAAAGAAATAAAAACTCTGGGTGTGTTTTCCTGCTGGTTTTGTACTTTGCAAAAGATATGATAGCCATTTATGGAGAAAACGTGAAAGAGATTCCATATCCATACAGACATTGCCTGCTTTTGTGGATAACGAAGTTGGCAAGGCCTAAAATAAACTGAAATCTTAAATTGATAGGAAATCAAGGAGAAAAAAGAATACTGTTAGTTACAAACATATTAAATAGCAAATGGTTACCAGCAACATATGAAAATGCTGTTCAATTATAACAGAATCCTCTTACAAATTATTTAACCTCTCTGGTTTGTGAATAATATATTTGCTTCCAAATATTTGTCCAGAGACTTATTTATCTCTCATGAGAAAAAAAGTCACTCCTTACCATACGCGATTTTTTACTTGACTAACTTATCTGTAGATGCCTACACAGATTTTCACTAATGTTAGCTCTCATAATTTTCTTCAACATTGCTTTTCCTTTCATTTTCATTTTCCTGTGTTCCCTCCTTTCCCCATAATTAGCACTTTTGTTTTGAGACATTTACTTTGCCCCTCTACCCAACATACATTTTCCATCTTTCACCACAATCCCCTTCTACTCAATTCCTTGCATGTTTCCCACTGCCTCCTCAGGTTCCTTTTTGTTCTATTTTTACATCTCTTACAAAGTCACCTGCCTCCAGGCAGTGTTTTTCCTCCCATATTTATACTTTATATCAGCACCATCTGTACGCATATATGTAATACATGCGCTTCACTTTGTGAAAGTGATATCATACTGTGTTGACCCCGTTACTGCCCTAAAAATAACAAATTTGTTTTCTTGCACTACAGTTTATTTGTTGATCACACTTCTGGAAACCATGAGGGAGTTCCTTTAATGTCATAGTCGCAATGCTAAACTCAAGTAACCCCTCACGTGCTCTCCTTGAGTACTTATTATGCTCTCAGCTCCCTACTCATACAGATCCAGAAGAAGTGTCTCAGTTTTGCAAAACTGGGAATTCCAGCAAGCACTTCAATTCCAGGCAAGTGTTTCAAGTTATAATTGGTTTGAATATCTCAAATATTCAGATATCTTTACCTGCAGCAAACTGTCCCATGTAGATGAGAAATCTTTGCATGTCTTCAAAAAAAGAACCAGAAAAATCACCCAGCCTAATTTTTCAAGTTAATGTTCAGTCATTCCTAAAACAAAACAAACAGCAGCAAAAAAATAAACAGCGTGTGTAGGGAATTTTTAACTTGTTAACTTGTAACAGAAAGAGCATGAGAAAAAGAAATTACATGGAAGTAACTGTACTTGTCTGCAGCACTGCTGTGTTTGCTCTCCGAATAAAAATGGGGAGAATTTGGATAATCTGAAAGGATGGAGATAAAGCCTTTTGTTAAAGAAATGATTTTAAAAAATGAGGCTTTATGCAAAGATAAAATCTCTCCAATAAACACTATTTCCTTCAATACACTTATATAAGACAAGTTTGAGAGTTCCATCTTGAACGCTCTATTGTCACTTGGGTCATTCATTTTAAAAAGGATGAACTCAAAGAGAAAAAAATAGGAAAACAGTCATCAAAATAATCCCTACTTTATGAAAGAAAAGAGCATTATACTTCTGGAGGACCACACATGATTCGACCACTGGCTTTCAGGAGTAATTACTGAACCAGCAGCAAAATCACAGCATCAATACAAGAAGAAATAGATTCCTGGACCAGGAATAATCTTAGAAACAATCTTCTAAATTGTAGCTTGCCAATCAGTTCTGCAGTTCTTTTATAATTCTAGAGGCAAGGCACCAAACTCACTTTAAGATACAGCTCCATGCATTTACAGAAAGGATTATGTGACATGGTTGCTCATGGTAGCAGGCAAGGAGTCAGATTTCCTTCATTCCTGTGTTCCTACGGTTCTGGAATTATAATTCTCATAGCCTGCAGGGAGACAGGCTGAGTACTCCAGGGTGCAAAGTTCAAATATGCTGCCACTGGCATGGCTGATTAATTGGATTTAATTACTATATGGTTTGTGCAAATAATACCAGTAAATACTATTAACTCCCTTGGAGTCAAGGGAGTTTTTCTTTAAATCTTATTGTAAACAAGTGTCAGAAAGCACTACAGCACAGATACATCAGCCTACATGAATCTGTAATGCATCTATGTTTGGAATGTGCAAAAACATGACAAAGCACAAAGTACATTTTCCCTCGCATATATGCATGTAGGGCAATACTCTTGCAAGTGTTCTAATCACCTATACAACAATAAGAATAGCCCTGTTTTAAAAGTGGCTGTGCAGGCAGACACACTGTAAGGTTTCGTGATTCTCTTTCAGAGCAAACCAGTTCAGGGACTCCAAAATGTTTGGAGTCTCACTTTTGCTGTATAATTTCACCCTGTGAGAAATTCACTCTGAAGAATCCAGCCAGACGTTTGCCCTTTTACCAGTCATCCAATCACTGTAGCAGAGCTGCGAAGGAAAGTTGTTTCATTTATCCTTGGAGAGCCAACATCTGCTGCAGGTGTGGTCACTTACTGTGGTGTTCGCATTACCCTGTCACGAATTAAGCTCCATTGAAATAGGCCACATTTACATACAGCAATCATATTTTAGAGCTGCATCATCCTTAATTGTCACACCTACTGGATCCTTTAGGAATTACCTCCATATATTATTAATTTCTTTGGTGAGTATAACCTTTATCCTGTTCACCAGGTGTAGTTACAGATTAATTGGTTGGGTCTGGATCTTGAAATAGTTTAGATAATATTAGTGTAGCTAAAAAAACACGTTAAATTATATAGGAAAATGCAAACAACTTCAAAAACAAAATTTCAATAGATTACATTATTTAATACTGAGGATGGAAGGTGGTCTTGGTTTCCAGTACTGACATTAATTCTGTACCTCTATATCTGAATCTGACCTTGGGTACTCATTCTTGCAAGTACAGTGAAAGCAGAAGTACGCCTTTCAAGAAGAAAACAGAAAGGAATGTACAAAGGAATTCATCTGAGGAACTTCTGAATGCATTTTAAAGGTTACTTCAATGTTATATTTCATTAGAGAATCAAACGCTAGCACTTCACCTCAAGGGCTTAAACACAATCCCTTATGCCTTCAGCTCCCTCTTGTGGTGTATCGATGCCGATCTGCCTTACATCTGCTCGCATATTAAAGTTGTGCCACCAGCAAACGCTGAGTAAGAGGTATTGAACATTCTTTGGGACTTCCATCAATATAGGCACCAGCAGAGGAGATCTTTACCCAGCAGTTAAGAATCAGAAACTTTTGACTGTGATTACCTTTTCACCAATGCAAAGTGTATTATCTATCCAGCAAGAAGTACGTTTCTTCTTTTCCTTTATTTCATTTGATAGATATATATTTGTATATACACACAGTACAATATTTTTCTTTTGTGATAGAGAAGAAATGATAGTTTTCATCGCTGGTCGCTCATTAAGTCACCAGATTCCAGTTAATAATGAAAAAAATTAAACATTTAATATCAAAAGCAACTTCAAGTATCATCTATACATTTTAGTATTCAGTATATAGTAAGGATTTGTTTGTATTTTATGAAAAGGGTATTTGAATAGACTATTTTTACTCTCATACATTAGAGTACTATTCATATCAGGCATGGAGTTTAAAATGACATCTTGTGGTCCCAAGTAGCTCTTCACAAGAACCATGCATAGGTCACTTGTACAATCACTGATATGTTTCAAACCAGGGTTTAATCATCAGCAAAGTCAAGATGCAATTAGCATGTTTAAGAACACATTACTTTGTTCTTCAACAACAGGTCAGGGTATGGTCCTTGATGTGAAGAAATACATAACATCTTTGTAAAACAATATCTGACCTAGGCATAATAGCACTGAAATTCCCAGAGCCATTCATCCCTTAATCTTTCTGTATAAAAATAATTCAGTTTAGGCATATATTGCACTATTTTTCTCATGCCAGATAGCTCTCACCCTGCATTATCTGTTCTCTTTGCTTATCTAAGAATACACTAAGATTTTAATTTCCATGGAAAACCTGGGAATAGGGCAACAAACACACATAAGGTGTGCAGTAAGGGGATGTCTATAATATCAATGATAATCTCAGAGGCATTCACAAAGGAAACTACACATTGGATTTGGAAATCATTTTCTCCAGTAGATTCATCATTCTCTCCTGTAGCTGTAAGCTTTGAACTTGAATGATGTTTTGCTGATCCAGAATCCTGCGTACTTCTCTACAGGTTTCTTCCATAGCTCTGCTCAACTTCTTTTGTTCTTCCAACATAGCCTCCATTAATTTTAGCTTCTTCTTTTGAAAGCTGCAGCTTTGCATTTTCCTTTTCTTAACTGGTCTTTCTTCAGTTCTGAAACAGGAAGATTTGTTTACAATTAAAATCACATTTATGGAGGAAAAAAAAAAAAAAGAGCTATGTTAGGACCTAAAGTTGTTTACTACATTCTTGGTCAAGCTATAGCTCGGTTCAATTAATAAAAAATGTTCTCCAATAAATTCCCTCTCAGAATTGTGCCAAAACAGAAGTATTTTTTCCACTGTTTTATAACATTACTGACTGTAAAAATAGGTTTTAAAATCTCATCATTTTTAACAAGATTTTTTTCCCCACAGAATCCTAGGAATAACATTTTCTTTTTATCTTGATTTTTACATATTGAGTTTCTAAACTGTGCTGGGGGAGGCTTTTGCTCACGTGGTCATTTTATCTATTGTAGTTCAAGCTGCGAGTGAACTACTCATCTGAAAAACCTTCAGTTACAGATGGGTAACTTCCTTACAATCTTAGCATGACAGTCCATGTATCTGGAGTCCCCAGCATCAAAGTTACCCAATGATGGGTCTCCAAGTCCCTTTACACAAACAGCAATCTCAGCTGTGTTCTGCCAAACACTGCATTCTTTCTAGGGGAAATCCAGTAAAAGCACAGTTCTGAGCAGAATGCCATATCAACAACTTGTAGATTTCAAGACAACCTTGAATGAGGACATCAACCTAGCACTAGAGGGATGTGCTTTTACTGATGTGAAGAACGGAGTGGGGAGGGAGGTCACTCAGCTGTGACAGATCTGTATTACATTTCCATATATGTTCTTATCCTACTTGACATTCAGATCTCTCTGGAAGAAAAATAAACAGACCTAAGAACCTGGAAGACTTGCTGCAAATATAACAAAAAGACACAATTCCCTTGACATTTCAGGGTGTAGTGAAACACAGAGGGTGAGGTCTATGAAACGAAATAAGTGGATTGTGTTAAATGCTATTAAAATCTTAGCAAAAAAATAATTGAATAGATCTTGAAAGAAACTGTTTCACTACTGCTTAGTCATTTGGACATTACATCCTCCTATGCACAGTTAAGAAACCACAACAGCCTTTCTTTACAAATGCACACTGATACGGTGACCAGAGACTGCTGGCTTTCAGATTATCCAGATATTCAAAGCTACTTGCATAACTCAAAGGATTTTTTCACCAAAATTATGATTATTTTAGCCAAAGTCACCTTATGAATTTTAAATCCTCTGTGAAGTTTATTATTGAAACTTGATGGATCTTTCTATTCTCTTCCCTATACAGTATTAGGAAATAGTGCTCATAAACCAATCCAATTGAAGCAAGTCAGAACTGGCTCCCAGAGCCAAAAAGAAGAATGGTCCTCAATAAGGAATGAAAGGGAACATATAGGGCATATAGTTGGTACTGAGCTGCTCTGAGTATTGCATAATTTTTGAAACATCACTCTAGAGATTGTCCTACAATGCAGGACATCAGCTGTTTTTTAGGTGAGTAGATGTGGCCCATCAAAATTCTGTAAGACAAATAATGAGGAGTCCAAGACAATAACGCCTTGTGTGGCTCTGGGAAGAAAAGAAAGGCAATGTCCAGTGGTGACGGTGGCTACCCAGGAAAGTGCATCAGCAGTATCTGCAGCCTGGTAATAGCTGAGAAAGTGTGCCCTCTGCCAAGTGCTTGCTCAAAATGGGGTCCCAGCTCAGAGAGTTACCCTAAAAGCCAGGGCACAAGGATTCTCTAGGGTCTCCTCAGTACTCTGTGTTGCTGTTTACAATTAACAAACAGGACTTGCTAATTAAGCCAGCCTTCAATGAACATAAATACTGATTTCAGACCACCTAGCTTCAGTAGCGTTCCCAATCACCACTCCTCACAAGCAGTAGTGACTATCAATGAGAAAGTTTTATAACTCAATTTGGCAGTAAGGACTTAGAATTTACAATCCTCTCTTCTTGCAGAATGGCTCTTGAAGAAGAGCTCTTCAGAAAGGGGTCTATAAAAAAATAAAAAAGGAAAGAAAAATCTAAAGAATCTAATTTATGAGTAAAGGACCCTCAGCAGTGTGAAACAATGTAAAATGTCCAGTGATTCCTGAAGGAGTTATTTGAATCAAAGTGCTTCTTCAGATACTGAACCATCTTTCATGAGAAGTCCTAGGTCTCCTTATAGGTCCAGAGAGACCTCTCCAGTGTTAATAACTTTTTCTAAGAGAAAGTAAAGAGGAAAGCAGTGATAGGAATAAAATGCATATAGTTCAGCGGTAAGCATCCCATCAGCATCAATATCCCTCAAGCAGTTTCAGCTACAAGTTTGTCTAGTTTGATAGGCTCTAGGCATCAGCACAAGAAATGATCGGTGCTTCACACAGCAAACATCAGTTGGTTCTCTGCATTGCATTCCTGCTCAGCTACAGCCTTTGTGACAATACAGATGCAGCAGCATCCATTCCCCCTGCCAAAAAAGCACCTCATTCATTGCCAAGCCTAGGCTCTGAATGTACATTTTGAGACCTGAAGGAAAGAATGGTCTAGGAAATCCAGAAACTGAAATACAATCTGGTGGTATTCTTCCACCTCCAGCGTTAGTGACGGGGAGCCAACGAAAGAACTGGCACTGGTATTCCCCTGAATGTGCAGATGAAGCATGGAAGAACTCTGGCATTGGGATCGTGTTCCAAGCAGAACCTTGCAAAGCTATTTGTACACTATGGCCCAAAACAGACAGGCGTGACTCAAAGCAATGAAGAGAAATAACGCTTCCCCTCTCATCTAGGGGGCTGAACAGAAACAACAATGTGTGTTGGAGACCAGGAAGAACAAAGCAAAACTTCCAGATACAATTAGGCAAGACGTTTCCAGTCTCAAACGCATTTGCTGTCTCTGTAACATGGAATTAATTCTCTGTTTAAATTAAAAAGGTATTTGATCGCCTATACTCATTCAATAAGGCTCATTTCAGTACTGTGTTAGAATAACTAATGAAGCAGAAGTTAAATACAAAAAATAATCTGTCTACCAAATGTGTTACCTCCAGAAAACCACAATAACAACTCTTCCTTTCTTTCCTTTCTTCCTTTCTTCTTAACTACTTCATGGCAAATGGGTCTCCAGTATCATTGGTTTCTGGGATTTAGAGATCTCAAGAGCTAACTACCATTTCTGACATGATTGTGTTACTTTATTTTTCTGCTATGTACAAATCTCAATAATAACCCATTTTTAATGAAAAAGAACTAGCAATGACCTGAAAATAAATATTAGTATTAGAAATAGAAGGAAGATCTTCATCGTTTGAGGACTGAGAATCAGAACAACCTATGTCTTCTGATAAACCTAGGTTAATTCAAATACTGTCAAACGCATTCATGAATTAATGAGACTCATTCTTGAATTGTAGAGTACAACCACAAAAAGGTCTAATCTTACTTTTTTCATGTGTAAGCCTTGTGTACCAGTTTATTCAACTTACCTTTCAAAAACTAAAGAATAGCAAAGATGGAATGACCATAATACACAACTACTTCAAGGAAACAAGCAAAAAAAGTACTGAGAGGGCCTCAAAAATCAAGTTTAACTCACTATTTTCCAACTAGAACCAAGACACTGGTTGAAACAAGGGATAATCACTGGAACAGATTACTACAGTGAAGAGTGAATTCTCCATCTCCTGCATATATCAGTACTAGGCTAGATGTGTAGTGAAAAATTTCTAAGCATAAAATCATAAGAACAAAGAAATGGAGGCAATAGAGGTATGAAGCTCTGAGTCAGAAGTCACTGCTGTGGGGAACCATGCCACAGAATGCCCTCCATAACACCTTCGGGCTCCACATCAGAATAACTGAATTTAAATACATGGATGGTGTTTTTTAACGGGCAGGCACTCCAGCTGGCACTGAGGTTTTATTATAGTCTATTAACCTATGAAAGTAAATTATTTTTATTCCCATTTTCAGCATGGTAGAAATGGCAAAACTTATGAGGTCTGAACCCCATTCACAACCTGTATGATTATATTTTGCCATTGTTTCAACAATAAAGAAACAAGGCTATAAGTTAGACCATGGGATGAAAAAACACTGTTTTCAATTAGATAAAAAGTCATTCACAGTGTTGTTAGAAATTCTGATTTTAGAAGTTTAAACTGCAATACAGGACTCCATCACTTTGAATTATCCAACAATAACTCTATTATTGTCAGATGTTTTACTGACATTGCAATACAATATAAGCTTGTAAAATACTGAGCAAATACCAGGCATTCCATTAAGAGAAAATAGAAATTTCAAAGATTTTTCTCACCTGTGAATTGCAACAAAAATAAAAATTAATATGATCCCATAATTAGGGAATCACCCCTAATATGAAGAAATCTAATATCTTGCGGCAAAAAATACACCTTTATATTATCAAATTGTCTGGTGTACAAAATACACCTTATTGTTTTGGAAAAAAAAAAAAAACTCCTAAGTATTAAAAAATATTATTAGAAACCAATTTAAGAACTGGGGAGGGAGTTCTTGCATAAGAGATGCCATCTTGGCATTCGCAGATACTAAACCATGAGATGTTGTTTATCAGGGGATATAAAGCCATTACAATGAACTATGATGTAAAAAAATTATTGCTTGTGAACAAGAAGACTGTTAAAGTTCAGGATTTATATACCAGTTTTTAAAATAGTCAGCTATTCAAGGACCATTTGCTTGAATGATTGGATGGACTTATCTTAGTTTTACCCATCCAAGGGTAGGCCTGGAAACAATAATCGAAACTTGTTAGGTTGATTCTTCTTCCAGCTTTACACCCTTCTCAGTTGTGTGGCTGACAGATAATTTTACCCTTACAGTTAAAGCCTCACAGGCTCATGATAAGATCTTCAGGACCAACTTCTTCCTGCCAGAAAACTGTAATCAACTCTTATTTCACACCACTCTGGATGAAAAATGAGACCGGTGAAGTCTAAAGTACATATCAAGTGTATAAGCCTGCCTTCTGCTAAAATGCTGCCTTCCAGACAACTCCAGTCTTATCAGAAAAGGAAACACGTTTGCATTCTCAACCAAGCATTTACTTTGAAAAAATGACATTCTTCATTTTATATAATGTATGCAATGTCCTTTCAAACTGCATGAACAGCATTTCAGTGTCCATGGCAGTATTTAGTTTGCAACTTTTCACCATTTTAATAATAGCTGAAGCCAGGAAAATCTCATACTCCTACCAAAAAACAAAAAACAAAAAAACAAACAAAAAACAAACAAACAAAAAAAAAAAAACCCAAACAAACAAAAAAACCTAGAGCAGCCAAAAATCATCTAAGCAAAATGTTGTATCTCTTACCACATTGCAGCACTATCATGAACATGCCTGTACTCCTATCACAAACGCACTACCTCCTGTGAGCAGGGACATACATGCTGAATTTTGGCAATATTAAATGACTTTTTGCCCAGTCCTCCTACTCCCTTCCAATCTCCCATGAAAGAAGAAGGAAATTGCCCAAATTCAGCAGAATGGGAAACGTATCACAATTTGTGACTTACAGGAAAGCTGCAAGAGCCGTTAGAGAAAAATGTTCCAGGATTTCCCTTTTGAGATAGCAGATCCCATTCATTCTGTGAAATACTAAAAAGTAGGGGAAAAAAATTAGATGCTACCTCAGCTTGTAAGAAAGTAAGCTTGATGAGCTCTCTGAATGTTCATCTTCAAAGCATTCTTCCCTTCCTTCGTATGTAAACTGATTATATGGCAAATACAGAGGCGTGGACTTAGCTGATGGTGACTGCGAGGCCTCTGTCTGTGATGTAGAAGGACCTGGTTGCTGATTTTCATGCATTTTCACATCACTGTGGTCTGTCACTTTGGATAAGATCCTATCAATGGTTTTGTAGTAAGGCCAGTCAGGTGCAACAGTTTCACTGTCAGTCATGCATTTTAATTTCCTGCAAGAAAAGGCATATAACATTAGAGCTTGTATTCTTTTTAAAGTGCTTTTCATACAGATCTTCTATATGACTATTTCCCATTATGAATATCACTGTCTATAAATATCATTCGTATTCTCCTCCTCACTTTGCCTAAAAGGTCAACATTGCCCTGTAGAATGTTCCAGTAACAACCAAAAGATATAGAGGCCTGCTTATCTGTTACAGGGTAAAGATCAGTGTGGGGAGAAATTCAGCTTCATTTATTTCGAAATAATAATAATAATAATAATAATAATAATAAATAAAGCAGTTAATAAAGCATTATAAACAGTAAACAAGAACATTACAGTTGAAGAACTCAGCCATGACCTTGTCCCTCACATGCATTTTGTTATAAGATTTATCATTGAGTCCTAACGTGAAGTTCACCCATTTAACATTCACTGCTATTTTACTTTTTTTTTTATATATATATATATATATTTCATTGAGAAATAAAAAACCTGAGGTGAACAGACACATCTCAAAGACACCCCACTGGCCAGCTAACCTCCCAAAATTTCCTCCCGTTTGCCTTTTCCAGATGGGATCTTTTTAGTCTAACTGAAAGTTCATCAAAGGAAGAAAACAGGAAAGGCAAGACTGATGACCAAAGCTCCATTTTCATGAACCAGGTTTCATTTAAATTAAAAAAAGAAAAAGAAAAAAGAAAAAGAAAAAAAAAATGAAACAAATCCAATTCTCCCAGCTATGAAGAGGTTTCAATTTGCAGGGAAAAAAAAAGATGAAAACTATTCCTGGACACCTGGCCCAGCCTATTTTCTTGAAGCCTTCCACATTTTCCCTCCTCTTAATCCATCCTGCCCACATCAGTCCCGGAAAGGATAGAATTAAGTAACATGTAAACATGATAAAAATGCTGCCAAACTTAAAAGTGGGAACTTGAAGTTCTTCCTTTTAGACACCACTAAGCCTAGGTTAAGGGGAAATCCACCAGTGAAAAAAGAAAGCAGAAAGATTTGCTTAGATTTTGAAGACATTTAAGGATTTTTCTTTTTTTCTTGTCCTTGCAAGGTCTGATGAGCTTTCCCAGCTTTTTGGGGAAGTCTTTCATAGCAAAGCCTCCACAGCTGTCTGTTTTTTCATGCCCTCTATGCATTCAAAATTTTAATTTCATACATGTTTCACAACCTGCTGCTGCAATTTCATAGTCAGAGCATATCTAGCACAACCTACAAACACATCTACATCCATCAAGTACAGACATAGAATAGCAAAATTCAGGGCTCATAGCAACCATCATTTGTTATCGATTATTTTTGTCTAATTGTTCAGGCTATTTGCATGCCAAACATATCAATTACGCCACTATAAGCTGCTAGCTGGGTATACATTTCCCATTTTCTTGTCCGTGTTAAAACCTTCAGTGCATTTAAGCATTTTACAGTATCTTCCCCAGCTACTCATTGCAAATGCATTCACCATGGTCTGTCATCCCTATGGGTAAGACAGCAAAAAGCCATGCATGAGCACATCCCTGCCATGTCAGAGCAAAGTCCTGCAGCTGGATTAAGACTTTACCAGACACGGTTTGAGCCTTCAGAATGGCAAAATATTCTTCCAGAAAGGACAAGAAAAGCTCAGATGCCCCAACTTTGCTCTGGGGCAGACAGATGACTTGTTTTAAGCCTAGTGTCAGCCAGCTCCCCATGTCATGTGCAGAACTGCTGCCCTGCTGGCCCACCTTCAATCTGTGCAGAGGATTCAGTTGTCCCAGGGACAGGTTTTGGGGCACCACAATATAAAAAGGACATAAAACTACAACAGAGCATCTGAAGGAGGGCCATGAAGATGTTTATGTGTCTAGAGGGCAAGATGTACGAGGAAGAGCTGAGGTCCCCTGGCTTGTTCAGCCCAGAGCATAAGAGGCTGAGGAAAGGCCTCATATTTGGTCTAAGCTCAAAGAAGGCAGCTCTGTCCAGCATTATTTTGCCTTGAATCAGTGTCCTGATGACTATTCTGAATACATTAACTTCCAAGCATTATTACGTTTATCACTAGAATGACATTCAAATTATTCTTCCTTTATTTTTATTCTATCATCCTGTACTAAATGCTAATTTCCTTACTTTAGCAAAACTTTTCAGGAGCAGGCATTTTGCCCAGTTATATCAGCACCTTGGTTTCTTATGCTTGAGCTCAGCTATGTGCCTAGACCCCATTTTTGCTAACACTCAGGATTCTGAAGGAGAGCTGCAGTTTGTTATCTGCCCACACAGTTCTAGGGTTGCAGGTATACAAAAGTAGATATTTCTATGGCTCTGATTGCATTGGATAGATACAGATTCTTCTATCTATTTAACATAGCTCTCGGCTAAAAGAAATAAGAAAGTTATCATTACCAGGAGGTTGACATGAGAATTTCATTAGCTTAAAAGCAGCACCAGCAGCAACCGTCTACCTGCATGGAGTCTGGCTCATATACAAAGGAAAAAAGATGAAATAGATAAAGAGATGAGAAGATAATGGGAAAGGGAGCGTCTACTCTGCAAAAAAAGGTAGGAACACTGCGAGTGGTGGAGGAAAACAAGGAGAACAAATCAAATAGATAACTTGGCAACATTAAGATCAAGTTTCAGGATTCACTCATTATTTTGAAACAAACCAGAAAACTGAGAGAGACAGCTGAGAGCTTCCTCCTGCACCAAGATAAGTGGAGCACTGGCAGAACTGAAGTTTAAGGCAAAGATGCATTTACTGCTCCCAGTCAATCACTATCATAAATAATCACAACAGGTTGTAGCTGCATCCAAAATGTAAAGCTGCTTTTCTCCTTCCTTTGCTTTTCTGTGTGGCTTTGTTTCATGTTTTTGGTTGGTTTTGTTTTTTGTTTTTTGTTGGTTTTTTTTTTCTTGAAAAGTGAAGAGAAAGAAATGGGACAACATTTTTCAACTCTTTGAAAGGGTAGATAATAACAGGACAAGGGGAAATGGTTCTAAGTTGAAGGAAGGAAGATTTAGGTTGGGTATCGGGGAAGCTCTTTATTTTGAGAGTGGTGAGGTGCTGGCACAGGCTACCCAGAGAAGCTGTGGATGCTCCGTCCCTGGAGGTGTTCAAGGCCAGGTTGGATGGGGCTCTGGGCAGCCTGCTCTAGTATTAAATGTGGAGGTTGGCAGCCCTGCATGTGACAGGGGGGTTGGAGCTTGATGATCCTTGGGGTCCCTTCTAACCCAAGCCATTCTATGATTCTACGATTTACACTAGGATGCAGCAGTTTGGAAAAGAGAGGAAGATAAGCCAAACATTCAACACTTTGAAAACATATATTGGGCAAATCAATGCCTGAGTGAGTGAGCAAGGCAGAATGATAAGGTAGGAGTAAGCGAGAAAGTCAACAGAGTTTGCAAAATAAATTCCTGCTGATTTTATCTGGACCTGTCACAGTTTCATGAGGCTCTATTAAATTCCAGCTGAAAGCAGAGGCAAGAGAGAGCTCTCTCCAAAAACTTGCTTCAACGTTGAGTTTCCAGGGGACAAATTACTGAAGTATAAAAAACACTGTTACTCAGTTAATCTGAAAGGTGGCTGTGAGTCTTATTGGAGGGAAGTGAACAAATTAATGGGTTTTGAGGTCCTACTGCCAAAACACTTCACAGAATGGACTACGACCAGCTGAGTAATTTGTGCTGCCGTTGACCTTTCTTCAGACTTTGTTCTCTGTGCCTATTATCTGCCTTCTAAAATAAAATTATTACAATATTATTACAATATTACATTCTAGAGAGTTTTAAAAAATCATTATTTCATCATTTCATCAGTAAAGACATCAACAATTTGCTTTTTTTTTTTTTCTTTTTTTCACTCTGCCCAACACGCGATTGCTCCTTTATTATTATTATTACAGTATTTGATATTACTGCTTGCCTTAAGGAATGGATACAAGATTCCTCTCCTGGGGTTTCTGTGAAAAGCTTTTGAAATAAATAATAAATAACAACTGTTCACGTGCCAGTCAATGGGGGAGGGAAAGAAAGATGTATGAAAGTACAGTACTTAAGTTGTGCATCTGCTATAAATTACTGAAATTAAAGAGAAAGCTGGTAAAACGTTCAAATTTAACTTTCTGCATTAAATTTGATGCACTTACATTTCATCATTTGCTGCAGCACGGGTCAAATATCCCACTTGCTTAATGACACAGAGGATAGCAATGGATTACGCAAGCAACGTATTAATTAATTGCTATCATTTACACATGAAAACAAAAAAATAAACTGATCACATATTCAAATCGTGAGACTGATTCAAATTTACCAATCACTAACATTAATTGACTGTGATTCAAATCAAACAGCAACAGCTGCATCCTATTTCCTAGGCTTTGGGAGGGTGATGTTACTGAAAACAATAAATTTGCATTCACGCAGCTCTTATTTTTAAACATCAGAGGGAATCAGTCAAAACTGAGGACGGCTGTACAAGCTTTCCAAACCCTGTTTTATTTCTATAAGCCAGAGCGTACTATGCCAGTAGTAGCACAACAGCAGATACAGTGCATTAAGCGCAGTATATTAGTACTGATGAGAAAGTGCTTTCTTTCAGAAGGACTAATTAGAGGGTTATATGTGCTGAATGCCCCAAGTAGCCTATATAATAGAAAGAATTCAGCAAATACTCTAAGTGATGCTGAAGTGCAAGCGACGGCATACTAATCCCAGCAGAACTTCTGATACTCAGCACATCAGAAAGATAACTTGAATTCCAGCAGGCCCGGCTCAGCCCCTCCTGACAGACACAGTGGGACGTTCATACAGCTCGCTACCCAGCTGACTTTAAAACTCATCTTTAAAAACCTGTTGGCTGCTCTGTCCACAGAAAGCATTTCAGCTTCGGGTGAGATTCCTAAAAGCAGAATTTGACCCAAATGTACCTGCAAAAGTTTTCCTTCCGCGTGCGCAAAATGTTCCACCGAGACAAGCTAACACTAACTTCCCACAGTGGATTCAATTGTTCCTTAAAATATGGAAACTACAGCCAGGATTACTTCAGGATAAGGTGTATTTAACCCTGAAAGGTTTCCTCCAAATGCACGTGGGCTACCATAACGCAGAGGAGTGCAGATCATCATCCCTCTGCCTCAATTCTGACAAAGGTCCATACGAAATACTTGGAGACGCACATTGACAACTCTGGGGGGGAAATTCAACTGTAACAGTACTTGTTTCCCTTTCCATTGACAGCAATATCCTGACATCCACTATCTTTTATGACTCCAATTAGAAGACAAACGATGTCTGTATTTTTATTTAATAAATCTGATCCTCCATAAGAATAGTAAAACAACCCACCACCCCGTTGGTCTCCGTGACTGTCAGTGGCAATGAGTTCCACATGCTTATTACACAGCATAATACAAACTTATACGGCTTCTGAACTAGTTTTACATTTCTTACCTTGCAGTTTCAACAACTTCTTGTACTATGGTAAAAGAAATGCCCGCTTTGTATCCTCAAAAACAGTGCAGTATGTTTTCACACACCTCTACAGCTCGTTTCTGTTTTTTGGGTGTATTTTCCAAGCAAGTCACAGACTTTCCCATTTCTCTTAATAAGGAAAGCTTTCCACATCTTATCCTAATGGTGTTTTCTAAACAGCTTCCCATTCACTTGTCACCTTGTTGAAATGTAGGGCATTGAGAAATAAGCATAATTCAAGGAGGAAATAATGAATATGGTAGATTTATATAATGGCAATGTAACATTTGCATGATGGTTTTCCTACAGATGTGGAGGAATGGGATACGGTCGCCCTAAAATTGAGTTAGTAACAGAAGCTCACATGCTCTGAGCTACCCCTGAGCTAACTTTGTCTGGCAGCACAGCATTCCACATGGGATAAAAAGATGCAGCCAGGAACCTGGGTGAACACCTGGGCTGTTAACCCAGCCTGAGCTCCAGGCCACCCTTGGCACTGATATATTTCCATTAGCTGCAAATTGTGCAATACCTGCTGGGTAAGTTCTCCTCCTTTAGTTATGTATATGTTTGTCTCACTTTGGCTTCTTTAGCACTATGAGTAATGGCTTTCACTGGGCAAAACAAGCAAAACAATATAGAATTGGATCAAAATTCTATGGGATCCTCAGATTAGAAAACACCATTATGTGTTCACCATCATAAATGCATTTACTGTTTTAGATTCTTTAATATTTCAGACCATTAATAATTGTTTCAGAGGGATCCCAGGATGTGACATGCCAGCACTTATCAGTGATCTTTGCTAACAGAGCTGGGAAAAATATTCAAGTACTTCTATTCCCGCTAAAGGAAAAATATACATAGCTGTCTATATTCTTACATAGACCTATATGCTCATAAGTAGTTTGTAGGGCAAAAAAATTATTTGCCTTTATGAAATTATGTCACAACACTAAGTAACACTATTTTCTGATTAATTATTTTGCTCTAATTCATTTCTGACTATCAAAGTAGAGACCATAGCGACTTCGCAACACTACAGAGTTGGTCAACCTGCCTGATGCAGTGGGAAGGAATCACCACTCGGTGCAGGACAACCCTCAGCTTTGCTATTGGTGCAACTTCCCCACACGTTGTGCTTGCTAACTCTACGTCATCATTACAACAGACTGTCTCAGATGATTTTACCCACTTTCAGGATATTTTTTCTTCACTGCAAAGTGCAGCCGAGATGTGTGGAAACACACTAAGGTAAAGCACCTTTAAGTGCACTTCTTTAAGTATCCTCCAGACACCAAAATGTGGATTAAAACTCAGGTGCCTCAAAGCAAAGCCAGCGGTCGATGGCAACTAACATCATTTGGTTTCATCACAGTGTTTCCTATTCTCACACACCAACAAAAAGCCTCCAGAGAATGATGAGTTTTAAGCCACAGCTTGTATTTGTTCCTGGGTTTTCTATCACCTCCCCTTGAAAGCAAAGCACACAAGCCTGCGTTGGATAGAAACAAACATTACAGGAGAAGCATTTCAAATCCAAGGGCGCAAAATGAAACAGCCCCGTGATGGTGCAAGGCAGCTTTTCCTAACTCTCATAAATTAGCATCTTAATCAATGAGCAGGGAGCCGCAATGCACTGCACAGCGGAGCAGCAGCACGACAACACGCAGCAGAAGCAATCTCAGAAGTTCACAGAGACATAAGAATTTTTTTAAGCGCTGCATTCCCACACACACACACACACACACACAGACTGCATGGGTGTGAGGGGTTCATTTCTTCCCTTCCCCGGTTCAACTTTAAAGAAAAAGCAATAATTAGAAAAGCTGAGACGGTCTGACTGATGACAACGCTGAAAATTTAGAACAAAGGCTGACAGAGATAGCCCATTCTGCTGGGCAATTGCAGCACTTCGATACTGCACAGTGCTGCTAGCCAGACACCTGTACAATCCGGGTGCTGCGAGCCGTGCTGCTCAGCAGGAAGGCTGCAGATGTATGAGGCTAAGCAGGGGCCTGGGAGCCAGCAGCTCCCAGCTCTGCAGCTGAGTGGCAACTGCTGGGCGATGCAGGGCAAAAACGGATCGTGCTTCCAGCCTTCTCACTCCGTCTGGGTGAAGAAAATCACAAGGATTACGACAGGGTTAGTCCAATGTTTTGGAGGCATTAGCATCTGCTGGAGAACGTGGATTTAATATTACGGAAAAGGATGTTAAACATTATGCTCGTGGGTCTTACAAATGCAGGAGGACATTCAAAGTTAAGGGGTTTACAGGATTCTCCCTAGTTTTCTACGTGATGAGCAGTCTCTGCGTTAAATACAGGAGGGTGCCTTACAGAAAAGCAAGCAGTTTTAACATGGTTGCCTGCTGTAATAACCTTTTTTATTATTAATACGAGCTTTGAGGAGAGATTAAATAAAGGAGTCACATATTTGATTTCCTGGCATTACAAGCACACGGCTGAAACCACCACTCAGGATTTCCAGTGTGAGGCAGTTTGTGCCTCGCAGAGATAAGAATTTCAGCAAAAGAAAAAAGAGAAAAGAAAAGAAGAGAGAGAAACATTTATTTCTGCTAAGTTCCAATGCTTTCTCCCGTCCAAACAACAAACGCCTGGCGTTTTCCAAGCCAACTTCCCCTCCTGCTCCATCTCATCTCCTCGCAGCCACCTCCGCCCTCCCCCAGCTCCTCGGGAGCGTTATTGACGGTGCACATCGATCCCCTCCCTGCAGATACAGCAGCGCTGCTTATAATTATAGCAATGTGTGTCACTCAGCAATAAGGCATTCCATTATTCCCGGCCCCTTGAAGTGTAACCCTTCAACTCACACGAACAAAACCCAGGAGCTCCGTTCCCCAAAAGCATTATTCCGTATTTACTATAAAGCAAGCAAAACTTTGCCTCGTCACACCGACCCTCTCTGGCCACTTCCAACTGCAGGAGTTTCCCTGCAAGCAGCTGCTGCCAGGCTGACACATCCAGCAAAGAGGGAAAAAAAAAAAGCCCTGCTTTCCCACTACCAGCATTTCCATCCCTCCACATCGTAACACGGCGAGTTAATTACGACGCGACAAAGTTGTCCCGGAGTTTGCAATGAAATGGGGGGAAAAATTAACAATGACGTAACAGCGATGGCGAGAGAGAACTGTAAAAGCGACACGAACAACCTTCAATCTCCCATCGACACATTTGCTGAAGGATGCCTCTTTCTGAAAGGCAGACAGAGCAGCCTTGCCCTGCCAACATCTCTTAAAATAAAAAAAGAATTAACTGAAGCTTACCTGTACTGGAATGTCATATTTGTAATTTTTATCTTTATTTCCTCTCCGTGGCGAATTTCTCCCGTCATTTCAAAGAGTTTGTTAGCCATTTTCTCATAAACTTTGGCATTCCTTTTAGTTTGTTTCAGTTCATCAAAAAATTCTTCCCAGACCAGCATTAAACCTCTCATTTCTGCATCAGTCCAGTTTCTGGCCCTCCTGTGTTTCTCAGTCTGAGAAGAGACAATGTAACTGGGAATTTCTGCTGCAGCCATTGCTGACTGACCTAAAAGGGTTTTAAAAGAGGACACTTAATATAGATTGAGTTTTTAGCTTAGGTTTTTGTAGTGCAAGACATGCATATGTGGATAAAGAATTTGAATGACAACAGAACATATGAAACCTTTTTGCAACAGCTTGAAGCTTGAGTGCACAAAATGGGGCCTACATCTGACAGGCAGGAATTTAGTTAAAAGCTTTTAAACAGAGAAACGTCATTTTGATGTCACGTTTCCATAGCAACAGAGCAACTGCATAAGCTACAACAACAAAAACCTTTTAACTGAAAGCCAAAGAATCAGGACAAAGTTGACAGGCCATCAATATTAAAGCTTTTAAACACTTTAGGTTTAACAAAAAAAAAAAAAAAGAGAGAGAGAGAGAGAGAGAAAGAGAGAGACAGAGAAAGAGAGATCTATGCAGCCTTTGAGAAGCTACTTTTAAGTTTCTACTTCTTTTTCAGCTTTCCCTTACCTTTTAGGCAGACAATCTGCTGGCGGGGGGTCATGGTCGCCTGAACGAGCTTTTAAGTTGCGCCTTGACAGACTCTCTGGGAGGCTGCAAGGACTGAGGCCATGTACACACACACACACACACACACACACACAAAGCTTATTTCTTTTTTGCAAAGATACTCTGCAAAAAGAAAGAAAGAAAAAAAAAAAAAAGAAAAGCATCAGCCAGCTTCATGGCAACTCTACATCTCCCAGCTAATCAATGCTGGAGCGGGCAGCCTCATTAAAAGGGTGCCTGCGTCTGTTTTTAAGCACATGCACAAAATACCGTTTAAGTGTTTAAATATAGAGAGAAATGCATATGCAATTTTAATACAAAGCCACTTTTTTTCCCCCCCCCCCTTCTTTTCTCCCTGAGATGTTGTGCTGCTGATAAGCGCGTACTGCAGTCCTGTCAGGATGAATTTGCCTTTGTAGGTATGTATTGCTCTGTGTATTTTGTATTCCTGGCAATTTAGATGCTATTTATGCAGCCTGTGTTCTGCCTTAGGACTGCAGCAGAAGCATTTCACCTGCTTTATGGGGGAACCTAAAAGGATTATTCAACGAGTTAAAAAAAGAAAAAAAAAAAAGGAAAAAAAAGAAAAGGCTGCAAGATCCTTAGAACTGTGAATAAATTGCTTTGCTGTAAAACAAGCATTCTGAGCTGGGTTTTATATAGGGCTGAATTCTGCCAGCAGTTACACTGGAAAAGCACCACCTATTCGTCGTATTAAACGCAGTGCAGCGCGAGCAGAGGGCCGCATCCTGCCCCCATGTACATCCGTGCAGGCAGTGCCTTTCCCAAAGCAGGGAGATGCATGAAACGCATTAATTGGAGCAGCGCGAGCAGATAGAGAGAAAGATGTTAATTCCCTGCAGTCCAAATACCGCTGCGTTACGTAAAATATAAATAAATAAAGCACGGACCTTTCTTCCTATTATTCTCTCTTTCAGCATATAACAGCAATAGGGACCTCACTGCAGGGCACTTCCTGAAGATTAATGGCAGGCAGGGGTTAATGGCCTGAGGCTCACCCAGTCAGTCGTTAATCCCCAGGAAATGTTCTGTGCCTCAATCCTTAATGCTTAAGTATCCTATAAATTGTAAGTCTTCTCATAACCACATCCTTGATCTTAACAATAGTTTAAAAATGCACGGCTTGGTTTGCATCCTGGGCACGGCAAGGAGAGAACATCGTGTTCCTATAAGGTACACGATTAGAATCTGTGATGGTTTTTTTTTTCCTTCTTTGCATTTCACGTGTTCTGCTCTTTATCACAAAACCATGGAATAAGGTGGGAGATCACTCATACTGTACACAGGAACTTCCACTGATGCAGCCCTCGCCGATCTCTGTTAGAAATATACCTGCTGAGTCACTGCCTTCCTCAAAAAAAAAAAAAAGAGGAAAAAACCACCTAGCTTCCAAATAACTCCTTTTAACTGGTGAGATGACAGCCTAGCAACTACTACCTTTAAAATGTGCAAATAGCAGCATATGTTGTTGATCTTGCATGGTTTGTCTCTTGGGTGGCCAGCTGGGAGACATCACATGATCAGGGGACAGATGGTGGTCAGAAGGGGATCAGCTGGCGACACGTTCATTTTATTAATTTATCGTTCTGTTTTGAAATTCCCATCACTTAACCTTGGGCTCCGTGCAGCTCTATCAGCGCAGTCGTACCAAGTTCTGACTGCATCCATATCCCCATAGTGGTAGGGGATCACCAGGACAAGTTTAAGGAAGGAATATGGTTTCGAAGAGGAAAACACCGTGGGTCTGTTGTTGGAGAGCTGCGGCTCATCTGGGGCCAATGTACACTACTGTAAAGAAAAGGTTGCTTTTCAGCCTTTAATACAGCGTTAGAGGTTTGTTTGTCTCCTCCACCCAGACTGTGAAAACAGTGATAAACACTGCTGAAACCTATAGCATGTTATATATACTTGGGGGTGGGAGGAAGGTTATGCCTGGTCTCTTCTATAACAACTTTTTTTAATCCAGTTTCTGGTTCAACCACCAGGATGGGGTGGGAAAGAAAACCTGTCCAGCTGCAGCCGCTTCGTTCCGTGTTGGTCCACAGACATTCCTCTTCTCATCCACATGTGCTGGGCACATGTGGGACTGCTCCTTCCGCACAGCCCTGCCTGCGGGGCCATGCCCCCATGGAAGGGAGGCCACAATTGCCCCGAATACGCATCTCTTACTTCTCTCTATGCTGTTTCCTATTAGGGTTAATTGACAGATTGATATAGTGGCATAGTGCTATTTAACATCTGTTAAATAAAAGAAATGCTTTCGAATAATGCCTCCCTTATTCCCCTCCCCTCAGCAGCAGAAGGGAATCTAAGTTTCCAAGACTCAAGTTTTTATCCCGTCCTCTGAGAAAGTCATCACTATTAATTATAGAGAGTCTGCCTCCTCTGCATTGCTGAAGTGCACGTGCCCAGAAGTGCCTGTTTGCCTATGTGGGCCTGAAAACAAGAAAAGGGAGTCTTTTACCCCAGAAATCCTCCCTACAGTTCTCCTCAGAGCCAGGGGAAGAAAAAACACCTCTCTAAAATGCACCTATCTGCTGGTTGCCCTGCAGATCTGCTGCTAATTCCCATCTTGGACTCTGAGTCTGGAGGAACAGACCTGAGAGGAAAGAGACCCTGTAATGGGAGAGTTCTCAGTCCCCTGAGCTATAGGATTTGGGGGAGAAGCTCTAATAGCAACTTTAATCCACCAGCCAGATAAGATTGGCCATTTACCTCAAGACTGGTTGGTCACCAATCCAAGCATAACTGCTTGCCAGATGAGCTGCACCTCTGCCAAACCCAAGGCACTGATGCACTTGTCACCAGCATCCCTCACACGCTCCACCTGGCTATCTCCAATGACCCCACAGCCCTCCAGCGCCAGCCTAAAGACCAGCCTGGCACAAAGTACCCCACAAGCAACTGAAGCAGTTACTGTTCTCATAGTGAGGATGCTTTTCCTCTTAGAAGCCAATGAAATAAATACCAGAACTACTGAGTACACCTCTGTAAATAACTGCCCTCTGTAGCTGATCGCTTTCTCCATTCTTCTGTTCACAATCCCTTCTCTGTGCTGCAGTGACAAATCTAGAAGTGCATTCACCTCAGTGCACTCAAAGATCTCATTCATGCCCTTCCTTTCAGCACACTCCTGTTCCTAAGAGCTCAAGAGATCGTGAACCTAATGATCTTCTCCACAAACTGTCTAAACATGCTTCCATTTTGGAATCATATGTTAGCTTGAGTAACATCTCTCACAGCTGCTCTACTTTTCGTGGTGATCTTAAAGATAATGTTGGCCAACACTGGGACACCAAGTGTGTTATGATACAAGTATAATTTCAGATGGGTCAGACAGAAGCCTTATTAACTATAATTGTAGTAAGAGAGCATGCAGACAGCATCTCCCATCAGTTCTCTGCCTAGTGATCAGAGACCCATTTGCTTCAGAAGTAAGAAGTGAAGGAAAACAATAATTCCAAGGTTACCAAAGCCAGATATCCATCCCTGGGAGGGATGGACTCAGGTAGCTTGCTACGTGCCACCGTTCTAAGAAGGAACCAAACAGTGAGTGTGGGATGATTTGAGGAGATGGCTGTTGGAGGAGCCTGTAGGAGTGGCACACCCAGTCTTATCTGAGCTCAGAGCTAAGAGCTGGAAACAACCAGAGACTGTTAACTTCCAGTACAAAGGTTTCTTCTTTTAGTTTGGGGATTGGGGATTTAGATTGGGGGTTTTAGTTTAGGGATTGATTTCTTAGCCAGACATCTCAAATCTTAAACAATTTTGCCACCACATTAACAAAACCCAAGTGCACAGAAGGGTTTCTGCTTTGCAGATGGGGATCTAATGAAGTTCACCCATACATGTTTCTACCACGGAGTTCAGCTTCTCAAATCCTAACGTATCTGTTGCAAATACTTCAGTGATCTGCGCTGACTGCATACACAGCCTTCAGCTTTGCAAGTGTGGAATAATGCATGCCAAATAGAACTTCTTTTCACCAAACTTTGGGGTAAGGATTTTTTTCCCTTGCATTTGCAGCTGGATAACAGTTATAGTCAGTCAACCATCAGAGCTCAGCCCACAAATCCTCAGTCATTAAACAGTGACTACACAAGAGCGTGTCTGATCCTGATGTTAAGGGCTGTGGTAGAAGTTGGGCAGCACCTCCATGGCAAGATAGAATTTATTCCGTGACAGCCCAAGATATTTCTGCGATTTATTTCTGATATCCAAAAGGATGGCTGCCTCTACAGAGGTGCTGACACAGGTAGCTGCCTATTTGGATTTCAGAAATGAAAGTACATTACTTTGGGTTATTTTTAAGTCAGCCAAGACTTTAAGGTCTGAACCCAGTTTTAGCACTGTCAGCAAGTACCATTTTAGGCTGTTCACGCTCAAAGCCTCTGAGCAGTGCTACAGAGGAGAAGGTCCCTTGCTGGAGGGTGCGTGGGTGTTTCAGTAGGGTGTCCTGTAATGTCACATATAAATCAAATAGCAAGCTTGTTTGCACCCTTTTGTGTTTTGGGCAAGATGTAGAGAGCAAGGTTGCTTAAGGCACAGGCCTGTCCATGCTCCATGAGCTCTTCAGTATGGCTCACGAGGAGAGTAACACAAGCGAGCAATAACTAGACCTTGAAACAGGACTGTCACAGCAGAGCATATGTTCATCCTTTGGTTACTTTAGTGCAGACACGTTTCAAAAGGTATAAAAGTATTCACCTGTTTAAAAACAAAAGCAATCGGTGCTTACACTGCAGTGGGATACTGAGTTTTAAGCTCAAAAAAAAAGCTGTCCACACATTTTAGGATGCTCCTGGAAAGACCTCATTGTGTCCTTCCAGTACTTGAAGGAAGCTTATAAACAGGAAAGGGAACAACCAGCCCATGGCAGGGGGTCAGATCTTGATGATCTTTAAGGTCGTATTGCAAAGACAAAAAGAATTTACTCAGACTGAGGGACTACAGTAGGCATCTCACAGTACATTAAAAGGACAGTCCCTTTGTCAGAAGGTCTACAAACTAATAGAGACACACCACAAGGGAAACAAAAGAGTAGGAACAGGATAGATCTGGATGGACAAGTGACAGCAATACATTACAGAGCAAAGGTCACTGAATGGTTGAATAGCTTTTACATACGTGCAAAATAAATGTTTTATGCCTGCAAAGAAGCCTGACAATAGCAGTGAGTGCTCTGGAGGAAGCTGGCTGAGGGGAAGATATACAGGGCTGAGAAAAGCAAGCCTTCTTTGCAGAGAAGACCTTGATGATTTAAAACTTAGAACGAAAGAATAGGAAAAATGAACATTTCCACAGAAACACTGCTATGGGGCCGCAGGGCAGCCTTCCCTGCTGTCAAAGCAGGCAGCCCAGAAGGACAGTTGTCTATGAGTTGGAAGAAGCTGAAAAGGTCTTTGATTTCATTTTGATAGGCCACATCCTGCTTGAATTTCACTGCAATCAGAATCATTTCCCAAAAACAATTTGATCTTGCTGAACTGACAGATTCTGACCAAAATAATCTCCTCTGCCTATTTTAGTAGTAACCATGGAAGCCAGCTTTTCACAGACGTTCAGTCTAAGGGAAGGATGGAGGGAAGCAGCAGGGTGAGCACAAAGAAGGTGGGAAACGGGGCTTCAGCAGCCTGAGACCAGTCAGACCAGGAATCATCAGCAACAGACAAGGGGGAATTGGAAATATGTGGAACTTTAGAAGAAAAATCTCGTGGGCTGAAGGGAACGCAGGGAATTCACAGCTTGGAGAAAACAGGTATAGATAGGAATGCTGGTAGTAGTTAGACCAAAAGTTATGGTACTAAGTTTATGTTTTATGTTACAGTTTTGCAGGGACTCATGTTTCAGACCCCACTCTCCTCTCCTCTGGGCTGAACAAAACGAGGGACATCAGCCACTCCTCGCACACCTTGCTTCTACACCTTTCCCATCTCCACAGCCCTCCTTGGGATGCTCTTTAATAGTTTTATGCCTTCCTACACTGTGGTGCCCGAAATAGCACACAGTGCTTGAGGTGAGGCCACACAGCAGAGAGCAGAGGGAGCAGAAACCAGCACTTACTCTTGTTAAACTTCATATGATTGGTAATTGCTCAGCTCCCCAATACAGGGAGCAAAGACCAGCTCTATGTCTCACCCTCCCAGTTCAACTGAGGGCAAGCAGAGTGTTTTGGAGGTTTGCTTGCCCTTCAGAAATCGTTTGCAGTTTCTTAGCACATGGAGCAACCCTGCAATATGTAGTAACAGACACGCTCCTTTTCTGAAAGGGAAGCAACAAAACAGATTAGAAAGAAAAATCACTCTGTTCCCAATGAATGGTTTGCTGAATCCCCCTGAAAAGAAATCTTTTTGGTCTTGCTTACATACAGGGGTTAGTCAATAAGCTCTCTTGCCCAGGTTTGGTTGCTAGCATGCAGCACAATAAAATGTGCTAGAAAGCCTCTTGTTCATTAAAAACTGCTCCTAAAACACTATGCAAATATTTCTCTTTCAGAAGTAAATTCCTCTGAGAACTTATTCTAAACAGTTCATTTCGGATGTAGCCTTTAATCTGCTGCAGTTTGGATCTGACATGTTTTGCAGAGGAAAAATAACAAAATCCTCGTTGCACAGAAGTCTGTGCTCTGCCTTGCACTGAGCAACTTTACTGCAGCTCAGCAGAAAAGCAGCCAAGCCATGAAAAAAGCAGATGATAGCAGTGGGTTTTGTCCATGATTCTGCTGCCCACGGGCTCCTTTCCTCCCCAGAGCAAGAATTAATGCCGCCGTTGTAATCCCTTACTAGCAGAAGCACAAAAGGCAGCAATTGTTAAAAATAAATACTTCAGGAGGTTATCAATCCATTAGAAAGATGCTCAGCTCCCAGGTTCAAACAGATGAGATCTGGCCAAGTGTAAAGCACTTGGGATTCATGTGGGATACCCGCTAAGCAAGTTTTCATTTCGTTTTGGTAGCAAGCATTACAGCTGTGTTGAATAAGTGGGTCCTAGTCTGCTGCTCTTCCAGAAAGAGAGTGGTTTGGGCCCCTTTCCAGTAACCACCGGCCTTGGAGAATCTGCAGAGCAAGTCACTGGCAATCCCCTGCCAGAAGCCCAGCCTCGCTGCTCAGGGCTTGCTACTGGCTTGGCAGCCCACTGCATCCACCTAGCAGCCGTCTGCATCCCCTCACCGTCCTCCTGACTCCCTGCCAAAGCCTGCGATGGGAGCAGAGCGTGGGGAGGCTCTCAGCCCCAGATTTTGAAAAAGAAAAAAGAGCAGACAATCAAAGACATCTGCCAAGTTGAGGAACGCAGGAGCGTCTCCAGCTCTCCCTCTGCTCGACGTACCCAGGCTATCCCTGCTCTTTTCCCCTTGTTAAGTTTTGCTCAGCTATGAGGACCCACAGAGGAAGGTTTACAGGATTAAAAAAATATTTCAGATAAAATATTTAGGGCACAGGAGATTTCCATATCAAGTCATAAAAGATTTAAATACTAAAATGTAAATGGTGTTTAGGGTATTATTGCAAGGCAGCTTCAGGAATGGAAATCTTAGAAAAGTGTTTCAATCCATAAAGTTCAGATGATACTTGTAAAAGACCAACCTGATCTGAGAGCTGCCAAAAAGGTAAGTAAAACCAGACTCACACACACCACTGAGCTTATCAGCTGAGGTGGTTGCTAGTGGGAGCTGAGGGCTCACAAGAGGTAGCTGCCATTCCTGGGACAGGCTGCCAAGCACTGCCAGTCATCCCTAAAGGGTTTTGGTGTCCTTTTATGAAAAACGTTCGCAAGTGTTCAAAGGGATCCAACTGCTCAACCGGAATCATCAGAGCAAGCAGTGCTTGGTCTTGACTTTATTCCCAACGCTGTGCTCTGAGTGCTTCAGGAAAGTTTAGTGAGGAAAGGCACCCCACAGAGGCCATGCAGACACGTGGTCTGTGAAGTCCTGTACAGTCTACATTTGCAAATGCTTCCCCCAGGGATGATTCTGCCTAGGCTCAAATGATCTACACAAATTCTTCAGCTACCAGCACGGTGGATCACATCTCCAAGATGAACACAACTGGCAACTGAAGTGCTAGCTCTCACGTCTTGTGACAGGCAAGATAAGGAGCCATCTCAATTAGAAAGGTGTATTGTGATACACGTATAACACTGCTCCTTTTAAGTGGCTTGCCAGTATTTGGAGTCTTGTGAGCTTCTCCATTAGGAGAAGGCATTAGAGCCACTTATTTTCTCTGGGATGTTCCAGTCTAGCTCTCTGGACATCCTGGTTTGGCCATTTCCATCTTTTACACCCAACCATGCCCCTCCAGCCTGCCTTCTGCCTGGAGACGCCACATCTCCTCTTGCTGCTTTCTTCGTAAGCAATGGATTGCAATTGCTTGCATGTTCCCCATTGACTCCTGGCTTTTTCCAGCTGTTTTCCCTCTCTGTGGCTATCCTCTGTTTATCACACACGGCTCCACTCCAGTCACTCTCTAGCCACCAGGGTTCAGTTTATATTCCAGCTTTAACACGCTCCTCTGATTCGTGTATCAGCTTCTATTGTTTCGGCTATCACTAAATAAAGGAGGGTGTACTGACTTCCTTCCATGTCCTCAGTGAAAGACAAGAAACCCATCAGTCCGTGGATCAAAGAAATACTTTCTAGCAGTTGCACCCAAAGTATTCCTGCCAGCCTTACAGCTTAGAGTCCAAGGACATCACTCTGCCTCCTGTCATAAATTCTCCTGAACAAATGCAAACCCACAAACTGCTTGTGGATGCAAATTCCTCTACCTCCAACACTAGCTGTCCACCGCCACCAGTGATTTTAAAACCCTCCCCAGAGTTTTTCATTCAACACAGCATTCGGTTTTGTAAGCCAGAGGATATGCCTTGAATAAATATAGATCTGCACAGAGAAAAGGAACATGATTTGCTTGCATATAAATACCCACTGCGATTTAAGTATTCAGATGCAGAGGCAAGCAATGCTGATACTGTACCAAAAGCAGCAGCTTTTGTATATTGGTACCTACCACTCTCCATTCCCCTGCTGAGTGGACCATGCAAGCGAGTCACAGAATATCTCTAGTTGCAAGGGACCCAAGGGGATCACTGAGTCCAGTAGGACTGTTTTGAATGTGGTAGAGTCATCATCCCTGGAGGTTTTTGAGAAAAGGGTAGACGTCACACTGAGCGATGTGTTCACTCTGATGGTTGGACTGGACAATCTCGTTGGCCATTCCAACCTTAATGATTGTATTGATACTATGATTGCTGGTAGATTAGTGACCACTGAGTGTTTTTTGTAGAAAAGCTACTCCAGTAGGTAAGAAAATAAGAAAACGGAGGGGCTACAGATTCAGTTTTCAGTAGTGCAGAGCCTACCTATTTCCAGCCAAACTCCACAGGAGTTGTTCACACTCAGCATAAATAAGAATGTTATTCTTATTTATGTTAACCTAACCCAGATGTTTCAAGGTGGGGGGGGGAGACCTTAAAACATGTGGAACCTAAAACAGCACAGATGTAAGGGACACCCACTCTGAAGATGTAAATACAGACAAGGGAGAGTCTGCGGCAGATGTGAATGGCACGAGAGAATTCTTATCGTTTCATTGCTAAACATTAAATTGACAGATTTCTGCATAGCCAGAAGGAGCTCTTTTGGATCCCCATCTTCTAAGCAAATCTTCAATTGCTCAGGAATTTGGGATTATTTGATTATATAAAATAGCTTTAATGACTGTAGGGCCAGAGATACTTCTAACCAAGGTAGTTACAAACCACCATCTGATAGCAGAGGTATTAAGACTAAACAATTTAGAGAAAACCAAGTCAGCTCACAGGGCATTGTCTCATTCTCTTAAATTATAGAAGTGGTCAGTTTTTTTCATTTGCTGCGCAAACAGAAAGTAATAGTGCATTTCCCACGGGAGGCACACTTTTGCAACTGTTTACTAGAAGCAATCAGGCAGCTCAGAAGTACTTAAGGAGGTCAGTTCTCCTCCTACTTCACTGTAAAAGAGTAAAAACTACTTGGACTGGCTGTAGCTCCTGTTTTGCTCAGGGCTTCCAAAGAGCTCAGCAGCCTGATCAGCGAACCTTCTCATCCAAGGGCATACCAAGTATGACTGCCCCTTGTCAGCCCCTCATAAGCCACATAAATGAAAATATTCTTCTCTTTTAAAATGCAGCAGCTTTAACCTAATAGCGATGGTTTTCAGGTTTGTGCAAGATATTTTCTGCTCTTTTTCCCATACTGTCTATAATGCCCTGTAGCCATATTACAGTGGCTGAAGCCACTCAAGGAGACCAACAATGCATAATAGTTATCAGTCTAAAATATTCCATCCTAATGTCATGATTTTCTTCACTTGCAACACCTTCCTCTCTGCACACTTTGCTTCATGACAACTGTGCAGGCAGATTATATTAAAGCTCGTGTCTACCTTTTCAAATGATTTCTCATCAAGTCTCAGTGGGAAATAATTGAAGATTAAGCTAATCATTCCTTGAGGCCTCTTACAGAGTATTTCATCACTTTTTGTGAATACATTACAAAGAACTTCAGTGAAGTGCTCATCTTCCAGGACCACTGAACGCGTGAGCTGTGGCAGCTGGATGGCCCAGAACACACCTGGGAAACGAGGACTCGGGTCACGTCCAGTACATGGGACAAGACAAACCCTACCCATTTCTTTTGGCAACAGCAAACATCTTCCAAAATATCATCCTGCCTTTCTGAAAGCAAAACAGCAGGTCTGACGCGAGCTGTTCAACATGACATCACATATTCCCAACTAACTCTCTGATCTTCACCGTCACCTAAAACCTGCAGCTACCATAACCTTTGATCCCTGCTGTAACCAGCTGCCACAATAAGCAAATTCTTTCATCAACTGATCTGTAGCTCCTTTCCTGATCTCAGTGCCTCTCTGGGCATCTATGCAGCTATCAGATAACTACAGCTGACATCCAGACTCCCATCAGCCACTGGGTAAAAGCCGTAATGTTGGGTCACAGCAGATCCAAAGACAAAAATTAATGTGCTTTTTCTGCAGCATCTTGCAGGAGTCAGTTAACCAGAGATGAAAGCCAAAAGAAAGGTCCAAAAAGGTTTTGAAGCAATACAAAATGCCCCTTGGAATGCGGGAACCAGATAATTCTTTCCGTTATGAAGGTCCTTAGAGCAGAATCAGATACAACCTTGCTAATGTTTGCTTTGATAGAAATAAACATTTTCAATTTCCTTCTGAAGATTCTTCCGCTATGAGGCAGAGGAGAATCCATTAGAATGGTCACTGCTAACTTTGGGAATATTCTTGGAGTTTTCTATACAGCTCATTAAATATATTAGAAACTCTGTTCTACTCTGCCTCCATCTGTGGTTTCTATCTTACAAACAAGAACTCCTTCAGGCAGGCAAGTTCCTGCCTCAGCATTTAAAATACTGCTGGCATTACCATTTATCAGTCTTAAAGCTACTGGAGTCACTTTCACTTTTAAGATAATTTAGATTTTTCCCACTACTTTTGACATACCACAATAAGGAAAAGCAAGATCAACCTTAGTTCAGATTATGAACATGATGTAATATCGATATTACTCTGCATCCAAAAATGTTCCAGTCAATTCTCTTTCATTCCCAAATGCTCAATGCTTGAAACAATAGTAAAACAGTAAGTAGATTGTTTGACTGAGATTTTTGTTTATATTTGACTAGTGTTAATTATCTTCAGAGAACCAATATCTGTGCTGCTTCATACAGCACAATACATACGCATACACGTATTACTTGGCTCTTTTCTGACAGGAACTGTGCTAGCACAAGTAATGGCTGAGGAAAGGAGGGGATAACTGAAGAAGGAATGAGCCATTGCCTCACAGCAGAACACCTCAGAAGGCAAAAGAGCGTTTTATTTTCCCTCTAAAATCCAGAAACATGTTGCATGTCCCTTCAGACTCTACACCATCTTGGGACAAAACTGAGGTTGTTAAAAATCAAAACCCTTTTTGGATGCCACAAGCTGATTTTCTACATGCTATAATTTTGCATAAGAATCGATTAAAAGAGAAAATATTTTCTCTTTCTTTTAGCAATGTTCTTGTAGCAAATTCTGCAGGGAGGAGCTTGGGGAGACAATGAGATTACATTTCACTACGTGACCATAAGACGACGTCCATCACAGGACACAAAAATGTTGGAATCTCAAGACCATGAAAAAATGTTAAAAGCCCACATACGCCTCACTGTGTTGGTTGATATCTCTGATACATCCACTCACACAGCAATGACAGAGCCAGTGCATCAAAGGAAAGCAAACAGGTTTCAAGGATAAAACATCAGTCAATTAAAGCCTATAAAAACCCAAATCAGCAATCACCACAAAAAGCAGGTATTATAATGTGAACTCCCCTCGTCATGACGTACAAACCTGTGAAGCAAATCCTTGCAAGGGTCTGCAACAGCGATGGCCTTGACCTCCTCCAGCTGAAGAGGAGACAACACAGCAACTTCTCCACGCTCAGAAATTGCTGCCCCAAAACACTCTTCTGCGTTCCTTTGCCCTGGTTTTCAGAGGTGGAGCAGTACGGAAGCACGGGCTTGGGAAACAGGAGTGCACACACCTGCACATTTATAGCTCTGGGGTTTTTTACGTTGTGGAAGAAAATCTTCGGTACCTGCTGTCCTGGGAATAGAAGATCCTCCATGAGCCTTGAAGTCAATGCAGGACTCGTCACAGCAGATCACCAACCCACAGCAGAACTTCGTATCTGGGGGGGAGGGAGGGTTCAACAGAACAAGATATTATGCAGGGAGGGAAATGAAGAAGAGAGCAAGAAACATTTCTGAGCAATCAAGGAGGAAGGTCAGCCATACGTAGGCAAGGTTGTCTTATAAAGGTCTAGCTAAAGTGGGTTCAGTTCAGTTTGCAAACACCAGCCTTTGAAACAGCATGGAGAAATACATTCGCTACGCAGTGCGGTCCCACCATCAACAACCTGAATAGGCCCATAAGCTTTCAACAACCTAATTCCTCTATGAAAACTACTCAACCTTAAGCCAAACAATATGACAGACATTCTCATCTGGACATCTTTGCTGCCAGAAGAAATTCTCTCTCTTAAAAGGGATCCCAACCTCATCCAGCCGACCAAAGGACACACTTTTTCCTGCTTTTCTCTCATCTGCCAAGTAGTTCCATTACCGTTCAATGCTCAGTGCTTTGTCCTTCAGAGGATCATAAATCGTTTTGTGAACATGGGTGGGTCCTGAGGGTATTGTTTGCATTACACAAGGAGAACCCGCAGATAATAAGAAAAAATTTCAGAAGTTTCTAAATGACAGAGAAACTGAAGTGATTTTAAAAACAGAACTGGACATTGCAAAGCTGAAGTCAAACTTGTGCGTCCTTCAGTCACATCTCAAAATCACACTGCTCTTAATTCACTCTAAGGCAAGGTCCTCAAAGCCGTAGTAGTACCTACAAGTACTATAAAGGGGAAGAATTTCCAAGTCTAAGACTCCGAATTAACCACGACTTCTCCCCTTCTCCACGGAAATAACTGATTAGGTGCCTGAGAGTCCACAGGTACCCAGATTTTTCACCAACAGAAGGTATCTGTGCACCTCAGGTTCTTACTCCATGCTGAGATCCCACCATTTTGGCTGAGCTGAACATCTTACCACTTAGGCACATGAAAACCCACTTGAGACTGAGAAGTCCTGAGCGCAGCTAAAACTCCTCCACATGACTCTGGAGTCAGTTTGAGAGAGCAGCCACCCCAGCTTTCATTTAAAGACATGGCCGGAGGAGGAGGGAGTGGTTGGGGTGGCATGAAAACAGCACCTGCCGCCAGGGCAACGTGGTTTCAACTTCTCCCTGCTCAGATAGGTGCTGCGTTTGGACTCTGCCTCCAGGGCTAGTTTTGATTTTTATCCAGAGATGCTTTAACACAAAATGTTTAGTAAGCAGGTTTGGGAATGGTGCCAGATACCTGCTCCCCACCTCCATTCAGGGGAGGTCCCTACCGGTAAGCTGCAGTCAGGTTCCCACTTGCTTCTCCTCTCTGGCTCTATGAATCCTCTCAGCACTGTGGCACAACTTCAATAGGAAGGGCTGAGAGGTTGCCTACAGCCTGGGAAGGGACAGGTGGATTTGAATATCTCTCAGGAGAAAGAGGACCCAAACCCAAATTCAACCACTTCTGAGAGAAGTATTGCAACCACTACGTTATTATACAAAAACCACCACACCAATCATTTGTATCTTAAGCAGTGCGCACACGGCTGTGAGCTGAGGCTTTGGCAGCAGGGCAGGTTTGACTCCCCGGGCTGGGTTTAGAGCTTGCAAGTGTGGGAGCTGCTCGTGGGATGCAGCAAAAAAGCTGGAACAGGGAATGGGTGGGAGAAGGGTACCAGGAATAACAATAGGTACCAGTACAGAGAGTTCAGTGGACAAGATTCATGGAGGGAACAAGACCTGGGAGCAAGCACAGAAGGAACTGCAGGGGTTACCGTCTGGAGGGTGGAAGCTATTAGCTGGCAGCAGACATAAAAATAGATATACTGGCTCAAGTGCTAAGAGCCTGGCGAATGATAATCAGTGACAAAGGCAGTCACTTTCATCTCTACAGTTCCTGCAGGAGCTCAGGGAATACGAAATCTTCCATGTCAGTGCAAGAGCCGGGGAGATTTGGGTATGTTGAAGAGGCAAGGCTGGAATTTTGGTCAAAGGAAAGGAGTGGGCGCACCACTGCGGCCTAAGACATGTAACCAAGTTTTTAGGGTTGCATGGCAAGTCAATGCTCTTAAGACAAGGAAACACAGCTGTGCAGTTAGGCTGAACACCTCGTTATTGTACTCTGAATTAAACTCAGGCTTCTCTTTTGCATAATCTGATGGGACAGACGTTCATCTGATATTAGTAAGTGTCACTCTCCCAAAACCACCAGGGGTGCATCAGTTCCGATCAGTTGAAGTTTTAACTCCTTATTTAGGTTAAAACATCAAACCAAATCTCCAATGTCATCACAAAAGTCTTTTTGCCCTGAATTTTTCTTTGTTTAAGCTGAGACTGAAAACCAGCTGGACTCCTCAACTGTTAAGCAGATTAAAACTCCATAATCAAAGAGGCTGTTGAAAATTCCTGCAGTTTTACAAAGCATCCTGTCCTTAGTCTAGCTTCCTGCACCCTCTTCATCCTCAAACAAAAAGCACTGAGCTGCAGAAACATAACTAAGAGATTATGACAGGAATTTTTTAAGTAGCTGATGGCCAACGTGTTTTTATCACAAACCAACGCAGTTTAAGTAACAGATTCTTAGATTTTTTAATCCTTCTAAGATTAATTAGTATAAAAGACAGTGATTATTATTAAAGAGCATGTACACACGTGTTCTTAAATACTCTGAGCCCAATTTTCTTCAATTTTGTTGTTTCTTCCAATTCTTTAAACGTGTGTTTGAGAAAAGCACAAGGACAAGAAGCATTTATTTGGAAGCTGCAGATTAGCCATTTGAGAAAATGTGCACGTTTTAATCTTCTGGAGATATACTAACCTTAAAAATAGAAGCTCTGTGGTAGAAAAGTGACACTTTTGATGAAGTAGGAGGGTATTTGGCTCTAAAACAGGACAGATGAGCAGGCTGGTTAAAAGGAGATATCTGCAATTCATTTTAGTCATTTGTCAAGATAATTTTGTAGTTGGGTGTGCATAAGAGCTGCAGAATTTGTTTCAGACCCATTCAGAAAAAAAAAGAAAGTTCAATTCTGATTTAAATTTCAGGCTAATCTCAGCGACACAGTTATTAGTTCATCCAACAGCATTAAAAGTGAGCAGCAAGTTCCACTAAACCTCCTCCCACAGAAGAAGAAAGCGACAGCTAACATCCAGCACTATTCCACACCAACGACTTTTAGACAGAGTTTCCACTCACCTTAACAAAGTGATAATTTAGAAATCTCTTATCAATGAACACAACCTCCTCGCTGGACTTCCACAGCTCTGAAGACACCTGCTGGTGGAGTTTAATATCCTACCATCTACGGCATCAGAAAATGGCTGGGAAACTTGTCTTAGGAAGAAGTATACAGCTGAACAGAAATTAAATTCCTTGGACTTCTCTTTTATTCTAAGAAAAGAGAAGAACGTATCCTACATTTTGATAACACTGAGCACAAGGACCCAAACAGCATATGGTCCTTTCAGCCAAGCACCTGTTCCATATAGACTATATCTTCACTGACTTGCTGCAGCCATTTCTTCCATATTTGCAGTGGTTTGGGAGCCTTACAAAGTTTAGCATTGCTTTTGCCATTTGGAGAACAACGCTGACCAATCCTGCTTGCACCACGCACATTATTTAATTAAGTATCCAGAAATTAATTATGCCATATGCCAATACACAGTGTGCTCTTCCAGCAGCGCCTGCTACCCAATCCCAAAACTGCTACAGTACCACCACCTTCACTCCCTTATTCAGTGGCAAACAAGCTGGTGTTGTCCTATATTCCTCCTCCTGTTTCAGCTCAGCATTAAGTCTTAATGCTTTGGTGTAATCTGTTTTCTCAGACCCGTGGCCAAAAAAAAAACCCAAAACAATGCAGCAAAGATCTGTAAGAAAATCTACCCTCCTGTGTAGCATTCCGACAACACCCACCATCCTGTACCTTCATGCCATCCTACATCCTCAAACACTCAGGCCCCAGCTCTTGGGGGATACGTTCTTGGTGAGACATCCATTCACATCAGCAATGAGCACTCCTTCATCAGTGAGCCAGTCACTTCTGTGCTGGCACGTTACAAATAAAATCTGAAGAAATACCCCCTCTAGTTTACACTCCTGTCCAGATCAGTCATCAAAGATGCTCCACATGCTAGAGATCGGGTGTTGGCTGCAGACCTCGAAAAGCTGACAGTCCCTAGTCAAGAAATAGACTCAGGATATGAGCCCAGCCTCTGAAACTAATGCATCAAATTAAACATTTACTTTGATTCAAATAGGTATCTTTTCTGGGACTGGGAGCCTCCAAGATAAATGTGTGCTTCAAACAAGAACCATCAGACCTGACAGTGTATTCTCCATGGATCAGGGCAGTATCTCTGCAAGGAAAACTAACACAACAAAAGAAGGAAAACACTTAACTACCATTATTAGAGGGTTTTTTGTTTGTTTGTTTGTTTTTGCATAGTTATTCTATGACAGAAATTAACTATGACTCATTTAATTCTCTCTCCCGGTCACAGAAACAAAAGGGCAGCTATCTACTGAAGATTTAGCAGAGCTGGACAAGTTTGTTGCGTTCAAATCAGAATCAGAATTCTATGGCAGCATTTGATAAAGATATAAAAAATTATATATGACAGTGCCAGCAGTACATAGGATGGACACTATGGCCACACAGGTCCTTACCAACTCTGCATTTAGGTTCTCCTGACAAGAAGCCACTCTGTATCTATGACCATTCTTTCAGCTTTTCTGTGTACCATTTCTACTTCTACTGTGTTCAAGATAGTTGTCACGCTGTGCCATTGCTTGGGCTCATCATGGATTTATACAATCTGATTAACATCCCATGCATCTTCATGATCACTACTAGTGACTGAGTTGATATTTCCCAAGAACAATTCACAATAACACCAATATATTTTTCCTTCATGAGTGCCTTCATCTCCGTGGATGCAAAGGTTCAGTTTTCCACTTGTGTGCTACTTCGCAGTTTTCTATCTTGGGTGAGAAAATGAAGAATATTCAGTCACCTTCACAGGCATTTTTACTTTTAGCTACCTTAAATAATTCTTGCAGGCAACATGTTTCTCACCTTTCTTTTCTAAATCATTGGTAGATAATGTAATGGTAAAGGTACCAACAAAGACTTTTTTAGCTGGAGACTTCCCTGCATTTGGAAAACTGATGATTCATTTCCTACCCTCTGGGTTTGTTCATTTCACTTCTAGCTAATTAGAACCATAACCAGTTCAAAACTGCACGAGTGCTTTTCGTTTGATGGTCACTGGTAAGGAACTTTGCAAGCGCAACTATACCTTACCAACCAAATTACCTCTCCCCACGTGCTGCTGAGCTTCAAAATACACAGATCTGTGACAGCTTCCTTCTACAGAATCTGTTTTGACATTTACCCAGTATATCACAGTTACGCTGCAAATTCAAGTCTTCGTTTAAGCTTCCATAAGTTTGCCCAAGGAAGGCTGGATTTACCAGTGTACAGAGCTCCTTAAGCATCACATTTGCCACCATCACTTGCCACAACAACTATTTAATTCATATTAAAAAAAAAGCAAACTGTTTGACAACTCTTCATTTGGGAGCCTTGGGTGGCAACCATGGATACCACCTATTTTTATCAATAGCATTACGCATTTTGCAGTTTGTTCTAAACCTCTCCTGCTGACACTTCGATTTAAAACAGTTCTTTAGACTCTTCCAGATACAAAAACACTCCAGAAGAGAAGGCACTGTGAGTTCCATCATAATGATCAGTAAAGCAAAGATTTATTTAGCCTTTCTGTAACATCCCTGTGTTCTTTGAGTGTTCTTATTACACTGCAATCATTTACCAAGCCAATAGATTGACAGGTTTCTACTCTTTGTGTGTTTGAAGGAGTATTCTTATTTGTTTCTGAGTATTGGCAAGTTGTTCCTCAAAATCGATTTTACCTGCCTTGTTTAACTTGCCTTATTTAACTTGCAGAACGTATGCTCTTTTCTGTTCTCTCTGTTCAGACTTGATCTCTACTTTCTGAAAATGTCTTTTTTCTCCTAACATCTCTCTGCTCTTCCATTTAACAATACCAGCTCCAGCCTTCTAACAGAAGCAAGATAATTCTTCGAGCTCCTATAATAATGTCTTCATGTTCTCTGCAAGTACCTCACTCTTTCAGCTGTTCCTCTTAACTACAAAATCATGAGTCATTTCTGCACGTTCTGCAATCATTTCATTGAGCAGATTTTTTCCTTAGCATCAGAAAACTGTGTTTGTCCCTATCACTGCACGTTGCTCTTGGTTAAAATGGATGCTGTCTTTTTCCTGCTAAACCATCTGTTTCACACTCATCCATCACTTTCTCTGCTGTCCCTTACATCAAATTCTGTCCCTTCCCCTTCTGACCCTACTGTTATTGTCATTGCCATTTCTCCCTTTCTTATGCAGGCAAAGCTCCTTTCTTCCCTTGGACTTCACTGAATGAACTCCTGATAATGAAATGTCTCAGACAAATACAATCCTCTCTTCCAAACAAAACTGTTGCACTTGCCAAGAAGAGTCCATATTTCCAAAACAGAGTCCTCTGTTTTGATACAGAGAATTTTCCAGATGGCTTTAGACTATGTTTCAGTCATCACTCTGCAATAATACTAATTGTGAGCTCATTCACCACCAATATCAACACACCCACCTCCTCATCTCTCAGAGATAAGAAATGGGTGCCCTTAACCATATTCTTTCTTTGTTTCCCAAACAAGAGTTTCCTGGAAAGACAATTTCCTGACACCTCTGATACACTTTGGATGACAAGTGTAAGAAGCTTAGCTTCTGTCACATTTTTTTAAAGCCACTGTAAGAAGAATCAGTGACACAGATGAGTGATTTTCATCCAGGAGATTCTAGCATTGTTCCACTATCTCATGCATTTATTAGGAATTCATTTCCTTCTGGAGCCTCAAGGGAAATTTCATAATCAGCACACCTGGTATGTATAGTATAAATAATTAAGGGGATGCCCTCTCTAACGATCTATGCAGTAAGGCAGTTCTGCTGTAAGAAATGGCCTGGATCACAGACGCATTGGAAGAAGGAATTAGGGTTTTGAAATCCTCTCAATTTTCAGATTCAAAAATCTCATGACCATTTACTGAACTGGGGTGAGTCAGGGCTCTCTCTGATCCACAAAGGAACCTACTCAACCACTTTGTTTATGAGTTATTTCAACATTATTCCTTCTACACTTTCGGTATAGATGGTGCTTTATCACCATTTTTCTATCCCAGAATATAATTTATTCCTTGCCTTAACAAAAAGTTCATGACACCAATTAAGCTTACAATCACATTAAGAAAAATACTTGTCAGTTTTGGCAATGGGCAAGTCACATATGAACTGTTTTGATGACACAAAATACTTAAGGCAAACCATGTTCAAGAGGACAGAGATCATGAGAAGTCCTACGTGCTCAGTTTTATCAATTCAAAAAATTTTGAGGACAGCAGAGCAGCTACAGCCCAATCCTGAGACTTTTGAGGAGGCTCTATCTGGGACATGAAGAATGCTGAAACACTCACAAACTGGGAGCCTCCTAAAAAGCACAAAATACATAGGTCGCTCTGAAAGTAATGCCTTCTATTCCTTTCCGTGGAAACTACAGAGATGAAGAGCACAATAAGACTATTTGATAGAGCAAATTCTCAGCTACAAAACTATTTTTCAGCATAGTCACCACCATTAGCTGCGCATTTTCACCAGCAATGAGAAAGAGTCTGCATGCCACGCTGATGAAAATCTGCACCAGTGGAGGTGATGCACAGTTTCACAGCTGCTACATCAGTGCCATTGCTGGGAAATTGTTGGCCACACACTCCTTTCATTGGTTTGAACCGATAGCAGTCAGAAGGCACCAAATCCCGACTATACGGTGGTTGTTGTAGGACAGCCCAGCCAATATTGGCAGTGTGCTCCACACTGTTTGAGCACTCATGGGACCCACCTGGCACAATCTTTGTGACATTTCAACTTGTTAAAGGCAATCATCAGCTCTTCTTTTTGGGGTGTGACAGCTGTGTATGGCTGTCTGGAACGTGGCTTGTCTTTCAAGTCACTGTTGCCACTGCAGAAACACATCTCCAACTACCTCCCTGTGTTCACATCCGCTGTTTGGCGTCCATAAATGTTCACCAAGGGTCAGTGAATGTCAACATGTGCCGTTTTATCCTCATGGAGAAATTTAATTGCACACTTTTGCTTTATACACTCTTCCATACCAAACGCCATTTTATCAGACCGCCCCTCTGCTGCCATCTGACACATGGTAACAAAACATAAGGTAATACTGATGGGGAGGTCCAACCTCTGCTGCCATCCCAGCACCATCTGCCTCCGACATCGTGAGTCAACAGAATAAAATAGGAGGCTTTATTTTTGGAGCAGCCCTTATATATTATCCAACACGGACAAAGTAGTCAACACCTCCCTTGCACTGCAGAACACACACATGGATTGTCTGATGACTCACAGTAACACATTGGCAGCATCTGCACAATTTTGATCTAAAATAGGGGTTTTGTTCCTTTTTGAGGGCAGAGTCCCCCAGTGCCTGGACAACTGTGCATCCACCAGCTTTATCTTAAATGCTTTGCGTCTTTCTCTGCTTTACCGTTAGAACACATTCGTTCTGATTTCTTTCTGCTGCCTCTGATTAATTCCCTGCCTTAATCTGTATTTAATACATAAACTACAGATTCCTCACTTGAAATCTCTTTTTTGTCCAATACTCAAGTTCTGCTTTAAAGCTTCTGAAACAAGCTCAGTCGAGGGAGAGTGCTTCACTTGAGGCCGCCATCTGCAAGCAGCAGTGTTGAAGTACTGCACAGTGAATGGCATACTTGTGATCTGGAATTCAGCCTGGCAGATAAAAGAGGTTAGACAGTTCATTTAAATATGCTTCTTTCGTATGTAACTGAAATTAATTCAAACACTGAGACTTGCTCACCATCATTTCTTCTATTTCCCAACACGTAAGCTGGAAGTAAGCAGTTGGATCAAGGAAATCAGCTTCTCATAAAGAGAATGTTTTGTTCTAAATACTGGTCGCTTTTTTTCAGCTGAAAAAATCTAATGAGTAATTTATGGCCGAAAGATTGAACTTGAAATGAACAAAAGCAGATGAACATACAACAGTCATTATGTAAACATATTCCCATCCCTTTGACTTGCTCAGTTACCTTAGGCCCATCAAAGTGCTTGCACTTTTTTCTAAAGCGATTAGATTTGAAAGACCTGGGCCTAATTAAATCTATTACTATTAATGTCAGCAAGCTGCGTTTCAACGGGTTATAAAGCAAAGCACTGTAATTAGCAGAATTTCTGCCTAAAACCCTGGGCAGCTCTTATGGCTGCACACTGCTTTAAAAGGACTCTGTTGGGCTGCAAGGATGCTCCCACACAGGTCCTCCAGAAGCGGAGCTTGGTGGGACATCTCAGGGTTATGTGAGTTCTCTGAAGAATACTAAAAAAATGAACACAGAGAGCTTATCTCACAGTTTAGAAAACAAGAAGCAGGAAATAGCTACCAAGACAGGTGGATCCACACACCCTGTGCTAAAATTGAGATTTATTTCAGTGCTGCCGTCCTGCCCTGTGTGGAGCAGGAGGATACAAGAGATCCGATTCATAGAAATATTAAGGCTGGAAAGACCAATAAGATCAGCCAGTTCAACTGCCAGCCTGTGCCTGTGGCCACTCTCGACCACATCCCTCAGTGCCACATCTCCACATTTCTCAAACACCTCCAGGGATGGTGACCCCACCACCCCCCTGGGCAGCCCGTGCCAATACTTCGCCACTCCTCTCATGCAGTCTGAATCTCCCCTGGCACAACTTAAGGCCATTACCTCGTGTTTTATCGCTTACTTAAACCAAATTCAGAATCCTGAGAAAAAAAGCAGGCTTCTGTGGAGAAAAAGTGGTAACAGAAGGTCTCTGGACATGTCTGAAGGAGAAGCCCGCTGGTGAACTGAGCAATACTTTCTCCCCTATTTTGGGAAGCTAGCATGTGATTTGGAAGCCTGCAGAGAGCAGATATATTTCACAGGACGGACACTGGATAACTTCACACTGGATAACTTCAGGTACTTGGTGAAACTTGTAGGACTTAGCTCTCCTCATCTGCACGCTTCCTCCTGCTCCAGTGGGAACCTGCACAACTGCACCCTGCTGAGCACACCAGCCTGCTGCAGAGCCGCTTCCACCCCCTGTGCTCTCGGTACTCCCCAGCTGCAGGCACGAAGGGGTTAACGCAACTCGCAGCATACATTACACCGTGCTAAGAGCATTCCACAGAAATACCATCCCGAAGGCAGCAGCCAGGAGGAATAGCTAACCTTACAGACGCTCTGTCAGGGCAACGCACGCACACGCTCGCTTTCTAAGCTCAGCATCAATGGGGCACTTTGCAGGGCACTGGCAAATGCCTGGAAACCCACGGGCATAGAAATTCAGCAGTGCAGAGGACAGCTGCACCAGAAATTGGAAAGCGATTCCCACAGTGTTGGCTGTGGAAGTTGCGCTTTGCTTTAAGCAGACTCATTTGAGATCCCACCACCTGTCTACGAGAAGACATTTCCTATTTCGTCTTAAAAGCTCTGCCCTCTCCTGTTTGCGTGATCATACCATGCAGGCACACACTTACAGGCAAATAACAAGCCCACAGCTGCAACCGCCATGGGTACTGATCTGTATCGGGCTGTATAGAACAGCACTGTGAGCTCTCATGGGATTTTGCTGTAAAAGCAGTTGGAACTACAATTAACAGCAGCACATCTCGGGATAGGGAAAGACGTATAACTAGAAGCTAATTAGGAGGGCAAACACTGAAGCTTGTTAGCTGAGATGCTAATGAGAATTATACTTGAGTGGCAGCAGCCTAGCTATTCAGAGTTAATTAGAAACCTCGGCTGATAGTATCCTGCTCTTAAGAGCTTTCAAAACAAACAACTTGGAAGAACTGTCCTGCAGCTAAGGATCCTGCGTGCCACATCGGGTGACTCGTGGGCACGGGGAACAACACTCAGCCCTCACCCTAAGTCAGCAGCGTATGGAGAGGGAAAGGCTTTGGTGTATGTTATGTATATAAATAATAAATCCAGGCGCTTCAAGGGAATAATCTTTCTGACATGGCAACACGGCAGCAGTGCAGATCAGGAAGCGGGGCCTTACCTGGGCTGAGCTGCATGGCTGAATCCTGCTCTGAGCAGAGCCAGGGAGGCAAGGCAGAGGGGCTGCGTGTTTAAATGTTTCCTCTGTGCCTGATTGGAAGCGCAGGAGCCACTCAGGGCCAGGGGAGAGGCTGCTAAACTCAAAGGAGGTTGATTGTCTCAGGAAAAGAGTGGATACTGGAGAACCTGCAGATCGGTTCATTGAGAGTTGAAATACAGGAAAAGGTTCAAGTGTCGCACCGGAGAGAAATGCAGAGGAACTGAGGGAATTTGCAGGCTTGCCTGTTTGCACTAAAACTTGCTGCAATTTCAGCAAAATCTGGTCTTAATTCCATTTATTGAAACCAATTGCAAACCCATGTAGATACTCTTAAACAGACTCAGCTTTGCAAGAGAATATCAGCGTAATTAGGATCTCAGTTCAAACAGAGAGAAGAGCCTCCAACAATGATTTTAAAGCAGTGTAATTAAACAGATTTCAAAGTATAACCTCAGCTGAAGGAATGCAGCTTTAACTGCAGATGTGACCCAGCAGTCAGGGGCTGATGGTGAGAGAGGATGGGGAGCTGCATGTGCTGAAGTCTTCAGTATTTGGAATACAGCCTCCTGTGAGGTTCCCACTGCAGCAGAAGAGTGTGAGTGCAGAGCAGTAGGAGTGCCCGCTAGGAACTACAGTCCACAAATCCATCCTCTTCTAAAGCCAAAAACCTGCCTAAGCAGTATTCTGAAGAGACAAATCTATCACATATCAGCTTTGGAACCATTCTTTGCTCCTGATGCTTTCGAAGCAGAGTCGGGGATTGCGGTTATTCAGGTCTAACAGGACTTGTGAACCCTGATTGAAGCCAGAGGCAAAATTCCCCAACCTCCAAAGCAGTGTTGCTCGGGTTTCACTGCGCAGCTCACATGAGGACCGTCCCAACCACGAGCAGCACACCTCAGCTCAGCAGGCAGCAGCCCACCAGTGACTCAGGACCCAAGGGAGGTTGGACTTATGCAAACCCAGCCCTTTTGCAAACCCAACCCCACCTGTGATTTGTGCCCCGGCCCCTGGGTCACCATCTGGGGGTCTCGTTGCTCAGCAGCCAGGTCAGCTGCTCCGAGCACAGAGCATCGAAAGCCACTTGGCAACTCAAAGCAGGCTAAATAAAAAGAATGTAAGTGGGAGAAACTTGAATTAATCCTGTGGGGAAGATCGCTCGTGGGGAACTATTCCACTATGGATAGCAATACCTGGCAGACAACCCTTGCAAACTGGCTCAGGTCCTAGAAAGAAGCCAGCCAGTACAGAGATCAAAGGGAGCTGCCTTCGTCTCATTCTCAGGGCTTATTCCCTCCACCACCTCTCTCCCACCACTTAGTACTCCTGGTAGGTTTTCCCCATATCAAAGAGTACTCGTATCAAGGAATTTCACAACAGCAGCCTTCCCAGAGCTGCAGCCCCAGCTGGAAACAAGCAGGCGCAAGGCCCCAGGCATTGCCAGGGCTGGCTTTGCTGACAGCGAAGCAGGGGAGGCCATGGGCCCGAGTTTGGGTTTGGTCATTCATTTGTATATTCTCTGCGACTGCCCCAGAGCCAGTGGTGGCTGAGGGCGTGCAGGGCACTGATGTCAGACAGTGTGGTTTGCAGGGAATGGCATCTCCAAGGAGCGCTGTGTGGTAATTCCACTGCATGAGGTAACAAAGCATGTAAGCATATTTTCATCACCAAACTAAGAAACCAGAAGAGATTCTGCAATTTGCACAGCAGCTCAATTGGAAGGGACCCGCAGGGATCACTGAGTCCAACTCCCGGCTCCACACAGGACCAACCCAAACCAAACCCTGTGTCTGAAAGCACTGCCCGAATGCTCCTTGAGCTCCAACATCTCGGGGCCGTGCCCACTGCCCTGGGCAGCCTGTTCCATGCCCAGTGGTGCAGACCCTTTCCCTAACCCCCATTCATCTGACTGGAGCCAAACCCTGATGCCGTATCTTCCCCCACGTGCTCAGCTCTAAGCACTTTGTTTCCCAGAGCAGCAAGTCTACTCAGTGTGTCTTTCAGCCTCTGGGGAAAATACAGCAAAGTTGGGTTCTCTGGATGCATTACTGACTGATCTCCTTTTTCTCCTAATGCAGCAGTCACTTCACTTCCCCCATCAGTTCAGGAGGGCCTTTTAATGTCTTAACAACCATATGCTACCCCCAACTTGTTACACATACATAGTTCACATCTTCCCTCTGCAGGGATAAGTGTACAGCTCCAATGCTGAATTTCATCTGTTTATCTTCTCCTGACTGCATTTCTCTTTCAGTACTTCTGGCTTCACGCTGCCTTACGCACAGCATCCAACTCAACAGGAGCTCAGTTCCCCTTTCAGGCTGATGATTCCCTGCTGCAGCAGTATCAGCTCCCTCTGTGAAGGATTCCTGTGAGCTGTCCCTCCTCTCCTGGCCCACGCTGCATACCTGCCTGGAAAATGGCATCATCTGTTTTGTATTTTACCTACATCCCCCCCAGAACAAGGCTGCTGCTTCGTTTTCATTGCCAATTGATCTCCCTGGGGATGATTGTTTAGCTCTGCAGGACGCACTGCCCCGGGTCTCTGGCTTGTAATGGGTTTAATTTTTTATCATGCTCAGAGCACTGCCTGCTGTCTCTACGTTATCATACACACTGGGAATTTCCTTCGCTTGGCAAACGTTCATGGTTTTATCAAGGATTATATCTGGGTTTTCTATTAATGGCTTTTCTAGTAATGCCTCTGAGCTCACTTTTTTTCTAATTTGTAGGCTGATCTCTCACAACTGACATAATGCCCCCAAACTGCAACGCTGCATCTTTAATCTTAGATCACTCACCAACTCTCTCTTCTTCCAGAAAGAAAAGACAAAACAGTACCAGGAGCAGAAGTCTCTCCTTTGCTGAAGCCTTTGGCCTTGGCTTGAGGAGGCTTTCATGGGAAGTCCCACAGTTCCCTGGAGGACTTAACCTCCATCCTCACTTCCTGCTGCCACCTTTACTCTGCCCTCCAAAGGCAGTGACCAGAGCTCATTTTCTGTGCTTCATCCTTCCACATTTAATTTCTTGGTAACCAAGTATTGCATCCCATGGGTGTCGAGTAAAGGAACATGTAGTCTGAAGGAACTATTGTGCCTATGATGCTGTTTTCCCTATTCTATGGTGGGTTTGTTTTGTTTGTACATCTACTACCTAAGCAATCTGTACATTTTACTGGGAGGTCTCAGCTTGCACGTACACTAAGTAGTTGTATTAGAGAATACACATCAAATACAAGCATGCTTGCTTTTCCAGGACCCCTGTGTACCATTTACTTTGTCCTTGCCATATGACAATCACACCTCCATTCAACTTCTGTTTGGCATGACTTGCAGGGAGCTGCTTCTCTTCTCTCACATCACAGCTCCCATCTCTTGGGTTACACTTGTGCAAACACAGCCTGAGTCTGCCAGGGAGCAGGACAGAGGATGGCGAGCCAACACCACATTCAAGAATCCTTCAGCATCTTCATTCCACTTCTTTTTGTTCTGTTTCTCAACGTTATGGAGTTCGTCTCTGAGGATTTCCAAGCATCAGCTATTTTGCACAGCTTGGCCATGAAACCAACTGTGATTTTTTACTGTTTCCTGGTAACACTTGTAAGTAGTTTTTCTATCAAACTTATTCCTAATTCTGCTAGAGAACATGCATTGCTCATTTCTCTCAATAACACATCTTCCCTTATTTTGCTTTTCCTTTTTATCCATGACTGGCAGTTTTGTAGTTTTCCTCTTGTAAGCTAAATAAAGCTCAGATTCTGTACCTGTTTTGTTCTGCACCCACCTTTTTCCAGCAAGGGAGACAGCCCAGGAGCCTCCCCATCTCTCTGCTCTCAGAACAGTTCTTAATTTCAGGTGGCGTTGATCTGCCATAGCCAGCTCATGTCCGCCTCTGGGCCCAAGCACAGAAGGTGTCTGCTGCAGGACAGCTCTGCAGTTTTCTTGTTTTGACTCAACGTGCTCCTCTCCCCAACCATGCCCTGAAAGGAGAGCGCTCCCTCTCCAGTATGTAGTCCCGTTGCAGCCTCTCAGAGCAGACTGATAAAAACTTCTGCCTTTCACCTGCAAGATATCCCGTGTTGGGAAAAGAAACCAACCAAAAAATCCACACTGCAGAATGTACGTGGGCACCCATGGGCACAAAAGGCTCTGTATACACTTAATAACAAATGACCCATTTCACATTCAAACCCAAAGGACAGAAAAATAGAGCCGATAACAGCTCGGATATTGCTGCTTCAGCCTGTTAAGATGGTGATCGCTTTTTTCCTCTGCTATTCTAAACAGAAGCCTGTATTTCGGGTTAAAAAAAAAATCACAAGGAATTTCATAATAATTGGGAAAGCTTTCATGTCCCATCTGAAAGACTTTCTTGAAAGAGATTAAAAAAAAACATCAAGAAAGACATTAGGACTGTACCTCGCTCTTTCATCAGTATATATAGTACATAATGCACATCAGGTGCCACAGGAACTGCTGCTCAAGGTCAAAGCAAGGTCCTTATGAAAGGGACAATTACTCTCCAGAGACAGATAAGGAGAAGAAAGTCAAAGCTGAACATCGAGAGAGGAAAGGCAGGAGTGCTCAAAGTCAAGTGAAAGAGCTACAAAAGCCTTTATGCGGGGAAGAGATCAGTTCAGAACCTGGCTGTGAATTGAGGCTTTATCTGCTATGAAGGGTCCCCCAACCACATTTTCCCCCTCACATCTGAAAGGCAGTGGTGGTACAAGTGCTAACAAGCACAGCGCGGCGCCGACCTTGCACCTAGGAGCCAGTCAGATGGCAGCAGGTCATCCTGCTCCTACTGCCCGTGGGGATGGGGTGAGGGTTCACCTCACGTTACCATTCAAAGAGCCTGGATTCAGCATCCTCACTGCACTAGAACTCAATCAACTCGTGCTTTAGAACAGTGAATGACAATTGAAGCTGAGGTTCAAACCAGCGCCACATTTGGTGGAAAACAGTGCCACATTTGGATGACTGCAAAGTTATTCTAACATCATTTTGTTCAAAGCTCAAACACTTGAAGGCTCATGGCAAAACCCTTACTATACCTCCCTACATATATATATATATCCACATATACACACACACACATTTTCTGACATACCCTGATTTGCATTGCAGTTGATCTCCAGAATCTTTCTAGAAACCCAAAGTTCTTACAGGACTGGGAAGACAGGAAAAAAAAGATGCATATGGCTATATTTCATCGTGTTGTCCAGAAGCATTAGGCCAGCATACGAATGAATGCTTAAAATGGCACTGAAAACTTCTGTTCTTTGATGAAACAGCTAAATTTTCAACTTAAGCATGAATCTAGATGTTATTGTAAGAATATACCTCTTTTTAATTGATGCTTGAAAGCTCCATGCCTCACCCCAGAGCATTCTCTTGAAAAATCATTCTTTTAATTCTCCACTAATGCTGTGATCTTGTGCTGCTTCTTGTCTGTAACAGAAGTTGACAGATCTAGATACACCAGCAACTGTTCCCTCCCAGAAGCCACCCCTCACAGCAGCTCAGCGTGTATGTTTCTCTAAGAAATGTTAGGTCAGCACAAATAAATAAGTAAATACAAAGTTTTGCATCTGCAGATAAGCCTTCCAGCAGGCACAGATATATGTTGGTTGAATGTGATTTTCCCTCCCTCTCTACCAGCTGACAAGGGTGAAATGGCCAGATTTAAGTTCATTTAAGTCATGTGCAGAAGCAGTGCTCATATGAGAAGGGGCTGAGACTTCTCGAGACCATGGTAGCACTGCCTCTACCTCTGGCCAAGGTGTGCTTGCTATGGAGGTGAAAGTACACAAATCAAGAGCCAAATGAGGGAACAAGATTATTTCCATTTTGAAACTAAAAGGGACGAAGAATTGGAAGGAGCTTCCTGGATATCCAAACTTGCACTCTCCATTAAGCACAAAGGAGCTAGATGTTACTGTGTCAGAAAAAGTCGTGTTCAGTGTCCTGTCTCTAACAAATGCTGAAAGCAGTCACCTGGAGATGTATATAAGAACAGAAGAATCACATCAGAGAATTTCCCAAAGTAATCTCTCGGCCTTCAGCTGTTCATCGCTCAGGGACTTCCAAAGATAGATGTGTTTCCTGTGTATTTAATAATCTGCAATAGTGTACACTCTTTGATCTTGTCTAATCTCCTTTTGAAGCTATCTGAACCCTTAGTATTCCAACATCCACATTTTTGGCAAAGAGCTCTGCAGCTTAACTACTTGCAGAGTGAAAACACGTTTATTGAGAACAAGCAAAAGGAGACTTCATGTGATGCTTCCTTCAGATACTCAATGTGGATTTCGATGCTCTGTTGCAGCCAACCTGTCCAAGCATGTAGGGATCAACTTAGGAAAGCTAGACTCCACCTGGAGTTGAACCTAGACCTCTTATCAGCAAGAAGTATCCCGGGAACTACAGGCTCAGCCTTACCTCGATCTCTGGGAATATGATAGAGCAAACAATCACGGCAACCCTTTTCAAACAACTTAAGGACAAGATGTGGTGGAAATAGAGACCTGACACTCCACCTGGGCTGTCACAAGTCCACAGGGCCAGACTGGATCCACCCGAGAGTGCTGAGGGGGCTGCTAGGTGTGATTGTCAAGCCGCTTCCCACTATCTATCTATCAGTATTCCTAGTCAACTGGAGAGGTCCCACAGGATTGTATGCTTCACAGCGTGACTCCTGTCTACAAGTAGGGTTGTAAGGAGGATCTGAGGAACTAAAGGCCTGTCAGCCTGACCTTGGTGCCAGGGAAGATTATGGAACAGACCATCTTGAGTGAGAGCATACAGTATGCATGGGACAACCAGGAGATCAGGCCTAGCCAGCATTGGTTCACGAAAGGAAGGTCCTGCTTGACCAACCCAATCTCTTTCTATGATCAATTGACCCACCTGATGGATGAGGGAAAGGCTGTTGACGTAGTCTATCTGGACTTCAGCAAAGCCTTTGAGGCTGTTTCCCACAGGATTCTCTTAGAGAAGCTCGCAGTCCATGGCTTGGACAGGTACACTGCTTGCTGGGTAAAGAACTGGTTGCAGAGCCAGGCCTAGAAAGGATGAAGTTCCTAATGGGATGAAGTTCCACAAGACAAACTACCAGATCCTGCTCTTTGGCCAGAACAACACCAGAAAACATTACAAGTTTGGAACAGAGGGACTAGAAGGCTATGCAGAGGAAAAAGATCATGGGGTGTTTGTTGACGCTTGGCTGAACACAAGCCAAGAAGTGTTTCCAGGTGGCCAAGAAGGCCAAGGCACCTTGGCTTGTATCAGAAACAGTGTTGCCAGAAGGAGCAGGGAAGTGATCATCCCTCTGTATTTGGCACTGGTGAGATCGCACACCTCAAGTACTGTGTTCAATTTTGGGCCCCTCTCTACAAGAAAGGCATTGAAGCCCTGGAGCATGTCCAGAGAAGGGCAATGAAACTGTGAAGGGTCTGGAGCACAAGTCTTATGGGGAACAGCTGAGGGAGCTGAGATTATTTATTCTAGAGAAGGGGAAACCTTGAAACAGGTTGCCCAAGGAGGTTGTGGATGCCCCATCCCTGGAGACATCCAAGGCCAGGCTGGATGTGGCTCTGGACAGCCTGCTCTGGTGGTTGGCGACCCTGCACATAGCAGAGGGCTTGAAACTATTTGTTCATTGTGGTCCTTTTCAACCCAGGCCATTCTATGATTCTATCACTCTCTACAACTCCCTGAAAGGAGGTTGTGGTGAGGTAGGGTTCAGCCTCTTTTCCCAGAGAACAGCAATAGGACAAATTGGAATGGTCTCAAGTTGTGCCAGGGGATTCTCATGCTGGATATTAAGAATTTCTTCTCAGAAGGAGCGGTGAGGCATTGGAACAGGCTGCCCAGGGAGGTGGTGGAGTCACTGTCCCTGGTGGTGTTTAAGATGAAGTAATTAGGGACACAGTTTAATGGGCAACATTTGTGGTAGGTGGATGGTTGGACTAGATGATCTGAGAGGTCTTTTCCAACCTTAATGATTCTATGATTCACATTTAGAATTTCAGGGATGAGACTGGAGATGAGCCGAGTGGCACAAGTTTACACTACGAGGGAAGAGCAAGAAAAAGACAGCATTGCACAGAGAAAGCAACTCTCAGAGCTGTGTTCAGCTTTTGTATGACTGCATTTATATGGGGTTGAGACACAAAAAAAGACTGGACAAGACCAAATTGTACCACAGAGCTAAGAAACTTTCTCTTTTCCAGAAAGCTTTTTGGAAAAGAGCCTTTCTTCAACCCAACAAAACTCTTTCCTAATAATTTCCCCAACATCAGGGTTGCTAAGCACAACCCTACACGTGTATTTTGGCTATGCCAGTACTTACAACTGATCTCTGATCAAATATATCTATACATTATTATATCAATATGTCAGAGTGCAGAAACAACCAGGCTCTGATAAAAGAATATTGCATCTGATGGACTCTGGTGCATCACATATTAAAAATAACATCTTTCCAGAGAAATAATGTAACTGGAATGCAATTGAGAAACAAAATAATGCAAAAATATTACATTTGAAAATCCAAAACATCAGATTGTCCCTAGAGAAAATGCAGTAATGTGAATGGAAGCAACTAAAACTAGATAAAGAAGATTTATTTACTTATTTTACTTTTATGATTGTCAGGAGAGGAAAAAAAACACACACAAAAACAAACCAAAAACCAACTTGCTTGACATAGTTAGATGAAAGGCACCAGTACAGAGACTGTTCTGGCTGGCTCTGGAGTAGTAATTCACAGGAAAGCTCTAGTTCAAAGCACAAATGAAGTATGTATTCCTTTTATAATCCAGTATAAAGAAACACTCAAAGTCTAATTATAAGGGTATCAAACACTACTCAGAAGCAGTTTCAGGTTCTGCAGCCTTCCTCATCTTGCCATCACAGCTCTCCAGTTTAAAAATGCTTTTCCTTTCCTTGCTGCTCAGTTGGTACCCATGCAGCCTAAGAACTAAATGCACAGAGCTGGAAGCAAAGTGGAAAAACACTCAGGACACATTCTCAGGCATGATACAGAGCTATTGAAGAAGATGACAATACTAAGTCGAACAAACAGGGTCTAACCATTTGCCCAGCACTAAGCTGCTCACGTGCTCTGACTCATCTCTTCCTACCATTCCTTCATCCCTGGGCTGTAGCTTGCAGCCAGATGACACAAAGCCATTTCCTGCCCTCCCCTCAGCTGAGGGCTTTCAGCCACTTTCTCGGCAGCCACACTGCCAGCCTGGCTCTGTCCTACCACCCAAAAGTGCCATCAGTGACCCCGTCCTGGGGTGTACCACAGCACCTCGGTCTCAAGGACTGCTCATATTTGAAGTCCACAAATGGCTCCAATCATTTATACCCACCTGAAAGCTGCACACAGGGAAAGTAATCATTTCCCATAGGTGTCAATCAACTGTTTAATTGCTTAGGGCTAGGGATTGTTTTTAGATTGTTTTCTTCTTAGATATACTTTAAGTATCTGTAGCTGGTCATCAGCAGACAAGAAGGACCATTATGCAACTCCTGATCATTGTCATTTGAATGATGCCCAGCTTTTGTAACAGGCTTTGAGACGCCCTTCAGGACATCTCATTTAGGGGTAAATTCACCTTTATGGCACTCAACATCCAAAGTTATTCTGTACCCACGAGATCTTGTAGTCAGTAAAGCATGAATGAAATCAAATCAAATTTGCTCCCTGACTGAGATTTTTTTTCAGGTGGTAAAGCTACAGAGTACAGTACAGTTAAAATCATTAATTCAGGATTGGCATTTACGTTTCATCTCGAGTTAATGCAGTCAAACTGAGAATAAAAGCGGTATATACAAAGGGGAGCCAGACTTCACTAAGAAGTTAATATTAGTAAGAAGTTTGATGGTATTTACCCCATCAGCAAAAATGCAAAAAAAAAAAAAAAGCCTTAAATACTATAAATCTCACTGCAACAAACTGAGTTTGTATTTTCAGCAGTAGATACAGCCCAGCAATCTTTTCTAGCACAACACGACAGCTCAGCACGACTTCTTGCAGCATTCTACCATCACCACAATTGATTGCAAAGGTAAAATACCACAGTTTGGATTTTTATGGCTTAAGAAACTTAGGTTTGCTTAAACCAGTTAGCTGAGACTGAGCAACTCAAACCAATTTAGGTGTGCTGTGATTTCCCCCACAGAGGGATACTCTGAAACCCCGTAGGCCAATGGCAGAAATGGAAAAATAACCCATGAGCAGAACACAAGCTCCTGCCATGCCATCGCTAACGTAACCTGGTGCCACACAAGGCTGTGTGAAGCAGCAGGTCCCTTTCACTTGTGCTGCCTGCAGGTTTCCCAGCTGCCAGGTCCCGTTCCTCACATTTCTTACGTTTTCAGATCACGCTGCAATGGAAACACATATCATCCACAGCCTCACATTTAAGTAACTCTGCGGCGTATAAACATGTTTCTTTAGTGAGGACAGGTGGAACTAAAAAGCAGTAGTGTAAAAAGTACTGCTTTTGAAAGCATTTGACTTGGGTGCTGATTAAGAAACATCTCAACCTTTTTAGATTACTACCGTCAGTATTTAAAAATTACAGGTTTATTCACCTCCCTCCTAGAGATCAGCTTCTTCAGGATCCAAAATTCATTCCAAAAACTCCAGGTACTTTGGATCGCTCCATCTTACCTTTCGTTACTCAGGCATAGCATACAACTTCTATTACAAAGCGTCAGCCTGGTGAAATATTTACTTCAGGGGTCAAAGCAGAGGAAAGAAGGGGGAAGGAGAAGGAATGAACCTGAGATGTGAGGATCAGATGCTTTGAAATGCTTAAAAAAAATACCTCCCACTTCTCAAGGATTAACTTTCAGATGAAAGCAAAAGCAGTTATGAAGGCAAAGAGAAATCTTGAACAAACAAAGAACAACTGAAGCAGTATCTGTCCTAACTTGCCTGAAACAAAAAGTTAGAAGACAAACTGTTGTTCTTGCAGATGCTAACATAAATGCTGAAGATGGAATACGAAAAGTCAATGTTAACAAGGCACATCAAGAACGTTGTTAGCAAGCTTTACACTTGCATTTCCGTTGGATGACCAGGCAAATACTTCAATATTAGAGCCACCCAAATGGAAAATCGTGATGAAAGCCCACTTAGTCCATTTTCCTCAAAGGGAACTAAGAGGTATAACAGATGTCCATCTGGGGACTTATTTCAAGTTAGTGAAGTGCTGAGATGAATGAGAAGTTTTACAGGGCGTGTAATTCAAGATGAACTAGATTAGTGGAAACATACTATTTAAATGGCTTAACTTCACCTGGCTCAAATCTGCACGCAAGCTTCTGTGGCAGAGTCAAACCCAGCCCTGAGGGATGCATTTTGCTTGGAGCCCAAACACTGCAGCCCGGCTGAAAGAACTCCAGAATGTAAATAAGGAGGGAAAACAATCAGGTTGCACTCGATCAAAATCTACCCATGGCATTTGCAATTGGAAGGATATGAAAACAGCACCTGGGGTGAGGATTACGATGCTATAACTTGGATGTATATGCCATGGGAAAGAACAGAAACAAAATTCATGTAGAATTATAGCTACAGTGGAAGAACAGGAGGTTTGGCTTAGAAGATATTCCATATACTGTATAAACCTTTTTATGCTTTACTTCCAACAATCCTAGAAGTCACAAATCTTTTCATCTCTTCAAACAGTTATGCAAAAGTTATGGCATAATTATGGTATAACTCCGCATGCAGTCAAAGCTTTTCATCTCATAATTGGGGCAGAGCCAAACCACCTCCAAAATGATGGCTGCAATAGTCCAATAGCTGCACTGACAAAAAAGGGACAAAGCAGTACTTACATGGGACGGGAGAGGCAGTGCAGAAAGTTGTTGGAGAAAACTGAAGAATTCTACTCTTAGAAGTGCAGTGCTTCATCCGCCTGCGTACAGTAAACCATCTTTACTCTTTTCAAAACTTAAACTGCTACTCTTCTCCAAGTGGAGAACAAAAGCTGAAGACTATCATTCAACTACAACAGATGGTGACAGGAGCAGCTGTTACTACCAGCTAGCAACCCTGACAAGGAAAAACGTGTGAAAAAGTTATTTTGACCAAGAATGAAACCAGCACGTGCTTGGTGCATTAAGCTACTACTTCACAGCTTATTGCAGAATTTCCAAAGAACAGCCAAGAGCTGCAAAGTTAATCAAAACAAGATGTCTCTAACAGTCGAGTTCTGCAAGAGATCCTCCAGTGCTCGGCCGCAGGACCACCCAGAAACGTCTTTTAAGATGCAGGCCCAATGGAAAGCCTAACAGCTGGGGAATCAAGCTGAGGCAAGTTAAACCTTTTTTTTCTCCAGCGTAACATAATCTGCCCCGTAGGACTGCTGCAGATGAAAACATCCTCATCCAAAAATACAGCTGTACGCTTACATTTTGCATTTTCTGATCTCGGAGTTTTGGCAAGCGTGACTATTAGGTATCATTAAAAGCTCAGTTGTGATAGTTTTTTTTATTGCAAACAGCACTGAGATTCTGAAGCATACCTACAACTGCAGACAGTTAGAGTATTCTTGCATATTGTTAAAATCCTCCCTGTTTGATAGCCGCTGAAAAGGAGACACCAGGGGAAACCATAGTGAGAATGCAACAAGACTTTTTTAAATAAACAGAGAAAAATGTCTTACAGCAATAGTCGTATTTTATTTTCTCTTTTAGTTTCAAATTGCAGTATTTTCAGCATTTCTTTAAACTTAAACATACATCTAAAATTATATGCTTTCCTTTTATTTTGAGTACAATTGTTCTTTGGGTTGGGGCTCCAAGCTTTCGCTCATCACTGCCCTCAAGCTCTATAAGACAACAGCACAGGGTGCTGTACATCACATGCCTTTGCCTTGTCCTTCGTCAGGTTGACCCAACTTGATGGTATGTGTACACAGACTGATGGGGATGATAAGCTCACACAAACGCACATGGAAAGAAAGCAGCGCATGCTTCACAAATGCTCTGCAGCATTCATACCCTGTCAACATGAATACAACTAAAACCTGACATACTATAGAAGCTCTCCTGGGTATGACTATGGGATTCTCAACATTTTTCAATGGATGCTTCAAAGTAGCATGCACAAAGAGTTCACCTGAAATCTCAGTATAAGAGTAGCATATTGAACTTCCCAGTAATTTTGCTACATTGCTTACTCTAGTTCTTACAGCAGCTTGCTTTTTTTTTTTTTTTTTAAACTTTAAAACAAGGAAACTATCTAAATTAAAGTACCAAAGTACTTTGCTCCTTTATAACTTTTATCATCTGTATCCCTGTAACCAGAATTGTTTTAAAAATAAAAGAGCAAAGCACTTAGCATTGTCCCATAGTTATTTCTATCATTAGTGCAAATTTTGCTTGGGATTGTACATGAAAAAGTCTGTTTTATGCAGTGAATGTACTTGAACCAACACCTTTTAATCCCACCTCATCCCTTTCAACCACTGGGTAAGATTCGGAATGACCAAATTTAATTAGACTGCTTATTGCTATACTTATTGCTCATTACACTCTAAAAATTTCTTTTATTTAGGAAGCATAAATGCTTAGGTATGACAGCTCCACAAACGTATGAGACAAAAAATACATCTGCTGCTCTTGGAGAACTGTCTCTGCAGTGCTTTTGACACAACCTCCTTGTCTGCTTTATGAAGTTAACAGTCTTTTAAAAAGGAGAACGGTAAGACAGAACGCTCTTAAGGTAAATCTATTAAGTATGAACAAATTTATTTTAATCCAAAAGCTTCCACTCATTCCCCACTTCATTTATCTAAATCTGCTCAATCGTTACTTAATGCCTAAGGAATGCTCTGTTTTTTAAGAAGCGAAACTTCTTGGTACTGAGAAGGCATTCCTACCAATGCAGGAGTACTGCACAATCACTTACTTTAGGGAAGAAATGACATCTGAGTATACGCTCAAGAGTTAAATACACTCACAATCAATTTCAACTGGCAAAAAGCATAATTAGAAAATATTCTGAATACTTTCAGTAATAATTTGCTTTTTTTTTTTCTTTAAACCCAACATCAGGATTTCTTGGTGACCACTGTTCTGCTGTTTTGTTCTGTTGTTGCAGTCCCCATCACAGACCTCTTGATTCTTGTCACTACAAGCAGGAAGGAGTGATTTCAAGTACAATTTCACTCCAAAAGAAGGGAGAGTGGGGAAAGCAAGTACAGGAAGAGGATAGCAAAGTGTGCCACAGGTGACAAGTTACATTTGAAGCACTACTTATGTGCCTTTTTCCACACTAGGAGGGCCCTTATTCCCTGCAGGTCACTGAGAACTTCTAAAAGGAGCTGCTGTTCTTTAGAAGTTCCAGAATCGTGTTCCAGGAGGTACGTATATACTATGACAAATCTCCAAGAGAAGTCCAAACAGATGGAGTAATTACTAGCAGTGAATCCATGAGTGTAAAACTGACTGCATCAGTTCTAAAGCTTGCCTAGAACTGGGTAATGCAACTATTTGCTTAAAGGCCATTTGAGGAAAAGGGGCTTTGTCACATCAGATGCTTCTCATCCAGCCGTGCTGACTGCTTGGTTCAATACACTCCTTTCAGTGGTTGGAAAGATTCTATGGCAAGTCCCAAATCAGTTGGTTTGGAAAGTTTCATAAAGGGACTAGCTCCCATTTTCCCAAGGTAAAATAACCAACTAGTCTGTGTTAATCACGAGGAGCTTAAAATTATGAAGAATTTAACAGTTTGTAACACAACACATACTGTTGGTGAGAATATGACTAACCTGATGCTTAAAAAATATATTAAAATCTATCTTAAATTTTGGAAAATAGCTTACAAAAATATCTTCACTTAAACTATATATCATACAAAAACTGACTGGTGTGTGGGTTTACAGTACAAAACGATTACTGGTGGTTACAAAAGGGAAGAGTGATCTATACTACCCTTAACGAATGCACAGGGCATTATATCTCACTGCCTTGAATTAGTCTCGTCAGAATTAAGATAATTTCCAATGCAACTCAAAACTTTCAAACAGTATCTATTAAATCTTTTTCTGAACTCCTATTCAGCTTCTTTTAAAAATCACCACAGTGCTGTGGCCCAAGAAATAAGAGTAACCCAACTAAGGGCAGAAATAATTGCTCTAGATAGTAAGATCTGTAGAGAGCTAAATACAGCAATGTCTACAGTTGTTTCTACTGCCCATATTATCAGTTTTGCCTTTTTAAGAGGAAGTGACACCAGTGGACAACTCCTTCTAGATCAATTTATGGGCAGGAGTAACAATTTTTGGTCTAGATTGGAATTAGTTTAAATACATGGGTTTAATAAATACAAATATACACATCTGTATACATTAAATGTTGTCACGTGTATAATTTCCACATATACATTATATACAGAAATACATACAAGTACATGCTCCTCCTGACAACACTATCTCATTTTTCCAAGTGTCACCAAAAGGTGTGATAAGAAATTGAAGAGAGGTTAAATACAGGACGTGACTGAAGACCCAGCAATCATTTTTATATAATTAAAAAATTATAACAAATATAACTAAAGACAAATGCTGTGCTTTCCCCATGTAACGCTCACAAATCAATGGGGTTTCCTGGGTGGTAAGTAAAAGCTACATCTGGCCCTGCGAAGTGCTATAGAACTGTTGATATTCATAGTGTGTGTCTAAAGCATTATGTGTATGACAGGTAATAAAAGCAGTTGTGTACTCTAACACCTTAGCCAGTCCCAGAGTAGACCACAGCAGCCTTCTGATTCTCAACTGCTAGTATAGATCTGTTCAAAGTGAGAGAGGTTTGAATCCAGTTGACTCTATGGTCTCAGTTAAGAAAAGTCAAATGGTTACTGACTACTAGGGAGCTTGCACTATTGTCTCTTAAATGCTGTGCAACAGATAAGAGCCATTTCTTTAGTATACAAAAGGCTGATCCAAAATAACTAGTCCTCTCTTTCACCATAACATCTCAAAATAAAGGAATTCAAAAGCTACAAGCGGACCACAAGAATGCCTCCTTAATATAGTCACTCAAGACACATTAAATCAACATATTCCAGTTTTAAAGCGCTTTAAGAAAAAGTGAGATGCAAAACAAGATGTAATCTGTACATTAAGATGGATTTTCAGAAGGAACATAAATTTGAGCACAAGGAAAAATGAGGACAATACAGATGACAAGACATTCATTAGCGTGGCTTCTGTTCATCTTGAATTACAGCACAGCTCATGCATCACACATCTTACAATTTTACATACTGTACATGATATAGAAATAGAAATATTTAAGTTAAAATTTCTTTTACTGATATACTGTACTCAAATTTTAAATCCTGAGAGGAAAAAAAAAAGAAAAAGGTGTGGTTACGTATGTGCACCACATCTCCGATACCACCAACACGTGCACCACAGGATATAAGAAAGTCTGGAGAGGAATTACATGCTGGAAGTGTAACTCATGAAAGCCATCTTCTCTTGTCTTCGTTTGGGAGAGACAAATCAATTCAACAATCTCTATTTCGTACTACACAACAGTATATACACGTACATAGAACTGTGAAGTTTTCTAATGAGTGCAGCTTGCAATAAGAGTGTTTCTGTCAGTTTCTTACCAGCTTCAACACAGTGGCTTCAGCTGAACATTAGGAAGAAGAACAATACCAGTTACCTTGCATGTAGCACTTGCTCATAGTTTACAGTTAGTAAGTCTGTCTCAGGTTAGTTCCAAACATCACTTGTAGAACACGGACAACTCCACCCACAGGTGCCTCGTGTCAAGAACAATAAAAACTACGCTAGATTTTTCAGGTGATTTCCAGTGCTACAGAGCACTTCTCCATGCATTCTGGAAGAAAATAAGTGGCAGGTCCATGTTTATCACAAATGCAACCACAGATACTTCCTCGATCTCTCATTTCCTATAATTTGTATCAGATTCCAACACTAGTCATGCAGTTTTGTAATGTGTCAGGACATTCAACATGCTGTGACCTTGTGGACATTTTGCAAACAAGTTAGGAGGCGATGATACGGAGTTCCTGGAGATGCTACCACCTCGAACACTGACTGAAAAGCCCTCCGATCTAATTCTTCATCAATCTGATGTCGGTAAAAGTCCATGGCCACCAAACAGAAGATGTTAACATCCACTTGCTCCAGTTTTCCCATTCTGCTGATAATATGTGGAAGACTGAGATAAGTTAAGGTCATAAATGACAGAATTTGATCGTATTTTGTTTCCTACTTGAAACACTGCTCTCCAATGAAGTGGTGTATATTTGAGTTCACTAACAATGTGAAAAACACTTTCATGTGTTCACTGAACTGCTACTACAGAAATCCTATTTCTTCAGTAGCTTAACACAATTTTTTATTTCCAGAAACTTACTTTACCCTAGCAGCAGTCTTTATCTAATGGAGGAAATGGTGCAATTAGTCTGAACTACCTACAGCCAAGGAGCAGTGATGTCATGAGGAAGCATTAGGAGATTTCAAACATGATGACATAAGTCTATTTTCTTGCCTAGTCATGAAAGGCAACACCTCTCAACTTTTTTTTTTTTTTGTATTTAATATTTTATTTTGTAGGAGCGATACAAGATAAAGAATTGAGAGGTGACCGCAGAGAGCTTTTTAAAAGCCTCTTAAAGTAATGAATTTCCAAATCAACCCAAACAGTCACAAGGAACAGAAATTTAAAAAATAGTTTTAGGTAACTGTACTCTCAAAATCTGTTTAGAAGTTCTTTCTTCCTGAAAAGAAAAACCTCAGGTACCAAAAGGACAATATCAAGCACAGTATAGATAGAGTAGAATTTTGTTATTCCGGTTAAGGTTTCTTTTGTGTGTGTACTAAATTGTGTATTAAGTTTACTACTTTTGCCCTCCTAAGCTACCAATGTCATTTATGGAATCACATTTACCCAGAAGTGACACACATTCAGTTTGCTTAGGATACATTGCTGAAATCCATTGACTGGTGGAAGCACTGACAAAAAAAACAGGAAAGACTCCACATTGCCATTGCCACAGGTGTCCTTTGTGTGAAATTAGAGAGAGACAGCATCACCCAGTCACGAACCATTGAGGACTGTCCAGTGGTATGCAGTGTCTGGAATACCTGCAAAAACATTTTACGTAGGAATAAAGACAAGACATAAAGACATGGGAAGGAGTTTAGTTTCTCTTTTAAAGATTTACCTCATCTATAAAGCTCTGAGATTCATAGAGTTGTTGGAGACAACTCCAACAAAGTGATTCTACAAAGTGAGCTCATGACACCTGTGGCAAATTGAAGTGAGCACACAAAGTGAGACCTGCATTGGGTCTCTGTTTTTAATACATAAAGGGTGGTGCATACATGTACTCTTAAGTGATGCACAAGCCCAATAAGTAGGTGATGAAACACAGGATACCAAGGAGCCTAACTATGTCTGCCAGAAGCTTGGCTGGTTTCAAAATACCAGAATGACCCAGAGTGGCTCCTCAAGACCAGAAGAATCCAAGCAGCAGAATCCCTGCTATTAATTTTCTCATTATTTTTTCATTATCAAGGTGATTCTAGATCCTCCATTTCCCCCAGAACACAAAGTTCATAGCAGTACACCTCAAACACTGCTGAATAGCTTATCAGATCTAGTGAAAGTTATATTTGCCCATTTTATTCAAGTACTGAAGACTGAAGAGCTGTCACTTACTTAACAGTTCTCTGAAACATGTAAGGAAAAAAGATAGACATACATTACCTTATAAACTACTGTTGCCATAAATTGTGGATAAGGCTGCTGATTGGATAGAAATTCTCCAATAACTTTATTCATTACATCTTGTGGAGGAAAAAAGTCATCAAGAAATTGCGGAAGGATTCGGGCCACTACTCTAGCTTCAAAAGGAAATCCCTTCCTGATCCTAAAAATAATAGAAAGATACCATTTTAAGATTTAATTCCAGTGAACATCTTGTTATTTTTCATATTAAGCACAATAGGAAGAATACTCTATTTTCATCTTTAGATAGACAAGTCTTAAACAAGAATTCAAGACTTCACCTCATCTTACACTAACAGTCTAGCCTAAGAAATCTAACAAAGCTATATTCATTCTTAGAAGTTATTCCATCAGCTGCCCCCCCAACTTTTTTTTCCACTTCCTTTCTCAAGTAGCCAACAAGATTTCACAATACAAATGCTGAAGAAGTTAAATGACAATTAAAAAAAAGATAGGGAGATTACTACTACTAATTATCAGAAAAAAGACCATTCTCTTCAACATCTTTTTCAATGACCTGTAAAGTGGGACTGAGCACACCCTCAGCAAGTTTGCAGATGACACCAAGCTGAGTGAAGCTGATATAACAGAAGGAAGAGTTACCATTCAGAGTTAAGCTTACAAAGTAGACCCACGAGAACCTAATGAGGCTCACCACTGTCCAGTGCAAGGTTTGTGTAGACCAGGAAGAACTCATTGAGACCAGCACTGTGAAGGACTTTGGAGTTCTAATGAACAGATAGATTTGAGTGTGCGCCTGCAGCCAGCAAGGTCAACTTATCCTGGGCTGCATCAAAAGAAGTGTGAAAGGTGAGGGAGGTGATTGTGCCTCTGACTCTGCTCTTGTGAGGCCCTACCTGCAGTACTGCATCCAGGCCTGGGGCCAACAGCACAAAAAGAACATGGCTGGAGCAGGTTCAAAGGAGGCTACAAAGGCTGGAGCACCTCCCCTATGGAGAAAGGTTGAGGGAGCTGGGCTTGTTCAAGTCTGGAGAAGAGGAGGCTCTGGGGAGACCTCATTGCGGCTTTCCACTACTTAAAGAGTGTTTATAAACAGGACAGTCTTACATTTTACTGATAGTGACAGGACAAGGGAGAATGGTTTTAAACTAAAAGATGCGAGATTTAGATAATAGGAAGAAATTCTTTACTCAGAGGGTGTTGAGGCACTGGAACAGACTGCCCAGAGAAGCTGTGGATGCCCCATCCCTGGAGGTGTTCAGGGCCAGGTTGGATGGGGCCCTGGACACTGATCCAGTGGTTGGCAGCCCTGTCCACAGTAGGGAGTTGGAGCTGGTTGAGGATGGGCTTTAAGGTCCGTTCCAATCCAAACTATTTTTGATTCTGTAATGAGCAGAACCTTGATTTTCATTCATAACATCTTTGCATATTTTTCACACAGCACCAGAATGACTAATATATAACAGAGAAAAGCACTGTAAAGAGGGGGAAATCTTCAATTTAAAGACTATCTTATTTAATGAACACTGATTGGAAAATCTTTCTAATAAACATTGCATCTGGCAATGTGCTAAGATCAAGATAGTAACTGTTGTAGGGAATAATCATAAGACATTTTCTGCTTCTAGTATTCCTGTTTGTTTTACAAACTCTTCAGAGAATTACTCAAGCACTGTTTCAGCTCTGTTCTCACTGAGTGCAGAACTGAAATCCTCATCCAGTTTTATGGAAAAACCACTGAACACACACAAAAAAGCCAACCATTATGCCACAAGCTACTATGCAAAATCTAACATGCTATGCTCACTTAACACAGCTTGAGATTGTCAGATCAGAACAGGGGTTATGAAATACTTCCATTACATGAGTTCCATGTGAATACAGAAATTTTTCTGTACCCTTTCACTGCAGTTACTTAACAGCCTTGGAAAGAGCAACATGTGGGTGGGGGAAGGGGAAAAGAGGTTTTAAATTCTTAAGGATGGTTTCAAAGATTATTTCCTGTAAACTAGGATTTATATCCTTGATTACACAGAAGACATCTTGAAAAGCACTTAAGGATTTGACCTGAATGGAGCTGGAAATACATTTATAAAGTATTACAGTTTGTGCAACACTGAGTATCAGTTAGGACATGTCTGTTTTCCATTTACATTCCTGTACACTTGAGCTGTGTTCGGCAATTCCATCAGTGTTACTGTGTATACTACAAGTATCAATTTTAAGCAATGGTAAGCAGAGAAATAACATTAATTAAATATTAGAACTGTCAAACAGAGAAGTGAGGAGACAGTGCCAATGAATCATTTCCCCATCAGTGCCCCATGACATATTTTATCACGTTTTATCCTCTCACCTATCAAAAAGAACAGATACTCGTTCCATAGCCACGATCACAGATTCACTGTCGGGGGCTGCAGGATTTGCATCTGTGGAACGACTTGGGCTGACTTTTTCCTTTCCTAAACCAAAATAATTCGTTACAAATTTACTGCAAATGCCAGAATAAGACCTTTTTATCCTTGCTAGCAAGAACAATTGAAAAAAAAAAATTAAAATTAGCACTGTTAGTAAGCTAGTCTTTCAGCACATCAAAAGGTATTTAAAAAACATAAATACCTGTGTACATGCAAGTCAGCATTAGCCCAAGAGCTGCCATTGCTCTGTGGGGGCTCTGCACATTCACTCTGTCAACACTCAGTTTAACCAGAGATTCACTATCCAGCCTGGAAAGCTGCTCCGAAAGGAGGAGTCGTTCTAATCCCCTCAGGACACAATGGTAAATAATGGATGGTGTTGATTCATCACTTCCAGACACCATGACTCCACACATCTGAAATAAAGAAAAAAGCCATCTACTTGTTTTTTGAGGTATGTTTAGGTCACCTTCTAGGAGCACGCTATTACAGCTTATGTGTAATGAACTGCATTGTAGGACTGCTGTTTAAAGGAAGCCTGACGAAAGTAAAACCTACATCACAAAAATTAAGAGTATAATATATTATGTGGTGATCTCAAGTTACATAATTACCTGTGACAGTGGGCATTACAACATACCTGTATAATTCCTGCAGAGAATTCAGGTCCCACATCAAGTGGATAGTTCTCTATCAAATAGAACGCAGCTGCACACATTACTAAGATATGCTGTTGGTTATGGACAGTGACACAACTGCAAATAAGAAAAAACACTAGTAGTTACTTACATAAGTTATCAAGGTCAGGAATTGAGACAATACAAACAAGCCCTAGAAATAGCAGGTATTTTTTCCACATCAAATTTATGTCGTTTTTAATCTGCAAACTGCACAACGTATCCCCAGGTGATTGGCACAAACATGTCACATGCTATAGGAGAGCACTAGTTTTCATGGAAAGTCAGTGCAACATTAACAAATATTTTTTCAGCAATATAATTTCAATCTATCAGTGCTTCACTTGTTTAGATGAAATTTATTCCATTACTGATCCTGCAAAGCTCAGTCAAGGAAGATGCCTTTTGACAGGAAAGTAATGAAAGGTTTAGGGAGCACAATTTAGCAAAGACACAGAAGTCTGAGAAAACAGTTTTCTCACCCTCAAGTAACTTTTTAGTTCTGTAAATAAAATCTTAAGCTGGCTAAGCTTCATTTGTAAGGTTTCAAGGAAAATGACAAGAACTTGAGCTGCCTGATACAATAACCTGCTCTACGAAGGACTGAACATGGCAAACCATAAAGGAGCATGCAACAGGTCCAGTCAGATGCAGAAAGAGTGCTGCTGCAAGAAAAGCTACTCCTAGCTTCTCCTAGTTCCAATAAGGCAAGCCTAGAAATCTTAATAAACTGTCTTTTTCTTTTGGTTGGTTTTTAAAGGTCAGACTAAAGTAAGCTAGTTTACTTAGACGTGTGTTCTTTCACTTAAACAAAACCTCCTGTTACATTAACTAAAAGACATGGTGGGAGGGGAGAAAAGTCTTACTGTGCTACTGCTCTCAAATTGGAGAGTAAATACTCGCTGATGATTGGAATGAGTTGCTTTGCTGTCTCATCAAGCAGATCACACTCAAGGATATAAAGAATTCCATGCAGAGCCCCGATTCGACTTGGCATATGGGTGCTTCTTAAGGTAGATTCCAGCAGTCGACTTACTGGTTCAGCCACAGCTTTATCCTAGAGCATTCAAAAAAAAAAGTACTCATTACAAATAAATACTAGTGAATCTTGCCACTTGGAAATACCTGGAAAAATTAAACATTAGCAAAACAGGCTGGCTTCAAATAGTACTTTGAATCAATGTCACAGGATAATACATCAGATAAGAGATGACTTGCAGATTAACTGACTGAACTAATGCTATCAAAATAACTTTTTACAAATAATATACACTATCCTGTAATTTATAACCAACAAAGTGTGCATAGTTATACATGCTATTAGGGATTCATTACTTATAGGACTTGGGCTGGAAACTGTCAGAATCATAGGATGGCTTGTGTTAGAAGGGACTTCAAGGATCATCAGGTTCGTAAACTGCTTTAAAAGCTGCTAACAGCCTGTGTACAAACAAATACTCTGCCATCTACTCAACTAATAGTAGGGTGCTCCACTTATTTTTTCTCCAAAACCAATGGCACTTAGTTCTGCACGTTTCTATTCATCACTCCCATGTTTAGCTAGTATTGTATACTTACCAACCTACAATAACCTACTGGAATACTCAAAAACTACCCTGTACTGTTAGATTTGAACAGTGAAATCTTATTTTCATTGCAATGTATTCTAAGTATTTAGTAGAAATTATTTATTTTGCTTTATTTTGGTATTTGTGAAGCATCTAAGATACAGGCCAGTTTTAGAATGCGTGATCTTAGCCGCCCTTTTTAAGCAAATTCTGAATGTGACAGAGCATGGGACAACATGCAGCTCTCGACTGGAATTAACCTTTTATTTTCTCCCACTTACAGAGATATGCAGCTGTTCACTTGTGGGAAAGTGTTATTAACTCACTGAGTGGGTAATTGCAGTGCAGTCAGAACAAGATGATCTCCACAGCTCCTTTAGTATGTCTGGCATCACTTCCACAGCATCCCCCTGTGCAGGTGCTGCTGCAACAGCTACTCAAAGTACTATCCCAAAATGTTTCAAAACTTTTCTTACCACTATTATCTATACAGTTTTATGTTAGTTTCATATAGAGTTAATAGAAATGTTAGCTCAAAAAGAATCTCATTTTTTTTCAGAAGTGGTCCCCTCTGAAATGTCCATTGAAAGATACTATTCTTCTCTGACATACATAAAGAGAATGACATTAATTAGCATTACTCCCTAAATATGGAATGACACAACAGAAGTAAAAAAAGAGCAAGGGAAAGAAAAGAGATACATAAAACAAAAAAGATCAACAACTGTCAGATATTGCAGTGGAAAATAAGGAGTAGTACACCAACACACTCATCAATTTGAAATAAGTTTCCATGAGAATTTCTTACCATCCCAAGAACAGCTGCAGCCTTACAAGTGGCTGGTATCAAATACTGTATAAGAATCTCATCTTCTGATGGATGCACCTTTCGCAGTTCTGTCAGTGTTGTATACATCATCTCAAACTGATTTCTTTCTGTAAATAAGTCCGATACTGCCAGGAGCTATGCACAAATTAAAATTGAACACACAAAAAGCCCGTTAGTAGTTCCTTAGAAGAGGCCTCTCCTTTAATTGTTAGCAAATATCCTTCAATTGACCAAGATGTTTGGAAAAATAATTAACTTGTGTAGAATTCTACCATACATCCCAGTAAAAAATTACCTCAAAACGGTCCTTTTTTCCCCCCCACAAAGTTTACAAAATCCAATCCACTACAGTAACTCTGTAAAATGAATGCACGCTGCCATTTACAATGTGTTCGAACGCCCAAAATTACACAATACATAATCTCCTGCAAAGACAGTTTAATCTAGGCCTTATCAGCACATAATGCCTATTAAGACACATTCTTTAGTCTTGCTTGTATACTTTGTCACTTTAGTCCTTTAATACATACATTGTCTTTTTTTTTTTAGGAAGAAAGAATAAGCAAAACCCTGAAATCTTTTTTTTGTAAACAATTAATTTTAAATGGACTGTCACATGACATTAAGATGTCTGTAATGTAGTAGCAAAATACTCAAATCCAGGTGCTTACACTGTTTCAAATGTTATAATGCTGTAGTTGTGCAAGTTATATTTCCGCACTACCATTATATCACTGCCAAGAAAAAAATACTTCTTTGAAAAAAGTCAGCATTTCTTACATATTAAGAGATCCTTTACAAATGATGTTTAACTCCAAAGATTTGTTAACATATCCTCAACAACTCAGAACAATATTTTAGACTTACTGATCGCACCACTTCACTAATCAGTATGACTGGCGTTCTCTTGTTAGGGCTTGATGGTAATATCCACTGACTATATAGTTCAAGTAAGAACTGAGAACAAGAATGTATATCTACACCAGCCCGATGCTTCCTGCAAAGCACAATAAGCAAGGGTTAAAAGGGATATTCTTGAACTCTGACAAAATGCTCAGTTTGAAATGAGTTTTAGTACTTATATTTTTATCTTATTTGCATCCAGTGTCCAATTAAAAAAGCTATTTTACTCCACTCTGAATTTTTATTATAGAAAAGGTTATTTGATAAGTTAAAGGAGACACAACATACCTGGTGTTAATAGGAGAGGTTGGTGGTGAGGAAGGAACAGGTACGTCATTCTCATCTTCCTCATCCTCACCCCACTCTTCTTCTCTCAGTGGAGTGATATTATTTCCTAACCATATGGAATGTATAGAGACCTTACAACAAGAAAAAAAACAAAGGGAATCCATCATTCAACGTCCTCAGTCAGATTAGCAGAATTCCAGAAGTCCAGCATACTTTTCATTTAAATTACAGGCAATGAACATAGCCTCAAACAACATCTACATGAATGGCACATCACAATTTTTTTTAAACCTTTTTCAATGTTTTAGTTGAACTTGGTACGACATGCACACATCATTCAAAGTTAACATACTAGATCCTAAATCTAAAGCCAAGTGAATGTATTTACAATTCATATTGAGCAAGAAAATAATTAAGAACAGTAATGACTGCAATTCAAAGTAATTGCAATTTCTTCTGAAACGAGAAAGGAATGCAATGTTAATTACTTTCACTCAGGCTATCTATAAAGAAAGCCTCTACGTTTCTTTATAAAATTGAAGAAAATCCCTACACTGGATGTATTTAAAGTTAAAATAACATTGTATATTTTATGTCCAGTAATTTTTCTTTTCCTAAGAACAGCTGCATGTTTGCAATAGCAAGTTAAAATCCAATAGCTGAAGTTAAACCTAATACCACATGGGCTTTTTAACACATAGGGCTGAAGAGTAGAATAATTCCATAGCTGGCTCAAAGGCCGAGCACACACACAAAAGCAAGAGTTCTGAGAGGTGGATTAACTGGCTGAGAGGAATCATGCAATTATGATCTACTCTTAATGTCAGAGGCCTTCGTTTAAATTTGATGTTAAGCAACATTACTCAACCGGATTTCCAAGAATTAGAAGAAAATGTAATAAAAGCCAAGTTCAAAATTAAGTTTTAACAAACCTGCCCCAGTTTATAATCCATATCTCCTATTTCTCGTTCAGTATTGATTTGTAATAGGAGTTTTTCATGGCTGATAAGAGCACCTATAACAAAACAGAAGGCAATTTTTAAAACTATGTATGTCTTAAAATGGCTTATTTTCCTGCAAACTGGGTTTCAAACTCCTAACAGTATCATTTCTACTTTTTAAATCTGAGAGAAATTCACTCCCTCCCTCCCTCCAAAGGCACCTACCTGTACTAACAGGAGAAAGTGATGGAACAGGGTCCCAAGCTTGATATAAGTGATGAGTAGCAATATTATCTCTCTTAGATACCATTGCTTGGATTTCTTGTTCAACAATTCCCCTGATAACACTTAGCTTCCTCCCAAACCTGAAAACCCAACAAGAAATGATTAAAGCATATTTTCCCTTTAACAATTCTGTGCAAGTCTGACTAGCTTACTCTACAATGCTGCGTCTACACTTACTTGCATTTTAAGGGATGCTAAAACTGAGAAATGTTTAGAGATACATTCTGCACACTGTTGACTAGAATTTACATTCATTGCCTTCTTCCAGATACTGTCTTGTAACTCAGTAAGATCATGATGCTAAGTCCACGTGGCTTCTATGCAAACAGATCCACCTTTATAAATTCATTAAAAAAATACAGTCTGTGCATTTTTGCTATTGCTAGATTAAACTAAATGCAGTTACATATTAATCACAAGTATAAATTTACACATTTCAAAGTAAGTGGAAAAAAATACCTTGTATCCAGAGCTTTTAAAGCTTTGTTGCGAGGCTGCTGTTCCAAACAGCTGACTGCTGGATTGCCTGCAACAGGTATTGTCATTGCACTCAGCACCAAGGAAGTTATGGCTTGTACTGCAAGAACATTAATTTGGGTCCTCTCTGTATCTTCCTGTAAAATGAACTTACTGTAATTTGAATTGGAAAAAAAAAAAAGAATCCTGAAAACCCTGAATATTGGTTTGTTACCTTCCACTAAATTACCATTAACAAGTCTGGCAACTAGACTTCTTCCTAGCCAGATATGTAGCTGACACTGACAGATGCAATACACACTGAGCACTGCAACTAGCAGAAAGGCATCCCTCCATCACTGAAATTCTACATGCACGCTCTTATCCTAACAGGATTAAAACCTGAAGGTGTCCATTTCAGAGCGTTTAAAGTGTATATTTTCTTTGTTTGAACCAATCCATTAGTTATCTGTTGAAACGAAGTATCAAATGAGACCAAATCTGAGTTGGATCGTTCTCAAAAAAGTTTCCATGTTAGCTAATTTTATTCACAACGCTTTTAGGAAAAGAAATCAAACTCATCGTTGATTTTTCAACAGCATTTTTTCTGGGTATCTTTAGATACAGTCATTACTCTAATACTGCTTTCAAACCATGATGCTACAGATTCACTATTTAGCACCATTGATAGATAGGTCTAAACTCACAGGGACAAGCAAACAAGGAACTAAAACCAGAAAGTCTCTCCATTTTGATCACCACTTTTTTGTTTGACAGACTTATTAACAGAAACAGCTTTTCTTAGTTCCATCTAAAAATTTCATCCAAAAAACATTCAGTGAGCAACATTACCTCTTGCTGGTTCTCTTCTTGGTCCATTACAATAGGCTGAGTTACAAGTACACCAAGCAAAGTAGCCCACGTCTCTTCAAACTGGGTACGGCTGATCCAGCCTAAGAAAACACACAGTGATAGCCATTTGTGTCATGTGTAATACAAAACTAAACATGAAACGACATCAAATCTGTAGAAACAATGTGCTATTTCATACTGCTTCCTCTTCAACTGAGGATTTTTGTAATCACTACAGCTTAATTATAAACTGTTCTATTTTAGAAAATAAAAAAATGGAAGGGCTCTGAACAGTATAATCTTCAGGTTCTTTTTTTTTCTTAGTTTTACCATACATTTAGATATTTTGACTTCCCAATGTTAAAAAGTATGACATCTATAAGGCTTTCCAAAATAGAGGAGCATCCAAAAGCTAGACTTTCTTAGAGGACTGTTGTAGCACCAAACTCAGTTATCTGCTAACTTCATTGCACAGGCAAAATGCTCAGTAAGAGCTAACTGCATTCAGTTTTAATTCTGTACGTACCAAGTGTGTTAATGCGATAGATGAACTCTTTAAAGATCTCTTTTTCTTGAAGAAATTCTACTGGGATTTCAGGAAAAACTGTGCCAAAGTCACCTGCAGGCTTTGGCGACCAGCCTAATTTCCAGACCTGGTGAAATACGAAGAAAGAAAGATTACTACTGTTCCAAAACAGTAATTGCACTAACATGACAATAATACTTGTGTATAGCACCATTGAAATGCAATGAGACACAAATCAGTAAAATAATTCTCCAAATAAAGAAACCATACAGAAAGATTATATAGCTAATGCAGCTAGCACGTTTTACACTAACTTTTTCTTTGCATATTTCTCACTATGAGAGTTACAGCGTTAAAGAAAAATGTTGCTGTCACATATTTCAGTTTAAAACTTAAGTTATGCTAAGTGCCATGTAACACCTGGATTGAGTACAGAAATGATACTGAAAGGTAATACAGGGATAATAAATAACAGATGGCTAAAGAAGCATGAAGATGCATCTGAGAGTGGTCAAAAAAGTCTTGATTTATGAAATTAGTATCTTTTGCCATCCCCTCATAAACACAGTGCCGAGAAACTGTATAACAGGGATCAGGAAATCCACTTCTGCTTTACCTCATAAGAACTTAGATACATTTCAGATGATTGTTTTCTCATATTGTCAATGGTTTAAGGTTAAATGATTTGAAATCATTTCAGAACATTAACAATACACTGGCATTTAATACACAGTGTTATTAAATCTACACTGTGTCTGCCAAAAAGGAGAGACTGAAATACTTTGTCCAAAGGATCCATGATGACTTAGGAAAAAAGGGTGATGCACAATCTAGAAGTACCTGCATAGTATGCCATGGTACCACTACTAAGCACCTGAGTTAGTTTAGACACTGGGATCACCTCAGCATCCTTGCATCATTGTGGTACTTACTTAGCAAGGCATCTAATGAACTTATGCATCCAGATGTCAAAGACATCCATGTATATTTTGCATTCTTTCCAGGGTTAAACGATTTTGCAGAACAGAAGGAAATATTAAACCCTATCAAAAATCCCAAATCCTTGCCTAATTTTCTTTCAATTACAGCCTGGACATTCATTCACACAAGAACGTAAGGAGCAAATTACACCCCATTCTAGTTAGAATTCTTACTTCAAAATTAACTTTATCTCATATCTTTACAAAGTTTTACTATTTAGAGTTTCAAAAGCTAAACTGGCTGATCAAAGTAGGTACTGATCAAGTCCTAATATATAAGTTAAGATGCAGTCGAGTTTGTTTATCCAAAAAGTTCTTCGAAAGCTTTTACAGCCTGAAAATTAAACATAACAAACATACCAAGGGAGGCACTCTTGTGTAACTGTTCACTAGAGGCAGCCTTGCTAAACTGATGATGATATTCTTGAGGACAGGAGTAAGAAATGCTGGGATACTGCTGTTTCTATGATGACCCAAAGCCAGGACAGTCTGCAAACATTCCACCATCTCAGCTACCATTTCACAAGCTGCAGTAATGTGTTTCATTTCTTTTGGAGGAGAAAAATAAATTTATTTTTAAGAATCTATTCAAAATACACCAGTTAAGATCATATAAAAAGTGTAAAAGCTTAATTAAAATATATGCTGTCTAAGAAGTACAAAACCACACAAAGGACATAGACAAAGAAATGTTCTACAGCAGTTAGCTCGTTAAAACAAATACTACCACCACCTTTCCTGCAATTGTTTGTATTGCTTGCCAGTCTCAGTGCTAGAGAATATCAATAGCTGAGATCTGCCAGCAAAGTAGAAAACATGCAGGTTTCCTAACCCCAGCAACAGCAAGCCACATTGAACAGAGCTTTTCTTACAGTTTTAAGTGACGAAACTCACTTATTTCATAACAAAGCACTTTCATAGCTCTCTCTGAGCTAGATCTGATAAACACATCAATTCTCTACATGGAAATGAAATCTTACTCTCTACAAGCACAGCTGGATATAGGAGACAATGCTGCCCACTCTAGAGGACTACACCTGACTTTCACTCAGTACCGTACTCTCTCCCATTAGAGTAGAAAGGCAGGAAATGAATCTGTCATTTGTTTTAGGAGAAATATTAATAGTTAAATTTTACCCTCATGCGAAATTTAAAAATCCTACAGCATTTTCAAAAGCTGTCTGCAGCACGCTGCACAGCTGACAAAACTGCCCAAAGAAAAATCTCCATTAACATTTCAAGCTTTCAAGTCGAAAATACACATATGAAAACTGTCAATCTATACTTGATAAGCATTTATCAAATAGAAGTAAGCTTTCAGATGAACTATTGTTAAAAAAAACACAGTAATTGAAAGGGGACCTACAAATTTTTCTTTTGTGAAAACTGAAGACAAACACAGAATTCAATGTCTACTTACTGTGCATGTTTGAATCAACTTCATCCTCGCTTAAGCCTTTTGAAGCATTCTTCTTCCTTTCAGGACTAAGAAGTTGATTTCCAGGTTCAACGGCAACTGAATTTAGACAAAAATATGTAACAGTAATATCTTTTAAATATCACACATTCTATTTTTTTGTACTTCAAAACCACAAAGCAGTTAAAAATCTACATTTCCAAGGCACTTGCTGAGATCAAAAATAAACACAAAGTTTTAAGTGTTAAATTAAAATACTAAAAATAAAGTGTCACAGAATTGGCTAGAAAGGCCTCACAGGACATACTGCTAACACCCAGCATTGGATCACTGGGACTATCAGGATTTTTTTTTTCCATAGCTGTTCAAATGGGACTCACCTGCTTCTATGATAAACTTAATGCAATTAATTAAAGAGCAAGCATATGTCACATTGGCTGCAGAAGCCAGCAAATTCCAGAGGCTCGGCTGCTGTAAAGTCAGACAGCAACAATCCAGAGCAGCTTGCAGATCTATACTTATTGGAAGTCTGTCATGTATTAAATGCCATGATAACGCCTATGAAAAAATAAAAAATTGCCATTAGAACAAAATTCTGAAAACATATGAATTTATAGTTGAAGGTTTTTGATGGTTTTTGGTGTTGTTTTTTTTTTTTGTTTACAGCAATATGTAATGTATATATTTTTAATCAGTAAGTCATACAGAATAAATGATTTTGTTTCTTGAGAAAACAGAAAATTACAAGAAAATTAAGAGCATTATACAGGGAGAAAAAAGAAAGCAAAATAAAAATAAAAAACCCTTGTCTATCCAATGCCCCAGAAACAGTGCAGGACATTTTTCCAAAATGTCAAAATCACTGTATCGTTCAGTCAATTTCTTCTTGTAAAAAGCTACCATTGCCCAATAGGCCCATCTGATTTTCTGGCACAGATCAAATAAAAGAACCACTAATTAAACTTCTGCACTAAGACAACTTGCCCGGATCAGAATTCACTCCATGGTGATCAACTTAAGTCAAAGTTGGCTCCTTCCCAATATTTCATCACATCTTTATTTATGCTTTAGTTTCTTACCTCTATTGACATCACTACGAATTTCAGGATATCATCCTCTTTGTCAGGAGGAACACGGAGACTGGTTGGTAGTTTTGACAGTAACAACAAATACTGAGCGAGTGCACGACAAAGGGTCATCACAGACTGATACATCACCTCATCGCCTATAAGACAAGACTGGATGTAATCTAGCAGTTTGAATTTTTTCTGTCAATAAATGTTTTTTGGAATTATTTCATAGGCACTTTTATGCCAAGCATCTTGACTTTTTTTTTTTAAATACTAAGTTCATGTATTGACAAGACATCTGCAAACTACCTTTGTAGAGGAGAGAATAAACTTAAAAAGACCGTTATTTCTATTACCAAAGATATCGTTTAGTTTTTTCCAGTAGGCTGATGGCTCAGTTGGCAAAAGTGGTTGGAAAACCTGGTGGCTGGCAGGAAGGTTTAGTACAGTGGCGGACAGATGATCCAGTGTTACCCTCCGAGCTGCTTCAAAAAGGCTACTCTTCTGGTCTCGTGAGATCTCATTCATGCCAAGGCTTAAACAAGGTGCTAACAAGCTCAGGTTGAATTCCTGAAATAAAACAGTAAATAAAAAGTAAATACGCTGCTTTGAAAGAAAAGCAAGCATTTGACAGAACTGTTCTCCCAAATTAATATAACTGTAAATTAATAGTTTATTAATTTATAAGACCTCCACTCTATTGTGGCGTAACAACACCATAACTGAGATCACATTTGTCTTCAGTTTAAACTCTAAACGCCAATATCCTGGTCTGGAAGGAAAAAAATCAATATGCCCAGTACAAGTTTTCAGAACAGAATATGAATAAAGCTGCTGAATTGTATACAAAGAATTTTCAAGAAACTGTACCAAACAAGTAAGGTCTATTTGTTGATAAACTGATTCTTTAAAAGATTTCATCATAAGTGAGTGCAAATCTCTCAGTGGGGAAAACAAGGAAACTTCTGCTGTACTTCCCAGATAAGTTATATTCCTGTTACGCAAAGCATAAAATAGCTTTGTGTATTCTGCCTGAAAACTTAATGCATTTCCCTTTTTCTTTTTCTTTAATCTACACTCAGAAGTTATTAAAACTCTTTTTCTGAATCTTTTCACAAACATATCAAAGAAAACAAACAGCAACTGAGCCCAAAATATTAAAATTTGGCAGAAATATTAGTTAACACAGGGTTGAAAAGTGCAACCTCTATCAGTTATTTGGTATGCATGTTTGGACAAGTCACTATCTGAAAAAAAAAAAAACCTACCATCATCATGACCCATTTCACAAACATCGCAGGAATTTTTAATCTCTTTAAAGAAAAATCAGTAGAAATAAATAAGCTTGAAAATAAAACTCTGAGTCTCGATTTAGCTTAAATTTATATTTTGTCTCCTTGAAAAGTACCTCTAGTAAATTGAATCTTAAATTCTAGAAGTCTGAAAGGTGTAGCTCAGCATTGTGACTCCACAGGATCTATATTTGAATACTACTTGTTTCTCTTCAAAATGAGAAAGTATAAACTATTTTTAAATAGTCTCCCGCTATCATTTCTGCATGCCAACAATAAACGGACTGTAGAGAATTTGAGCAAATTATGCTCTTAATAAACCGAGTTGTGTCTCACTGCAGATTCACCATCTCTGCCACAAGAGAGCTATATCAGAAGTAACCTAGTATAGATGATCAAAAGTTTCAGAATCATCTGGTCTTGTAAAAAGGCTGTACAACAAAATTATGTAAAACATTAGAACTGTGGATACATACACTTCCACTTCACTTCCACTCCATAAACACACCCTGTACTATTAGAAAACTAATAGCACCATTGCTAGACAGAGCCAAAAAACATTCAGCATTTTATTTTCCCAAACTTAATGAAATCCAATATGTGAAGTACTGGTATTACATAAATCTGAAATGTTTGTATTTAAGAATCTAATCTATTAATACTACCAACTAGAATATCAGAAACAGTTTAATACAACATCTTCAGCTGATACTGTTCCATTAGACAAAAAAGTTACCTTGCTGTTCATGAAGGAGTTCAGGTCAGGCTGAGGAATTCTGTTTAACAGTTCTGCACCTTCAAGTAGTGCTGAGTCAGACTTGATGCAACACTGAGACCTCACTAGTGACATATACCAGTCCTTTAATAATTGAAGAAAAAAATTAGTACATTTTATTTTCACAAAATTAAACAATTTCAGGGGTGGAGGGAGAAGTGCTTAATGTCATTTAATTGTGGTACTTTTAAGAGATTTCTAGGCCACATCAATGTCAACAACAAGAACAAAAAGCAACTGTAAAAAAAAAAACCACCCATGAGAAAAAGCAAAATAGGTGACTGATGAATGGACCATCTTAAAATAAGATAAATAGACAAATTGTCTATTTGTCATGGAGTCTGGACAGGAATCAAAGCCAAAAAAGCTTAGCATATAGCATAGGTGTATTAGGATTGTAAAGCTGATGACAGCATTTAGAAAACGACCAGGAGTATTTGGTAGTCAAGTATAATTAAATGAAAAAAAATACAGTAGCAAAGAAAGAAAAGTCTCCAGAATCAGTGGCCTAACATATCAGATGAAGATAGTATCTACACTGAAAGTTGCACTGAAACAAATTAAGACTTACTCCTTACATTTATGGTGCTGAGCCTAGAGGATAAGTTAAAAATATAACTAATTTAATTGAAGAATATTAAGAGTTTTGTTTATTGTGTTTTCTTTATCAACTAACCATGAATCAGCTGATACTAATTAGGATCCAACTGTGAAGGAAGCATATGAAAACCTTCTTTGTGCAAGATTTAAAGTTACACAGAGGAAGACAGAAAACCACAGGCAAATGGTTTCTGGGCACAGTCTTTCCTCCTACTATCTAAGTTGTTCTCAGTCCTTCTATTAAGTCAGTGTGATCCTCAGCTCTCTTGGACAACTCTAAACTATCGGCTAATCAAGTAATTTTTGCCATCTCTATTAAACACGTTTAAAGTTTCTATGCATCACTGTAGAACATGAAGTAATGAAAAGGAGAAATGAACTCTTATGAGATAAACTGCAAAGAAAGGAAGACAAAGACCTCAAAATCCTCGTAGCATTCCACCCTGGTCTGAGGTAAGTGTATCTAATGACATTTAAGACAGAATTTCAAAAAGAGACGACCAGTTATTTTCAGTCAACAAATTAATAAATGTGTTGGAAACACATCAAGCAAACAGATGACAGTGTATGTCTATCTGTACTGAACCTTCTTGTAAATCTTTCCTCTAATTTTATGGAGAGAAAAAAAACTTGTTAGTTTTTCATGGCACCATATACATAAGAAATATGCATGCACTTTCTAATTATCAATCTTTAGCCTAACAGCTAACACATGAAATCATTCACTGATCCCTATCTGAGATTCACTGACAATTTTAAGAGCACAGTAAAAATAAGCTGCTATCAAATATTTTGTAATAAGGGGAATACTTTTTGAGCCAAGGCATTTCTAAATAGAATCTTACTTTATCTAGAATTACATTCTCTAAACCTGGTTGGTCTTCTCCATCTAGTGGGTGTGAGGTAACCAGAGGTGAAGGACTAGTTGTGTCTGGTGCCACCATTAGACGGAATCTATCCAAGAGTGAGTAAAGTCTTTGGTGTCTGAAAATAAAAACAAAATGTCAGCAAAGAGCCAACTTAGTTTCAGAAAGCATTTCGAAAAAGAAACTCATCCAGTGAACTAATGTTCATAACTGGGACAGAAAAGCACTAGCATCATAAGATTTTTGCTGGATCACCCACATGATGTAAAACTGAAAAATTCATCAGATACCCGTAGACAAAAAAAAAATCAATCCTGTACCACCAACAATAAAGATTTGATTTAGACTTTGAGCTTGTATAAATGCATAAAATGCAAGCCTTAAGTAGCGTACACTTTTAGTGAATAAGAATCAAATTTAACATACAGACTTGCCTGCACATGAATATGTTCTAACAGATGCCAAACAAGAATCCATTTTAAGAAAATTGAGTAAGTAAACTGATATTTAAGATTAAGAATTTCTGTTTGTGGATTTAAAAGCCACTGCAGTCAGTGTTTTCTTTTCGTTTCTTTTTCTGATTCCAGTACTGCTATCAAAAGTCATGTAAAAGTCATTTGGAGATTCTGACTAATATTATATTTTTAAATTAAATCTCATAAGTGAAGGCACATTGCTATCAATCTACCACTGTCTTAGGCTTCATGTTCTTTACCCCACTTCTATTTCCTATTTCAGTCAATAGATATCAACCTCAGATAGCAATGACATCGGGAGCATTAAATTACTCTTTCCATCATTGAATAAGGCTTTTGAAAGGACTGAATGCTTTGCTCCTTTTGATAATAGTAGTTTACTTATAAACAACAGGGAGATTAAACCAGTGAATAAAAAAAACAACAGCTGGAACTGATAAAAACTGAGGAAACAAGTCTGAGGAAAATAAAGTTATTTTCACAGCAATGTAGTTTGTAATTTTTGCCAAAATTAATTTGGGATGACTAATTAAAAGTTAAATACTTTTAAGGGCTGGGGTAGAGAGAACCTGACGTCTCTGAGCCTTTGGCTTTCTCGAAGTTGCAAAATGCATTTAAGAATTAAATTCATCCAACACAACTGTCTTTCAGTTACAACATGCATGCACCTTATATGATGCTTTTCTCATTTTACCTCTTAACAGGATTCGCTATCATACCTTAAAAAAAACTCAAACCTATCATAATAGCTTCTACAAAATTCTTTAACTTGATATTTTAACAGGTACTGGTATTACCTCGTTGCTAATCCACTGTTTTGAAGGTATTCCTGAATTCTATCCAGTTCTTCAACTGGTAACTGAGTAATGCTGTTCTGTAGGAGTCACAAGAAAACAAGTAAAATACACATATGTACTTAGAACAGATTATGAGATTCATATGCAGATAAACTGAAATGCAATCACTCATATCTATATATAACATAAAGCATTATTTTTCCACAGAAATAACTTTAAACACTTACATTTGATTGTTATTGCTAGCACTACCCAAACTGATTTGCAGATAAATGTATTTATCTTTACCTGTAAAGTTGCAGCCAAAAGCATTTCTACCCGACGGCAAGCCAGTGTGTCAACCATGCGAGCAAGCACACGGAATGGAGTACAAAGAAGCTTATCAACATACAACGTCAAGACTGCTCCAGACTGGCTGAGATGTATCCCCTCTAAGCACTGTAAAGTCTTCTTCAGAGTCGTAGGCTAAACATCGAAAGAACACAAAAACGGAACATTACATACCTAACACTGATGGCAGTAAGGTTAAATAGGAGGATGTTGAAACAAAAGAAGTCAATCAGTTGGAATAAAAAGAACTTAAAGGTAAAGGTACTTATAAAAACACTAGAGCAGACATCAAACTGACCAATATAATAATCTGTATACTAATAAGTCTGTGTGACTGGGTTAATTTATATGAACACTGGTTTGTTCAGTGATTAACTGTAAAAACAGCAAGTACAAAAACACATGAAGAAGAAAGCAAATTAAGGAAAAAAAGAGAAGTCTTCAGCAAAATCACGGAAAGATTTGAAAACTGATAAACCTGAATGATTGCTGGAAGGAGGTAAAAATACAAGCAGAGTCAAGACATGAGTGTAAGGGTCAAGAAAAGCATAAGGGATATTTTGAACATGTAATCATAGAAACAGTGATGGCTATGCATGATTATAAAGGAGCACAAGGAAATTTATATATACATATTTATATATATTTTAAGATGTATTCTAAAGTGAAAACAGAAAAAAATGACTTATGGAATCTTTTTTTAAGAGCAGATTGTGAACATAAGGTGTTTTAATTTTACTAATTTGACTGATAAATCACCAGTATTTCACAGGACTACAGCCTCCATTCAAACATGCACAGTTAATTTTACCTATTGGCAGACAAGCATACTATAGCTCAGATTTATTTCAGCTTAAAAGCATTTTACTCAGATGCTTAGGGCACTAAAGCAGTTGCAGTGGACTTATCCATAGACAGTGAGAGAGAAAATTTTACCAGGTTGCTCAGGGTGTGGGAGCATCTCTTACTATTACCTCTAAAAGAAACCCAGGAAATAACTTTCTCACTGAGCTAGTTCCCAAGTTTAAGAGGGATGAGTACAATCCTACATCCCTACAATTAATCATCCACTCCTTTCAATTTGGAAATTAGAATAACCAACAGAAATCATAAGCTGAATTTCTGAAGCTCATGAAAAGTCCAGTGTCAATTATAAAGTTCACTTCTTGCTTGCTTTTTCTTTTTAACAGGTGACTTCAAAAATAACATTACAATTTGATAAATGACACGGAAATGTTAGAATTTGCATACTTATCAGTTACAATTATACTAGAATCTAAGTGATTTCTTTCTTAAAAAGTTAAGTTAGACTTACAGCTGCAAGATTCTCACACCGTGATTGAATGGCCTGGATGAAGAGACCACTGGCTGCCGAATTTCTGTGAACAGCACTAATGAAGTCTTGTACTGGAGGCTCATGGGACAGATTAATCAAGTCTTGAACATGATTCACAATAAGCCAAGTCAAGTGTTCTGAATCATGCAGGTTTTGACACTGAAAGGGAAAAAAATAACATGCATAGTAAGTATCTAATTAGTAAACACTGACACATGAAGATTTTTATACATAATTCCAGTAATTATTTTAAAATAATGGTGCAAAGTGTCCATATTTTAGTACTGCCACCATTATTTTTAGATTAGTTTTTTCATATGCTTTTGAGCTTGTTCAAATTAAGAGTCATAATAAATTTGTAACCACCTTTTTCAATATCATTACACCACTAAATGGGAAACCATGACATGAAAAGGGAACAAATTGAAGCTACATCATGGGAGAGTCACAGTGGATAACAGGAAAAGGTGAGAGGGTAGTTAAGCATTGGAGCAAGTTTCCCAGAGCAGTGGTCAGAGCACTGAACCTGCCAGAGTCCTAGGAGCATTTGGACAACACTCTCAGACATAGAGTCTGTTTTTTTGGGTGGACCTATGTGGAGCCAGGAGTTGGACTCGATGATCCTTGTGAGTCCCTCCCAGGTAGACACAAGTAAATTGAGAATGACATCTCAGAGACACTGCTTTTAACAAAATACTCTTTGAAAGAAGCACACATACACCACCTTCTTGTAGAGGGTGATTTTCATTTAGACTTCCCTTTAAAGACTTCATATTACTATTTGCCCTAAACACTAGATGAGTAACTTCTGGAAAACACATCCAAAGAGGTCTTTCAGTAATTAATTTTAAGCCTACAGAGGCTAAACATAACAACAAGGAGTGCAACATAACATAGGATGACCTGTAGAACTAACTACGTGGTGCCAAAAAGCCAACACTTCCCAGTGAAGAGGTTTTGAAGAGTTTTAACTTGGACTAGCTCAAATCTGACCACAGTGACTAAAAGCCCATTAGGGGTTGAAGTGCTTTTTAAGCATAGCTTTTGGCCTAGTTGAATCTGAGAGGAATGAAGATTGCTTCCCCAAAAGTGCTTTGCAATGCAAACTAAAGTGCAATACTAAGTATTGCAGGAAGGTTCACTTCAAAGGTATGATTCCAATGAACTAAAATGCTAATACTGAGGCATGAAGAGGCTGAAGCCACAGAAATTTTTCTCATTAGGGAACCAAAAATGGAAGTGAAATGTTATTGTAAAACCTTTTATTTTATGGTATACAGAGATAGATATTTGTTGTCTACCAGAAACTGTGCTGCTACTAACGTTGGAAAATCCAGCACTTAGTACACTGGTAGCAACACACAAGTAAAGGATATAATACCTAACAGATTATTCTATTATCTACCAGGTACCCTTAGACATGTCATGAGAACTAGTTCAGAATAGAAAAAATGCCAAATGACGTTGTACCTAAGTTTACATAAGTGTCCCCTGGAAAGAAAATGATTAGTTTCACATTAGTCCTCAATTCTCACTTTTGAACTGGCAAACTAAGAAAATTACTCAGAATCATAGTTATAAAATTTCTAATTCAAAACTTACCACATAGTCACAAAAAAGAATGAGTGCTCCTCTTCTCACTATCTCTCGATTGCACATGCCACGTTTAGATTCTGAATCTGATTCATCACTATCTCCAGATATCTGAGGGCTAAGTAATTTAGTAGTAGAAAGACTGTGTCTCCTGCAAGAAGTACATTATATTTTATTACCATGTAGAAACGTTAAAAATCAACTTGCTTGGAACATTCTACTCATTGTAAGTCTTTATATTAGAAAATTCATTTAAATATTAGACTGCTTTGAAATAGACACCTTGCTCTTCATCAGCTTTCGAACAACAGCTGCATTACTTTTTGTTCAGTGTTTATCTCTTCTTTGTGCTGCCTAAGGAAATAAACAGGTTATTTACAAGAAAAACCTTGGGCTATCATGTCTTAAGTGAGAACAGAACCTAATTCTGTGTTTTTCACACCATGAGACTGAATTGAGGCAACAGTCTCACATATGAGCACATCTCTCTCAAAGTATTGATCCACACATTTTAGAGCACAATTAATCTTCCCTAACATCACTGCACGAGTATCAGAAATTTCTCTTAAGTCAGCTGTTACTCTTCCTCTGCAGTTAACAGAGGGCTACCCACCCCACACAGTGGAGTATCTTCCACACCCCCAGTCTACATCATCCTGATGGCAGGTGTGTCTGACCAGTGGGCTGACCCATCCACAGACCAGGAGTTAGCGCAGTTTAGAAACAATTTTTTGAATTTCAGAGAGCTAATATTGACATTACTAGCATCTACTTTGGCTACTGCTAATGAACCAGCATGGTGCTGATACTATGCTTTGACAGCATTTAGTAGGAGACCCACTGACAAGAGATCACAGATGTACCTGCATCTTACTGATCAGACCATATTTCCATAAACACTAAGTGTATATCACCTGCACTAGCTGCTTACCTGCTAGAAGGTGAAATAAGAAGCCCCCATATGAATAGCTATAGCTTTTTCTATAATTTTTCATTTTTAGAAGGACAGAGAAGGAATTTATTGTCTTCAAATATAGAGGTTTACCTGACAGTTCTTTTGTGGAACAACTGAGCACTGGATGTATTTCCTTAGTTTGAAAGACATACTAACATCAGGACAGTGTGTATATATAAATATACATACCGTATAAAATATATACAGTATATGGTAATATATAAACATGCACACTGTCCTGATGTTAGTATGCCTTTCATATACATAAACACACACACACGCCTGTACACACAAAATAAATGCAGAACTACCTATTTCAGAAGCTAAGCAGTATTATTCAACAGCTGACAGGCTTTGAAGATTAAAAGTTGTTTGGGTTTCTTTCATATAGCTGTACCAAATACAACTGAGAAACACAGTACTACTACTAGGGATCAAAAACAAACCTTACTTTGGAGTTTGATGCACTTCTGACCACCAGTTGTAGTTTGTGTAATTAACAAGAAGTAGGATCTGACACCAGAGGAGAACTAAGGAAGGATGTGTGGGAACCATGGACTGAACAAGGTCACTCAGACTTTCAAGGGTATAGAAACTACCATCAGATCCATCTCCTGTAAAAAGCCTGGTGGCTGCAGCTGTGATTCTTCTAAACATCCCTGAAAAATAAGCAAGCATATTAGGGTAACTATGTTCTTGATGGAATTCTGAAGTTTCAAAATAATCCGTGGTACCCTGAGAATACTCGGTTCACTCGTAAGTCAGTACAATTCCTGAAAGAAAGGCATATACTTTTTATTTTAAATGTAAGGCAAGTCATGCATTTTGACGAACTGTAGTGTATAAATCAGTAGTAACAAGCTCTCAGCTAAATGAACAATATTTTAGATCAGATTAGAACTGTAATGACACTTAACTTTTCCTCTGTCATCCATTAAATAGTTAGCTGATACATGGAAACCTTAATCAATTTTAAAACTTTTAATTATAGATGAGGATATTTTTCTTTTTGAAGTATATCACAGAAGTTCTAAATAAAAATCATGGTATAACTGCTATTCTATAAGCTATTAAGATTACTCACAAGTCTCCTACCACAGGTACCAAATATATTTAGTTGAAAATAAACTGACACTATTCAATCCAAATTCTGAATTATGTGCAAAAAGGACATTATTTTAAGTGACAAAAAGTCACTGCCCAGCAAACTGAACGCTCAGCAAAAAAGCTGAATTTTGCTTTCTGACTTGCTACTTATGCATTCATGTAATAAAAAGGGAAGGAAAACAAGGAAAATGGAGAAACTTAAAGTTGTCTAAATTTACGGAACCAACTTTTCAGTTTATCCATGCCTTTTATTCTATTCTACTTCAAAGCAGCACACTGTGTATCTTCATTTCTAATCTGGTAGTTTTCCATAGTTGAATATACAGGGGTTAGCGATGTTTACGTTCTGACAAAATCTATAATGGGTGAGAAGATAAGACATCCATGTTGAATAGTGGTTAAAAATGAGAGAAGATCACAGCCAGCGTTCCCAAACACAATTCAGAATTAAGGTGCAGCTGTAGTTAGGATGATATAATTTAAAGAGAAATAGAATGATAACGACTTCCACTGAACAAGTAGCATAAAACCAGATACTTAATTAAATCTAAGTCTAAACCTGAAAGGAAATGCTAAAACATGAAAATACAACTCACACATACATTTGAAGAACTTTACTTCTACTCTGTAACACCATATATGGTAACCACATTACCATTAGTCCTTAGAGGGGATTTGCAATGATTTCTAGAGATCATGCAGTACACGTACCCCAGTGCTTTGCATGAACGCTTTAATATTTAATTTTTATTCAGTATGACAGTTTCTACATAGTTTTTTGGCAAGACAAATACATCTTGGAAGCCAGTTGCTGCAGAAGAACTAGCTGGAGCCTTCCCTTTCCTATGTCACCAGCTCTGGCTGCTGAAGGTACCTACTTCCCTGATTTCAGTCACTAGCTTAATTAACTAATTTCATTGGTCTTGGCTCAATTCCATTTAATCACTTACTCCAAATCATTTTGGCATAAGTTATTTTTCATAATCTGCATTGCAAATTTTTGCTCAATAACAGCAATTAACAGCATACATATGTGCCTGTCACAATAGTAACTACAATAGTAACGGGCACATGGAGATACAGAATGATCACTAACTACATCCAGAGCTGCAAGAAGCAGCTGCTAGCAATGACAGCAGCAGAATGAAGATTTTTGTCATGAAAGGACTTCATAACTGACATCTGCAGGAAGAGCTTAAAAAGATTAAAGGGTGTTGGACACAAAATAGAATCATGCTAAATGTTTAGAAGCAGTGTTTGATATTCACTTTTTTGTTATTCACATCTAATAAGGAAGTGCTGTATAACTTCTGTTTTATAGATGGGGCTGTAGAATGAAGAATTACTTGTCTGGTATCTAACATACGGAAAAGGGAAGAACTTTCTGAGAAGATGACTAGGACAGTGACACAAAAAAGATCTGCTTAACTTACTGGGGAAGAACACTATTCCAGGTTACTCCCTTAGATGACTAGGCAGAATAGTAAGACTGCCAGCCAGAGAATGGAGTGGATACACATGCATAAACCCCATAAGCCTTAAGAACAGAACACAATGCTAGTTAGCAGGAACAATACTATTTCGACTTTCCTGGTTCGTCAGTAGTTTTTTGTTTTTCTTTTTTTAATTATGCTAAAGAACAGAAACCTACCTTGTCATGAAACTTCCCTCAGGCTTCAGTAACTCAGTACTTTGAGTACTTTGAGCTACCAACCCTCCAAATTAAGATGAACTACAGAAAATGCAGCCATAGATTTGGAGTGCTTTGCATTTGTAAACTCTAAAGTATTAGACAGTTAAAAGGAATGACGAAAAGTCACTACATTTTTTACATAAGTAAAAGAAACAAGAAAAGTGGGCTCTGTATTCATCAGGATAAAATTTCAAAGGTTCTTTACAGTACGTAGAATAGAACGTCTTATGCACCTACGCACTGCTTCTCATTAGTTCTAACTCATTCAAGAGTTGTTTCAGAACTCAAAAATCCTTGCCACTACAAACAGTATGAGGCACTGCTCCAAGTATTACCTGATTTGAAGATATGTATTAAGCACATAAGCAAAGTGCCTAGCTCCTGGCAATAGAAAGTGTGCTGTTGCTCATTCATGTCCACTTTCACTTGTTTGGTAACAATATCTTCAAGTAGAATACCAACCAGCTGTAACAGGAACCTTGAAAACACAAGAATACAATCAGTAGGAAAACCATCACTGCAACCTGTTTCAGAACAACACGTCTGCCTATAAAACTCGGTAAGTTTAAAATCAAGATAAAAAAATTACTGTGCATTCATCCTAAATAAAATGGTGAATTATATGCTATATTAAAGGTTGACCTAAAACATGATGTTATTGCTATGGCCAGATGATCACAAGTATTCAACCATTATGCAATGAAGCTGTGTTACCTCCTCACTGGCTGAAGTATTAAGTCATAGCATGGATATACCAGCTCACCACACTTACACAGGAAACATCCAAATTGATGGAGTGTCTTTATAGTGATTGGCAATGAGTTTAAACACACTCTAACAGTTACTACAGCTCAGTTGAGGAAGGAGCAACTCAGCAAGACACAGTAACTCAGCTCTTCGCAGTCTCATTTGTTCTCATTCACTCTACAACTATACCAAAACTTCATCCAGGTAAAAAGATCAAATGAAAACACCAAAAAAGGGTGTCTGCAATGAGCAATCCTTGCTCCCAGCCATGATCATTCTCCAACTCACTCCTGCTGGACACAAGATCATTTTAAGGAAGTCCAGATACCCCTTTTCCTTCTACCCATCACCCTCACAGTAAGTTGAAAGATAAACAGATGCATTTTCTTTTTATCTGGAATTCCACACTCAAGTTAAAACTTTTTAGTTTCTCAAATGAACAGCTATTTCAAATGCTTCCCACCACGTCAAGATGGGATATCTCAATGATAAACATTATGTAAACATAATAAAAGCACTATCCCTCCATGCTTCTTTTGCTTAAGTGTCTTTCTTGGACAGCTTCAGGATGGGAAGCTAACTAGACAAAGCTAGCCCTCAAGAAGTAGGAAATAAAAAGCAGGACTAATTTAACCACTTTGAATCTTATTTGCAGTAAAATTGTCATACAGAACACAGGCTTCTACTATGGGGTTGATTCACCTTTTAGGCCCCACAGAGGAAGATGGAAACAGTTAAAGCTTTGGATCTCATTTTAATAAGGCCAGAACTGACCCATCTTGATGGCTTCAGTAGATCTTTCACTTGGCTTAAAAAGAGGCAGCAGAATACTGCAAAGTCTATACTAAAAACTCATTAAAACTTACGAAAAACTCAACTTATTAACAATTATGTATATATGCTTATAAATATAAGCATATGCTTATATATTTTTGATTTCTCAGAAACCTTTATCGTTCCCTTAACTGAGCCAAGGCATCATACCTAGAAAATGTCTCTTCAGGGAGATATTTAGTCTGTTTAACCTCACTGTGATCCTCTTGTGCAGATACGTTATTTTCACCATGTCTCAGTCTGTTAATTGCTTGACGTGAAATCAAATATGGTGAGAACGAAAGCTCTTGAACACGAGATAGAACTATGTCTTCTGTGGATTGTGAAATGAGAACTCTAAGGATAGCTAAAATTCCAGAAATCCATAGCTGGACAGTGCTCACTGACGCCTAACAAACAAACAACAAAAAAATAGATTGTTAGACTGGATAGGCTTGACCATTACCATGAAGACATATAAATTTGAAGACAGAAACATAAAAGGTTTCTCTGCTTGCTCCGTTCTCATATGTCTGATTTTATACAACTTCATAAGTATGCAGAATAGCATTGGAGTGTATTCAAACCTACTATAGCAAGCCTTCAAAGAGATTAACAATCTCATTTGTCAAAATAGTACCAGCACTGGCATAAGAAAAATGTGATTTACCTATTATATGTTGCATTCTCAAATTTATTGTAACTGTATGTTTCCCTACATTCCTGATCCTAAAAATACAAAATGAAAGTAAGTAACCTATAAGCAGAAGATTTCTGTATAAAATGCACCCAGATAATAAATCATATTAATTGTGATGAATTCTTTCCTAAAAGCTTCAGGTACTTCAGCATCATATTGCAAAATAAAAAGATAGAAATATATACTGTTTTGTTTCGCATTAAAGACACAAGAACTCTCTCCTCTTTAAACACCCACTTTTACTACATCTAGAAACATTTCACTTGCATTATCAGATTCCTACTTGCTTACCATTGTTTTAGGAGTAACAAACATACTTCTTAAAAGCATGTCAACAGGGCGAAGGGAAGAAGGAGCCAAAATTTCAAACAAAGTGTTCAGTACTCCTAGAGCATCATGAGAATCTATGTGCATCTGTAAAAGAAAACCACAAAAGTAATCTACAGCTATCACTACCTCTAAATGCACCACAGAATTATAATCTCAAGTTTTAATCATTTCTATTACAACTTTAACATAAGGCTGTCCTTTATAAAATTTACATCAGTAAAATCTATGAAAAGTATAAAAATGTTTCATTGCAAGCCTTCCTACATAGGAAGGTTGACAATATGGATAAAAATCCATCACAAGAAATTCAACATATATACTACTTATTGATTTATTTTAGGAGAAATATGCCATATGCAGAGAATGAGAGCAAAAGTCTGACTGTCACAAAATTTAGAAACTTATCTCTTCCCCGCACATCCTACCAGGCATATTTATAGACAGAAGTGCTGGGACAAGAATAACAGAATGCCTTGGTCATGACTAAGCTTAAGGAGATAACTAGGAGGAAAAAAAATCCTAACCCTCAGAGAAGTGAACATCTACAATGGAATTACACTGTAGAAACTGAAGTAGGCACCTCAATTGTTAAGTTATAAAATAGCTGATCACAAAAAGCAAAGGTCTGAACTCAAAATCTGGGGGACTTCTTGCCATTTTAATTTGATAGTTTGACGCACATGTACAGATTCATACAAAACACAATAAAAGCAACTTAATTTGTCAGCATTTTAGCTTCTCCTAAAAACTAGTGTCTAATCCTCCTTACTGCCCACTCTTCCCCACCATATAATCTTCTCATAGGAGGGAGAATCTGCCATCAAAGAGCAAAGAACATCTTAAGGGCAGAATTTCAGTAAATTTATTTTGTATTCTGGAATTAGAAATACATACTTCAAAGAAAGCTGTATGGTAAGACAAACCCTCTTGCTGCTTAGGAAGCAGAATGGAAAAGTTTTTGCCTCAAAGAAATACTGTCTTCTTCTCAGATACAAAGGGTCTACTCTTTAACCCCCAGCTTGCAGTTCAGATCTGAGTTCTCCATTAAGACAGACATATGCACACGCTGGAGCAAGCCCAGCAAAGCGACACACAGATTATTAAGGGCTTGGAGCATCTGTCATACAAGGGGAGACTGAGGCAGCTACAATTTTTCATCCTGGAAAAGGCTCAGGGAGATCTTAACAATGTGCACAATTATCTGACCACAGAGGAGACAAAAGTAGTGAAGATGCAAATAGCTAGAATCTGCTCAGTAACATCCACTGACAGGATAAGAAGCAACATCAACATACAGAAGTTGAAATAAAGAAAGCCCCACTTAAATACAATTTCTTTCTCTCTTTTTTTTTTTTAAGCTCCCTATGAGGGTGTTCTAACACTGGAAGAGGCTAGAAGTAAAGAAGTTAACATCTGACTGCACATGGTTCTAAGCAGCCTCCTCCAGCAGACAGTGCTTTGAGAGACAACAAATTCTAGAAGTCTGCTTCAGCTTCAAATACTTTGTAATTCAGAGATTAATAAATGCAGCTTGGGGTGATGTTATTTCATTCTCTTCACTAAAACAAATGCCATTAGACCCACTGCAGTTAAGAAAAAAAATGATTTTTACATTCTGTAACAATGGGAGAATCTTCACACCATTATTAAGTGCTCTGAGTAAGACACAATTGTGTACGTAAAGTAGTAAGAGCTTTATCTAGGAACAGTCTAAAAGGTTCTGCACATACTTCAACAACTTAATGTACACTAATTATCTTCCAGGTAAGGTGGCCACACTTTAAAGAAAATACAGAAATCACAATACTCAAAGCTATTATTACAGCAATTACTCTAATGATTAGTTGGGATGTTTATAGTTTAAAAAAAAATACACATAACCTGTTGTTTTGCAAGCATTGGGAGAATAATGTCAGCTATTTGCCGAGATAATCTCTTCCATTTGTCTTCATTTTCTTTATGACATTGCTGCAATACTAAGATGAACATTTCCAGCACCTGAGGAGAAGCCCAAAAGAACTCAAGTAAATTCCCACACTATCAGGAAACACTCAAGTAATACAGTAATGGGAAAAATAGTTACTGCTTTATCAATTTGCCAAAAAACAAAGAAAAAACCTGCATGAGAAACCAGACAATATTTTAAAACGTAATTTTCAGACTAAAAATTTGTTCTTAGTTGCAACAATTTTTTAAATTTTTAATTTCTTTTAAAAAGAATTTTCCAGCTTTTTTCAACAAACTCGAAAGAAAATGCTTTTCTGGTCCCTCTTAAACTGCATTTGTCAAAATACTGTCAACAGAAAAAAGGACAGTAAAGCTGAGTGCTGCATCACATACTCAACAAAAGGGGAAAGGAGGGAAGAAAGCAATTTTCCACATTTATAGTCTTTCTTATAGAACTTATTTATCTGGGATAAATCGCTTTGAAGTAAAACTTTAAAAGAAAGTAATGGAGCATACTAACGACAAGGATCACATTCTCTATCTGAATGCGTTTCTGCCTTGAGGGTTATGGAGACAGTGCTTTCAAAGGGAGGTGGGCTAAAAGCACAGCAGGCAGAAATGTTAATTTAATGACTGGGAAGTGGAACACAAGAATCTGGTTCAAAAAATTAGTTAGGCAGAGCACTTATAAAACAATCAAGTAGTCCAGCATGAGAAACATAGCCAATCAAAAAAAACACACCAGGTGATTTTCTTCCCAAGAGCTTTCTCATGAAAAAGGTGATAGGAATAATCCTGGGATGAATTACTTTAACCCTATCTCCAGCTCCATGGACAGTAGCTATACAGTTCTAAAAGAACAAAAAGAATAAAGAAGTGTTCTGTAGTGGAGAACATCCCTAGCGCAGCCAAGGACCTGTCCAGAGGTCAGCTTATACACACTGTATAAACAGAACGGGAGAGAGTAATAACTACAAATAGGATGGTGAGGGATGAATAGCAAATGCACAGGTGATCTTTAACAGGTCAGAAGAGGATTCACAAGCAAGTGCAGTATCTTATGTAACACAGAAGTTATTCACTGTTTCACATCACGTGTCTAGAGTGTCATTTCATATAGTTATATTAGTCATTTTATGATTATAAAACTACAAATTCAAAAGAGAATGTGGATACACAAAATTATCCCAAGAACATGCAGTCCTAGCAAACTATTTTGACAAACTGTACTGCCTTTTTCCAACTATCCTCAGAAAATACATCAAAGACACCAAAATTTCCCTTCATTGTGTGAAAAAGCAAAATATGTTAAGTTTTATCATCAGCTGAAATAGCAATCAGATCTCATGGTAATTAAGTCACATCTCTTAAAATTACTTCTTTGGTTTTCTTGTAAAGGGAGTGCATTGAAGAAAGTAATTCTAACGCTCCCTCCTAACATAAAAAATTCCCAAATCCATGAGATGTGGGGCAAGGTGGTAAATAATAACAACTGTGCATCTACAGGTCGTGTTGTCTTATTAAAAGGGTATTTGAGAATTTTAACATGAAGATATTACAGGAACACTATTCTGCAGGAACACGTGGATAATCACTAAGCAGCACATTTCCTACTTTTAATCCTACTTCTCTTCAACTTTCCACCCCATTCTTTTAAATTTCTCGAATCACAATTGCAACACTTCACTAGAGCTTTTCAGGCCTTTGTTACGTAGGCTTGCCTGAGATCTAACATTTATTTGACTTGCAACACTGATTCGTAGTGCAGAAGCCTCTCCCTACTCCAAAAATCTTTGCATACTCTCTACATAATGACCACACACAAAGTCTAGCTATTCAAGATCTGTATAAAAAGATCACCAGCATAGCCTGATAGCTTTTTAACAATCAAAACAATGTTACATTTTCATAGAACACAAATAGGGATATCATCATCCTCTTTTACCTGATGGTACTGAATAAGTCTCAGCAGCATTGACACCACCACCTCCTTCTGGGTTTCCAACTCTTTTCCAGCATCAGCTTTATTTGTTCCTCTTAACACAAACAGATCATGAACGATGGGCTGCAGAGCTGGTATTGCTAAAATGAGATTTTTTTGTTGCTTTAGCACAAGACAAGCCATTCTTGAGCAGCATCTAATAACTACTAAAAGTAAAGTGCACTTTGTTTTTTTTCCCCTTCTCTACCAAAAAAAAATGCTTCCCATGCAGAGATGTCTTTTTACTTCTAATATAACAAAGATTATATCACACAAATATTTGCCCATTCTCACAGAGATAAAACGATCTTTCAAAAAGGTTTCTCAGCAGAATCACTGGTAAGTATAACATAGATGACTATTCAAAAGATGAAAGTGGAGGAAAGGAAAGGGGACTAAGAACCAAAATCAAGGTCTTCAAAATATTGCTTTGAAATACTGTTGTGGACTAATGTTATTAGGGTATAACAAACTTCCTGAAGAATTCAAGTGAAACTTATTTCATGTATTAAAATATAAAAGCTAACATTTTCTGATACAATCAGTATGATCTCCATTTTCTACAGCTTAGTACTCAGCAGTGGTTTTAATTTATTGCTAAGCTATCACTAACTTTGCAGAGTTCTTTATTTTGTTTTGTCTTGTTTTTTAAATTACCATGCGTAACAGCTTTCCTCCCACTGGCCATGATGCCATCACACAGCTGAATGATCTTTGGAATTCCAATTATCTGTTTGGAATGATATCGCTCGTAAGACAGCAACACCAGAAAAAAGAAGATATTTGGAATAATTGCTTCTGATTCTCTGAAAATAAAAACCAAAAAAGTCAAGTTTGAATTGCACAGCTCTGTTTAGTAGAAACGAATCTGTTTACACCAAGAATCTTTCCAAATGGTGTATATTTTGCTTTTACATGGCATTTCAGTAATTTGTGCCTCATTCTTTACTACTATTTTTTCCAAAGGACTTCATTTATTTCATATTTTGATAAATGCTCAGTTACTAAATTATAGCATACTAACTAATGCACACAATAAGAGAAGTGGCTGACAAAAATTCCACTGCACTGCTTATGATGATAGGTACAACAAAACAAAGAGTAGCAGATGTTCAGAATACAAAACAGATTCATCCTGAGTCCACAATAGCTCTCCCTTCAGCAGTTGAAACCTATCAAGAGCTGATTTCTGAAAGGCTGATTTCTGAAAGCAAAACCCTGGGGGATTTCCCAAATAAATAATTTTAAAATACAAAATTGAGAAAAAGCACAACATAGCTTCTTCAATAACAGAGAATCTAAATCTTCTGAAAGGTCTACAATTGGAGGCAGAAAATATACCGGTACATTGCCTAGAACGTAACTACCTTTTCTCATAAAGCAGAAATAGCTAGCAAATCTAATCACTACATGCTTCACAATAAGAATTGTAAACTCCGACTGTTCAAAGAACCTTTTCTAATTTCATACCTGAACTGTCCGACTTCAATGTATTCAAACTGCTTTAGCACAAATCCAATAAACACCTGAAGAGAGAATGAAAGTTAAAACATTACACAACAGAAACATTAATCTGCATTTGAAATTGTTTTGACAGAGTTACAGAAGTGTGAGCTTTGGCAGGAGAAAAAGAAAAGGCATGCACTGAAAATCATTTATATTTACAGTTCACCAGTATTTTAATAAGCTTCCTCTAGAATTACAAAAGATCTTGAGAATCAAGTCGTTGATACTGACTACTGTTATGCTCATTACAGTTTATATGAATTTAGGCTGAATTTTAGCTGTAAATGTTGTGTATTTAAGAATATAACTTTATCTCTCACTCTTGTAATGTGGTATTTGAAGCATTAATGCCAAGAAGTGAGGAATCAATCAAAAAGCCTCAGATCCAGCATTCATGTATTGTGAATCCGTGTAATAATTTACAAGAAAGTTACAACTGCAACTCATACTAGTTGATAAAAATACTGAAAATACTGTAGTGAATAAAAATTAAACTTGATTGTTACAAATTTACTGTTTTTATGGACAACCACAAGTACTTTGGTATTTACCACTACATTCTCCCTTGCCATCAAAATCAAATAATGCCTATCAACCACAACGCTCATTACCAGTCCATGCTCTGAATGTAGGATATTTCCATCTTTCTATTTGTAAATAAACTTTTAATTAAATATTAAGTAAAACAATACTAGTTGTATCATCCACATCATCTTATTTCTGTAGTCAAACTGATGAACAGTTCTTCTATACTTGTTGTAGAGTGTACAAAGTCATTTATATTGATATAAAACCAGGAATCTGAAGCTCCTTGTATTTGGTGGGGCAGTTTCATCATGCTTCATATCTTTGTTTTAACCAACATTACAATGAATGGATTGTGGCAATTTTTTTTTTAAATAATTACCCTGTAAATAGTTACCCTGCTAGTGATATCCTTGTTTTTACAGATATGCAGAAATGATGAGGTACCAACCTGATCTGAATCCAGAAGACAGTAGTTAACTCGTAGCTGAACCAGTTGAGCAAGCAAGTCTAAAACTTGTCTCTGCAGCTGTACCGATGTTGTTGTAGTGTATTGTTTCAATGCTTTTATGACAAGGGGTTCAAATAAACGAATGTGATTGTGAATAGCATTCTGTAATAGAGAAATTTTGAAGTAATCTTATATGTGAAAAGGTCTCATTCAAAACCAAATTACTTTTTAAAAGTAAAAAGTAAAGCTGGGGAAAGCGTTCTAAAGCTATTGTACAGCACACTCAGAAGGCAGTAGATAGACACAAGTACCTTATCAGCACGGTGCTTTGCTGCACTGGTAATATTAGTTTTCAGCTGCGTAGAAACTTTCTGCAGCACATCAAACCATCTGTGATAAAAACAAACAAAAAACATACGCTAAAAAAAAGCAGAGGTATAAACAAGTGGTCCTTAGAAGCATTTTTGCCTGATGCCACCCTTAATCTACTTGACTGCTTGAAGGATCTTAGTAAAAGGAAAGATCAACAGAAACAACCTACACTATGCCATGATCAGAATCATGCAGATATGAAAACAACAAACTTTAGTAGAGAAAGAATTTCTAGTGTCTTTTAGTCATTCTCCTGCCTCTCCTTTAAGACTATTGACTGTTCGTTATAACTAGGAAATTAATGAAATAGTTGTATTATGCTTTAACAAAATTTAAGTCATTAAAATGGGTATTGCTTAACTTTGATTTGGGAAACACACTAGTGATAATCAATAGCATTCCATCCAGGACTGCCACAAAAAAATACTTCACTCAAATCTACAAGAAATAAAACACTAAACTGTAATTTCATACTACTTACAATAATCCCTTACGATATTTACATTTATGTAAAACACTAAAAAAATATTCTAGTTCAAGTCTACATTACATTGAAAAAGAAAAAAATTACCCTGAAGCATCGTGTTCTTGCTCAGCCTGAACCATATTCCTTAGACTTGCATCAGCAAGTGCCTGTGTAAAATGTGTATATGGTGCCATGAAGCAATAATGATAGAGACCAGGTCTCAAATTGGAAGAACCTAAGCGTTGAGCTTTTCCTTGAGCTTTGCTGGTGTTTGAAGACAAGCCATCATACTGAGAAGCCAGATTTGTCCCAAATAATGTTTTCAATAACTAGAGAAAAAAAACCAGGGAAAAAAATATCATTTTAGGACCACACAAAACTTGAATCCTCACCCTCCCAAAGAACTACAGAGGGAAGATCATCACAAACTGGAAGCGCAAACTGTGGATCATGTAGTCAAATATGAGACAACAGAAAAAAAGGCTGGGAGAATTAATGAAACAATCTACATCTCAGCCCAAAAAAGATATGGAAACATTTCACTTGCGAAAACAATGATGTGACAATTTAAAACAGTCTACTGAAGCTCACTTCCCACCAAAATTACACTGTGGTGACTAGAGCTCAGGTGCTCAGCTGGAAACTTATAGAAATCTATCATTAAGACAGTTCTTTGCTTTCCAGGTCCTTTGATATAGTTAAATGGCTACAGAACACATTTGGGAAGGTAGGAAACAAGGCTTATTTTCTTAGCATTTAATAAGATATTTGAATTGGAAACAGTTCAAGAGGAAACTAAGCTATTCAGATGGTATCAAGTTTCAGAACAGTTGATGAAAGTTTCCTCACACTGCCTACCCAGAAAGTATGAGGGGCCATAATCAGAATCCAGTTGATATGCACAGGACATCAGGTTAAGCCTTATAGTAACCGAAAAGTTACCACCTTACCTGCTGTACACAAACTGTTGCCATTGTTGGTTCTCTGTTGAAACATGATTTTAGATATCCCAGAATTTCTTCCACACACTAAAAAAAAAAAAACAGAAAAACAAGTTAATTGTATCTTGATTTATTATACAAAAGCACTAATATGAAAATTGGACAATGCTTTGCTATTCTTGAAATACCACAATGCCCAGCACCATAGTTAATGAAAATTTCAAGACAAGAGAAGAAAGAAGAATGGTTGTCCTTCTCATATTTAATGTGAATGTATTTAAGTATACAGTATTGTTGCAGTAAGAATGACATAAGGGAAACTACTTTGTTGAAGAAAAATATAGAGAAAGAGAGAAAAATTCCCCACATGAAACAAAGGAAGTATAAATTTACTACAGTTTTCAGGAGCACCCATTTAGCGCAGTAAATTTGCTTTAGTATTTTACTCAGCCTTCTGGCAGTACACCACCTTCTTGGAATACTGTCTTTTACAACAGTTTTAAAATCCATAATACATGCTTCTTCCTGGTAAATACAACAAATGGGACAACCTAACTGCAAATAAACACAAACAGAAACCAAACGCATCTTGTACCTTTCCAATGTCTTGAAGAGTTGCAAGTTCCAAGATTTGCGACAGAACATCTAAGGCAGACCGTAAGAAGCATCCAAACTTTTCATTACTGTTCTGGAGATCCAAAGTAACCTGGTCACAAAAATAAAATCTTTTTCTTAATAGTTACTGGACAAGGAGACAGAAATTGCAGAAAGAAACAGGTATAGACACAAAAAAGTTTCCTAAAGTTTCACTGTAGTTCAATCAACACCACTGGAAGCTTAAACTCCCTTGTGAATTGCTGAAGATAAAATTTTATTTTGACTGAAAAAAAGAAAGGGATCTTTTTATCTTGCAGTAGTCACAGTATCTGGGAAGGCCTACAGCGTTGATAAATAATGGAGGACGACAAGGTACTTTCTCAGAAACACAGTAGGGGTTTAAGAATACACCCCTCTGAAGTGCAGAAATCAAAATACTACACACCATCATTTATTATCCACACTAACGAGGAAAACAATTTACCCATCCTGGAATAAACTGTTGAGAGACATTGTAATCCATATTATATATATGGATTATATATTATATAAGTAATGGCAACAGAGAAACAAGCAACACGGTAACAACGCTTATCATGTTTTGGGGTTGTTTTCTTGGTGATAGAGTTTTTGTTTATTTTGGTTTTCAAAGGTGGATTTACTGCTTACCAAAATTAAGCAAATTAGACCCTCAATACTACTTAAGATTTGGACAGTTTGAGCTTCCCAGTGAATCTTGCTCCCAGTTTAAGTCAGTTGAACCAATTTTACCTGGCTTTGTAAATTTAGTAACAGAACACTGGGGACTACTGCCTCAACAGAGCCAGAAACATGTTTAAGGAAAATAGAGTAACTGCTCAAGCATACTCTGATTCAATCAAATAACATACAGTACCTTATAGTTAGCATGGGTCGCTTTCAAGACATCGTATAACTTCAGATATGATGGAAGATGATAAAAGCTTCCTACTGAAGATGATTTACTTGTTGGAGCAGGACCACTAGCATCAGTTTGCCTAGTAGCTTAAAAATATATTATTTATTAGCATAATATACTTTATTTAGAGTGCTCATCGCATGCAACTTAATATAATTTAATGTATCTGATTTTTAAACAAAAAGCCCAAATTAACAGCATGATTTTTTGGAACTGCATGCATATTTGAAAACTGCAGAAATCAAACTGTATAACTAGAAAGTTGGCAATCCAAAACGAACAAAAAAAAGACAATGAGGAAAAGTATTCAGAAGATGCTTGTAGCTAAACAGCACTGTCGCTTTTCATAGAAAACAAAACAGCACTCCCACCAGTTGCTTTTCCTGCAATGCAATAGTGTAAAGAATATGAATTTCTGAGAGTAAACCTGACAATCTTTCCATCTACAATTTATAACAAGCTACTCAATTATTTCTACTCTCTATGCTGTACCCATACGACTATTAAGCCTCTCACCTAATGTCTCCATGCCTACCTGGACTAGTTTCACCACCTTTTTTAGGGCTCATTGGCACAGAAGTCTGCTCTACAGGCTCCCTCTCTTTCCCCTTCCTCCGAATTGGACTAAGAGAAGGTGGGTTTGTGAGAGAAGGTAATGCTGCCTAGAATTTAAAAAAAAGCTTTATTAATTATGTATGCAAAAGTAGCATTTGTTCTTCTATACAAATATAAACATATTCACAGTTTGTTTAAACTACCTTTTATTTGACTGACAGTTTAATCAAATTGTCTCAACTTTTAGGTTTATGACATGGATTTCCTGTGTGAAAAGGAAGAAGCTTCATATAATTCCCTACTTTTCTTCTCAACTTTAGCACAAGCCAATCAGACAGAAACAGAACTCAATGGCCAAAGGTTCTTTTGATCCCAGGTGAAAGAATGTAAAAAACAAAAAATTTACACATTTTTAAAACATTAATAAATCACTAATCCTACTAACATTACCTTACAGTCAATAAGTCAGTCTCAAAACATAGATACCTCAAAATAACAAACACCAAAAAATCTCACATGACTAATTTCAGAAATAAACATATTTTCTGCAGGACATTCAGAAGACAAGAGTTATTGTTTGAGATAAGGAAAAGGAGATCATTCACCAATAAGCCTTTCTTCATTCCCTGCATTTTTGAGAAGGAGTGAGAGCAGCATGGTGGAGTACAGCTGCCTACTGGTGTGAAACTACCACACAAGGAAGGTGCTTAGATAGTTGCCTGTGACAGTTCTGAAATGCCTATCCTCGAACAGTACTGAACTCAACAATATTTAAGTCATGCAATTTTATTTATTTGTAATACATACCTTTACTGCTGGGCCAGGAGCAACATCATCCATTACATGTGCACAAATATTAATGACCTTAAGCAGATGAGAAAAGAGCTGTTCTACCAAAGTAACAAGAGTTCGGTCTGCCAGAGCTGGCCACGGTTCCTCCTGCTTTGCAGCAACTTGGTTTGAATCTTCTTCAGCACTCCAAGGGTTCTTTAAACACTTGGGAGCACTCGCTGTAACAGGAATCAGATCAATTAAAGAAAATAAATTTTGGAATTAAGAATGCTTATCATCCTTAAAGAATAGATATTCAAATAGGAAAAAAAAGTTTATGTTTTCAAAAAAAAAGCAGTATGAGCATAGTTTTAAACAAGTTTAAAAAAATATAGCTCTTTATATTCAGCTTGCAATAAATATACTGGACTTTCCCTTTGGCAATTAGTGCAAATTTACAACTTTGAGGTAGTATCTCAATTGCTTGCCTTAGCTGAGAGTAGTGAAATCTAAGCAAACAGAATTCCTCTTTATAAAAAGTTATAAAACTTCCTTTATCAGGGAAGAGAATTAAAGTCAAGAGTCATGTTAAAGCTAAAAAGACAAAAAAAATCAAAGCAAGTAAACAAATAAAGGAAACAAGAAAAGGTAGAACTACAGCTAGCTAAAAGTAGCTTCTTGTCAAGACTGATATTCCGAAGTAGCTGTTTCCAGGTGCACTTATATGATTACGCAGACATTTCCATCCTGTCTCAATATATCTATCAGAAAGCAATATAACAGTAGAACTAAACAGACAGCACACGTAGCAAATGAAGTATCAAAACCAGCTGGTTTCAATTTGTTTGCTAAAACTGAAAGAAACATTTATAAACCAACAAATAAATGGCAAAACATTTGTCAGTTGTGCGAGCCCTGGATTAGTCTTTTTGTGGAGAGCTCTCTCCTCCAAAAGGAGCACAGGAAAAACCCAAGATGCATGTGTCAGATCTAATTAACCTCACATGCCTTGCCCTTCCACACAACAGAAAAAAGAATCTCATGAGGCCACTTGTTCATTCCACAGCTTGAAAGCAGAGCCAGTTACACATATGTGAACCCTAGCATGCTTTGAATTTACTTTCAAAGACTATTTCACCTCCAGAAACTTTTACAGAACTTCAACGTTCTTACAACACCTGAAAATGCTTAGTAAGCATTTGAAGTACTTACCCCTAAGTGATTAATGGAGCAAAAATGTTTCCTTTATCTTTGCTATGTTGCTGCTTTCATAAATACACATGAATGTACCTGTAGTCATTTAACAATACAATCTGTAATTCTCTACAGTCCTAGACCTTTAGCCAACTATTCCCTACTCCCTACTTTTTCAGCTGGCAATTACTCCACAAGATATTTGACATATTTTTGAGTGTCCTTATTAAGGAATTGTACCTTTGTTCTTAGAAGGTTTCCAATTTGTTGAGATATTCTGAAGTCTGAAATCTGTCATTTAAAACATTGGCAACCACTGAAGGCTGGTATTGCCTGCAAATTTTTTAAGTGCATGCTATCTGACTGCTATTAATGAAGCTATAAGCAATGGCAAACTAGTCAAGAAAACCCTGTGGAATCCTTCAATATATATTTTTTAAATTACCCTAAACCTAAGAATGCATAAAGCTCTTACAACGCAAAAGAGGTTTACAAGTAGAACTTTCAACTTCTAGAACAAACAGAGGAACGGGAAGAGATGATGACCAGATCCCAGTTAGCATTTTGGTTTTCATGGATGCAGAAATCAATCCACACTTCTAGCTAGCAAATGTGGATGAAATTTAGCTGTTCAGAAGAAAAAAGCCTACTGTCTGGAAGAGTTTCAAACCTCATGAGTGTGAAGTTCTGTCTCTTTTTTCTGCTCAGTCTTCCAAGTATTTTGCCCAAGAGAGTAAGATAAAGGTATTCTGATGCTAATAGTAAAAATAATGCAATATTTCTATTTCTCTGCTCTGCCTTACCTGCAAGCAAGTTTCCAGTCAAAATCAAAGCATCCTGATGAGCAGAAAGGTCCAAAGGGAACCATGTTGATGAAAGAAGAGAGAGGACCATGCCGGCCATTCCAATAGTGCAGCCCTTCTGAGCATCATCTGAAGGACTTGGCTGGGAAACACTAGAGGTACAATTTTAGAATGTCATGATTTCTTTTTTGAGAAGTCTCAAAATATTCACAGTTAAATTAAAACACTAATCTAAAAAAAAAAAAAACAGTACTAAAGGACAATACACTTAACACTTGAGCATGAGTTTCAAAAAACCATCTACAGCAGAGACCTGAAATTATTATGTATTCTTGAAGAGCTTTTTATTTATTTATTAAAAAATAGCAAGTATCAAAGGTGCTAGTGACATCTACTGAACAACAGATGAATTTAATATTTACTTGCTAACTGGCATGGTTTAGAACTAACTCCAGTTAAAAGGATTGAAAATATGCAAAGTAGGGACAGGAGATGTAAGCTATTGCATAAAAATATTTTTTGCTACATAGAGAAGCAGGAAGAATTTAGGCAATTGTAATAATAGAATCATCCAGCCATCAACCCATCTTCACCATTACCACTAAACCATGTCACTTAGTGCCACATGAACATACTGCTTTAATATCTCCATGGTTGGTGACTCCACCACCTCCCTGGGCAGTCTGATCCAATGCCTCACCACTCCTTCTGAGAAGAAATATTTCCTAATATCCAACCTGAACCTCTCCTGGAGCAACTTAAAATCATTTCCTCTTGTCCTATCACTTTTACCCAGAAGAAAAGACTGACTCTCACCTCATTACAACCTCCTTTTCAGGTACTAATGGAGTGTGAGAACATCATCTCCAAGCCTCTTTTTCTCCAAGCAAAACAATCCCAGTTCACTTAGCTGCTCCTCATAAGACATGCTCCAAGCCCTTTACCACCTTCACTGACCTTCTCTGGACACACTCCAGGACCTCAATGTCTTTCTTTGTGTAGTGAAGGGCCCAAAACTGAACACAGCACTCAAGGTATGGCCTTCCCCATGCAGAGTACAGAGGGACAATCACTTTCCCTGGCTACATTGCTGTTAGCCTTCTTAGCCACCTGGGAACACTGCAGGCTCATGTTCAGCCAGGTGTCAACAAGCATTCCCAGATCCTTTTCCTCTGTGCAGCTTTCCAGCCACTTTGCCCCAAGCCTGCAGCAGTGCATGGGGTTATGACCCAAGTTCAGGATCCAGCAAATCAAACATTTAGACCTGTACAATACTACTAACTTTATTTCAGGAAAAGACCTTACGTCATCTCTGAATATGGGGTTCCTTTAAGATTATTTCTTTTTAAATTCAAAAGTCTTTTAATCTAGCATTTCAGATTTAACACAATCAGAACAATTTCAGAAAATAAAATTTACACTAAGCATATTTTTTTTTAGCTAAGCTATTCTAGGAATTAGTGTATTTCATTTAAAAATGCATATTAAAATATATTATGATATTAAAGATATATTAACATACAAGTGTTGTTTACTTTACAGTTAGAAACCATGAATTATACAATGCTGAATTTTACATTGGAATGCAGCAGTTCCAACGGCTGTTGAACTGTAAGAATGTCAATACTTCAAGACAGAAAAGAATTTTTGTTAAACTCTTGTGTCTCACATAAGAGGTTCAAATTTGCAGTCTTATTTTCCAGTATAATAAATGCTCACATCATGCAACAAAACTAAAATCCAAATTAATATGAACATGGTTTCAAAATTTGTAAAGAAAGGATCAGAGCAAAGGGTAAAGGTTATGTCATTGCACCACCTATGAATGCTTGGTACATCTTAAATATAGCTTTTTTTTTTTAAGCTATGTAGAACAGAAAATATCATTGCAACTCTGCAAGAATAAGGAAGGAATATTCAAAACAAAGCAAACTAGGTTAAAAGTTGAAAGGATAAAGGACAGAGTGCTAAAATTGGTTCTAAGCAGCTTGGATGAGCAACATTAACAAGACCCATACAGACATACACTCTTAAATAACCAACCTTGCTCCTAAAAGCGCTGTGCATTGATTTTATTTCTCAGCTAAGTACTGATCACATACTAATGTATTTCACTTGTTATAACACTTTATAAAACTAGACCCACAGTCTAGTCATTTAAGACAAAAGACATCTTCTAGAGCACACGCCAAACATGTCTCACTTGTACCCAGAATGGGAATGAGAAGAAGAGACTTGATGACAAGCAAAGGGAGTATTATTTTAAAAGAAAAAAAAAAATGTAATAAAGCTTCAGGATACTAAGAGTTAAGTAAAAGTAGAAATGCCTCTTGAGAGTGATACAAAGAAATGCAAAACATCTTTCTGGCAAGTATGCATACTAACCTAAATAGGAAGATACTATAACCTACTGAAGAAATACCTGTATATTTACTTGCCCTGGTCTCAGCTGGGATAGGGCATGACTTGACCATTCTTATAAAAGGAGACAACTAAATGCATAACTCCACAAATCGGGTAAGTGCGGACACTAGGTTGAATGGAAGCAGCAGGACTGCTAACATTTAGTAACAGTTCTCCAAAATTTTAACGAAATCATCAACAGTGATGAAGAAAGTAGTTATGTGTACATCTTCAGTAGCTTATTTTACAGCTCAGTGTGGCATTGCTCACTGATAGTTAGAGGCAACAGTGAACAACTTCATACGGAAGAGCAGCACCTAAGATGAGCTTAACAGTAAGTATCTAAACTGGAACGTTTGATACCCAAGTGCTTTCATATGCATTAATTTTAGAAGCATGAATATTGGATGAAGAACATACCCACAGTGCCATCCCACAGTCCAGGTGCAGACTGGAAAGGTTGTGGAGAGAAGACACAAAGCTTCACAGCAGCCAAACTGAAAAGTCAAAACCAAGCATGAATCAGTTTAATCACTGGAAGTGTCAGCACCAACAACAAAATACCTTAGAAGTGAGAATTAAATATATTGTTATTGTCACAGTACCAAAGCTGCAGATATATACACACAGGAATTTAAGAAAAATAAAAGAAAAAAGTCAACCACTATAGCAACTAAGAAAACTCACTGTAAGTGATCTTGTAGTGGATATTGTCAATGCGTGGGAAATTGCAGCAACAACCCTTGAAAGATTGTTTTCCATAGTGACATCCGTTGGATTTTGCAGCATATTGTAACCTCTGTATGTTCTGAAATAAAAATATTTATTGTACTAAAGCACTTAATTAAAGCTCAAACATACCTTAATAAAAAATGATCATGGCTTAAGATACCATTACAGATTTTATAGACAGTTTGTTCAAATGTATTACAAAATACAAAGTATGAGAACATTCTAAATATCAGCAAATTCTGTTTTCATATTTAGTTTATTAACCAAGTTTCTTTGCTTGCAAACAGAAACAGTAGACTAACTCAGCATTTAACTAGGCTTTCTAGAAATCGTCACCAGTTTAGCATAAATCTCTGCTTTTCCTCACACTCATCAACATTTTTGCATGCTCACACACCACTGTAGGGAACGTGCACCTCACAAAGTTCTGCTGTTGCAAAAATACAACATATAAACCCTGAGTTACATGATCAAGATTATATATTGAAAAGGTACATAGTTAAAAACTTCTACAACTGATAGAAGCAAAGAAGTTTCATATCCATACAGCTCAGGCTGTCTTTAAGACTGAGGACCAAACATTAAAGTTTAGGAATGTACAGTTGGCAGCGAAAAACACAGCAATGAGACTCCACTATCAAAATCAGGATTTATACAGGTGGTACAGACTTTTGCAAAACAGTCACTTGATGTTTAGAGCTATAACCCCTGAGTAATATACCTCAAGAACACAATTAGCTGGCAACACTGCACTTACTCATGCAATTTAATGGACAAATAGAGTGACCTTGGGCTGAAAAGAAGGAAGCTCATCACAGAATAATGACTTGCTATGATTAACGCACAAACATATCACTAGAAGCTCACACACCAGTTTATCCCTTAAACCTCAGCCTGTTTTCATGGAGCCTAAAACTACCATAGATGCTCCTACAAATTGGGTCAAGAATGCATAAGTAGGATTTAAATACAATTTTAGGCATTATGAATTGAAACGTATCTACATTTTAAAGCGAGACAAGCCACACAACATACCTAGTGATAGTGCTCACTGCAAAGTGAGATGGAGGCTGTGTTTCATGCATTAGTAGTTTCAGGTAGACGCCGCTTTGGTCTCTTGCTACTGCCACAACTGGATCAGCTTGTCCTTGATCACAGTTATAAAACAGCTTTGGAACAAGCCTTGAAAAAATTGCCCAAAAGAAAAATATTTAGAAATTATTTAATACACAATTCAGAAAGCTGCACATCCTAATCGAACTGTAAATTAAAATTGTTACTAAAACTCACATTGGACTGTTACATTGAATTCATCTTCACAACTGGTCTCTACTGTGATTAAAGAAAGAAAATAAATGTTCCACACACATGGTAGCTCAAAAATATGTATGTCTTTTAGATAGGATCTCTACCTATACACATTATAACAACCACTTCTCTAAAGTATTTCACTGTCAGCATTCTTGAATTGAAATAAATCAACTACCAACTAATTGTTACTGTTTAGTACCTCTGGACAGTAATTGCAGCTGTAGTAGCATACAGACACCCTTTAACAAGTTTAGGTACTTTACTACAATCAAAGACCACGAAAATGTTAAAATATGCTACATAGAAACAATGATTGTAAGTTAGGATGACTCAAAAGAGCCATTTCATTTTAAGTCCATCAGCTACCATGAGGATACTAAACAAATCACTCCAGCATACAAAGTTTTAAGCAGAATATTAAACTGAAAGTGACCACCAAAATGTGATCATTAAAGCTAACTGTAAACAAACACGTCTAATAATGTAGAGTGATGCATGCTCCAGATACAACAAAGCTGCATTTGACTCTTATGCCTTCCTTAAATAAAAACATAACACTATGAGGTTATTTTACGTATGTCCACAATGTAAAAGTTCAGAAACTGTTATCTGAAATAAATGCATACCTCATTAATGAAGCTGCAGCAACATGTCGTACTCTTGGATCTTCATCTCCAAGCAAACAGATAACAACATCGTTGAGCACCCTCTCCTGAATTTTTAGTAGCTATAAAATAAATTAATACACTGAAGTAAATTGAACTCCTTCATCATTTGACCAGAATGTTGAAAGAGTAACAGCAAGATTTGTCATCCAAGTCTGTGAAATAATCTTTACACTAAACTGCAAAAAATGCTATTAAAATACAGAAATGCAGAAAGGTTTTTAACTTTAAAAACAAGCAAAACCACAAACAGATCACAGAACACGAAGATAACAGTATCTAAGTAGTACAGTATCTTTCCAACTGTAGCATCAGAAAAGGAGTCTAATGCATACAAAACATTTATCTATCAGTGTTGACCAAATTTAAACATGAAGTACCAAAATTTCACTGGTATTTTAATCCAGAAACAAAATACACTGATTGAATAATTTACTTACACCAGTATAATGATGAACACCTCTGTGCAAGCTGTCAGTTTTTCCTTCCAAAAAGCTGACTAACCTATGATAAAAAACAATTTAAGATAGATTAATAACCTGTAATGTTAGCTAATATATCTTCAGTGCTATGGGCATTTTGTTTACATGCTTATTTTTGAAAACACAGCTGCAGAGAAAACCCAAAAAGTAAACACACAGTTGGTTGGCTTTAGAAAAGGCAGGTTACTTGCTGAACTGTCTGGCTAGTGTAACAGAAGAATTACATTTCCTCATTAAAAACCTTTATTTACCCTTTGTGATTGGTATCAGACAGTTCTGAAAAGATGGTAACACATTCCAAACATCACTGTTTAAAGACAACTTTAGATAAACAGATTAAACTAAAATCTCCTATACAGGAGATTTATCTCCTATTATTAGTCCCAATAATTTGACAAAGGAATTCAGATATTTGTTACACAAATGATCAGTCTGAACTAGTTTTTTGGACCTCATAACTTTTTCCAGAAGGAAAAGCTCTCCATTACAGTTCCAGCATCCTATGTACAGTATCTCTGTTGTTACAATGCTCATGGAAAATGAACACTTACAAAAAAACACTTACCTAAAATCCACCTCCGCAAGTGTTTCCAGAAGTTCTGTCCTCACTAGCCAGTATGAGCTATTCTTCAGCGTAAGGAGGTCAACAATTAATTGTAAACCTAGTTCACTATAACTGCTACTACACAAGCTCATGATGCAATGCTAAAAAGAAAAAACAACTTTCAGTTATACTACAGAAAAGTTTTCCTAAATTCAAGTCTGCTTGACTACCAACATCTGTTTTATTTAAAAAATGTTAAAAAGTTATTACTTAAGAGCTAGCAGAAAAAGCACCAGTGGTAGCTACTTTGGAAGGCTAACCCCATGAAAACTTCTAAAAACTGCTGCTGAATTTAAACTCCAGAAAGGAATCCAAGCCTCAGAGGACAACCATCCAAATAACAAGGGAGCTTAATAACACATGCACTACATTACTATCTGTACAAAACAACCTCAGGTAGTTTCCTCAGATAGGTTCTGATTTCTAGATTTTGAAGAAGTCCTACTTCTTCATTTTAATGACTGCTCAAAAATACGAACAATGTGTGACTTTTTCCAAAAGTTATAGAACTTTAACAAGTCTGACTCTCATTTTACTACACAAAAGCATACTTTCTCACTTGAGGATTAGCAACTCAAAATGCTTCTCAGTATTCCTGCTGAAAGGTATGTAGTCAGACTACACTACGTACTGAGAGTACAAAATCATAACAGCATAAGTTGTCTGAACTGAGCAATATCTACCGAAGTCTTCTAAAATCAAACTAAATCACAAATCAAACCACTACACATAAATAATGAGATCACAAAACAGTTGGTTAAAGGGATAGCATTATTCCAGTAGCTGGAAAATCCCTCAGATGTGCAACACAGATCCCTCTTATCTCATGAAATCACCATTTCCTTCACCAAATATCTACGTCGTACACACTTTGTCTCAATGACCCCTAAGCTGTAATACAGTCACACTGTGCCTTTCACTGGTGTATTAATTTCCCTTGGTCTCTATTTTGTCCTCACTCTCCTACTTTTTTGGAGTATTTTTGGAAAATTCCTCAAGGAAATATCACTCTGCTTTTTAACAGGACAATTTTCACAGATTTTATTACAGAAATAAAATTCTCATGCTGTAACTTGAACTCATAAATTCAGCTATCATTTCTATTTTAACAACTGCCTGAAGGATCTTTCACCCATTCTACAGCACTTATTTTTCTAAGATCTGTCTCAGTTTCATTTTTATTTTTTAATTATATCAGAAAACAATCATTATTTTACTTGTCATTGCTCTCATTTCTTCTTTGATTTCCAAACAGAGAATAATCCAGATGACAGACATTCATACTTCCCTGCCAAGCCTAGATAATCTTTATACTTAACACGCTCACACTACTGTTGATTAATATTACAGCTCACACCTGTACATTTTTCATTACATAAGATACTGTCTTTATATTATACTGCTACATGAGCTACCAACATTATTATTTTCTGGTTGTTTGTTCCTTCATTTCTATGCCTGAAAACCATGTTTATTAGAATCAACTTACTGACGAAGAAGGCTTCTCAGCTCCATGTTCATACACCTGAGAATAGTGGATCCTAGACAATGAATAATGTCCCTATGACCTGCATTGTAGTGCAAATAGATAATTACTTCTGCTTACCCTCACAGCTGTACAAGCCAGTTTGCATGTAACAGAGGACTCATCTTTCAGTGTTTTCTGCAATAGAGGTATGCAGTCTACCAAGGAAAAGAGATTTCCTAACAAAAAAGAATTCAGAATAATGAAACAGAAGGATGTTTTGGCTACAGAAAAGAAGAGATACACTTTAAAAAAAAATTGTTACCTGTTGAGCTTCTGACATTTACTAGCCATTTCTCCACATCAAAACGTGATTTAAGTAGAATAGAATTGATGATTGTTCCACATAGAATAGCAGTAGCTCCTCTAATCTGGGGATCTCCATGGTCAATGTAGTTCAGAATATCTGATACATACTGCTCCTCTAGGAAAACAAGTTACAACTACTTTATTTTAAAGATACTTGTCTTAGATTCAACTAATCCCTAGAAATGTTTCAGTGGAGGTACTGACCATATGCATCGACCCTAGCATATTTCAGTATATCATATATCAGTAAGCCTTTCTTTGGTCTAACTTACACAGATCTCTTCAACATATTAATCACACCACTCATACCAACTACTATATCTAAAACCACTGATCGATCATATCAGAGAATCATAGAATGACTTGGGTGGGACCTTAAGGCCCATCCAGTTCCAATTTCCTACCATGGACAGGGTTGCCACCCTCTAGATCAGGCCACCCAAGGTCCATCTGTCCAACCTGGTCTTGAACACCTCCAAGGACAGGGCATCCACAACTTCTCCATGCAGCCTGTGCCAGTGCTTCACCACCCTCTGAGTAAAAAATTCCTCCTAATATTTAATCTAAATCTGATGTTGTATTGCAATCAAAACCAAAATGCTCTGGAGAATCTAAGAAAACGTTCCAGTCAATGCCCCAGTTTTACCGCTATCAGAACAAAAATAGTTGAATTCTCCACATCTGTGCTGACTATATCATTGTCTATATCATATATCAGTGACTGTATCATTTTTAAGATAATATTTTATTATTCATAAAAACGAATCTAATGACATAGAAATCATCTATAAATTAAAATGAAATAAATTAGAAGCAGCCACGTGAGAAATAAACTACTTTTATGTAGTAGTTGTATTAAAATAACTTTTACTAGTCTGAAGCAGTTCTTCCACTCCCATGAAAAGATCAAATAATAATCTCACATTGGGCACTGACATGGTAAATGTGTGTTATTTTCAATAACATTATTTCCAGTGGCTCTGCAACAGACACCACTAGCATGGTGAATTAATACAAACTGATGCAACATTCGGATTTAAATAGTTTTCAGTATAGAGGCTGCTTCACTTATTTGAAAACCCAAACATATTATTAAAAAAGATCTGAACTACAACATACCATAGTCTTCTCCCATTGCTTCAAGGGGCATTTTATACAATTTGCTGAAGAAAGACTCAGGATGAAGGGCAACAGCTGCTCCAACACAACTTACTGCCAGGGCTTTTACACTGACTCTCACATCTCTATCTGGAACTAAAGCTAGTAAAACAAAAATAAAATACTGAAAAGCTTCCTAAAATATTTTTTTAATTAATTAATAACTCTTTATAATATAAATAGCTTAATAGTCTGAATAAAACAGAAAAAGATTTTGAGGTCAGAGCAAGTACTTCCAGCTTATCAGTGGTAGCAAGCAATTTTTTATTTTTTTTACTTTTTTTTTTTTTTTTTTTGGTGTGGGGAAGAAGACAGTATAATAAATAATGACAATAATCCCCCACTTCCAGGCTCACTTCCTTCAATGTTGAGAATGTAGTTGCCATGCTGTCTTTCCAGGAATAGTACATTAGCAGAGCAATTATCAAGTAATAGGTTAGAATAAGAACAAACAGACCTGCAATGCTCACTTCAGTCATAATGACATATACACATGTACCTGTGACAAACTTCCCAGAGAAAAAAAATAAAACCAGTGTATGTATCATACAGGCTTTCCAGAAAAAGCCTGTATGGACATCAACATTTTCATGAAAGGTAAATGATTCCTCTTTTGACCCACACAAGCCTCTTCTAACAATTGCTTGCTATCAAAAAGGTTTTACCTTTCACTGTCATATATACTAAAAAAAGGCCACACTTGCTTACACAAAGGCATCATGATGTTAGAAGTGAGAAAAAAGTTGAAACTGGAGTTCCAGCTAGGTCTTTGAAAACCTTAGCTCAATTCTCTGCTTTCTTATACCAAAATCATTTAATTCCTAGAGGTTCATTTCCCAAGCGTAAGTAGGGACAATCATATTACTAACTTAGAGTATATTAAAAAAAAACAAACAACATCACTGAATGGAAACACAGCTAACATGAAAAGCTAAAAAAAAAAAGATACTATCTTGATTTCTGTAAAATAAATTAGGCAGTATAAACAAACTATTGTAAAAATATTAGAACTATGGTCTTCTATTGTTTTTATGAATTTCTGTAGAATTGACTGTGACTGAGAAAATTATTTCCTTAGCTTTTAGGTATTGATAGTTTTTGAGACAAAAAACTGAGCACCTAACGACCAATTGAAAACACATATTGATTATTAGGTTGTTTTGCCAGGTCCACACAACCTATAAACTGACGGCCCCACAAAAAGGTGCAAAGATGCAATAGCCCCTTAGGTTTATCTCTCAAGAGTTTACAAATGGTAGATATAAGTATTAGACAAGCCAATTACAGCAACACTTTGTACATCAAATGATTCAAAATGGAACTCACTATAAAAATTGCATAAGTTTAAGTGTTTCTAGGTTTCTCTGCAGTCCAGCATGAACATCTAAATCAGGACCATTATGAGTCCAAAGAGAAACTTACCTCCTTTCTCCCCAGTAAGTAGAAAAGAGGCTGACAGAAGTCTTACACAGTGTACTAAAGGTGCAGAATTTCCATCGGTGTAGTGACCTATGTCTCCTTTTACCCTGGAGGGCTAATAAAGGCAAATCACAAGATTTATGGAGATAAAAATTAATTTTTGATTTAAATAAAACATTAAGCACAACATGACTTATAAGTACTGCACACTCACAAAATTTCAGAGGTTATAATATGAAATACTTATAATACATATTCCAAAAAAAGCTGTTTAAACAATGCTTTCAAAGAAGCTTGTCTCAAGAATCAGAGTTTAATATACTTTAATTCTAATTATAGAAATTACTCAAGACTTGTTTATTCCTGGAGGAGTTTTATAAACTACTTTTTGACACCACACAATGATCTTTGGAAACTCTGTATGAGAAGCAATTCATCCTTAAGTTGTTTCCAAAGAACACCAACAACTTTCTGCAGTTTTATGCTTACACAGTAGCCCAAGTTAATCTAAGCTCTGCCTGCCACAAACCGAGCTCCTTTTGTCCCAGCTCAGAACAAGACACAACACAGAAGTCAAAAAACAGAAGAGGAAATAACCACCAGTTAGAACTGCACGAGCATCTCTGCTGAAAGAGAGGCTACAGTAAGGCGCAAGTAACTTCTGAGACACAGACAGAAATAAAAAGAAAAATATTTCAGGTAATTAACACTGTTAATGTACAGACAAAAGAGGTTTCTATTCTCAGAACCTTAAGTATGAGTTCCGTTATGGTTTTGTCATGATTGCATTCAAGATTAACACTTGTGTGTTCATCTTACATTAAATATTACAACTCAGATCTATTATTTAATGTTTTTTACTTTGACTTATAATGAAGTACCCTATATATACAAGCTACCCTTGCTCATCACTGATCTACATAATCACAAACTTGTTTTTTAGAGCTTAGTTGCCTTATATTTTAAGCAAGACCACTTTCTCACCTTATTTTCATGATCAATAGGTTCCACTGCATCTTCTTTTGATGGAAATCTGTCAACGCTGCTATCAGAAGGCTGCCTACTATGGCTCATGGTTTTCAACAGGTGAGGCTGCTGAAGAGCTTTAGAAAAAGGGCAATTCATTAAATACCATTTTACATGCAAATTAAAAGCACTTGGATTGAACTTAATTATAAAACATGAAAAATAAATTAGCAATGATCAAAACACGTTAGTCATTAGAAGCATTTAAAGTTCATTTTGATCTAGTTGTTCATTTTTCACATTCATTTCAGTGAGCCTTCAACCTCCAAAATCAGCAGATTCACTTGTAATATCTACCTTAAAGGTGTTTCTATCTTTTTTTTTTTCCCCTTTATTTATCAGCATACCAATAGAACTCCTGAAAGACTCTGATGAATCATCCTGGAGAATATTTGCAGCTTCATCTTCCTCATCCTGCAGCTGTCCAATTTGCATTCCAGAATACTGTCCTTCAGCACCCTCCAAAACCTACAGAGTATAAAAATAGTACTTAAAACAACTTAGCTTAACACACAGTAATAAGGTTTAAACATGCAGTGTTAGTAATCTAGAAATAATCTGAAAGCAAATGTGAGCCTGATACATTAGCATACAGTTGCGTGCAGGCCCCAAAGCAGCTCCCCTTCCTCCTCCAACATTTAAGCTACAATAGGATCATTACAGCTGATAGTCTTCCAGTCAAGTCAAGAACTTGGATGTTAGTACTGAGAAGGATGAACGTGTAAGCGAGTTACTTTTTCCACTACCCTCTCTGCCTCCTTATTCTAAACACAGTTGTCCCTCTAATTTACTAGTTACAAACCACAACTAACAGCTTCACTGTCACAATTTGAACTTGTACCTTGCTGTCAAATTCTCCCCAACATCACTTGTCTTGCATACACAAAAATCAAACTGAGGATACAATGTGTAGAGAAAACTAAACAAAAAATAGACAAGTGACTATTTTTATTCCCTCATTCTAAATCAGAGTGCTGAAACTGACACATTTGAAAAGGATTTTAATCCTTTATACCAACGCAGTTTATAGACAGTAGGTATTTGGGGAAAGTAATCATAAGAGAGAAAAAATTTAAAAACATAACAAAAGACAGTAAAAAAAACTCATGATCAGAAAAAAAATATATACTTCTTCAGTTACTTCCTGATCTTACAAGCACCCAGAAATCATTAAAAGGCCTACATGAAGGTAAAGGGGATGCCACTTAAGTCTGTCAGTTGCGTAAAAAAATATATGTATATATGTATTTGTCATTACAGTTAATAAATAGTATGCAAATCTAACTTGCCAATAGATACCTGCTCACTTTGACCTCTGTACTGCCTAAATTTATTCAGAGAGTGTAATTATCATCACTCTTTTGGATCTTGTATCCTCACATTTGCAGGAGTACTTGCTTGTCAAAACTATAAACTTACTGTTTTTTTGTAGGTATGACACTATTACTCTTCCAAAGATGCTACCAGTAAAACTAAGTCAAAAGTTTGGAAACTTGAGGGGAAAAAAAAAAAAAGAAAAAACCACAACCCTGAAGAAATTTCATGTTATCCCCCTACTGCACTTTCTTCTCTAGCTCCAAATAGTTATATTTTTGCTATTTTATTTACAGCCTCATAATACACTTGCCTAACAGAGAGATTAATTTAATACCATAGCTATATTGTTTGCATACTTCAGCTGTTTATTAGATACTTAACTGCTGCATTAGTAAATCATGCAATATACATCTAGTATAGGAAAAATTTGTAAGACAGAATAAAAAGAAAAGAAATGTGTTGTGTTGTCAAGTGAAAAAGCAGAAGCAGAAGACAATGTGAAGCATTAGGTTCCAAAAATATTCCTCTAGCATTCCAAATTCTGTTCACCCTTTAACACTTCCGATAGTCCTTCTGCATCAAACAATTATTAATGTATCTACATAAACTGAAGGTTATGTTAAGAGAACATGATTATATCAAGCCTTTAATATTCACATTCTTCCAATGAGTGGAAAACTGTTGATGCTTGCCTTCATATGACCTACACACTTAACAGATTACTGATAGCTTTTTGATTTTTAATTATTGCTGAATTGAAAGTGTTAAAAGGAGGTCAAGCTCTCCAATAGGGGTCTGAGCTGCTGACCTTTCCATTGTTATTAGTTGAGGATGGAAAAGTAGAAGACGAGTAAGTAGAGGAATCCAAGTCTGGGCCCTCCAGGGAAGAGCTCTGAGATATGTCAGGACCCTCAGTAGAAGGGGATCCCCCCTCTGCCCGCTGCACACTTACAATTTCAGAACTGTCCGAAGGGGTTACAGCAGAGTCTGGACCTTCAGTAGTAGTCTGAGAGCTATCACTAATTGGTGAGGAAGCCTGTGTACCATCATTCAAGTCCATAGTGGGATCTGATTGGACAGCACTGATCTGGCTAGAGCTTCGACTAAGCACATCATCGTCTTCCCCTTCAGTAGCTGTACTTGTCAAATCACAGCTTGACAGATCTACAGAGTCTGACTGCAACGTATGTTGAGAACGTGGCTGTTCAGTAATGATATCGTGTCCGGTAGGATCAGCAGCTGAACTCCCTACTGACCCAGCTGTTGATACACCCGATGAAGAAGCTAGTTCACTGGTTATCTCGCCTTTCACAGAAGCTGCAAAACAGATATTTCTGAGTCAATCGTTTTAATCTTTATAGGGGTGCTGTTAAATATTATGTCCTATAATAAACCAGGCTAAGGAAAATTCATAACTACAGTAGAGAGGTAATCAGTTTTAAGGCATCTCCTTTCTCACCTTTATTCCACTACATCTATACCAGTAGCAAAAAGATGCTTTAAAAAAATATAGGCAGTCAACTTCATTATGTAAGTACATATATCATACTAAAGAGCATTTAAGGTTATCACATATTACATATATCCTGAGTGCCAATCCACTTAGTAGTTATCATAACAGACTTCTGTATTTTATGTACCTACAATAAAAAAATGTTTTATAACAAAGCAACATGAATTGATGTCAACACTAGAAGGAATGTTAACTACCTGCAAATGATGCAGCGCTGACATCTGATCGGGTCTCAGGATCATCTTCCAAACCTTCTTCTTCACCAAGAAGTATTTTACCTGAGAAATGAAAGAAGAAAGAGGTCTACAGTTTTCCAGAGTTACAGTCAACTTGAAATGGTTATGAAATGATTAACAGTTGAAGATATTTAAAAGTTTATCACAAATATTTTTTTTCAAAGCTATGACAGGCAACAAACAGAAAAGAGAAAGGAATGAAGAAAGCAAAGATCCAGTCCCTCAGTATCTAGTCAGGAAAGAAAAAGCAATAAGGAAATACAACTAAATAATTCTACTGAATGGTCTAACCACTCAGGAAACCACTAATATCTTTATTTATTCCAGTGTATTCTTGTGGACTGTGCTTAAAATCCCACTAATTTTTTCAAGTATGTCACATTACTAAGGTATCCAGAAGTCTGCCCTCAACTCAGAGGGACAATAAACACCACAAATAATAAAATAGCCTCTTTCTTTAAGGCTATTAAAATTATTAGTCAAAGGCTACTCTCGGCTCGAAAACTGAAATTCCAATGACAAAAGAAGGGAAAATGCTCAGGGGAAGAAGCACAAGACAAAATCCATTAAGATCCAAGAGCCACTAAGGCAAAATTCTCTAGAGAGGCTTTTGCCATAGGAAGAATGAGAACCCCTCATAGCCTAATACAATCATCTTAGAGTTCTTTTACTCACAGTTTAATGTCTATTTAAAATAGAAGCAGTGGAGAGAGAAAGATACCTGCAGATGCTCACTGCCTGGGAGTAAGACAGAGATACAACTCTACTGAAAAGAGGGGACAATTGAGGCCATCCTTCTGCATCTTGCAAGCCATTTACTCAGAGTTATTCATGACAATTGGTTAGACATAAGCCTGTTTTGCACTTTAGAATAAACTTTACCAGCAGTCCAAGGTTTACCATGCAAGATATCAATGTTCTGACAACTGTAGGTGAATTGTTTTATATTTCATATAAGTAATCAGTGGAAAAAAGCATTAACAGACTTTTGTATTCTTTTCTCTATCTCAACTGTACAACTCTATCCTCCTCCACAAAAGTATGTTTTATGCTATTCAAACCTGCACGTAAGGCAGAAAAGTAGCATGAAATTACTGTGTATGTTCTGTGCAAAACAACACAGTAATTGAGAACTACTCATTCCCACAAGAATTGATAAATTGTGCTAAGAATTCCCAACCCAAAGCATGAAAGATAGAACATTATCCTCTATTCTTTCCTGCATTCATATCCATTTCACTAAAACAAACCAGAGTTTTCTTCTGTTTTCCACAGCTGATCACGTTTAAAAGTGAGTGAAAGAAGGAGGACATTGAAAAGCACCGATTGGGCATATAACATTTTGTATGTTTACATCACTTTATAGAACAAGCCATAGGACAGTGTTCCTCTGAAATAAATAAATAAAAAAAAACCAGTTAAGTTACAGAACATATTCTTTCATTTAAAAATGAGTTTTCAGCCTTCTTTGCAAATAATTTTCTAAAGTTCAAACAAGCAAACCAGCAAAGGCCAGCTGCTAAAAAATAAAGATGTTCTGAAGCGGTATAACCAAAAATATATGGCATAGATGAGCTCCGATATGAGGGTCACAGATTTCTGTAGATCAGCTTCACTTCAAATGTATGAAAGAATATTATAGCTAGAGATGTTTCACCCATGGCTAGCAGTTGAATTCTACTGCTGTATATCATTAAAATGCAAAACTAATTCAAGAAAGAGGATAAGCTCACTTCTTCCCTTCCTCCTACAATGAAGAGCGGTAGGAAATGAACAGTTCAGAATTTGAGATTAAACCTGTACAAAATGCAAAATCCTGAACACGTTTCTTTAAATTCATGTATACCACTTTTTACACGACAAAACAATATTTGCATCTTGATATTAAAAGAGTATAAGATAATGGCTCATATGTGTTTTCCAGCAGAGTGAAAGGTTACTGTTTTAACAAGTTAATTGAATTCACACTATTACTATTAAATCTCCTGAAGACCACCAGGTGAAAGTATCAAAGTCACAATTGTACCACTTTTTAGAAGTTATAAGCATTGTTATTCTGACTTGCTGTATTCTGTCTCACCTTGGGAGGCTGCAGCAATACTTATATTCAGAACAACTTTTCATTCACTCTGTTTCCAAACAAGTGCTCATTGATGCAGTGATAAATATTTTACTTCATTCAGCTCTACTCTCATACCCTCATTTCCCATATACCCTCATTTCATATTTAGGTATACTGTTAGAGCAATAAAGCGTAGAGAGATTCCTTGCATGCAAAGATGGAAGGACATATTTTAAGAAAAAAAGGTAAGCTAGGTGCTAGTGCAGTCCTATGTGTCTGTTAAATCCTATTTAGTTTTAAACTACCTTTCCCTGAAGTTTACCTTTTCACAGTATTCAACACCTGTCTGCCTACTGTGCTTGTGCTGACTCTCACACAGTTTCACTGCAGTAGCAGCAATACCTTGGTCAGATGACAAATCTATTGCGAGTTGTATCTGGAGTGATTCCATTACGGGTATGACTTACTAATCAAAGTATATAATAACCAGACGTGAAGTACTTTTATGCACAAACTAAGAAAATAATATTTCAGGGTAAGATTTATTTTTTTTAAATCTTGCTAAATATGTTGCTTGCTAAAGAAATGAAAACATACACAATAAAACACAGAATGAGTATTCCTAATTATCGATGACAGGTCAGAAAAATTAATTAAAAAGCATCATTTCAAAGCATGCAAACATACACATGCATTAGTGAAACAAGAAAATATGCCTATCAAAGACAGGAAGGTTAACTGTTTTGTCAGTTACATTAAAAGTTAAGCATTACTGACAAAAGGAAGAAAGCCCAGTTGAATACTTGTAAATATGCTCTTAAAAAATTAAAATTTCGTCAGTATTTATCATCATAATTTTGCTAATGCACTACAGCAAAAATAAGAATGAGCTTCGAATAATTTTAGAATGTCGTGGTTGTAACCATCAGAAATCACATCAGAATTCTTTTAAGATTTACAGTGATCAAAGTCAGCTGATAGCAGGAAGGCATTCGTGAATGAAGACCAAAGCTCAGCAAGACAGTGAAATGGGAGAGGAAATAAAAATCAGAGAGGAATGCAATTAAAAATTTGATTTTGGAAATAATCACCTTTATGCTTTCTCGCAAGAACAGGGCTGCATGAAGACCCCCCTCCAGCTGCAAATCACAGAAAGTAACATATCAGGGCAAAGAGAGAGTTGCTGCAATCATGAAGGAATTCTAACAGCCACAGATGGGAAGTTAAAAGAAAATACAAAGCCAGGAAAAAATAGCAAACTTGCTGCTTATGAAGTTTGGTTGTTTTTTTTTCCTGCATCATGCACTGTCAAATGACTTTTTAATTTTCTATGCAACTTGAGCAAAGTTTGCTTTAAAAAAAAAAAAAAAATGTGTTCTTAATTTCACTGCTATGATTGCTCCTGGCTTATGAATTACCTTCTAAGAGCAGCAATACCAGAATGATCTGATAGTTCAAAGAAGTCCTTACAGAAATCCAGTCAGAGGCTGATTCTTTTGAAACAGTTAAGTAGCAGTTAAAAGACAATTTTAAGAACGTGCACTTCACAGACTAGAAGATTAATAACAGATTTTTAAAGTTATGGATAAATTAAGGTCATGCTTTAGTTCCATGCTGGTTTTCTTATTCAGCACAAAACTCTTAGTTAGTATATAGAGTTGATACATAAATTCTGGTTAGATCAGCTTTCTGTGAATCACAATTGCCAGGTGCTTAGTGAAAAGAACATAAATGTTGTGAAAAAAAATCAGTCACCACCATTAACTTGCTCTGTGTAAATAAGAAAACACCAACAAAAAAAATTTACTTCGGAGTTTCTCATTACTCAACAGATGCATACCCACTTAAAGGGGGGGACAGTAGGGAATCTTACCCTGCACCTGGAAAAATGCTACACTTTCTATTTTATACCTCATACTTTCAGATTACATCAAGGAAAGAGCCTGTCATCTCAATTTAACTCAAATTACTGAAAATACATCTTACCTATGAGCTCCACTATGCTCCCACTGCGGCTCCTGATGGCAGATTCATCTTTGGATACACTGACCTGTGCAATGCCACCTAAAGAAGTCAAGGCATGGAGAAGTTCAGGTGGCGGTGTTCTAAAGAGCTGTTGTAGTAATTCCAAAGCCCCAGTCACAACATTATGGTCCTGATGCTGAGTGTAATGCAGAGTCAACTCATAAACCTGAAAAACAACAAAGTACTGGAGTAAGTTTCTGTGAAGACACAACATACTGTATTTGCTCTCACATACCACATAAAGTCTCATTAAAAATGCATTAGAATGCATTAAAAATGACAGGGTGTATCTAATCCTCATCACCCTTCTCCCAGAGAAAAGATTATTTAATTCCAGTCATTTAACCGCCTTCTCAGTAGAAGTCTCATTAAGACATGCTCTTATTATTGTTAGAGAAGGAAGAATCACATCAAATAATACTTTAATGTTAATGAAATTCATTGGCTTCTTCAGGAGCACCTAATAAGCATTCTTCTCAGATTTCTTGTTATCAAAATTATTTACCAGGAATTCCAAACAGTAGACAAACTAGCAGTTACCAAGATGAAGAGCCTGAAATGTTCAATGCCAAACTAGTATTTCATCATACTACATTAAACATTTTCCTCCCACTCCACTCTGAATACTCTCAGGTTAGTTATTCTTCATAAGTTTTACCTGTATAAGCTGTTCTGGTGAAGGTGAAATCTCTGTTTCTTTCCTTGTTACACCAAAACTGCCTTTCAGGCTGGTATCCTTCACTTGCTGTTGCAATAAAGGTATGAGATACCTTAGTGTAAGTAAAACACCCAGAATTAAAAGTGTAGGATGATCATCTTCTACAGGAACCAACAAGCCTGGGGGTAAGAAGAGAAAAAACTTACTGGCAATGGTTAACTTCATACATGATTTTTTGTGTACCCATATAATAGTTTCTCTAAGACAAAAAGATCACACCACCATCCAACAACTAAAGATTTTTTTTTTTAACCGTAGAAATACTTGAAAAATGCAGTCTACATATGAAAGAACCTTATGACTGTACCAGAACCTCAGACCTTTCGCACTAAAAATCAGGCTGCTAAACAATAAAAGTCTTCAAAGACTCTTGTGCAAGACCTTTGACAACAATCCCCACACCTCCTCATTTTCCAATGGGCTACTTGCTTCCCTGGCTTGGGCTGTTTCTTTTCAACATTACTGACTTCATAATTCCACACACAGAGAGATATAAATAACATTACTATCTGCATAGGCCCAACAACACAATATAAAGAAAGCATTAGCAGTGTAACTGATAGTCTAAATATCCTTTCTTTGCCTGAAAACCACTATCATGTTTAGCGTGTTACATGAGAAAAGAATTTCACATTACCTATACCTGAAGCAAATGTAATTTCCCCCCTCCTGAATCTTACCTAAAAGTACATTCAATAACCAGGCATAAAAATACTGCGTTCTTCGCGAATGTTGACAGATGCTTACTGCTGATCCCGCAGCTGTTCGACGGATAGTAGGGGAACTGGACTTAAGATTAGCTATAAAAGCCTTCAATAAGACCTAAAAACAAGATATGTTACTTTACTTTTAATGATAAAGAAGAAAGGAGAGGAGTTAAGAAGTCAGCAAATATCTTTTCCAACCGCCCAAAGCATTACATTATGAAAGGACAACTATTGCCTTAATGTACACATGCAGTTATTATACCATCCACTGTAATATCTGATTGGTAATAGCAGTAGTTTAACTGCGCTTTGAGATATAACAGTAAGCACTACTATGGTGAAGGTACCTTAATCTCATTGTCGTTTGCAAAATTGCCAAATGCTGCCATGATTTTTGGTATTGCTGCAGCTAATGTTTCTTGTACAGATTCTTCAGGCCTCTTACTTATTCTTGTTAAACAGGGCAAAAGGTTCACTAAGTATGGTCTAAGAATGGCAAAGGAAAAAAACAAGTTTGAGGTGAGAACAATTATACTGACCTAAATGTTTTTAATTCATACTCCTCAATTATTAATATTACTAAATCATACAAAATGCATCTATTAGCTACATAAAACAAAAAGAACATTAAGAAGTACAACTCATTTTTTTTTAAGTTTCCTTCCCTCTCCCACCAAATCACATACAGCACAGAACTGAAGTTCTGCTAGAAGAATACCACCTAATCCAATAAAGCTAGTTCAGAAAGAACGTGACAGGGATTAGGAAGGCAGTGGGGGAAGAAGCATCTTTGAAATTGGAGAACAGTAACACTTTGCTAATGTCTGTACTTTGTTAAACTTCAGAAAATTCTTAGCTAGGATGAGTTTACCTGCATTTCTGAGGCCGAACTAGATGAGCAAGCTCAGCAAATCTCCAGAGCGCAGCACGAAGACTTCGGGAAGCACCATTCTAGAGAATGTACAACCATTACATTTCATCAAGCAAAACCAATCCTTACTAAAAACGTCCATAATTGTTTTAATCTTATACAATTTTACTTAGATAAGAATAAAAGATGTCTACAAGCCCTAAAATTCTTCTAGACAAAAGGAAGCAAAGTCAGCTCCAAGAATGTCTTTATTTTTCTAGTTGGTATTACGCATTTTCCAAGTGACCCAAAATGAATAATAAAAACCAAAAAAAAGAGAAGGAAACATCTGAGATTACCATTCTGCTGAAATGAGCTTAAAATACCACAGACACAGTCATCAACCAACAAAGAAACTGATGATATGAGAATCTAAAATCACTGGAACACTTGCAGAGATACAAATACAGCACAAAATCGACAGCAGTGGAGATACACAAGTAAATAACCTTCAGCACTTGAGAACCTCAAAAATTCCATGTATCATTTCATTCAGGCTTGGATTCTGAATTTAGTATCTATTTATCTATATAATCACCCTCAATAATGCAACTGACCTGCACCAGAACGTGATTAGATTCTGAGCCTGAGGATATATTGGAGCTCCTTAATATTGTGGAAAACTATGGAAGTTGAGAGGTGCCACATTCATAATCTCTCTACTTGGAGAAACTGCATATTTATTTACCCTTACCTAAATGCTTCTCAAATCAAGACCTCCTGAAAACTAAACTGAGGTGTTTTGAAATTGTTTTTTCTAATTTTCTTTGGCTACTGTACCAAAGCTTCATGGAAACACTGTTAGCATAAGCAGAAAAAACCCACTACATCCACAGAAAAAAAATTCTTTTTCCTATTTATTTTGTCTTCTAAAGTTCTATCAATCGTAGGGAAATATTTAATATCCACGCCCTAATAAAATAAAAAAATCTTCAACTGACATAAAGATTGGCATAGTGCACATAAAGATGTGCACTGTGGTGCAAAATGATGCTTCAGTATGTTTACTTATGTTTCTTACATAACCTGTAAGCATATATCACACATTCACGAAGCAACCTAATTAAAACTTGTATCAGACCGCTTCAGGTCTTGGTCAAATAATTCCTGCACGAAGCTTTGGCAAATTAAGAACTTCAGTGTCCTCCACCTACTTTTTCCTTGAAGTTATGCATTCCAGCTCACTCAGTGAAGCAAACATCATTAATATGCTTCTTCATTTGACCGTAGAGTTACTAAGGCTATCTCAGACTGCTGTTCACACCAAATGCTCACACATTTTCTGCCAGATAAGCTTTCGAGGTGGAAAAATCTAAGTAAATAGGGCCAATACTGAGGAACTGAGTAGAATAATTTTAAGCAGAGATCTTTCAAAAGTGAGATTTTGATCTTGACCTTAAAAAAAATATATATATATATATATATGCTATTTACACTAATGCTACAGTCTCATATACGACAACACTAAATAGCATTCTGCAGGACATGAAAGAAGGCAAACCTCACCTTTTTAATCTCCTTATACAGTTCTAATTGTAACCTAGGTAGATTGGAATCCATCAAAGCCTGCAATAAAATACATTGTCAATACATTGTATCAGAGCAGAGGCACTTTAAAGGAACAAAGTTGCAATTGCAGTTAAACAGCTTTAAAAATACAGAACAGCCATTCTCTCTCCCTTATCTTGTATTTAACAAGAGACATTCCTTTACCTTTTACACAAAGAACAAACAGAAATATAGACAACCCCACAAATTAAACTATATCATAGGTATTTAAATTAGTTGGTATTAGCTACTTGACCTCAATCTACCCAAACGAGGCCATATGGCATCAGACCACAGGTACAGCCAACTTACCATGCCTTCTGGCAACAGCCAGTAATAGATACTCATGAACAGACTATTAAAATACAAGAACAGTATTTGCAAGCAGTGGAAGTTATTCCCTGCTATACACCCCCACTTCCAACCAGCCTACTCTCAGGTGTATCCTAAACTGAGGCTGCATTTGTACCACAACCTTTAATAGCCCTTGAGAACCCCTTCCTCTATGCATTAGCCCGATTCTGCATCCGTTTATTACTAGCAAGTATTCTGAGCAACAGCTGTATCGTGTTTCAGGATCTGATCAACCACGTTGTGAGAGAGCACACATTTTAACTGGACTACAACTTTAGAGCAGAGTAAGTAATAGAGTATGTGAAATGAAAGTAAGCACTGAGAAGCGATCATTTTCTGTTCATTTCAACCCAAATCATTCTCCCTAGACCTTTCAAATGGCAAAGTGGGGAAAAATGAAAACAGTTCCACTACATGTAATTTCCTACAGAACATTTTGTATGCACGATTATCCTTTCTTCCATTTTTTTTTCCTAGCACATACCACTATTTATTAATATTTCCATAAGTCCATTAGCTGAAACAAGACCTTCATACAATGTGCAAATGCATGCATTATGGACTTATCCAGTGCTATGTTCCCCCCATTTGATTCTTTATCCCTTGTCCAATTATTCAATGATTTCTCGTCTCCTATCCACCATTTCGACCATCAACCATTAAACTCACATCTTCAGAGGATTACTCATAACTATAAAATCTTACACTGCAAGTGCTAATGTGGAGGCCACAACTGCTTAAGCATGGTCAGTGAAGGTCATGTTGCTCCTCACTATTTCCCTATCCTAAAATTGTATGCCCAACATCCTTCATGACTCCCACACTACACTACTCATTGTAATAAAATACTACCTTGCTTGTATCTTTATTCTGTTAGAAGCACTCTAACTATTAACTGCAGGTGCCTAAAACACTCTATCTAGGGACAAATCTCATTTACATCCCCTAAAAATTAAGTCTTCCTGAAGTTCACTGCATATCATTGATATCAATCAACACAAAAGAAGCACCAGCTATTATTTTGGCTTCAAAAGGGTTAACTGTCCTGACAACACATTCAACTGGAGACCATTTGATTAATCACGAGCATTACTGCTACTTGTACAAAAGAAATAAAACTGTAGATTTTTTTCCCTCTACATTTATATACCAGATAGGTCTGCCTGAAGACTGAGTTACTTCCACAGAGCATAAAGACTGAAACAGAATGCAAACTGAGTCCAGGTTTGAACAACAGTCTGATACATTCCAACACGGCTGGAATATCACACAGCTATTGTCATTTCATAGCTGTGGTCAAACTGCAAGCTTAATGACTGACAGAAGATTCCATCATTTAAAATTAATCTTTAGAAGAAAAACTACCATACAATGATCTGAAAAAAAAAGAAGTGTTTCAAGTTACCTAAAAGCTCTCCAGTCAACAACATGAAATAGACCAGTAAGTCTAAGAGGAACAACTTCATGAAAGAAGGAAGTTTGCATTCATTAACACTGTTTCAGAGCATCTCCTTAAGTAAATTATGTTACTCAACAGCGTATGCATTTCATGCAGTACTAAACTCCTGGCAATGGAAAAACATTTACATTAGAATGAATAGATGAATAAAGTGCTACAGGACAAAATGAAAGGAGTAAAAAAACATTTGTATTACCTCATTCCCTATTCCCCTATTGCTATGGGATACACCTTTACAAACAGCAAACTTTTCCAGATTACTAATTCATACAGATACCAAACAAATAGAAAGAACCGAAATTTCTACAGAAATACAGACTTCTTTTTTTGTTTGCTTGCTTCTACATATCCCCTTCAAGCTAAAGAAAACTCTTATTTACAAATTCATAAAGCGCTTCATTTTATATCAACTAGATTAATTACGTAGGCACATTACACAAGAAGAAAAAAAAAGAAAAGAAAGGACAGCTGAAGGTAAACCTGTTCTGGAAGCAGCAGCTCACATCAGTTCCACATAAGGTTCATTTTGTATGTTGAATCCATAATTTGACCTTGACCGACCTTCTATCAATATCCATCTGCTGTCTGCACTGAGTCCTTGTTTCTGGATTGCAGTATGGTAATAAACAGACTCCAGAACACTGCTTTTATCCTAATTATGCCTAAAAGCTCCTCTGCCAAGTCTCAGTAAAGCACTACCAGAATTACAGTATGCCATTAGTCTGGAACGAGTCATAACATCTTACAGTCAGCTTTTCAGTAATATTTTTAGCTTTCCTACATACTACGTAACCTCATGCTTACAAAACAAAGGAGTATTTCTCCCATCCCAAAATGATTTTTAACTAACTTATAGAGAACAAAGTTAACGAATTGTTGAATAAAAAAAATCACAGCAATGAATTACAGCAGACAAGTTCAAATACCTTCATCTGATATAAAATTTATGTAACTCCATGCATAAAAAGCCCTCCTTAGAAGACAATTTCTCAATGCTTATTCTTACATTACAAGAGATTATCAAGAATAAGTAAAGCAATTAAAAGAATGTAAGTGTGACTTCACAAATAACACTGCATCAAGAAGTAGTTGAATATGTTAACGCTATACCTAAAAGTTCTTACTTTAATAACTTTATTAAGGCATTCATCAGCAACCATCCGGACATCAGATTCTACATCCTCACTGCAGAGGAGAAAAAGTTCCATAGCAATCCCCAGCAGTTTCTGGAATTCTGGAGAATTTCTAAATAAACAAATATTAGAAAATCACAATGTGCACTGGAAAAAGCAAACATCAATGCTACTCATATTAAAGCAACAAGTTTAAGACAGACTTCTTACCTTAAAGACTGAGCAACAATGTTTTCACATATTGTCAGGCAATGATTCACTCGATCTTTCTTGGTAGTTAAAAGTTCCTTCTTTCTAAAATGAAACAATTAAAATACATCTAAGACTAAAAGTGAGTAGTAACTATATAAATGCAATCCTGTCATACATCACAATCCCCCAGATGATTCTGAAATTGTCCCAATAGCAAAACTCTAGGCGTTGTCCATACCTGTCTACAACTATGTCCTTACAGTAACACTAAGGCCAGGCTTAGCTAACTAGCAGCAAGCACAGAACAAGCAACTGAAGTCACAGAACCAAAGGATGCACATCTACAAAAGATGCAAAGCCCAATGTGTAAAGCCTGTCATTTAGAAGACTTCAGCATTCACTCTCACATACTATAAGCTCATAAATAACAGGAGCTTCTTCCCTGCTCCATCCTCAATCTTTTTAATACATGAACTGAGGGAAACAAAACCACAAAAACAAACAAACAAAAAACCCACACTAGAATGAGACAGATTCACAACTATGGTTGTGAAATTTCATTTCACTACACGCAAAGTCTCCTACATTTAACTTAACTGACAGAGAACCACGCCTAGAAAAAGGGAAATTACTTATAAATAATTAACTAGTCGAAACCCAGGAGCTGAAAAACATACCCCAAGTTACCTCTCGTGTGTACTAGCAAAGAGGCACCTGCTCATTCACTCACAGATGAGTGTAGGCAGAGATGCACAGAGCTGGACTTCACTTTTGCTTTCCAAGTGAAAATAAGTGATCTGTATTTTTAAAAGCAAAACCATCAAAGAGCAAACAAGTGTTTCTAAAGCAGAAGTTGGAAAACAATCAGAACAGCCTTAAACTACATTAACATAGTTAACACAGCTCTAAGGACCAGCAGTAACTATAATGTGTTTCTTGGCTGGTAACTGAAAATACACTGTTAAGACAAAAACTTTGGAGAATTAAGCTGCAAGACCTTCTGCTCAAACATTACTACATTTTTTGAAACAAGTACCCCTGTCCTTCTCCTTCTGTCGTATTGGAAATGGGGGTTTATTTCATCCCAACATCTCAGTTTTTCTCCCAAATATCTGCTTAATTCTCCCTTGCAAAAACTTTAAACAACACCAATGAGGAAAAAAAACAAAACAACACCATTTTTCCATTAGATCTAAACAAAATATTGTCAAATGTAAGCTTCAGTATTCCTCAGAGAGAATCTCTTCTTCAGCTAATATAGCCCTGGGCAAGGCAGGGAGCAATGTTCAATAATAACAGATGAGCACACATCGATCTCTGGCAAATTTCTGTAAGCAAAGAGCTCCCCTAGCACGAGTCTACCACTTCTCAAATGGGTAGTTGGAAAAAATATATGATAAAGAAAAATGGCCTGAAAAATTTGAAGTGAGAACAAATATGGTAACTTCTGAACGACATACATTCCATTTAAACTGAAAGAACAAAAACTGAGTCACTATTCAACGGGAAAGAAGGAAAAGCATCAAACTGCCTTTGCTGCACTGAATCCTTTGTTTGCCATTTGGTATTTGCCTTCCTAATAAACAGCTTCTGAAGGAGAGAAAGAAAACATTTAATGTATATCATGTGCACACACATTTAACGTGTCCACAGAGGGAGAAAGATAACGTAATGATATTTTTTTGTCTCTGGAGATAGAACATAAGGGATTTTTTACAGAAAGTTTTATTCAGAAGTATCATGAAGACCTCAGGTAAACTACTGATGAGTGTACCCAGGGGCACAACAGCATTGCCCGTTTCTTAGAAGAGAGCTGAGGCAGTGAGCCTCAAGTGTACAGTCAGACAGCACTTCAGGTTTCAAGAACAGGAGACAGCAGATACTGAAGCAGCAGGTATCAACAGGAAAGCCTCATCCCCCAGGAACTGGAGTTTAATCTTCTGCATGCTTCTACAGACAACCTCAAGCAAAGAAGATTAACAAACAACGTAAGAAAAAAAAATCAGCAAATATTGAAAATTTTGCACTCCAAGCCCTACATGAGCTGGCTACAAAAAGATCCAGCTCACTTCTATTAAGCCTTGGAATTAAGGCTCTGTAAAAGGACTAAAGCACTAGTGCTGAACTAGAATTTAAAAACGTCAGGCCAAACAGCTTGACATTAACCTTGAGAAAAGGAATGGGAAAATTCAAGATTCTACTAACAGAAATATCAGTGTGTTAAAAAATAAAGCTAATAAAGCTGAAGTACAGTGAATGATTTGAACAATACAGTAATACAGTCAGCAATGGATAGACCAAGAGACTGGAAAAGGAGTACGCACCCCAGTAATGGTAACTCCAAAAACTCACCTTGGAATTACCACCAACAAGCAGGTCAACAGCTCTTACAGCCTTCATTAAGCAGAGAACTTGTAATATTGCTACAGGCAGTGCTGATAAAACCTATCTGCAATCACAGATTCATTCAAACAAAAAGCTAGGAAAAAGGTGAGTAATGAAAAATGTCCATTACTGGAAAGCTCTTTGGCTTCAAATGTAAGTGTTAGAACCAAACATAAATATAAATGAATGAATAAAAGTGGAAATAGGTTACAGTTTCAAATGACTACAATAATTAACTATCAGAAGAAGTTAACAAGAGAAAAGGTTACTGTTCCAAAGGTAGGAAAGAAAAAAAAAACAACAAAAAGACAACCTTTAGAACAGTCAAATCAAAAAACTAGTTGCTTCTCCAGAAGAAACGTGTGATTAGCACACCATTCTGGTCAGTTCCGTGACAAGAGGTGAGATGAATAAGATACAGGATGCTGTATGGCAGTCCATCTGCTCTTTCATTTCACTGAACAAACTCAATTTTTACATCATACTGACCAAATTTTCAAGTTTGTGGGAGCTTCATAATCCAAAACAAAACAAACTCAACTCCATCCAAAATTAAAGAGTCTGAAAAAGCAAAAAATAGAGATAGGAGACAGTAAGGTGCCTCAGCAGTAGCTTATAGAAACAGTATGATGACAGAGAGCTCAACCTAAGTATTCACAGAAGAGTAAACCAACCACAGAAAAAGAGGAGATGAGAAAGGAGGCATGTCTGTAACACACAGTAAAATCATAATATATCATTACTAATTAAAACCTCTTAAGAAAAAAAAAAAAGAAAAAAGCTCTTGGTTTACCAGTAGATGTTTGAATTCAAACAATATTTTAATAATAAAAGTAAAACCAGGATATTATTTTCATCAAGATCTCAAAAGTCACCGTCACAAAGACCTTCAATACATTTGTGCAAACAATTACCATCTCTACGCTCCAGCGCCTGTGATCTTAAAACATTACATATCAGGAGAGTTTTTTGTTGTTGCTTTTTAATTGCAACAAAATATTAAGGCCATTTCCACTCACTCCAATAGGAATGCTTTTTGTGGGGTTTTGTTTTTTTTTTTTTTACTCATGCAGACATAACATCAAACATTGTGTTGTGACAATCTAAGATGTTTTTAAATAGACAAGAGAAAAAGATAAGAAATAGAGATGGATTTTACATTATAGAAATACATCCAGCAACAGAAAAAAGCCTATCAACACCTGTAATAACATGATTATTCTCCCATTCAAGAAATGACATTGTTTCACTTGTCTAATTTAAGCCACAAGACAATCTGATCTGTTTGGATAATGCCAAACATATTTAATTAAACAATTAAAGAGCAAACCAGCAGCATTTATGCTATGAAATTCACCAATTTCTTTATTCTCTCAATACTGACAGGTAAAGCAGCATTGTTTTCACAGCTGCAAACAGATACAAATATAGGAAGTTACTACACAGCACTACAAAATATGTAAGGTAATTTGTGCAGGATCACAATTAAGATGAGCACTGGTCCCTGTGTGCAAAGAACACAGAAAGGCACTTCTCTTTTCCAATCCACTGCATGAAAAATGCAAACAATACCAGGAGTTAAGCTCAAGATGTCACCTGGTATTTCACTATCAATTTTGGAAACTTCAACAAAGATTGGCACAGTATCCTTTCATAGGCTTTTATGAGGCTCAGTGCTCTTTCTGAATTGGTAAAGCTCCTGGGGGCATGCAATACTATCAGCTTTCTGAAAACTTCCAGTCTATTTTTAAACAGAAAAAACAAAGTCAACTAGGACAATTACAAGCTTGATTTCTTAGTGCTTTGAATATGGTATGCCTAAATGCAAACCCCCAGATCAACCATAACATCCTCTGCAAGCATCACAAATTATTTTCAAGCCTTTCTTTTGAAATAAGATGATCTATCCTAGTAATATCTGCTTAGAATTTTTCCGCTATGCATAGGAAAGACTGGAAATAGATGTCCACCTATTCTCCATGCTACGCAAAATAATAGTACAAACAAAACATAAAACAGCAATTAGTCCCTGAAAACACTGAGGTATATAAAAACAATTTGCTTAGGAAGAAAATAAGGTTTTTCATCTGTTGTGTCCCCAGAGTGTCAACAACACAATGAAATTGTTTGAGATGAGATTCTCCAAGCAGTATGAACCATGGTAAATTCACTTGGCATCCGTATCAAACCGTACTGTGGGAGCAGGTGGCCAAGAGCCCAGCTTCCACTGTGGATCAGCTCTGCCAAAAGCACCTAATACTGCCAATTTTGAAGTTACCTGCTCCTCAGCCCTTCTGTTTCTCCTGTCTCCCTGGTGTCTGGAGAAACAGCAACAGCATGACTCACTTACCAAGTGCACTGAACCCCTTAGTGCCTTTTCACCTGCTCAATAAAAGTTATTTTTAGAGAAAGCAAACCCAACAGGCAGCACTGGGGCACTGAACAGCTCCTTGGCCTCCAGCAAAGCTGCAGGTTCTCTGACTCGAAACCACAGTGCTGCACAGATAGAAACAAACACCTTTTCAGTGCTTCCACCCCTAAGATTTAAGGACACCGAGATACCAGAAGCATTTGTGCTATTTCCTCTTACAGCTTAACACATGTGACAGTGCAAGACTTCAAGCGAAGTTTGCCATAAGCAGCCATCCACATCAACTCCTTAAAGACAGGCAAGCCCTAGACTTTAAGTTAAACTTAAGATTTCTTGCCCCTTTATCCACAGCAGCGTATCCAGCTAAAACAAAACCACTCTGTGAAACCCACACAGCGTTCCTCTATCTCTCTCGTTATATAGGCTGCCGATTTACAAACCTTCGCCCAGAAACTTGCAGCGAACTAGCCAACTGAACTGCCACAGAGAACAGGCAGCACCTCCAGACCCGTCCCCGGCAGCCGCCCGCTGCCAGAACCCCGAGCAGGGCCCGCCCGGTTCCAGCTGCGACTCAGCGCCCCCAGGGAAGGGAACGCTGAAGTACTGAGGAGCCCCCCAGGCCCCGTGTCGCTCACTCACGGTCTCTGCGTGGGCTCCTCGGGGATGGCGGCCGGCACCTGCTGCTGCTGGAAGGAGCGCAGCGACTCGAAGGCCTTCATCAGCTTCTCCATGGTGGCCATCGCCGCTGCGCCCGCGCCGGCGGCACCGGCCCGCCGCTCCGGCCCGCCCTCTCACAGGCGAGCGCCCGCCTCCTTCCTCACGCGCCCGACTCTCCGCCTCTCCCTCCTCGCCCTGCCCGGCTCGCCCAGCGCCCCTCACGCCCGCCGAGGCGCCGCCGCCCGCGCAGGCCGCTCCGCGCCTCACAGCCGCGCCGAGCCGGGGAGCCGCTGTAGGGGGCCGTGATCTCCGCCCCGCCGCCCCGCCGCCATCTTGGGGTTGGCCCAGCAGCCCCCGCGCTACGGCTCCGCCCCCTGCCTGGGTTGCTCCGCCCACCACGGAGCGAGCGTTCAGCGCGGGGCAATGCTGAGCGCATGTGCGCACCACCCCCTCGCTCTCCGCCCGGAGTCACGCAGACCGGTGGGGCCGTACACACAGGCACGCGGCCCAGCGAAGGGGCGGGGCAGCAGGCAGAGCGACAGGCACTCTGACCAATCATGAGGAGAGCTCCGCCTCTTTCCGCCTGTCAGAGAGCACTGCGGGCTGAGCGGGAAGCAGGGCGCCCGCTGGCGGCCCGTGAGGGGCAGAATGGGGACAGTGCCGGCCCTAAAACCGCCTCACCTCTCAGCCGTCCGCCCTCACAGCCGCTCCCAGCGCCAGTAGGCCCTTATCGTGCTGAGTTGCTTGCCAAGAGCTACCGGCACTTCGTCGTTATTTTAGGCTCTGAGGAAAAAGGGGAAACACTTACAGGAACCAGGCACTTAGTGCTTGGCAGGGGCCCCGCTGGCCTCAGCATCAGCCTCGTGATGCTAGACCTGCTTGATCAGGACAGTTTTTGCTCTCTTAAAGCACATATTAAACATACCCATTTAAAGACTACTTCTCTCAGAGATAGTGTAATTCAAGCATTAGGATTTTTTTTTTTTTAAACTTAAAATACTATAATGAATTCAATTACAACTACTGTTTTAATGTACCTATAGTTGCTGAGACATCAGAATCATAGCATCACCAAGGTTAGAAAAGACCTCTAAGATCATCCAGTCCAACCATCCACCTATCACTGGTATTTCCCACTAAACCATGTCCCTCTGTAGAACATCTAAAAGGAACATCAGCAACTGAGCTGTACCTCAGAAACTTGGAATTGGTCCCCATGCTGGAAATGGAGAACAGCTTCAGGCCCTTCAGAGAAACACCTCTGCATACGTTGTCTCCATCCCCATAAAACTCCGATTCCATCAGTGTAACTGCTAGAAAACCACAGGAGCCATACTGATCACTTGTCATCAAACACTCACTGAAACATTGCTCTGCCAGTTAATTATTAGCATGTGAATAAAAGAAGATGTACCACTTGAATCATTTGCCTGAAAGTAAAGGTAAACCTTCAGCACTGAAAGTAATTCATACTGTGAAAAGCCACTATTTAGTTGTAAATGTGTAATAAAATATGAGCTTTTAAGGTATAAGGAATAAAGCATTTTTCCTGATTTTAGAATAAAGCTTGTAGAGCTCTCTCTAGAATGCAGGGTTTATCATGAATTTTTTATTTAGCAAATGGTACGAGGAAAATATGACCACATAGCCAGAGTGCTGCGTGCGCCATCTGATAATTGCACATGCCACACCACACTTCAAAACAAATTAAGCACATTAGAGAGAGCACAAGCTTTTATCAGAGATTAAACAAGCCAACAAGTGAGTGTTTGCAGCACTGTTTTGAAGCTTTAGATCAAAATGAGCGCCGTTCCTCTAAGGGCTGCTGACTCACCGGTGGAAACGCGAGGTAATGCATGCCTGCACTCCTTGCACTCCTCTTCCCAGACTGCGCTGGCAGTGCCTGCCCTTCTGCTCATTATCCATATGCTGGGGTAAGTGGGAGAGAAGTCTGGGGTATCTTGGGTAGGACGTCTTTCTTTGGCAAGTGCTTTATCAGGAGGGTCTCCCAATTTAAATTCATTGATGCTTGCAAAAACACAGATCGTGTTGTTGATCCTACTCAAAGAGCAGCCCCACAAACAGCTGTACTGACCAAAAATGAAATGGTGGCAAACGGGCAAAGGACAAGCAGCAGCAGGAAAGGTTGGAGAACAGGAATTTCTGTAAAGCCAACACTAACACAAAGGAATAAAACAGTCACAGTCTCAATGGAGTAACATCCACTACTAAGAAGTTTATATATAATTTAGTGGATGACAAATTCATCTCCACTTACAGAAGCAAAAAGAAATATGCTTTAACCTGGTTTGAAAGAAAGGCATGAATGCTGTGAATGTTTCCTAACCGTATGCTACCAACGGCTTTAACAGTGTAACTCTTCATTTAACCTCTCAGTACAGGTTAGATGAGCACGCCAAGAATAAATATTCCCCCCTGAAGGCAATCTTAAGCCAGCATTGCCAGAAACAATTCAGCAAGTCCTTGATTCCACTCAGTAATCCAACAGATTTTACTGACCCAGTAATTCAACATATGCACACAATCTACAATATGCCAATAACAGTTACATTATTGTTACAGCCCCTTGAATGGAAGTATGAAATTCAGGCAGAAACTAAAAATCAGACTAAGAGATAAGGTGTCACCTGAGCGAATGCTCAGGAAATTTTCCTGGATTCAGTCTCATATTGGTAAACATCTTACAGCATATTAAACATTTTCTATTTCAACAAATTGTGATTTTTATTTTTTAATTACAACTTTACCTACCACAACTACTGTGAAAGACCTGGTACATAAATCACATAAGACAATAATACATGTGTTTGGGAGACGTGGCAGTGTTTTGCTTTTATTTCAAGAATAACAATGCTAGAACATCCAGGAAAACAGCTCATACAACAATTACTTCAGTGGTTTGGAAATTCTGGAACTAACACATCACATTTAACAGTCAACACTGCTATAACTGGAAGGAATTCTGGTGGTTTGGACATACGTGGAACATGAGAGGAACGTTACCTATGTGCCATATGCAAAACCTTATAATAAAATACACGGACAACTCTGAAATAAAAGAACTGTACATTCAGCAGAAGAGACGTCATTACTACCAAAAGGAGCCAGGCAGGTAATTCAAATCAAAGTAAACATAAATTTAGCTTATCTTAAAAAAAGAAAGAAAGAAAGACTTCCTCAGTATGTCTTAAAGAAAAGCTCCTACTGAAAAATCTTCAAAAATGAAGATCACATCTCTACTGTTAACTTAATATACCCGGTAAACCATGAGAAAATACAAATATTTCTGCTAACTAACTAGTTGCAAGTTACTAAAGTAACAGTTGAACATATTGACGCTTACATGAATCTTTCTTATTATGACTACCAAATACAATCCATATCAGATTTTGCTTCAACATTGTGAAATGTTTTCTGCTTTCTTTAAAAAATAGCAGAGCCAGCACAAAGACATCAGACTTAGCAACTGAACAAATATTCCTCATTTCTGGCTATGAAAAATTTCTTACAGCTATAATCTTGGAAGAAACAACAGAAGTACCTTCTAAAAATTATTGGGTTTTCTTTGCTTGTTTTTAATAGCTTCTATCACATTTCTCAAAATAGGCAATTTTATTCTGAGTTTTTTGGGTTTTTTTTTTTTTTTTACCCCCAACTAAGACTGGTTTGTTAGTATTGTTTCTAGATTCTAACATCTTTATTATGATCCTTACAGCTCTAAGGAAAAAAAAGCTGACAGTTTCTTCTGAAGAAAGACATCAAACCTGAGACATGAAGATTCTGTTCTGTGGGTCACAATAATCAGAAGTAAACCAATAAGATACTGGTACACTGTTTCACAGTTTGAATTTGGTGCTCTATGTGTAGATTCGTGAGGTACGCACAAGCAGACAATAAGACTTACATAAACAAATGTTTGGAAACAAAAGCCACAGAGGAGAATTGATCTCATTGAAATAACTCCACAGAATGGATAGATCTTTCCATATCTCACGTCAACAGAAGAAAGCAGTTGAGTTGCTGGATTGTCTCATTGCTACTAAAATCTTCTAAGAGATCTAGAACCTGAATTCATAGAGGTGTAATGAAGGCATTCTGAACTACAAGAAATTCTTTTTCTTAATTATAGCTTCATGGAAATAAAAGTCTACATCGTCAGTAATTACAACCTCCTGCCTCCTCTCATCTGCATCCTATGAAAAAATCAAGAACAAAATTCATATTACATTTATCATACAACAGTGTTTCACTTTAATCTCCTTACCCTTTTCACACTTCTCAAAGTGAATCTCCAAGCTAGTAACATTAATCACTTTAGATTACATAGCATAATTTCTTCATCTGCATGTACCGTATAAAGAGAATTACATTGATTCCTGCAGTTTCTTGTGCTAATTGATGATTTACATTAAATAATATCTTGTTATTATGTGCTTATATTTCTAATTGCTTACATTTTAAACATTGATGCTTGTGCAGGTTTTGACAGCTTTAATGTATTTATTTTTCATATAAATAATGAAGTTAGTAAATTGTGCAAAGAATAAGGTCATATGCATTGAATGGAGATAAAAGGAACAAATTTACAGTTGAAAAATGTTGTCTTGACCTTAGTGGCAAAAATCAGAATTTAGGTCTTAACCCTGCTAACATGTAGTTACCCTTAAAAAAAAATACTTAGAAGTATTATTCATAACTCAAGGAAAAACTTGTGAAATGAAAGCTTCAGAAAAACATGCAAAAAAGCCACATGTGGTCAAAAGTTCCTTGTCCAGAGGAGCAGAAGTATAAAAATTGAAAGAACCAATTATTAGGAACAGCTTGCCTGTTTATCTAGTTTCTTTTTTTGGGAGAACCCTGGAGAAAAAGTGCGAAACCTCTGCACTCCAAAGTGGGGGTTAATTTTTTATTTATGTTAGAACTCCTCTCTCTAAAATGGAGAAGGAATTTGACATACATGATGAATATACTTTCACATTTTCTTTGTTTCAGTCAATTCCTATATTTTCTTCACAAAAGTTACCCAGATTGTGTCCGTGGTATTCTCACCCAAATCTCGAGTTACTGTAAGCAGACATTAAATCCAGACTGTCACTCCATGTGTCTGATGTTAATACTGTCACCTTTATTTCACTAAGAATGGTAAACCTAAGATATTTAAAAATTAAACCCTTAGTAAGAGAAACATGATCCATAGCCCAATCAGGTAGGTACTTCTAGAACACTTTTGTTACCTCTCCAGAAAGGTGGGAACGGAGAAATAGAGTCCTTCTCCTATTGTTGTACATAATAAAGAGGGTCAGGTCAGACTGTGCCAGCTCATTCTCTCACACATAATGGTTCTAGCCAACACCCTTATTTCACCTATTTCTCTTTCTGTCAAGTCTCCCATTCCTGCACTATTGCATCAGATTGTCATGCAGGAATTTCTCTCTCCCACTGCCAATTTCTCTCTTCCGTGGTAGACATTTTGCTGTCCTCTGCGTCATTTTAGACATCAGGAAACACACACTGAAAACACAGGAAAAGAGTCTAATTCCTCATTTCTGTGGTACAGTATTCAAGAGGAACAATTTCAAATAGGCACCCCAGCAGAATCTTGTAAAACTTCAGTTTTCCAACTTACTTCAAATTCTAATCCATTAAAACATTTCTCCACAGAAACAAAATACTTTGAATTTACACCTGCAGTAGGCTTGACTATCAGATGCATCCTTGGATAGACCCAGGGGGTCTGTGAATCACAAGCAGAAACCTATTGAGGTAGATATTCAGTTGGTGCATATAGAACATATGCAGTCTGCTTGGTTCCTACAGATCAGAAAATGGAAAAAAAAAAAACAACCATGCTCTGTGGAGACCATCTTCAGAATACAGAACATAATGTATAGCAAAAAGTCACAACTCCAAGAATATTTCAAGACTAATTTAAATTTTGAAAACAAAACAGGCTCATGAAATGTGTCCCCTAAGTTTCTTCTGCTATACAGATAAACTGCTTCCCACAGAGCTTTTCAAAATAAAGCCTGGCATACTTGGAGCCCAGAAGAACAGACATTTTTACAAGCTTCCAAACTAGAAACTGTTTTTACTCACAAACATAAAGTAATCATAACTAAAGCTTCAACAGCAGCTCCACAGCTGCATTAAGCAATCTTAGCTAAAATCAGGAAGGTTTTAATCTTTATGCTTTTGAAAGTTACAAGGAAAGATTATTTACATTGTTAAATTTAATACTAACACTAGCTTGTCCTTCCCTCAGTGGCAGTGATCACCGTCAACCCTACAATGTTGCATATCACAACATGATAAGCAGAGAAGATAGTATTAAGAGCCTGTGGTTTGTTTTCTTACCCATTATAAAACCCTAACATCCTACACGGAGTTGTAAACAATTTCATTTACAGACAAAAATAAAAATGAGCTCCCACAGGTTAAAAAAAGTCCTTTTAGTAAGGCAACAAAGTACATAAAAGCATAGTTATAAAATTTTGGCAAAGGTCTACTTGCATGGCCCATGTGGAGGAACTGTACAGAGAGAATGTGTACGAAGGATAGAAAGGAGCAGGGGGGTAATACAGTTGGTCACAAGATTAAGCTAAATGTCCAGAATTCTAGATAAAAATAAGACCAAGACTATTTTCAGATCTATATAGCAAACAGCACTTCATAATAGCTAGCCACAGTGCACTGAATTCCTTTATTTCCTTAGCAGTTTTCTTGAGATGCATTAGATGATAGCACTGCCATGCAGTCAGATAATACGAGAGTTATTAACTTTATCAGTACAGCAATTTTACTCTTAAGAAAACAGCTAATAAAGGTCTAATGAACAAGAAGATTTTTACCAGGAGCAAAAAAAAGTCAAATTAAGTTTATGCCACAGATATTATTTCTCTGCTTGAAAATCTTATTAGTATTTCTAGATTCATTGCATTGCAGAAGTGGGGAGAAGATGATAAATCAAATACATACAGAAACACACTCACTCAAATGGCACTCGTTTTTTGTACAATTAAGCTTTAGTGAAAAATATACATCTTAAAACAAATGAAGTACAAATGTACAAAAATTCTTAAACTCATAAAAAATATATATAATACACTTTGCTACAGAGATATAAAACATTTAAAGTTTGCTAATCCTTTCTGATGACAGTAAAGTGATTTAAAGTCTAGAGGACTCCTGCTCCTCATCACTGCAATCAGATTTAAAGCAGACCTGCAAGAGAAGACAAAAACATAATTCAGTTGCAAAGGTAACACTACTGTTGGTTCGGATACTTTTCAGGGCACAAAGGTAGTGTAGAGGGGAGAGATTTGGATCTTTTTCCAGAACACTTTACTCCATACTACCTAATACTTTAGGAGTACCGAAGGAAACTATAGCCCAACCCCAAAAGCTCAAGTCCTTAAAGTTTCATTTAAGAGAAATAAAGAACCTAAGATTCACATGACAAATAACTGTAGGGTTTCTTTTTTTTTTAAAACTTTAAAACCAGCTGAAGGCTTACAACTCATGCTAGCATTTTTAGGAACCTCCTCAGTCGAAAGATCTTAGGACAGTATAAACTGATTCAGCTAGGTAAAACTATGCTAAGACACAAGCTTTAAGTTCAGTATGTGAGATTATTACTATACTTAACCATTCCTTCTATTCCTTCAATATAAACGTGGAAAAAGTGAATTCAGAAAGGTGAACTAAAAATAGCAGTACTCATACACTCCATTAGCATCATACCATTTTACAGAGGCGAACTACCAGCTGATGACAAAAATCATCATCATGCAATTTTAATGTGACTCTGTTGTGGCTACTTAGCAAATTTAAAATTCTATTTCTGCTTGAAAGCCAAAGCAGCTCCTAAAGAAGTGTCTCCTACTGGAACGTACTAAGTTTCTCAAGATAATTCCACTCTAAAGTGCAGGCATACTGAGCAAGCAGAATTATGTACAGTATCTTCAACTGAAAGCCTTTACAAATAGTTTACTTCTCAGCACTGATAAGCAAGGATATTGTCATGTCTTTTAGACAGTATTTATATGGTATTCAGTTCATGTAACTTCCACTTCTATGTTTTAATAACGCTTTTCTGTAAGACTGGCTGTGCATTATCAAAAGTTATGTAAACATGTTGTTTTGGTGAAAGAATTAAAGCTTCTTGTTAAAGTCTTTTAACATTTGTTTCATAACACTTCTTCACACTCATTCATTTAGGAGTTACCTTTGCAAAGCTTAATACACCACAATGATTTATTGGGAGTCCATCTTTCTAAAGGAAGTAGCACTATATTGCAGTGCCCAATCACACTAACTTTGGAATTCACTATTCAGTTCTATGTAAGTTTTTGCAAAAGGAGTTCTCAATCATCTCTCACATCATCTCCTCATAAGTTCTACAAAAGCTGGCAAAGAAGCACTACTGAAGTTAATATCTTCAGAAAAGAAAGATGTACAGTACAGTGTTAGCAACATATAGTACTTCTTATCCCACCACAGGCAACAGCTAGCAAGCTAGAGAAAAGCAGAATGCTGAAGGAGGAAAAACTCCTGGATTTTATAGGCAGTGCAAGGACAAAGGCATAAGCCAGGTTTCATTAGTTCAAGCATTCAGGAAAAAAGCTTTTCCTATCACAAATCAACTTTTAAAAATTCTCAAATTGAACAGATTTTAAGGTCTTACTGGTAATTTTCTTATCAAAGAAAAGAAGCACCCTTACCTCTCCACTAAAAAGTCTGTGAAAGAAGCCTCTCTTTGGTTTAGGAGACCTCTCTCTGTCCGGTGACACAGTACCATCAGTTTCACATGCATTAATATCTTCAAAACATCCTGTTTCAATCATCTTTGAAACACATAAAATATAAATTAAGTATCCACACGAGCCTCTCAAATATACTGCATCACCCATTTACTCCTAACAAGCTAAAAATACATCAGTTTCATGCTACTGAAACTACATCATTTGCAGACCTACTTGAAGGAAAGCACAAAATCTATATTAACTCTTCTTGAGCATTAAGAAAAAATTTTCAAAACAATATGAGCACTGTCATGCAAGCAGGCATTAAGATGCTCCTTCACTTTTATGAAGTATTTCTCCTGCCTATAATGCAATAAGCATACATTTTTAGAACCAGATACAGATTTGCTTTGTGTACTATTAAATACTTGATTTTCTTTTTGTCTGTTCAGCTCACTTCAGAGCGCTCTAGCCTAACAAATATATCTTTACACTATGGACTAAACTTTGGATGAGAAATTATCAATGCAGAATCCCAGACTGCTCACTCACTAGTCTTAAAAGGAAGTTTGACTTTACTAATGTTGAATAGTTTGCTTTGAAACCGTAGAAAAGGTAAGCTGTGGTTCTGTATTACTGAGTCACTTGGATACTCTGCTGATGCTTGGGCACAATACAGTGAAACAGCAGCTTTCAAGCAAGCCTATTTGCTTTTTAATAGTATGAAAACTATCTTCTTCCTATGAAGAGTGATACTTCATACATATGGCAGAAAAACAAGGAAAACGTGGTGACATTGCTGCTGAATAAAGTCTTGTTGATTGTAATAAGATGTCAGCTTTCATTTTACACATTTATTGCAGTCCTTCAATTTTTAGTAATTAATGTTTTGGGGGGAAAAATGTTTGTACTGTAAATTTATCCCACGTTAAGTCTTCTAACCACTGCGCTAAAGAAAATCTTTTCTGAAATATGTACCTCATTTTGCCAAGGGATTGAGACACAACCCGTAACAAATTTGGAATAGAAGTCATCATCTGTAGTATCCAGGTTCACTCCTTTTACTGTAGAGAACTGCTCTATGTCCAGGACATCTTTACAATACACGGCACGTGGCTGCAGTACAATACAAGATTGGTTCATTAAGTTTGTTTTGTCCTAGATGAGAGGGGGTATGAAATACCTGCAATTTTGTATTTCACATTACTGATGACTAAATTACACTATATTACACATCAGAAATACAAAAACTTAACAGAATCTTGTCATAATGCACTTGGGGAGTTCCATCCATCCTGCAAGTAACAAAACAAGAGCATCAAAAACAGCATGCAGCATCTGATTTTCTTACTGGTTGTCACAGTTTATTTGTCCTCTGGCAGCTTCCTTTCAGCTCCAGAGCTGAACTCCTCAAAGCTAAACTTAATACGTTTAGCATCCGATCTAGGAGGGAGAGTTTTCAGGGCTAACAGAAATCAGCTAGAAAGCTCTATATTGACATACTAAACAACTTACAGAAGCAGAATTCTCAAATGAAATACCACAAAACAACTAGCCAACAATATCTACAGTGGCAATCTCCAGCCAATGTGAATAACTGTAGAAGTTTATCAGCAGTTCACATCATAACTGACGCAGAATTATGCAGTTCATGCCTTTTTAGATACTAATCAAATCTGTCTCACCTACTTACATCTGGCAAAAATGGAGGCTCCAACATGTTAGCTTCCAGCCTCTTGAAGTTAATATTCTTGAAAATAGGATGTTGTTTCACAATAGCAGCTCCATTTTCCGTGCAACCCAGTCGCTCCCCTGGATTTTTTGCAAGTAACTGCAAAGATATGAATAAAAAGGATGTCCTAGTGATATGCTCTCTCAATTAAGAAGAAAAAACAACCCTACATCTTTCTTGCTTGGCCTTTTAGAAGATGAACTTTACTGTCATATCAAAATGAACTGGAAACTCAAATTGCAACATGGTAGACAAAAGAATCCCTGAAAAAAAGATCATTACTTTTTCTGGCAGCAAAGACTAGACCAGAAGTTGTATGAAATTATTTTAATTGATGCCACGTTGAACAGCTTTTGCAGAAGGCTCTACTTTCAGGAAAAAAAAAATAGAGAAAAATATAAATCTGTATAAGTAATTTATTTATTCTGCATAAACTAGTAAAGAAACCTTTGAAGCTTTCTGTATAGGTGCACTCCTTAATAAATTTAAGAGCACAGATGACAAAAAATACCTGCTGTCTTAAACAGGCTCTTTTAGAGAAGGAAGTTTGTGTACAGCTCTGCCATTTCTCCACATACAGTATCAAAGCTGTATTCTATGATCATACGTGGTCTAAGAAATGCTGCGTTTTTCATTCACATGAGAGAGAAATCAATTTATGCTGCCTCTCTTAAGTTTTAAAAAGTTCAGAATTATCAAAATTTGATAAAATAGACAAGTCATGGATCGGCAGAAACGTCCACGTGAACCAAAGAAAGATTTTGGTACTCTCATTAAACCTCACTCCAGCTTTGAAAGAAAATCAATAGAAGACTAGAATAAAGCAGTTCATCTCTAAAAAAGGATTAGAAATTTAATTTTCAAACCTCTACGTCTCTTCACCCACCATCCTGCAAATGGATTTTGCCTCTTCAGAGAACTTGTCTGAATATGTTTCTTGGTCCTCCTTTACTCTCCGGTCAATCTCATCCCGTTTGACCCTTTCCTTATGCTTTCTGAATGGTGACTGTCCTTCAATCATTTCATAAATTAAGCAACCAAGACCCCACCAATCTGGGCTGAATGTGTATTTTTCATTTTTGAGCACTTCTGGAGCTAAAAAGAATAAACAAAAAACCAAGAATTAATACTCTTTTAGCTCTATACAAGAGGTCTTTAAGCAAGCCCTTTTTTCTCTGAAGAAATGTTAATTTCTACGCTGAAGACTGTGTGTATCCAACAGAAGCATGTAAGTTTTTTAATACTTAACACCAGAAGAAATTAGGTGTCCTCTTAAAAGTTCTACCTAAAGCTACAGTTCCCAAAGTCAACTTTTCCCATTTATTAAGAAGGTTTATAACTGACTACCAACATCTTCTACCGTGTATTGCAATTTTTTTTTGCAGAACCAGTGTAGCTCTTTGGACAAGTCATTCACATATTTGTTTAACCAAACTTGCTACTAATACCTAACTAGCAAAGGATATTTCACATACCCATGTAACCAACAGTGCCAACCCGTCCTCTGACCGTTTCTCCTTCTGGAATCTGCACAGCTAATCCAAGATCTGAAATTCTAATATGTCCTATTCATATTAAGATAAAAGACAGTCAGCAAATAATAAAATATCACTTTTATAACAAGAAATTTCTCTTGCACACTCATCTCTTGCATTCTCATCAAAAAACACCTAAATCATTAAAATATGAATATCTCTCATAGAACTAAGCTTCTTTAATTAGGAAAAAAGTCCCCTCCTTCCCCCCCCCCCCTTTTTTTTTTTTTAGACTTGTAACAGAAGTACAGATCTAATTCATTTCCCAAAGGTCACACACACACAAAAAAAAGTTAAGTACTCTATTTCTAGCTTTGGCACTGGCTACAAATCTAGTATAAAAAATTAATGTCTGCTTATATGGAGTTCTGTATGTGTACACATTAGAGATTTTTATTTTTCCATACTGCATTACCCTCTACAAAAATCTAGCTTTTCTAACAAAGTATCAGAATTCAATCCATTTATTTCCAGTGAGGAGACTGTAGCCTGTACTAAAGTATTGGGTTTTCCTCTAATGAAATATGCTAGTAATGCTAAGTGGAAGTAATAGGCTACTTTTCTTTCTGCATAGGTGTAGGGACAGAAATTCCTAACCAGAACCTACTCAGAATTGTTGATGTTATAACATGCCAAAGTCAATCCAGAACGTTCAAGGATTTTTTGTTTGCTTATTTTATGTTTTTGTTTGGTTTTATTTCTGGTCTAGAAAGCTTCCTAGATACTGCATCACCCCTCTAGGTAGCCCGTTCAGATGCCTGACGTTCATTTGCACATGTTTTCTTTGTCATTCAAAAAGCACTGCAGGATCAGTGTTAGTTATTATTAGTATATTAATTTCTTTTTTACATATGCTAGATAATTATGGTGTGGGGAAAGAGAGTAGAAAAACTTAAGTGCCACTTTTTCTGCTGGTTAGAAATAATTAAATGCTCTTGAGCAGTAAATGCTACTTTAAATATTCAGATGCTCTTCTGTTCCCTAACATCTGATGAACCTCTTTGTCAAGTGCAGGATCTGAGCTCCTGAAGCGATTTTCTAATTAGCCTCCTCTGCTCTTTGGAACAAGATCAGAATATCCCTGCTAGAAAGAAAGCATTCTAGTGCAGTCCTGTACAGCTACATTTTTCTCAAAGAAAACTGCCGCTTGTGCTAGATGTTGTTGGAGAGAAGAATTAAAGAATGCATTTGATGTGTACTAAAGCTTTAGCTCCTGCAAAGCGACTTCTCCCAGGCACCTTCTTTTTCTGAAGTTTATCAGTCAGAACATGCTGACTTTAAAGACTAAAAATAAATCCTGTGTTAATGACTCTGAAAGCAGTTTCTCCTTTAACTGAAATACTCAGCAATTACAAGAACAAACTGGTAGTATTCAGCCACAGCTCAGAAGAAGGTAATTGCTCCACAGTGAGTTCAAAAGATTTCAGTAAGTTTAATACAAAGTCATTAGAGAAAATTAATTTGGCCTATGGGGAGGAAAAAAAAAGAAAAATATATTTTTTCATATTGATTTGACTTCCTGACTCTCTCAAGCCATATCTACACTAGCAACCATCAAAGCTTCTGCTTTTGTTGAAGTGTTGAAACAAACACTCACACCTCAGATTTCTTTCCTCTTTATTGCTTAACATCATATTCTACTCTTTTAGGTGTAGCTCTGACCTTGAAGCTAATAAATTAATTAATTAACTAATGAAAATACACTAGACTTAATATTTGTCACTCAAGTCCCTCCTATTATGAAGATACACTGTGCAAGAAATTAAAGAGATTAAATACTATGTTTTGTAATTCCTAATTTCAAAATTATTTTCAATTATTTACTTACCACAGTCATCAAGGAGTATATTTTCAGGCTTCAGGTCTCTATAAATTAAAATGAATAAAAGTGTTAATTACACAGAGGGCAAGATTATCACTTATGAAATATAACCGGGGCAATATAGGACTTCTGATAATGATTCTGATTAGAGAGATTTTTCCAGCTCATACCTACATACAAAAAAAAGCTGTGAAGTTGAGGACCTATAAAACAAACAGTATAACCACAGAACTCGAGTTCCCTAAATCTTTATCCTGTTTAGGCTAAAACAGCAATTTCACAGATGAGAGACTCTCTCTAGATAACACTAAAATCCTTACACTAAGAAGCAACTTACACCCAGCTTGTGCTCACAAGTTAAAGATCTGAGCATATCAACCACACAACTTCACAAGTCAAAACAAGTCAGTACTTGCTGCAGTTGGATGCTCTACTCAAACAGTTTGCTTCTTTTGGACATGCAGCTTCACAAGAAACATTCTTCAGCTATTAAATGGTAGCAAAAAGTCAGGAAAGAGTTAAAGGCATTCCAATTTCTTTTTCAGTGTTACAATTCTGCCCTTACAGATGATGAAACAGAAGCTCTTCATACAGAAATACAGTAAGATAAGGTACTAATATAAAAAGCAGGAAACAGTGAATAACTTAAAAGAAATAGTTTTAGGAAGAATCATCTTAGCATTTACATTCAAAATGAGAGGGAAACATACAAACATTTGTTCAAATCTATATTACTTTTTCTCCCCAGATGTTGCTAAATCCATGTATGTGAATTTCTGTTAGTTTCATTACTTCATAAAATGAACATCCAAACGAGTCTTTCCTATAAATCTTTAAGTCTGAACAGTCCCTATAATGGGATCTTCGTTTCACATCAGATATAGTTTATAGTATTAGGGAAGTCAGGAGATATTGAGGTTAAGAGAAAAAAAAACAATAAAACTCATCTCACATTTTAGGCAGAAACAAGTTACTCTAAAACACATAACGCACATTCAGACGAATTCAAGTAAACAACTTTAAAAACTTCCATCCAGTTCCTGGAAAGCTGATTAAAGCCTAACCTAAAACATAATACACAAAGAAACATCTTAATCAAGCTATTTCTGTTCTTCGATCCATCAACATGTGATGTCAGAACTTACTGTAGCTAGAATTCTCACCGTGTAACACTAGCAGAAACTAGCCCTAGCAATTAGCAAGAAGTAAGGCTCTGAAACTGTCAAGAATTTAGCTATCAATTCCTGCTTTGGGATGCACTGGGGCATCATCTTTCTCCCTTTTCTGTTCCTCCACCATGAGTGAAGCCAAAGTTTATGTTGAAATACACATACTTCGGTCCTGTAGTGGGCAACAGACTATTTCAACTGAAAAGCAAGCTCAGAACAAGAGCCAGAAACAATTCCAGGAACAGGAGCATCAGCTTTCCTCTCATAAAGCAGACAAAGGCTGTATGACTGCAATGTTCACAAAACAAAGGTTCGTTTTGAAAACACACTGAAAAACATATACTTTTTGAATTGAAGTAAACATGCACTGGTCTATTTTTGCTACAGCTTATACCAACATACAAATATCTTTTAGAACAGAGGCATTTGCTCCCCACCCTATCTCATGCAAATCCTGATTTTGATCTACCTATTATCAAACATTTTGCGTAACAGATGAACAGCTCTGCTACTGCTTGTTCCTGTGTTTGCTTACTTTTCTCATGTCAGCAACACATGGCCAGTTACAGATAGTTTCACAGGCTAACACTAAACATGTAAACTGGCTCAATCCCTACAAGGCAGAACAGGGCCCTCCTTCCAGATCTGCACCTGTTCTTTTCATCCAGTGGGAACTCTACTCACAGAATGGCACAACCAATTCCAGGGTGCTAAGGATGGCTCCAATAGCACTGCTGACATTGAGTAGTAGCTTATGTACTGATGTGTGGCCCATATTCTAAAAACTAATGTTAAAAGAGAAGAAAGGTAGGCCTGGCTTTTGTACATTGAGACATTTTGATACTGATGGCAACATGTGCCAAATACAATAGAATTTAACATGACAGCCTTACATTAAAACTGTCATTCCAGAACTGAAAAAACTAACAAGATGAATTGATTTTCGTTTCATCTACTGATGCCTGCATTGAGGATTTTTATTTCAGAAGTTCTGAATTTCCCTTCTTCCATTGCCTTCACAGGACACTTAACTGTGAACATGTATGGATAGTCACAAAAATACATTTTCAATAAAAAATTAACTGCTTTAACAGTTTATGCTATTCACCTTAAAGATAGTTTCATTTAAGACTCCTCCTTTAAAGCAAGAAAATGAATACTGTAGTAAGTCCTGTGACCTTATCAGTATTAAATATTTATAAAACAGCAAGAGTAGAACACTCCTTGTCCCAGAAAACAAACAAATATTAGTGATCTTAATAGAAGAACAAACTGCAGTATCAGTGAAAATATACTTCAGGTGGTTCTGTCCCCCATAACATTATGACTGCAGGTTACCAGAATTCTATTCTCACCAAAGAAATTGTAATTATGGCCAATTTTTCCAACCCTTCTGGTTCATTAACATACATAGTCACTGTACTGATTCCTAAATGCATTGCCTTTAAGATGCTTACAGAGAATTTCAGTCAAGTAACATATCACTGTAATTAGTGATATCTAAGAGTATTTCTATGATCCTTTTTCAATTTGTTGATATGAAAACACAGAACTTAACACAATGCTCCTAAATAGATTATACAAAAAGAAATAAATATGTGGCAGAAAATCTGGATCAGGATAAAAAAACTACTTTTAGCAAAGAAAAAACAAGACTGGTTTGCCTGAAGTTGGTCATTCTTCATTAATAAGTGTTGGGTAAAAATAGTTCTACAGAGAGCATAAAATTATCCAAACATTTTCTAATTTTAGTCCTCGAGTGCATTTGAGCTGACATGGTATAATCAGAGCCACCTTTCATTTGTTTACATTTTGGGCAGGAACCCCCTCAGTATGTTCTATACCTAATTGTTTAAATAATGACATAATGCCTTCAGGCATTATGATTAAATTTAAGCCCTTTCTTCTTCCCCCTGAGAATACAGATTATTCAGTTGGTAACACCTGCACTGTATGTCCTTCATTATGAGACGAGGACTAAAAATAAATCTTTTCTAATTAAGATGCAATCACTCAAGAGTTGCTTGTGAAACTACTTTTCTGCTTCCTCAGTTTGTAGCAGCCCAAACAAATTTCCAATAATTGGAAATTAGTTACATAACAGCACAAAAAAGGGACACATCTTAACTCCGAGGCCACACCAAAGTAAGCAGTTACAGATGATGCTAGGATTCAACATGTGTTTGATGATCTAGTATGCAAATTGCTAACAAGTTGAACACAAGGGCTGTGGGTTTGGGTTCTGGTTTTTAAACAATTACTTGTTTTCAACTGGGAAACATGAAATGACCTACTTGTAGCTGATTCACGAGAACAATATGCAAAACCAAGACTCTTAAATTTACCCTCTCTTCCCTCTCGCCAAAACACGCTGCGCATCATTGCAAGGTTGGCCAAACTCTTTAGGGAACAATGCATAACCAGCATAAGCCTGATTTATTCTGTGGTTCTGCCACTTTCCATGAGACTGACTGCTGTGTAGATATGTTAATTTTCCATACTGGGGATAGAAAAGACTCTTTACATTAGCACTATGCAAGATTGTAACTAACTTTTTTTTTTACCCTTTTGCACAACAAGCAAGGCAGCAAAGGACTTCAGTCTCCTGCATACATCTACTTTAGAGTGGACATGCAATGGCATGTTCCCAAAATGTATTTATTCGTATTGATAATTAATGTGGTTTATGTATCATAATTTTCTATCACTTTGCAATTGTTTTCAGTGTTTTAGGATATATCAAGTATAAGGACTGGAATAAACAGTAACACGACAAATAATATAGGTTATTCTGAAGGACACGACAAAAAGACTATTACAATTTTCCCCCTCTTTTACTATGAAGTACAAGCTCATTTTAACAGAAAATAATTTGTTTGTTCAATGCTAAACAGACATGGTGATGCCAAGGTATGAGTTACTGAAGATTGTACTGACCTGTAAACAATTCTCTCCTTCTGCAAATCCTCCAGACCACAGCACAGTTCTGCAGCATAGAAAATAGCCCTTTCTTCATCAAAGCCAGGATTTCCCATGTTATATATGTGAAACTTCAGATCCCCTCCATTCATTATGGTTAACACTAAACAGAGGGCATCTTTTGTCTCATACGTATAGGATAAACTAACCTAAAAAGAGCACAGAGGGAGATGACGACCATTATTCACTCCAACTCCAATACAATTCTCAGTTCCTTTTTCCAGTATAAGCAAGATAGGAAGCCATTTAAAAAAAAAATTTTATGAATAAACCAGCAAAACAGAGAACAGTTACTGTCCAGTAAGGTTACACCCTGAGTAGTCCACCTATAAAAACTCTGCACAGAACTGTTCATAATCACACACAACACATTCTGTTTATTATACCAATCATTTATCTTTGCAGTCACACACTCTCAAAATCAATTACAAAATGTCATGCCCATAAGACCCTGAAAAGTCTGAAACTGAGCAAACAATGCAATACAAACTCACAAGAACAAGATTAGAAGTAGATACTTACTACAAACCTACTATTCACTTTTTCTAAGATTCTTTTTTCATTTAGAGCCATTGATTCTCCTTTCCTCTTCTTTATTCTCTTTTTTTCTAGCTTCTTACAAGCATACATTTTTCCTGTTGCACGTACTTGACAAGCACACACCTAGAAAGGAGAGGGAAAGCATGTAAGAGACATTAACTTTATGCATACATGTATACATACATACCAAAAATTATTCTGCGTTTTTTTTTTCCAAGCTTTTACATGATCTCAGTAAAATAAAGGGTCTGTAAGTATCTATAAAGTACTTTCACCCACAGAACAACTTAAGAGGGTCACAAAAGCTATTAACAGAAGTGGGAAAGAGAAGAAGTTACACAGGAGCCAACACTTTTTGCTGAGGCTGAACAGTTCAGTAAAACCGCAGATGTTGTGTTGATGAAACTCTTGACTATGGAAACTGCAAGACAGAGAACTAACATCCACATCATATTCAAGCATAAGAAAGGTTCATTTAGTAATCCTCCTGTCCCTTCAATACAAATGTAGAGATACATTTGTAACATTTAGAAAAAAACAGTACCTTTTAAACAGAAGGAAACAAATCTAGATTTTCACATCAAGTTCAGGAATGTAACTCTTAATTACTAAATAGGAACAAAACTATGCTCTCATCACCAATAAAAATTTTTAACATAAGGAATTATTGCAATAGTCAGAGAGGTTTCCTCCAGCTTTGTGCATGACCTACAATACTGAGACAAGTACATTAAAACAAAGTGTTTAGGATCAGTGACAGTTCACCAGTTGATGTCAAAATTTAGATTGTTAGAGACAAGAGTTAAAAAAACCTGCTTTTCCTCTGTGTTAACCTTTAAGGATGACCTCACAGAAAAATACCTCTGTACTCACCTCTCCAAATCCACCTTTGCCAAGTACTCGGTAATGCCTAAACGTGTGTTTGGTTACTGGTTGCCTGATAAGAAAGAAAGAATTAATGCAACAAGAATTATAAGAATTTGCAAACCCCTTTCCACCCCAACATCTGTCTTCAATTTGTCCTTTCTGTTCTTTAACATCTGGCTGAACAACAGTTGCCTTGACTTCCTGAAGATAGCACTATAATAAATTGAATTCAAAATGAGAGGGGTGAGTCTGACTGGAAACATGGGCTCCTTTCTATAAGTAAATACTAATTAAAGCAAATATGGAACTAAGTGCTAACAGGAGTTTCCAAGCTTGGTATCCCACTATACACTTGAGAATAAATTTGCATTTACAAATTCACTGCATAAAGACTCTTGAACAGATACAGATTCAGTTAGAGCACTGACTCTTCCATTGTCCCATCACAGTCATCCTTGAACCTTATCTTTCAGATCATCATTTTTCTAACAGGCATTGTGTAACAAGCAGAACAGTTCAGAAAGCCAAACAGAATTATAACGTAAAAATTATTTAAAAATACACTTACTTCTCCAGCCATTTCCACTGTAAGAACCGGGAAAAATACACACTCTCTTGGTAAGCTTCAAAAGGCCTCCTGCTTAGGTATTCATGGACAATTCTAGCAACAGGAAAATAAAGTCAGACTTGCACTGAAAAACTGATGATCAATGTAACAGTAGGCAGAAAGACTGCCACTGCGCTTACTAATGGTTTTAACCTAGATGTCTCAAAGTGAGCTGCAACCATAGAAAACTATTCCTTGCCAGACCACCAGTAAATGCCAACACAGCTGTTACATACAGTCATCAGGAAGTTTAACCATTGTATTCACATTAACTGTCTTCAAGTCCACCTAAACATCAGCCAACCAGTAGCTATACAATGCAGCTATGACCCCAGAAATATGACCTCTGACAGGTATTTACAGGAAAGGATCTACAGAATTTAAACATCCTTTCAAATTGGATAAGTGAAGTTTCACTCTATGGTCTGAAATTGGAATACTAAATAACACATGCAAACCTGAATTGCTCCCCTCTTAAACTAAGCACACCATGGTAATTAGGAACAAGTCATTCAAACCAAACGCAGACATTTATTGGACAGTGAAAAGGGAAAGACAGATCTTCCATTTGAGACATGTCTTAGTAGGTGTTCTGACACATCCCTTTCAATCTTCTAATCTCAGGTGGTTATAAAGTACACTTATTTTTGTTGCCACGGTGATGACCCAAGCAGTGACAAAACATGTTGTAAGCCTTCAGACGTGATCAAGCATGCCCTGAAAAACCAGTAATATTAGAAACATGAAGGCTTTCAGAAGACATGCAACACTGCTAAACAGGTATCGTTCCTCCAAGAAAAGCCTTCACTACTGCAGCTGTGTGAAATGTTGCTGCATAATTTCAGAACAAAGCCTGTGTGTGATAACTATCATACTCAATCCTCTAATCAACCATATTAGTGGAAGAATAATTAACCTGTTTTACAGAACCATGAACTGTCTAACACTGTACACAAACCTTTCATGCGCCAATTTACAACTTTATTCTTTATAAGTGCTTTCATCATGGAAGATAGCACACTCAAAAGTAAAAGATATAATGATGAAATACCATTCTAACTTAAATAACACTTACTTGTTAACAGACAAAACGACATTATTTTTGCTTAAGTCTCTTGAACATCTAGTGTTAAGAAAAAAGCTCTTCAAAAAAAAAAATCAAGAATATGAATAATTTACAAAGGAAACTCAGTCCTTTTAATGAATCTGTTTCAAATTCCTCACCTACACTCGTGTCAGAGACACACTTCTGGAAGTAATAATTTCACCTTTCATCTGTCTCAGGAACACAAATTTACCCTGTGATACTAAAACACAGAACTATGCATTTTAACCTACCTAGTACAATCCACAAAAAGATCTTTAGAAGGATTCTCTTCCAGTCTTGCTTTACATTCATTTACTGTTTCCTGAGGTATTTCTGGCAAGTGTGCTGCAGACTTAACATAATTTAAAAAAAACAATAAATAAAAAAGGCAACAATAAAAGCAATATTGTAATTATTAGAATGAGTAAAAATTCTGCTCCGGGAAAAGAAAAGGAATGTTTTGGCTAACAAGGAAACTAAGAATGTCAACTCTTTTTTTGTTCTCCACTTAAGAACTGCAATAACATTCAATGCATTTCTGTTTCAATAACATGAGAAACAACTTTGGCTATAATGCAACAACTTTCTTTTTCTTTTGATAGGTCTACCACCGCAAAAGTATGTTATCTATTTGCTTTGGAAAGATGGAAAGGAGAGAAAAAAGAAACACTCAGTCTGGGACATGATTTCAAACCAGCCCAAAATGTTTTTCACTAAAACAGCATGTGAATTATGGTAGTCCCAAAGAAACTATTTGAGGGGATGTGGTAAACTTGGAATCTGCTTTTAAAGCAGCAAAGAAGGTATAAATGTGGGGCAAGGCCTTTTCAAGAGGTCCAAAGTAAGAGAAGCAGCAGAAGAAATTAATATAGAAAGCAAACGTGCAATTATGTATCAACAGAAAAGCCTCCATCATACACCAGAGAACAGACCCTTAAAAAAAATCTGATTTAATATGTGCTAAAAATTAGAACTGAATGATCTCCATGCAGGAAGACAGAAACAAAATGTTCTAGAAAAAAAAAAAAAGACACATCATCTGACTTTGTGAGGACCTGTAGCAATTCTGCAAATTTGCACTAATTCAACAAACACCACTGAAAATAAAATGAAAATGCTAAGAATTTCAAAAATTCCTAATTCTCACAACATTAGATGAAAGAAAACCTCCAGCTAGGCTGTTAATAAGCCTTTCTCAGATGCTGAACAAGGCTGTTGTATGTTTAAAAAACATACATATTTACTTGACAGCAGTGTTTTAATTTGAAAATATTGGAGTACGTCATAATGGCTATAATTGTAAAAGCAGGGACCGGTCAAGCTTTCAACTCAAGCTGGTAAGTTTCACAATTTCAGAAAGCCAAAAGTCAGACTAATGAAAATTAAGTGTCCATTCACTAACAAACAAAGCAACTACTCAGGTGTCTAGTTTGTCAAAGTTCACAGCACATTCACAACATATCTGATACAGTATTTTGCAATATACTTACCCCATTAGTGAAGTAGGTCTCTAAGACTTTCAGGCCGCAGTCTATACGCTTTTCATCTGAAGATACCTCATATTCTGCCTGTGGGAATAGAATAACATTACGTTCAGTGTCTTTTACATTATGCTAGGTAAATTTTAACATGAATAAGAAAAGCTACCAGTATAATGGGAAACAAAGGATCCTATTAAATTTATTCCACAGGTAACTACTTCTGGAAAGAAAATATGAAACATAGTAGTACTGAAAATCTACACGGACTGGCTACTATTAATAATTTTAAGAAATAATCTAGAAGCAGACATCAGAAGTTACAACATTTAAAGATAACACAAAATCTTGGGAAAGATTAATTGAAACATAACAGTCTCAAACAGCAACCTGTGTTAGCTTGGGAGGCTGAGCCAACTCAAAGCTTACTTCAGATCCCTAAATGTGAAAGCATGCACATAAGAGCAAAGAAAATACAGCAGGCATCCAGAATGGAGGACTGTGTAACACATAACCACAGTTTATTAGGACACTCACTAAAAATCAACAATCATTAAAAGCCTCAGAGTAAGTTCCAAGTGATTGACCTAACCAGTGAAAAAGAAGTTGTATACCTTTTTAAAGCATCCATAAAGTAAAAATGACAGTTCAAGAACAAAAAAACCACCATATTGGAGATAACAGAATCCTTCAAATCCATTTCTGCAATCAATCAGCTAACCCACATTGACTCACTATAAAGCCATCAGCATCAGCTTCTGATGAGACATTATGGTATCAGCCAATTCAACACAACATTTGAATCCAAAACAACTGCAAGCCTACAGTTTTGCTACTTGAATTCCACAACATTCAGTCTAACGGTAAGGAATTCTTCCTCAACTACCAAACAAGCTTAACTTTTCTGACCTGTTACTCAACCACAGCACTTACCACTTTTAACATTTTCAGTTATGCTAATACTGTTGAAATACTGTTTTAAACAGATATTGTAATTTGAAAGGAAGTTTAAGAGACTTGTCAGCTAACCTCTGTTACTCACACAGCTTGAGAGGGAAGTTTTGAGTTGCTATTCCATTCTTATCATCCTTGAGTAACCTTGTCCCCAGCTAGTGAAATGAGTCACTAGATGACTGGATAGCTAATTCTTCCTTTGAATTTGTTAGTTTTATTCAACAATTTCACAACCCTTCTTTCTGTGAAGCCACAAGCTTACTCCAGACAAGGTCACACCTTCCCAAGAGTTAGAGCTTACCAATTTTAGTACTCAAAGCATGCAGACAAAGTACCACTTTGATTTTGTCACTTTGGCCTCCTAAAATAATCACGAAATCATATGGCTCCATATAAAAGAATTGGAAAATTCTTTAAATTAATATGCCAGACACAAAACTGTCTGTGGGCATTTAAGTCAGAAATTTTGTTCTCAGAAGTATTAAGTCTAAAATTTAAGAACAGCAAAAAAGTATAACAACAAAAATGACTCACAAAAAAAAACCCCACAAGTGGCACAACCTGAGATAAAAAGTCTCCACAGCTGTAGCATTACCCTTCAAAATAAATAAATGGAGGTTAAAAATCCAGAAAATAAAATCAGGCTATTTCAGGGATCATCTGTAAGAGGTAGCAGGCACTACGTCTCACTTTCTTGACCGAGAGAGCAGGCTAGCTTTCAGATCATGAGACTCAGAGATTAGAGCTTATCTTAGCTCTTCTGAGACTTCTCTTTTCAGTCATTCCCCAACTTGTGTTCTTCACTATGATTTGTCAAATGGAAGTTCGAAAAGGGAAAAGCAAATCACAAAGTCATCCCTTACATCAGATTATCTCAGCCATGACAGACTTTGTTAAATTCACAAAAGCATTACAACCCACAGGCACATTAAAACTACTCCAAGTATTAAATTAGTGTAAAACGCAGTTACTTCTTTGAAACAATTTCACCTGAAAAAATGGCATCTGCTAAGCAAAGGCAATCATGCCTTACAGACATTTTTTTTTTTTCCCCTTTTAAGACTCTATTTCACCTTACATAAGCAACTTCTAGGGATGAAAAGCACATACAGAAGTTGTAATGATAATATTACATCCACATTTGTCAACGCTCTCCCCACTGTGTGCGGCCCATCAGAGGCTCCTGTTTATGTACACCTAACAATATCTAGCACCACTGTTTTGGACTTCCATTTAATTCATCCTATGTACACCACAGACAAATTGGTCTCTGAAATTTGGTGCTAGAAACTGCTGCTGTGAGCCACAAAATTATGGTGAAATGTACCTAGAATGTAAGCCTAATTGCATAAAGATTCACTGACCAGAGGAAAACAGTCCTCTGTCAATCATCATGCAGAATGAAAATAAGATATTTATCCCAATAAAGTAAAAAATATTGTTTGGGATTCCAAAAATGAAAATGGATACCAAATGACCACAAATAGAAGACAATTCTACTTCTCATTTTATACCAAAATTTTAAACTGACCAAGTGTCTAAGCTTACACTGCCGTGAAGGAAAAAGGGAGATATGGAGAAGTGAGGACACGGCAATAATCTCATGTGCTTCCTTATACCCCGTGTCTTTCAGGATCATCTCACATTCTAAGAGTGTAAATTGTTATGTAAGTAAGCAGCAGTACTACCCCTACTTCTGTCTTCTTCAGTCATTTGATCCCTGAACATAAATTAGAACAAAACTGAGTAAGAAAGTTATTTTGACAGCAATCTCAATTCCATATTGTATTTCACAGGCCTTGGATTAACTATGAGGGAGAAGAACAGAATAAATGCTCTGATCTATTACACACTCTTCTCCTAAGGACAGTTGTATACCTTCATACTCTTCTCATTGCTTTCTCCCTCCCCATGTGGATATAGTTTTAAGGATTTCTTTGTTTTGTTTTTTACCAAACATGGTTGTAGGCACACTTCCTCTTTACCCTCATTCTTTAGAATTAGATACCAAGGTGCAGACATATCAAGCCAAAACACTTCCTTTTCCCTTGCCTTCTAGAATTTGATTTCCCTCCTTCCACAGTTCCCTAGATACCCATCTCCACACATATTTATTTATTTATTACAATTAGCAGTATCTGACCAGCCTTGGGCTTCCATGGCAGTAGCAATATTTTCAAGTCTGCGTAACATAGGTTACACTTACTGTAAACACATCCTTTTAGGTTCAAGAAGACAACAGCATGGTCCCATCAAGCCTATACTTCTGACCATGCCAAAACTGACCATGCCAAAGCGAACAATTTCCTTTCTGCTGGGTCGCTTTTCTCAGCTGTCTCTCCCTTCACCAGACTACTTTCTGGTGGTGCACACTGACAAACAGAAGACATTGATGCCGTATAAGCATCAGATAGATAATACTGATGTGTGTCTTAGCAACAGTGTTTTGGTGACAAATCCAAAACAGAGATACTACAAAAATAAATCAATTCTATCTCAGCCAAAACTCATACAAAAATCCAAACTTTATGTCCAAAAAATCCCAAAACCAACCACCAAACTTTTTTATTTATATCTATGTCTAAGTTCTCACTGCTTACCACTGCATCCAGAAATTCAATGCATCTTTTCAAGTCTGGTCTGGAATCACAAAACTGCCTGAAGAGAAGTCTTCCTATCGGCTGTTTGTCACAAAGCTGGTTATAATCTTTTTCTGAGAAAGAGATGAGAAATAAATCTGTTTATCTTTACCCATAGCAAGATCTTACTCCCATAACAATGACAGCAACCAAAAGAGTTGCAATTATCCCCCAAATATTTAAACATTCTTCCAGGCACATTTGTCTATTATAGACTATTCTCATTTATAAATAACAAAAATTGAATGCTTCATTGAAGTTTCATTCAGGACGAGGTTAGAAATAGAAAATGCTATGAAACAGCAATGCCAAAGCAAACAGGACCGTTGCAAAGAAGGAATACAGAATAAAAACAGAACAGATTAGAAAATTACTAAAAGACTAAGACAATAACAAGGAGATCTATTTCCACGTAATTCAGATTACAATAAGATTTCCTTTTTTAGTTCATGGTTTTGTGGATTTATCTTCTATGAACAGTTTCCTTGAAGAAATACAGAGCTATGATACAGCTTTTATCTTTTCATAAATGCCCATTTACAACTGTGGTGGGTTTTTTTTGTTTGTTTGTTTTGGTATTGTTCGTTTTCTAATCTACATTCAGAGCAAGACAGAAGTTTCCCATTTAACAGCAGCATGCTCCTACTCTTTCCTTCTCACGCTGCTCTACAGGACACTCACCAATTGAGCATCTAATACCTTCACACTGACTAACAGGCGGCAACTTCAGCATCTCCCTCCATTTTTTACTACGTCCACTCCGTTTGCCTAGAAGAAAAAAAACATAAAAGCAATGTAAAACAAAACGCCAGAGTATGTTTTGATTCTAGAGAGCATAAAATCAGGTCATTTCTGCTCCAATCTGTTCAACTGTTTTCATGTCTAAAAAGAAACCCATCTACAAGGGTATCCAAACCAATAACAAACTTGACATAGAGGAACTTTCATCTAAACACTAAAAATGCAGTATTTTTTTTTCCCCCAACAGAAAGATTTTGCATTCTAACTGTGCACATAAAGAAACTCTGCAAAGGAAAAGTGAGCATCTACAAATTTTGAGAATGACAAACATCAGTAAAGTCTGAAAGAAAAAAAAGGTGGGAGTTATGCCCCAACCCTGGTGAAGAACAGAAACAGTCACGGAATAAAATATATATGCTTTGAAAATACATTTTTAGATAAAGATGTTGCACTTCCTTTTTAAGGACAGCGATGGTAATAATAATAGATCATGAGTGATAAATGAATGAAGACATGACAGCAGACAAAACTTCACTGTTGGCATATCCAGACCTTTTGAATATTTGAGGTTTCAGGACCAGTATGAAACTGATCTAAAAAACCTGTAGCATTTTTCACATTAGGGAGCTAATGTATTTTGGAGAACCATTTTCTATGTTCAAATTGAAATTTTACACATCACTCTGACCTGAAAAGGTCAAATGCATTTGCAGAAGATAAGCACACTTCTCAAAACAGCAGAGACAAACACACACGCACACACACACAGGAACAGAAAAATTTCTCATTGCAAAACATTTCAACGGAAGACTAATTTTTGTGCTGCAGAATATTATAAGAGATTTTGTTAAACGATATGGGCAGATGCATTTCCACATGACAGAATAACAGCAAAAGCACCGAGACTTACTTTCTAACTGCACCAAAGCAATACATATTGTTAACCACAATGGGAGAGAGAGGAAGGGAGTTACCCTATGTAACCTGAATAGAAACCAAGCAGCAAACAGTACCGTTAAGTCTTTCAGAATTAAATTGTTAGAGAGAAAGAAGCTAATACCCTCAGAATAATAAAACAGATATAAAAGAGCCCTCTAATTTACATCTTAGTTCCACCAGTGCTGTCAGAGCAGTTCAGAAAGTTGCAGTTCACTGTACCTTAGTTCACAGCAAACATACTTGATCTTTGCTGAGCCCACCGATCGTTTTGTTGCTGCTGCAATACGACACCCTCAATTCCAAAATCAACAGATAAGAAATGAGAAACAGAAAACCTTAAAAGATGGCTTGTAGAGATTCTTTGAACTGATACTTACTGCCTAAAAACCGCTCATTTCCTAATGTTTCCGCAATCTCATTTCCTAACGTTGCTTTGCAAGTCGTTCACCTTCTGAAATACTTTGGAATACAGATACATCAATGTGTATTTATGCAGCATCAGAACGAAAGATGAAGTTGTGACATTACCAGCATCATTAAAACAAACACCTATCATTTTAACAAAGTATTTTTTATGGTCAAGAAAAAGAATTTAATATATGCTTGGGAAAAAACAACTCAGAGCAAAGGTGCACTACTAACAGAACTGAACACAGACAAAAATCAAGGAATACTACACACGGACAGCCTGTACACATACACTGAATAGAAAAGGACAGGCTATAGATCAATACAGGATCATGAAAAAACATTGTTCAGAAGCATTCACCTGATTTCTAACCACACCACAAACCAAGCCCAAATTACTCTAACAATGCCCAGATTGTGCTAAAGACGACTCATTTGTGCATGACACAGAATGATGGGTATAGAACCAAGAAAGATAAACTGACCTAAATTCATACCATTCGGAAAAAAGTAAAACCAAACTGTGATGCATGCTTAGTCAAAACCAAACTGAGATATACATGTAACTCATTTTTTGAAGGACGACTAATGAAAAATAGTACTAAAAGTAGAATTTGTGCATTACACTTCAAATCCAACACAAGAAAGATTGCTACATTTCACCAGAAATATTTAGCAAGCTGGTCACTGCATGACCTTCATGAACTTTGTTCTGCAAGACACCATATGCTCTAATACAGTTTTTACTATCTTCTAGAATTCAATGGGTAGGGACTCTTTATAAGGGCATGTAGCGACAGGATGAGGGGAAATAGCTTTAAACTGGAAGAGGGTAGATTTACACTATATATAAAGATGAAATTCTTTACTATGAGGGTGGTGACACACTGCAACAGGCTGCCCAGAGAGGCTGTGGATGCCCCCTCTTTGGAGCATTCAAGGCCAGGCTGGACAGGGCTGTGAGCAACCCGGACTAGAGGGAGGTGTCCCTGCCTATAGCGGGGCTTGGAACTAGATATACTTAAAGGTCCCTTCCAACCCAAACCATTCTATGATTCAATAAAGAGTACTTTATTAATGATACATCAGAATCAAATGCTTATGAGTACCAAATAAATAAACACACTTCCGCTTTGCTCTGAACTGACTGCTCTTAAGATTTAAAGGAAAAAAGAAAGAAAAGTCAGTAACATAAAGTAGATGCATAGATGCATGCACTGCATCACTTATCAAAAGATGGCCACTTCTGGTAAATGCTATGGAGTAAGTCAATTTAGTTGTCATATTATTCCCTAATTGAAAAAAAGAAAAAAAAAAAAGGCAAGAAAAAAGAGCAAAACCCTTTTCCCATTTCAGAGGCAGTTTAAAACAGGTGTCAAATCAAATAACCGTTGTGGTTTTTAGAGAGTGTCTTCACATTGATTTCAGAGCTTCTACTCGGGACCTCACTCGGGAAGAAAGACCAACTGCTCACTTCCCAGCACAGCAGCAAGAAAGCCATTAGATCAGCCTTTATGGTTGACCCACCTTTCAGATGAATTACCACTCTTTCAGATGCAAGTTGCACATCGTTCTGGCCAGCAATTACAGCGACTCATCTTTTATAAAAAGAAGGGTGAATGCAGCAACACAGCAGCACAATGAGGAAACATTACATTTGCATTTTCATGTACATAAGTAGTAACTTGTTTTCTCCTACACTCCTTACTTGTTAGAGCTAGAATTTCAGCATTTAACTCTCCACACGTTTTTGCCTCTTAAAAAAATACATTACAAATTCAGTTAGCTATATGAAAATTAATTTGCTTTCATTTTTCAGCTTTTTTTTTTCCTAAGTCTTCAAAGCAACAGTTGAAAAACACATGAGGTGGTTGGCTTATTGAGCAGTAAAAACAAAAATAATTGCAAAAAGAACCACCTGCTGCAGCAAAACAAAGCAATCTGGTGTGGAAATACATTTAGACAATTAAGAATGTTCTTCAAGTCATTGGATGGACTTGCCACAGTGATCTTCTTTACAGACAAGATTTGCACTGAGGCTTCCATTTCACTGAGCACAATGCTCACTGAACATCGTTAGTCAGTCTTCCTTGAGACAGAGATAGAAAACTTGGATTTTGTCCTACAGAACAAAGATTACGAGAAGAACTGTCCTATCTTTGACTAATCAAAGTACACAGACTATGTGCTGAGACTCAGCAGCTAGCTCATTGCCACTGACATTGTACCATTGAGCTGTTCAATGGTACAGTGGTTCAATGGCTGCAGTCACCCAGCTTCGGCTTCCCAGCCTGCAAAGGACAAGCAAAGCATCGCTGTGGTTGAGAAGCACACAGCTATGCGGCACCGGGGGTGTGATTGCTACAACACCATTCTTGCAAAACTCATTCCACAAACCAGATTGTCAGATACTGGCTAAGAAATTCCTGCTGGGTCACACCCAGATGAACTCTGAGAGCACGTAACTGCACCGAGGATCCACAGTGAGCCCTTAGCTCTATAAATCATTTAAGCAGTTCAATGGAAAATGCCCAAAAAAAACCACCTCACGTGGAAGCTCTACATCAGTTACAGCAAGATGCGTGAGAATAACCCAGGTACATACTGGCCCTTACAGTAAGCCTGTCCCGCTGCAAGTTGCAGGCAAGTTTCCTACAAGACTTTAAACTGCTGTGAACTCAAATCCGCTCCTACCCACAGCTGCATCTTCCTCCAAACTGTTTATGCAAAGGATTGAAGCCTTTCACTAAAGAATCAAAACACTCAAGCTCAGTGAGGGTGCTTTGCTACCAAGTTGTTTGTAAACACTGCATGCTAATTAATCCACTGGATGGCATGCCTTTGCTGTGCGAAATTTACCTGGAAGGCACAGAACACCACAGAACTAACATCTCAGGTCCTCAGATCAGAATGGTAAACACTGAAAGCATAAAAGACTGCTGCTGACTCAGGCTAGGAGGCAAGTTCACACACAACATCACTTCACTGAAATGCTTACAGCTCCAGAGGCAGCTCATACAGCACCGCTTTGCAGGGTACCCATAGCCTTCTCCATGGAGTAGGTCCTTGGTCAAGGAACTGAGGACTCAGCAAATACAAGCCAGTCCACTGCTTAACAACCTGCTTTATCAGAGCAGCATCTTCTACTAAGAAAGAAAAAAAAAAAGGTTTTCTGCAGAAGCACAACACATGTATCTGGCTGGCTCTTATCTCAGCAAGTGTACTTGAATCACCCAGCTAAAAACTCAGGTTTCAGGGCAAGGGAGGCCCCTAACTCTTTAGCATTATGAAGGCTAAGTCACCTCTGAACACCAACAGAAGGAAAAATACATAAGTAGATGAGCCCATAAACACCTAAAAGATACCTACAGATTGTTACAACATTTTTTAAATATTCCTCACACATCTGTATTCAAATGCCTTGAGTTGGACTCCAGAGAGGTAAGCTTCCTGTCCTCTTGCACAACTGATTGCCAGAGCAGTAACACTGTGAGCAGCTACAATCACACATATCTAGATGCATATTTTTGCAGCTTGTTTGTATGTAACGTCATTTGGTGCTCCCAATGCTACAACCACTTGAACTGGTTCTTCTCATAAGCCCTATATATAATCCCAGCAATCACATGCATGTTCAGAATGCCAGTGCGTACATGTTGAACAGCTTCTACCTTTCTTCAGCAACCACCTATTAAAGTCTTGTACCAACTCAACCAAATGCAACTAAGCTGAGCTAGAATTTATTCATTTAACCCTGCATTCAAACAACATAATAACATTTCTATAACAACAATTAGCATAGAATGGTTTGGGTTGGAAGGGACCTTTAAGATCATCTAGTAGTTCAATGAACAGTTTGCTAGGGAAAAAAACAAACAATGACAGCAGTAAGAGAACTCCAAATGTTCATCCGGAGTGGTCTGTCCAAGGGTTCTTTATCACAACGCTACGCACTGATCTCAGGACTGCATTAAAAGGAAAAGAATCAAAACTCCTTTCAGCAGATTGTGAATCCCCTATTTACAATTGCCACATGTGAAACAACCCGAGCAGCAGCGTGCATCAAGAGACCTCTCATGTTATGCTTATTTAGTAAATGTAATTATTTAGATTCCAATATGCCCACATGCATTCTTCACACAGTTCATTTAATAAAGGACAAAAAGGCAGACATTGTGCATAATTCTGTACAAACACAGGAAGACATGTTTCCTGCCACAATGAGTTTACAGCAATTTAAAACACAATGCAATAAGGGAGTGCAATAGAACGTAAGAGGCAAATAAGGGAAGAACAGACGAGAATAACAGCAACTGCAAAAAACTCACAGCACTCGCATTAAGATCTGCATTTGCTACTGGTGAATGGACTTCGAAGAGTGAAATCCTGGGTATGAGCATGCCGTTGTTCCCCACTTGCCCATACTCCTTGAATAACTGTAGATTTCAGATAATCAGATAACAAAGTATTCTCCTTAGAATTTTATTCCAAGTTTCAAGTATCTACATTACAGGACATCTGCCTGCGTGTCATCAATACCATATGAATTAATGTATTTTACTGCAAGCACAGTAAGAATTACTTCACTTGCAAAATTATTTCAGGGTTGTTTTTTTTAAACCTAGACAGATCAAACACAGAATCTGAGTGGACTGCTTACTTTTTATGCACAGCTAAATCAATACATTTCAGTTCTGAAATGAGAATCTTTCAAGATCAGCTTGAACTGCGATTACACAGTTACTGAAAGGTTCCAGCTACCTCCATCTTGGAGCTGCACCAATGATTATCAATGAGCAGGAGCTTGCTAATGCTCAGAACATTCCTTCTGAAGGAAAAGATAACAAAACGAATCCACCATAAGAATCTCTACATCCTAGATTAGCTTTCAGCTGACCTACAAACCACTTGACCCATTCTGCCATCATAGGCTTGAACCAACACAACCAAGAGCTTGCAGGCAATGCCACTTCTGACTGAGGTACAATCTTAATCCGCTTTAACTAAACATGACACACAGCATATTATATACCCAACAGCAGGTTCAACTCACGTTTGCATACCGCTCTGACCAGGCTGCTAGAAATGTATTTTCAAGTGGATGCAAATAGATCAGGTGTATCTGAAATGTACTCTTGGCATGGATCCCCCCTTGCAGTAAGCTGCCATTGACTTCAAAGGAACTACGGATCTACCCTCTGGAGGCATCTTTGGAGATGAGGACTTCAGGCAATGAAAAGGAAGGCTCTTCAACTGCTTATAATATGGATTTCTTTCAAACCATTACACCGCATGAGGGATGCTGAAGTGGGTGTGGGGCTAAAGATCTACTCAGAGGATTTCCTGGGAACAACTGAAAGAGTTGTGAAAAAATAAAAACTACCAACGCAAAGAGAAAAGTGAATATAAAATAAGAAATGCTTTTTTTTCCACTGAACGTTTCTTTCAGAATAACCCGGTGTCTATTTATTATTTGGCCACGATTCCGGGATAAATTCTTTAATGTCTTTTCAAATGAACAAATTTCAAAAACATTTCTGCTAGGAAAAAAGCAATGTGTTAATTCCTCTGCTCTAACACAGAACTAAAATGTATATCACCATACATTATTTATTTAGAGCACAAAAATCTGTGTGCCAAAAAAAAAAACAGACAAAGGAGATAATGAAACTGAAAAGGTGTTTCACTATCTCACAACTCATACATCACTATCACTTCACTGTTTCGTATATCTCAGTTCCTGCAGGACAGTGCTCCTAAGATCAACTTCAGCTTTGCTTTATAATCTCTTGTATTGTTTTTTTGTTTGTTTGGTTTTGTTTTCAGTTGACTCCCTTGTGCTCTTCCACCACAGGATTCATCTTTGGAAGTACTTCTCTCTTTTTCTTTCTCTCACACAGATTTCCCACAAAAAAGCAAGATATGCAGAAGAGGACCAGGAGCTGGATTAGCATAGAAGGTCTCTTATCCCAAGAAAGTGGGACAGGGAATCCCAGAACACTTCAAACTCAGCTTTCACCTGGAGGCAAATCCCACTGCAGGCAGGCCAGACCTCAGCACAAGCAGGTCAGCTGGAAGGAGGGAAAAGAGAACTCCCACTATGGCTCCTGACTCCTCAATCTTCCATCCATAAAGCACCACAGGGCTCTTTGTGTTATCACCAAGTCTAGTAGTAGAGACGTACAGAAGTGACTTACTATGAGCCACCTTTAACACTTGTGTGCATAGCTGGCATTTGATTATTTACAAAGTCATTAAAAGCAGGTAAGTAATCCTCACAGCTTTCCTTCTTCACATAAAGAAGTATTGTAGTTGCTACAGATACATTATAAGTCATCATTGGAAAGTTACAGGCTTTTTAAATCGATTGTTTTAATAAATCATATGAATAATCCTCTTAGAGAATACCAACAAGCAAACAACATTCACACTGGGAAGTATATGCACCTAAACTAGACAACACATTTGGAAACACAATAGGGAATGTCAGGTCTGGTTTATGTGCTTGGTTATGATTTGTTTAGATGTGGCACTATTTACCAGGCACGTCTAAATTGTCATTAAGCCTCTGCCATACCCTCACCAGACAATAAGTGCCAAACATAGTTAATTCAGTTTCCGTATTTGCAAAATGAAGAGAACGTACCTACAGGGCTGAAAAACTCAATAAGATGCTTTCAAGAGTACAGTTTTCCCTACTTATTTCATTATGAAGGAATATTAAGTTAGACATAAAGCCTAAATTAATTCTTTCAGCATGCCTCAGTAACTATAAAATAAGAGCACAGTGCTTTCTATCTTATTACTTCTGCTTATACAACTGGAACACAGGTAAACACCCTTATCAGGTCTTCCACATGCTGAGGAATTGGGAAAAGGATTTACTGATGTGCCTCAAGCCTATACCTGGAAATCAGTAAAGCTGTTGTTTTACCTGCTTCCATGAGAAATAGTAATTCTGTACTCTCTCACCTCTCCATACACTTTACAGTAAGATATTACGGGGGTGGTAAGGAAGACAACTCAAAGTCTGCTTTCCTGTCCCAGTTATGAGGCCCTTCAAGCAAAGAATATATTTTACTGAAATAAACCACTTCACATGCTACCTTTGCAAATTCCTTCCTTCAGAGCACGTCAGAAAAGAACTGGGATAGGGCTTTTTTTGTTGTTGTTGTTTTTTGAATGGTCCTGACAGGAGCAAAACAGCCATTCTCAGCCCAGCCAAAGCACAGCAGACAGAAGATAATTTCATTTCAGGGAGCATTTTGAAAAACGCGATATAGAAAGTGCCCCAGGTACATGGGCACAGACCTGGAAATGTCAGAGAGCTTCAAACCATCAGTCAATGGAGTTCTGGAGCTTCAAAGCCAGAAATAACATTCTTGTGAACACTTACACACAAGAGGCTAATTGGAGGCACACAGGAGTAACAGTTCACTGCCATTACTTTAAAAAGTTTCACATCAGGTAGAACTGATGCTCACCTCAGCTGCTGTCAGAGTTTCATTTGCTTCATTGAAATATCTTGTTTGGTCAGTTCTACCACCGTAATTTACTTTAAACACAGTGAAACCTTAACTAAAGTGGCAACCTGACATTAAGCAGCCACTTAAAAGCTGTTCCAGATTACCACTCCGCTCTTTGTGGTGAGGCTTTGGGCACAGTAAAGCTTGGAGCCAGATTCCACTTTCCCTTCATTTCTCAGATCCCTTCAATGCAAACTCCAAAGCCAGGCAGCACCACCACAGACATGTACAGTCGGCGGAACCAGCCAAAACATGTCCTCGAGTCTGAGGTGGTCTTTTCAGCAAAGGTTGGGAAATAGCCCAAAACTGCGATCGCTGTTTTGGTTTTTAAACCCCACTTCAAAGCCAAAAAGTTGATTTTCCTCTCCTGCTGCTTAAGGCAAATTTAACTGGATACACACATGGCGTAAGTGCCAAACCCATTTAGAGTTGGAGGAACTTGCAAAACATACAGGGGGAAGATTCTGTTGTTCTTACTCACTTTAAACAGCTCAACTGAACTAATGGGACTTTGCAATGCAATTAAGAAAAGTAGGATCCAATCCAAAAAGAATATGCACATTTCATTGCTGGAAAACAGACTCCACGCTGAGCACAGAGGTAATCTGGAGAGGCTTTTGAGTGGCCATTTACTGGACAGCTATTTATGTGGGAAGGCAGTCGTACAGTCATGCTGGGGGACTTTTCTTTTTCTACAATCAAGTGCTAAATAAAACCTCGTATCTATTAGAAATGTTAGCAGAGAGAGAAGCCTTCAAGCCAGGGTGCTGTGGGGAAGCGCCTGTCAGCATTAATCCAACGGAAAACAACACACCTAACGCTACATTAATGCAAAACACAGGCAGCGTTCACCACGGAGAACTTCTACAAGATAAAGTATGAGGCTCTTCCAGAGAAGCCCCAGCCCACTTTTACGCACATTCACACCGATAAGTAAACCGAGAGCTACAGATGAACGGTGTGAACACATCCGGCGAAACCCTGCTCTCAAGCAGGAGCCCGAAGGGCGGAGGAAACGGTTTGTTTCAGGGAAGGGTTCGTTCCAGGGCCGCCGCTCGGCCCCGGCAGCCCGGTGCAGGTGCCCGAGGGCAGCGCGGTGCGAGGCCGGCTCCCGCCCCACCCCGCGGGGGTCCCCGCCGCCCGCAGCTTCCCCCCCCCCCTCCCTCCTTCCCCACCCTCTCTCTCCTCCTCCATCACTTCCTCTCCCCGCCGGCCCCTCTTCCCCTCACCTCAGCCCCTCTTCCTCTCCCCGGACGTCCCGCCGCAGCCCTCGCCTCGCCCTCCGCCTCCTCCTCCCCCTCCGCTCTCGCTCACCCTCTCGGGCTTTCAGCAGCACCGTGTTGGCCACGATGTTCTCGATTTCCATGGTCGGGGGCTCCTTCCCCTCAGGGCAGCCGGAGTGGAGGCCGCCCCTGCTGCCTCCTTCGCCCCCTCCTCCAGCCCCGCCACCGCCGCGACGCCAAGCCGCCGCTCATCCGGCCCCGCGGGACCTCAGCGCCGCGCTCGCCTCTTCCCCATCACCCGCTGCTCGCTCCGGCACCGGCCTCCCCCCTCCCCGAGGGCGGAGGCAAGGAGCAGGCAGCGCCCGCCCGCCCCGATCATCGCTCGAGCGCCCGCCTCAGCCAGCTCCGCCCCGCCGCTGTCCCCGCCCTACTACCTTGGAACTACAACTCCCAGAAGGCATCGCGCTACACAACTCGCCCTCTCCCAGGCGCACGTCGCGCTCTGCACGCCGGGATACGTAGTGAGTTACCTCATTCGGCCTCATCCGGCTTCTCCCATTGCGGCGGATATCGCGATATTTGGGCGAAAGCCTCGCGAGAGTGTCTCCCTGCCGGTGCGTGGTGGAGCTCGGGCACGCCGGTTGCGGGAGTGCAGTCACCGCACTGCTCCGTTTACACCGTGCCGATCACCCCACCGGCTCTCGCGGGATTTCTGAGGCAAGTCTCGCGCGACCTGGAGAACCGCAGTCAGGCCTGAGGGACGCTCTGCTCGTCAACGCCATTTTGGCTGGTCTGTTGGCTTCTCTAGATCTAGCCACTGGGTGCCGAGTGTGTGCTGAGCCTCTCCTCACCCACACAAGCAGCCAGCAATGGGGAAGGCGGCAAAGCGCAAGAAAAAGGCCTCCACATCTTCAAAAGCCAAGGGCTCAGCAGAGCCAACCATAGCCATGGTGAAAAGCAACCCCTTTGAGGTGAAGGTCAACAGGCAGAAGTTTAACATCTTGGGAAGGAAGACCAAGAATGATGTGGGTCTGCCTGGTGTGTCACGGTCCAAGGCTATCAAGAAGGTAAGAGGACATCAGAAATGGGGAGGGAGGAGGGCAGCTGTGGATGCAGAAGTGGTGGAGAGGCCGTGAGCCTCTACAGGTGAGGTAAGAGGTTGTCTCATCCCATGTGACAGAAATGATTGCTCATCTCATGCTGCTCTGGTGGTGATGAAGGGTGCACCCAAATGTCTCCCTCTTGGACAGTCAAATAGCGCTGGTCTCAATGCCTTGCCATGCTGTGAGAATGATAGTTTTTACTGTGGACCAAAGTACAGCAGGAAGCCCATGTGGTTGGTTATAAGTGTTCATTATCTAGATTTAGATGCTTCAGGATGTTGAACTTCTTGATGATGGTGCAACATCACTGTAACAGGGAAAGCCTGAAAGAGGAGTAGGTTCTCATTGCAGTGGGAACTGTGTAGATACAAAACTACCGCTGACTTGGAAGACTAGATTGCTTTTTGTGCAATAGTTAAATAGTTGCATTGTGGAAGAATGTTAAGATGCAAAGTAGTGGTACGTACTCATTGATAATGATGCCCATACCGCTTCAGAGAATTAAATCTCCCACCCTTGATCCTTTTAAAATTGTCTCCCCCTTTTTTTTTCTCCTTCCCTCTACTGAGCTCACTAGCTGCCTGACTAAAAATCCATACTGCACAAGACAAGCTGTTACTTCATGTACATTCCAGCATTTATCCTTTCCTTGAGCGAAGCACTGGATTTTTTTCTCACCTATCCCTGTAAAGAAAACAGGAAAGAAATAAAAAGTTCTGTAGATTCTGTTAAAGCTAAAAACTTTTAATGTAACAGCTTGCAGTGAGGTTCTCAGTGATGTAGACATTGATGATGGACATGATTTCTCTACAGCTACCTGAAAAGAGGTTGTAGTGAGGTGGGTAAGGCTCTGATGCCTGACCTCTCTGTGCTCAACACTAAAGCAGAGAATGCCTGTATGTACTCACTTGGGTTTATTTATGTCTTGGATGACAAGACCAGAAGGGGTACAGCTGATACTTTTGTTTTCTTTCTTGAATATGTTCTTTTCTACTAAGCCTCAGACTGAAATCAGAATTCTTTGGATTATGGTTAGTTTTCATGTATGACAAAACAAGGACAAGATACGGTGTATCATATTTTGTCATCTTCTGGGCAGCTTGTAAGTGTACTCAATTACTCTGTGTTGTGTATTGCATATGCTTTCCATACCCTTCTAATTCTGTGTTATGACAGACTGGATGATTCCATGTTGTCAGGATACCATGGGGCTTTTTTTTGTCTTTGCTTTGAAAACATTTATTCTGTTTATTTTTTGAACTTGGTCTCCTTTTTTTTTTTTTTTCTAGCGAACACAAACGTTATTGAAAGAATATAAAGAAAAAGAAAAGACAAATGTATTTAGAGATAAACGTTTTGGTGAATATAACACCAAAATAAGTCCAGAGGAAAAGATGATAAAACGATTCACTTTGGAAAGACAGGTAAAGTGTAAGAATGGGAATTAAAAAGAAAAATTGGGTTGGGAGGGTTACCCTTAACAGAGGGTTTTGCAGGCTAATGCTTTTTGTTTGTTTTGTTTGTATGTTTTGAACTTCTATGAAAAAGCATCTGTTTATGGGAATCCAGAATTTTCCATGAAAAATTCCTGGTGTTGCAAGACAGCTGTTTTTCTGAAGAAGAAAATTCTTTGAGCACATTTGAGCTCTGATGTGCAAGAAAGCCATTTTTAAGCAGAGTTATTGTTCTTCTTTGACTGTTCTAGACTTGTTGTGATTTGGAAATTGGATTAGAAAATGGCAACCACCAGCAAGTACAATTTGAGAATCCAGTACAGCTGTTGGAGAACATTTGCTGACTAGAGGAACTCCGTAACATGCTGTCACTCTGTAATGTGAATTGCTTGTGTAGTAGCATTCTTTCATACTATCATACTCAATCTCCAGAGCTGAACAGTGTAATATTGTACCCTGCTGGTAATTTATGTAAGCTATGGTCAATTTCTTCAGGCCAGAAATGGAATAATGAAGAATTGTTGTTAATTGTATACAGATAAAACTTAAGCTTTCTTAAGTTTTCTGAGTTACTTCATTTCTGCATTACTATAAGAATAATGAAAGCATCATACTTTCTCATATAAGGCTTCTTGTATTTTGAATAAGAAGGTTAACCTGGTAGTGTTCTTAAAACAGCAAAGGACTGGAACAAGAATCTTCTCAACCAGAGTGAAAATTGCTGGCTCTATTAATTTGTTGCCTGGGAACTAAAAATTTTTGTTATTTAATTGTGGGGTTTTTCTGTTGTTCTTTTTAGCAAAATTATGGAAAGAAAAATATCTATAATCTCAACGAAGATGAAGAATTAACTCATTTTGGCCAATCTTTGGCAGAAATTGAAAAACTGAATGATGTTATTGATAGCGATAGTGACACAGATGAAAGAGGAGCATTGTCAGGTAGGACATATCAGCTAATATCTCACTGCTCTGTATTTTCTCACTGTCAGTTTTGTTGTTGGTACATTTGCATCATTTGTTTCTTTTGCTGAAGAAGAATATTTAAATGGCTGGGCTGTTGAAGCCAGATAACTACTTAAATATATAGAATCATAGAATCGCTAAGGTTGGAAAAGACCCACAGGATCATCCAGTCCAACCATTTGCCCTTCACCAATGGTTCTCGCTAAGCCATGTCCCTCAACACAACATCCAAACGCTCTTTGAACACCACCAGGCTCGGTTACTCCACCACCTCTCTGGGCAGCCCATTCCAGTGCCTGACCACCCTTTCAGAGAAGTAGTATTTCCTAACATCCAGCCTGAACCTTCTCTGACGCAGCTTGAAGCCATTCCCTCTCGTCCTATCACTAGTTACACGAGAGAAGAAGCTGACCCCCAGCTCACTACAACTTCCCTTCAGGTAGTTATAGAGAGCAGTAAGGTCTCCCCTGAGCCTCCTCTTCTCTAGACTGAACAATCCCAGCTCCTCATAAGGCCTGTGCTCCAGACCCCTCACCAGCTTTGTTGCCCTCCTCTGGCTGTCATAATTTAGCAGAAGCTAAGTTGGAGCTACCCAACTGGCAAGTTTCTTTAATCTGTGGGTTTTTCAGAATTAACGTGTACCTATGTTTCAAGTACATTGGGCAACATCTGAAGCTTGAGTGGTTTTCTTGTACCTCTACATATAAATAGTAGTTGGAATATAGAAAAAATATTCCTATCTCACACAAAATGTTTGTCAGTGTAAGTTGTCCAGCATCTTTTTTAGGTATGAATGGGAGTAGTATGTGGCTGATGAAATAGTTTTAACTGTTCCCATTCTCAAATATTAGGAGATACTGTCCTAGCAGCCTCAGCACTTACATATCAGTTTGAAAAGAATTCACGGTTGATTTTTTCTTCTAGCTGAGTTAACTGCTGCTCACTTTGGAGGGGGTGGAGGCCTTCTTCGTAAAAAAGCGTCAACTGAGCAGGAAGATGAAGAGGAGGAAAAACCTAAATCTAGGAAGGAACTCATAGAAGAGTTGATAGCCAAATCTAAACAAGAAAAGGTGAGTTTTTAGCTCTAAGGAATGAGTTAATGCATGATATAGAGGACATCACAATTTGTCTTTGCAGAATAAAGTAGCAGTAGCACAGAAAGTGATGTAGATAACTGTCTGGGAAAAGAGTCTAAGATCCCTGAATGTCCATCTGCCCTTGTAAACACTTTAGGAAATAAAGTGAACATCTACCATTCTTTTCTATCTTCAAATCTCTCATTTTCTTGACTCATATAACTTATTTTCTGTATGCAGTCCGTGTGGCATTCAGTATAACTTTATTGCTTCTACTGCAGTGAATGTTTATACCTTTAAAATGTTAAGTATTTGAAATCATTTATTTGCTGAAGACATCATTTTTGTTTTATGCTATAAGTGCTTTGTCTTATCTGGCTGGATGTAACTGCTGCATTTGTGTTTTATTTTTCTAGCAAGAAAGGCAAAGTCGGAGAGAAAGTGCTTTAGAACTTACTGAAAAGCTTGACAATGACTGGAAGGAAATCCAAACCCTTATGGCCCGCAAACCTCCAAAGTCAGAAAGAAAGGACAAAGAGGCAGAAAAACCCAAGGTAAAGTTTGGCTAGATTACTTTCTTTTATTCTAATAATTTGTGGTTTTGACTGTCCTAGTGACTGAAGTATGAGGCAAAGTTGACTGCTTTGCAGAATGAAATGAGAGAGGTTGCATGTTTAGTGACACTATTGACTGTTGGTTATTTTTAAGACATATTTTTGCCTGATGAATAAAAATTGTTGAGAACGTTGTCTTACTTTGAATGCCTTTGGTACATTTCTTGGGTGAAACAAATTCTATTCGATGACAGATTTTTTCCTGTTGTGACCTCAGTACTGTCCCTACAAAAAGGGAATGACGATATTAAGCTTATGAATAAATTTGTTATTCCTCTTCGTTGTTTTTCATACTTCTTAATTCGAGAATAAGCACTGCAGTGTCTTGTGCTATATATCTTTTTTCTTGTAGACATTCTGTATTATATGATATTTATTACCTGGCAGTAGAATTCCGTTTTCAGAAGGCTGAAATAATGAACTGATCTCATGTTAAAACTGATCTTAAATAATGAACAGAAGATACTGATTCAAAAAGTCATATTTTGGCATATTGCTGTTTATTTTAAGATGCTTCATGATATACTGAATATTCCACTATGTCAATAATGTGATATCCTAGAAAAAAATTCTGTCTCTGTGCTTTACTGAAAAGGAAAATTAGCTTCCCTTGCTTCATGTAAATCTCCATTTGAGAGTTATCAGGGATGCAGGGATCAGACTGTGTACTAAATATAACATTAATGTTAAATAGGAGAAAATTATCTAGTGACATGTAAGGAGAATAATTACCAGAACTGAATTGTAGAGAAGCAGTTTGGTGACCTAAGCATCTATCAAGAAGATTGTATTGACAAGCCCAGCGTAACCTCTGCTAGTGACTATTTTCCCATGTATGCTGCTTAAATTGGCTGAGCATCAGCAACCCTTTTTGTTTCCTTTGAGGTAGATATCTATGTAATTAATATAATAACAAGTACATAGTTTATTTCTAACAGTATTTATAAAGTGAATTATAAACTATAAAGTTATTGGCTTTTTTTTTTTTTTTTTTTTTTTAGAAAACAGTATTTTATTAACAAACAATATTTTGAAGTTTTTCAATTAATAAGTAAAACAGTTTTCATTAAGATAATGTTTGTAAGTTATTCAGCTGTGAGTAATTTAAATGGAGGGGAGTTCAGGAAAAATTTCTATTCAATCATTCAATCAATTCCATATGTTAATACTGAATTGAAAGCAGCCTTCTCTGGACAGTCTTTGCCTTATTTCTTAAAGGTCTTATTTTCCAGTTGTTATGTCTAGTAGAAGGGTGGATGCAAAGCAGAATAATAAAACTAAGATAATAAACAACTGTATAAATATTTCTTTAGCCTGATGAATATGATATGATTGTTCGAGAACTTGGATTCGAGATGAAAGCAAAACCTTCAGAAAGGATGAAGACAGAAGAAGAATTGGCAAAAGAGGAGGAGGCGCGACTCCAGAAGCTAGAGGTACACCATCTATGGTTTTAGATTGTTTTCTAATCTGTCTTTTGGGAGTGACCACATATACTTATTGCTTGACCTTCGATTGAAGGTGGCTGTACTAAACTGCTGTTCGTCACAGGGCAAATGCAGGAAATCTGTTTGTGTTTTGTTTGGAATCCAATATAATAAAGAAAACATGGACTTACTACATGACTTAGTGAGGTTTATGAAATGAGTTAAGTATTTCTTCAATAAAAAAATAGAATATCACTTTGACTTGCCTTTAAATGTTTTATATTATTTAGAGTTTGGATGCAATTCAGTAAGGGGGGGATATTTTACTGCAAAGAAGTTGAGCTAATATGCTGCCAAGTCGTGTAATGCTTTCTTCTGGTGTTGTAAATCTTCCAGCAGTAGCACATATATGGCTTTGCTTCACATAGAAATAGGTTTCTCTTGGGAAATGTTTCATGCTATTTCTCCTATATGGAGCTCTGAGTCCTGTAGAAAGAATGAATTACTTGGGAAATGTTCCTCTCCTTTTCCTTTTCAGATATCAGGGACAAATTTAAGATGGTAGGGAGAGGTGGTACCTTCACGTTACAGCAAAAGGGAAAGGATTTTTTTTCTTCTCTATTCTTGTCATGTTGTTTCATGGATGATCTACCTGGGTGCCAAAATGAAAGTGCTTCTGAAAATGATTGTTTCACATATTGCCTATTGAGTCTATTTTAAAATTCAGTGTAATGTTAAAATCTTAACATTGTGTTTTCTGTAAACTTGTCATGCTTAGGAGAAACAGATAAACACTGCAGAATCATAAAACACCAATAGAAGTTGCATTTTCTGGTAAACCAAACAGATGAAATAAGAACTTAACACATTTGGAAGCCCAGTTTAAAGCCTTCCGAATAACAGTTATCACATATGCAGTTGTATTAGGTTATCAAATCATACTGCCCAACAAAAACAAAGTATTGTTAGTTGTAGCTCATCATTTGTCAAGTCACTGTTTTTAATTTTCACCTACTACTTGAATAGTTCCAGTTAACTTTTTTTTTCCTCTTTGATTTTCTTAAATGCAGTGTTTGAGGGATCTTTCATTCTTTTGTAAGCACGATTCATCTGTGTATGTTACTTCTCCTAACACACAGGCAGATCGACTACGTCGAATGCGTGGAATAGGTGAACAAGAGAATAAAAAGAAACCCAGCCACGTGTCAGCTGATGATCTAACTGATGGCTTTATCCTGGATAAAGACGACAGACGTTTATTGTCTTACAAGGTAAGATAGGAAACCTGAGGAAATTTCAAGGTTCTAAAGTGAAAATAGGAAAATCAGTTTGGAAGTGACCTCTGGAGACCTTTAGTCCAAATCTGTACTCAAAGCAGGGTCAGCCATGGAATCACCAGGTTGTTTGGCACTTTGTCCATCTGGTCTTGAAAAATCTCCAAGAATAGAGGCTACACAATCTAGGCGGCCTATTCCACTGATTTTCCTACTGTAAAAAAGTTTCTCAGTCCGAAGCTCTCTTGTTTGAACTGAAACCTTTTGCTTCTCTTTCTCCCACCGCACTGCCTTCTCAGTGACTTCCCTTATAGGCACTGGAAGGCTGTTATTTGGTTCCAGGTTGAAAAAATGTGGGTTCCGCAGCCTCTCCTCATAGCACAGGTTCTGTGACCCCTGAAGATCTTGGTGACTTTGTCTTGAACTTGCAGCTGTTTGTAGATATCTTTCTTGTATTTGAATACTGTATTCTATCTGTTTTTTAAAAGTGCTGAGGAGAATAATTGTTTCCCTCTATAGTCCTACTAATACAGTAGCCTTCTATGCTCTTACTTAACTAGAGGGCAGAGAGGACCATAGCTCTTCCATTTGTTGTCTTTTTATTATTTTTTTTTAATTTGCACTATACACCGTATGAAGCAGCTTTGATTAAGGTGGCAGAATGAGTAAAACCTTAAAGCTGATGTAATGAGTCACCCTGACTGTGTGATGCATGTGTGTGCATACTGATCCTCTCGTCTTCTTATATGGAAGTAGCAAGGGAAGTGATCCTCTCAGCAGAAAATGCAAATTGTGAATGTGAATTTAAATTGTTGATTTTCTTAATCAAGATGGGAACAATCATTTATATGATACACTATTTTAATACATAGAAGTAGTTAAAATGTCTTTAACCAAGAATGCTTCTGTAAGTGATGTTAAAATTTTATGTAAGTATTCCTTACTTTCCCACTGATATTACTGTAGTCGTTACATACTGCATCCTATTCTTCCCATTTCTTACAGCTCCTTAGAAATACACTTCTATTCATATATCTATATACATTCTCTCTTCTTAAAATTCCTTCTTGACTGGCACAGCTGCCATTCACTGCTTGGTCACAATAGCCTTTAATGATACATTTCCATGGTGATTCTGGTAAATTGCTGTCACTTCATTGGTGTTTTAACTGGCTTGTTTTCTCTACTGGCAGGATGGAAAAATGAACATTGAAAATGTGGAGGAGGAGGAGGACAAAGAAGAGGAGGAGGACAAAGAAGAGGAAGAGGAACAGGAAGAAGAGGAAGGTGAGAAGGAAGATAATGAGAATGAAGAAGGTGAGGAAGAATCTGCTACTGAAGATGAGGAGGATGTTGCATCAGATAACCACTCGGATCTCGAGTCTGACCTTGAGAGTGAAGAAGAAGCTGCAGGAAATAAAGAACAAAAGAAACACAAGGCAAATGAAAATGAATCACAGAATGTGGAGGAACTGGATCCAAAAATGGAAGCTGCCAAATCAGAGCTTCCATATACATTTGCGGGTAAGCAAAAGACCGATGCAGAGATCCCTGTTGTCTTTTAAGGTTTTATAACCTCTCTTTCTCTCTGTCCTACAGTATCTTATATATTCCTGCTAATCTATGAAGTTTTGCCTCATAATTATTTCCTACTGTTCCAAGAGCAGGCAGTATCTGCTGTTCTTAGTGATTAGCACTGATCATGCTGTGAGCAGTGGAAACTGGATCTGTTTCACCTCAGAACATTTACTTCTGCTTCTATCAGCCTTAGAATTGACAGAGACATAGTGAGGATGAAAACAGAAAGATCTGTACTTGTTTCTGAAGGCCACAAGTGCATCCAATCTAAAATACTACTGTTTTGCATGAGGGAAGTTAGAATAGTATTCTATTATCTACAAACGAGGAGAGCTTTCCTTCTGTCGTGTTTGGGCTGACGTTTTTGTCAGAGGCTTAGAGAGGCAGCATTGTGAGGTGTAATCCCTGTGATACAACATCACAGTATTTTGAAACAGTCGAAGTTTGACTCCTTTGGGACTTGTGCCTAGGAGGAAGGAGGAAGCATGTTCCAAATAGTATACAAAGCAACCATTAATATTGAGTGTTTAATGCAACTAGCTATTGTCCTAGTATAGGTTTCTCTAACAAAATTAACTGTTACAAGATCGAACGACCTTTCAAACAACTTCCCCTAGTGCTTGCTTTTTTCCCATCAAAAGGAAATAGCATACATTACCCAAAGCCTTTTAAATTGCATTCAGGATTTGTCTTAACCAGAAAGTGATCACATTAAAATAACTCAAAAACTGAACAGATTAGGATGTTATCTTGCACATTAACTTATGCAGAAGACTGAGAGTGCTACTTTTTGGGGGGGTAAAATTATTTTCCATTAGGGGCAAGTTTCCTACTTTATTTAATATCCTTCATACAAAAGCTAATCAGATGTAAATGAAACATAGAGCTAACTGTATTATGGTAAATTTATGGTTGAGTGAATGCATAAGTTTACTTCTGATGTGTTGCATGTTTGTGCACATAGTTATGCTCAACAAATACAGGATAAATTGCATCTCATTTGTTGAAAAGCATTTATCTTATTTTCTGACATATGCTCATGTATGCTATGTTACGTACATATTGATAGGCTACTATTACAAGGTTACTATTTAGAAGCTATGTGTTATCTTTTTTTCTGAAAGAAAAATTGGAAATCTGTTAGATGGTCACTTGAAACAAATAACTGAAGTTAGAGGTTTGGCAATTTTTTGTTTTTACCTTACAGTTCCTGAGTCCTATGAGAAATTTAAATCTTTATTGGCTGGAAGAACAGTAGAGCAACAGCTTACTATACTGGAGAGGATTCAGAAATGCAATCACCCAAGTCTTGCAGTGGGAAACAAAACAAAGTTGGAAGTATGTTTTCATGTATTATTTTATCTTGTATTTTAAGGTTTGAAATGAACTTTGAATCTCTGCTTAAGTCTTCCTGTGGATTCAGGAAGCAGCATAACATATACGTGTTCTTGTAACAGTAGAATCCATGTACTGCTTGTTTCTTTTCTACCATTTTTATCACTGTTCTTTTGTGCTGTTCTGAAAAATACATGAGATGAAAGAAAATTAATGGTTTTTAACATACGGTGCTTCTTGCAGAAACTGTTTGGCTTCATTCTGGAATATATTGGAGAGTTAGCAACTCTGGATTTACCAGAGCTCAAAACAATTGACAAACTCATCCTGTAAGTAATAGATCGTGTTGACTTTTGCTCCTTTCTGAAGAGAAAAGCTACCTAGGGCGAAGTATTCAATATGTAGCTCTGTCAGGATTTTAGGCAACTTAGTGTTTTAAATCCGTTTCGTGTATTGTCTGGGCTATTAATTGTACTGAGACATTTCCAAAACATGAGAACATAATTTTTTATCTGTAACTGCTTTTCATGGATAGTAGGTAAATAATATGCCAGCTGTGCATGAAAACTTCTGTATGGAGTTACTCGTGCAGCAGATTAAGGGCTTTAAGGTTTGCAGTGACAGTGTGCTGTTGCCTGTACAGTTTTTTTTTTCACATGAGTTTCCATTCTGTGAATTCACTCTCATTAAGAAGTAGGTGAAAACAGAATTAGGATGTTATAGTAAGCCCATATAAAAGTTCTGAAGAAACATTTTTTCAGGAAATTGCCAATTTGAAATAGTTGTCTTCAAACATATAATGGGTATTTATTGTGTCAAGAGAGCCAAATTTGTCTCACTGTTACATGGAAAGGATGAGGGTCAATGGATGCAAGTTGCAACAAAGGAAATTGCAATTACTTCTAAGGAAAAATTCTTCACAGCGATTGTGTTGAACCCTAGAATAGGTTTCCCAGAGAAGCTGTGGAAGATTCACAAAATTGAACAAAGCTGCAAGCGAGCTGATTCAGCTTTGAAGTTAGCCATGCTTTGAGCAGGGAATTGCACCAGGTCACCTCCAGAGGCCCCTTACAACCGAAATTAGTCTGTTATTCCTATCCTGACTTTGTGAGCTAGACAACTTTCTTGTAGTGAATTATTTGTATGTACCTTGAAAGAAGAAACGTAGAGTGAAAACAAAAGGAAATAGTTTTTAATAGTCTGTTATGTGCAGGTTTAGCATGCATTACTCTGTTGCATTCATCAGCAAGAGCTGTTGATAATCACACATGCCGGGGCTTTGTAAAAACGTGTAAACACATTTTGATTGTTTTATAGAGCTGGGATTTATTGATATCACTGCTAACGTTTTAAATGAAAATACTGAAAAGCAGATGCAGACGTTTGACTGCACCTCCCTGTAGGCAGTAACCACAGGCCAGGAGCTGGCCTAACTCTGTGGGGGCTTTTTTTGTATTTTAAGTAACAACTTTGCCAACCACATTACTGCCTTACACGTTCCTTGACATTGCATGGGAATATTTTGAGTGATGACTTGCCCGGTATGGACCAACATATCTTTGTGCAGTAAGATGAAGAGTTAGGTGATGTAGAAAGATGTGTTTTAATCATATTGGATTATTTAGGAGTGTATCTTAAAGTTTTTAATTACTTTTTAATCAATAAGATTTAGAAACCTCCAAATCAGAGATCATCTCAGATTGCCCAATGAAAAGTACATCTCTGTAACCCAAAAGTATTAACAGTAATAATCTGTGCGGGGTCGTGGTGGCTGTTCCTCTAAAAAATAACTTATTTCAGGGAATTTGTTTTTGTTATGGATGGAACACAAGAAACCGCCCTGCAGATGCTTAAAAATCAGGTTTTTAGTTAACGTCACTGGTGTAACTTGATCATGACTTACATTTCTTCTTAATAGGCCATTGTACAATCTTTGCCAGATGTTTCCTGAAGCAGCCAGTGGCAATATTAAGTTTGTCCTTCGAGACGCTGCACATGAGATGGAAGAAGTAATTGAAGTCAAAGGCCGTGCAACATTTCCAGGTTTAGGCACGGTAATGAATACCTGCTGCTAAGCAAACTCTTGCTCTTTCCATTAGTACAGAAGTGCTAGTAAATGCATGATGATGGGGAATTCAAGTTGGCATTTCAAATTATATAATGTGTTATTAGCATCTATGACTTTTTATATTTATCAAATCTGCAGATAAAAAAACATTCTACAGGGTAGAAGTGTGATTCTGATATATTATCAAGGGGACAGATCTTAAAATTGCCTCTCCAGTTTACATAGTAGAACATTACTGGTTTTCCTGATGAAATTTCAGTGGATAGTGATGCTGTCAGTTATGTCCTGATTTCTTCAATTACATTAAGTGCAAATATTTTAAAAGTGCTCCACAGAGGCGCAATATCTCTTAGTTTCACAAAAATATTGAGGAAATAACAGTGGACTTAAAAGTACAACCATTTTTAGTACTGTAATTTAGTACTCCTAAATTAATGACTCAAAGTGAAAGGACTGAACTTACTGTCCTGTATTCTATGATTAGTAGTCAGGGAAGATTCAGGCTGGACGTTAGGAAATACTACTTCTCTGAAAGGGTGGTCAGGCACTGGAATGGGCTGCCCAGAGAGGTGGTGGAGTCACTGACCCTGGTGGTGTTTAAAGAGCGTTTGGATGTTGTGTTAAGGGACATGGTTTAGCGAGAACCACTGATGAAGGGCGAATGGTTGGACTGGATGATCCTGTGGGTCTTTTCCAACCTTAGCGATTCTATGATTCTAGTAATACTTCAGAATTTCTGTAGCCATGCTAAATCTGAACAGACTCTATTTACAACGTGTAGGTAAATGGCTGTTAGAGAATTCACATGGAACATATAGAAAATGAATATTTGTTTATGTAGTAGAATGTTTTCAAAGAGCAACCATAAGTCAGTAATCCAAAGAGAACTACTTGGTTTTTTTGTCTTCCAGCTTGAGGAAACAATGTTGCCTAATGGGATATTTAGAGTATTAAAAGAAAATGGATTGAGGAGTTTGACTGGGAGACTTGGTTCTTATAGCTTGGACAATATTTATATGGAGTTCTTTTTGAAGAGTCTTTATTCAGGATGTTTTGAATTTTGCATGAAAACTATTGCAGAGAGTTTTTAGCTTCTTATTATGTTTCATCTATCACTCTTAGAACATACAGTTAGACATACAGTGGATATTCTATTTTCTCAGGTACCATAAGCAGTCATCTCAGTAAATAGGTTGTAGATATCATATCCAATTTCTGAATGATGTTTGCCTTAGTATTTTTAGACCACTACATGACAGCTACTCATCCATCACAGTTACGTATGTGTAAAATCAAGATCCTTGGAATTGTCTTAATACATTTTGCCTCTGTACTATGTTTTATTCACTATCAGCTTATTTATTTGAAAATTACATCTCTGCTGTTTCCAACATCTGACTTCTGGCATCCAGTTGTAACTCCTGCTTTTATATACATGAGTCAGCTGCTTACTAAGGTATGTCTATGATGTTGTACCTCAGTATACAACTTCACTTCCTTGTTTCTTCCTAGCACTCCAACTACGTGTTATAATTAATGTGTATATATTGGAACTGCACTGAAAAGGATGTTCTATGTTTGGTGCGGTCACAGATAGTAAATGGCAGAAAAAAAAAAAAGAAGAGAAGAAACCCTCAGAGTACAGCCCAACTCAAAATTTGATCTCATAATTTTTTGAGCTGTCATGCAAGAATTTCTTATATGACAAACTGTGTGAAACCAATGCAACAGACTGAATAAAGTACAAAATCATTTGTTAGTGATTTCTCTTTCATCTATTGCAATTATTCCAATCTAAGAGAGATTTTTATTTAAGAAGCAGCACTGTGTGTTTTCGTTAAAACTTCACCTAGTACAGTGTATTGCAATGTAGTTAAGAGGTACTTATTTTACTATCCAAGTATCTTTTGTATATGCTTTGAAAGTTCTGAGCTAGTTGTTCTGTTCCTGTTGCTGATCCAAGTTGCTTTGAGCCTGATGTTTCTTTGTTTCACTTATGAAAATGAATATGGGGTATTGGAGGCAAAAAGTAGGACTAAAATTTACACACAGTTCAGATGGCAGAGCAAACGAGCAGTAAGAACTTACTGGTGATTGAGCACCTTCTAGTGGCTAAACCTTATCTTTCTAATCAATTCTGCTTATACTCCTTAGTAAGAGCTAAGGGAACGCAATATGTTTTTCATTTAAATCCAAAGGGCACCATTTTACAGATTGTAAAATGTGTATGAGTTCCTGAATATTTATGCTTTTGGAGGGATGCTGCATTTGTGTTGGGCAGACATTTACTAGTTATGTGCTTTCTTTTTTGCTTTTTATAGTGTCGCATCACAACATTGCAAGATGTTATTAAAGGTTTGTTTATATGCTCTTTGCTCCTGGAATATGTATCTCTCTCCAAAAGATTTGTACCAGAACTCATCAATTTTCTTCTTGGAGTACTTCACATATCTCTACCCAAAAAGCAGGCCCAGGGTGAGTTTGTTAGAATAAATGGGTAATGCATTTTTATATTAGTGTTTTTCTTTAAAATTTCACTAATTAATTAATTATTTCACAATGAATCTTGTGTTTTGAACAAAAGAGCAAAACCATCTGCTAGGCTAGCTTTCCATAGCTTTGATCCCCTAATGTTGGCGAGAAGGAAAGAAACAACAGTATTAAAGGCTATAAAGTAACATTGCTCACAGTGCAGTACTTTTGCAGTATTATTCTAAATAGATTACATTATAGGACTGCAGTCTAAAATTCAGTTCCTATAGGATTACAATGAGTACCCTGTTCTTCACAGTAAGGAAGCAGTTAGTGCTGCAGACACTCTTCCTCATCAGCTAATAGCCATTTCACCAAGAGAAGTACATCACAAAATTGTTATTTTTCCTTTCTGTTTATGGGACAGGGATTTGTTGTAGTTTAACAGAAGGCAGCCATCCCCACAAACAGATTAACCTGTGCTGTAACATAACTGTGTAAACTTAGCAGCTTGTGCAGACAACAAGAATAATAAAACTGTCTTTTCAGTGGGATCCATGTGCTAGCAAGTGATTTTCAATTGCCAGTCTTCCAGTCTTTGTCTTTTTGTGACTTTTTTTTTTCTCCTGCGTGGACTTGTTTCTAGCTTTAAAATTGTTCCAGCTATGAAGCTTCTTGTTGAAGTGTTTAGTGGCAAAAATTCACCTAGAAGAGCTTTGTCAGAGCGCATTGCTAATTCATGTGCTAGTGTCTCTGTCTGGTCACTTAGAGTGCCTTTGAGCATGAGGAGACTGCAGGAAGGGTATTCTCAAATGAAAAATTTCAATTATTTATTGGCAAATATTTAGAGAAGACATCTGGGATTTAATGAACTTACAGGGTAATTATTACTGTGTTCATCACAGCTGATGAAACACCTGAAGTCTTTGTTCTCTGGGTAGTCATTAGTCAGGTGAGGAAGGTTCATCTTCTATTGTTTCAGTATATCTTCAACATTACTGAGTCGTTGTCTTCCATTTCCCTTTTTTTCTCCTGCAAGATTTTCATGCCTTCCTGTGCTGGCATTCTTTTCTTCTTTTGAGTTCTTGAGCTACCAGTGATCCCTTTCTCAACAAACTTAGTACTACATTATCACCTTTATTAGCCTGTATGGCTGTAACTCCAGACTCACCCAGCTCCTTCTCACAGCATAGCAATTTTCTCTGAAGTGTGAGCCAAGGTTACACAGCTGGGTTGCATCAGAGCTAAAGCACTGGATTCTCAGAACACCAACAGCTGAGCTCTTAGAATGAGGTGGGAAGAGGCTACAAAGTAGATGGGTTACACTGCACTTAAACTATTCGCTCCTTTGTGTACTCTTGTAGGAACCTATGATCAACAAAGTTTTTAGATGCCGTTAAAATACAGCTTTTTGCAAAATTTAGTGGTAATTGATTATTTAAGTTTTAACCATTTTTTAATTTCCTTTGTATTTCTGCTAATGTAGTCGCATTAGTTAAATTTTCATGGTGTTGTTTTCTGTTAGTAGGGAAGAGGAGCTCAATAAAGGATATACTAAAGGCACAGCATTCTCTTTCTGAAAATGTTTCACTTAGTGTTGATGTTTTGAAGTTACCAGATATCCCATTGTGTTTTTAACTATCCTTAGGGGAACTGTTGCTAATAAATGTGATGATTTTGCTGTCAGCAGAGAATATTTTAAAGCAAGCTGACATCCTGTTCTCTGGAATATTTATATGTTGTCACACCAAAAAATTTCTTGAGGTTCCATTTTGACATTCAGTAACATCAGCAAGTAGAACTTATATTGTTTTCATTTTATGAGCTTAATCCATTAACTTTTCACATGAAATGATAGAGAATGCAACTTCATGAAAGACTGAAATACACTTTCTGATCTGGTTTAGGCTTTTTTTTTTTCTTAGTAGAAAAGCTGGAGGGAAAGAGAGTAGGAAGGAATTGCTATCATCATTGTTGATAGCCTCGGCTAATGGAACTCTTATTTAGAGCTGCTATCCACTCACAAGTAAAGGGAATAATAAACAATTTTGAAATGAGTTCCATTATAAGCTTGCAGAACTTAGAGAATAAAGAAGAAAAAAAAGAAAGATCCAGCATGGGGACTGCAAATTATTTTCTATCTTAGCTGTGAAATTTAGCATAGTAATTCTGAAGTCTTTTCGACTTGCCCTGCCCCAGTACGTATTCTGTTTCCTCTTCTTGTTTTAAACCTACTTAAGTGTAGTTGGAGAGGACTTTACAGTATGCATCTGAGGGCCCCTCCTGGAGGGGTTCAGTGATGTACAATAACCATGAGCTTCCCCTGTTCCTGCTCACTGTGCTGCTAGCCCACTTTCTGGTCAATTAGCCTTCTAGGCACAGCTCCAAGGGAAAGTCCTGTTCATTGCCCTTTCCTCTGAAGCATGTCCATTACTTCATCCTTGCTTGCAGTTTTAACTGTGCATCTTGTTCCCCACGGGGCAGATACTTACTTTCTCTTTGTACGTGATTATGATTGTGCCTGTAGTCCATTGTTTCAGAGAACCCTAATACTGATAAAGTTTGGGGTGTGTTTTTTTCCTTTTTTTTTTTTTTAAGGCTATGTGATTAAAAACTTCTAAAGAAGTAATAATGAGTACTGATTTGTTGATCATTGTTCTTGTTTCTTAGGCTATACTGTAGTCCATCCATTCACACCAGTGGGGAAAAATTTAGAACTGCTTCTGGTGTGTGATAAGAAGGATCTGGAAAGCTGGAAGAAGCAAAACCTGCCATTGAGTGTTGTGACTAGATTAAAGGAATTGAGCAAAACAGAAATTAATCATATCAGGTATGTAAGGGTAAGAGTAGCGAGCTGTTCTGCTTTGTTTTTGTCTTACTACTCTGTAACACGTGAAATTATCAATCTTCTATCAGAATGTTACGTGGAGCACTTGCTGGAGCGTTCAGCTCCTCCATTCCTTTTCAGGACAGCTGTGGACTGATGGGATAATGCAGATATAGAGGATGTGCTCAATACTTTGAACTGTCATGCTTTTCAGAAGTAAATACTGTATTTACCTACAAGGGCTAGAAGAGTCACAGAAGTAATCAAACACTACAGCTACGAAAGAACAAAATTAAACATTAAACACGTTGGACCGCATTTTTCACCTTGTCTGTCATACCATAACATCTCAGGGATGAGTGTTTTGTGATGAAGTTTAAAAAACAAAAAACAAAAAAACATAATTCTGTCCTGAAGAAGTGTGACGGTAATAGAACCAGTGTAAAAACCTGTTATTCAAGCAGGAAAGACAATACTGTTTTGTCCTTTGTGCACCAACATAAGCAGTTGTTGCTAATGGATATCTTGGGTATTTGCTTGCATAAAAAGAGTGAAATTTTAGTCTGAATTAACAACCATGAACAGACTTGTAACTGCTTGTGTCAGACAGTCTTAATAATAGACACTGCTAATTCACCCAAATTTAATTAGTTTAATACATTTTATTTGACAATGCAGTACAGCTTTTGTAAGTGAAATTGTTACATTATTTTCTACATTAACAGGTTGTCGTGTCTAGCCTTGTGTTTTGATCTTATTAAAAGATGTGCAGTTCTATATGAGTCTTTACCATCGTTCTATGAAATAATGCATCCAATAAGAGTACTCCTGACACAGCGTGTGTCAGTGAGTGAATATCCTGAACAAATGCAGGTATGTGTTCCTCCAGTGTGAAATAATTGATACGGTTGTCTTGTTAATAAATTCTGTGATCTTCATCTGTTCTGTTCTTGAAAAAAAAAAAAAAAAAAGGTAGAATAATCTGTGAGATGTTTCAAGGGTCAGGTATTTGCTATGAGTGATCTTCAGATATCATAGTGGTGTTTTTATGGAGAAAACAAGGAAGGATGGAGAATGTTTAGAAGGTATTTTTCATTGTCTATCTTATCTTGCCCTTCTAATTGAGGAAAGCAGTACCTGTATGCGTATTCGGTCATAGCAAACCAAGCTGATGAGATTGTAACTAACATACATATACCTGGTCTGCTACCTCACTTAAAAGAAGTCAGTTTATCTACCTAGCAATTAAATTCAAATATATTTATTTTTAATCTGTCTTTGCATATAGCAAAATTGGCCTCTCCTCAAAGAGGCATTATGAATATAGAGAACAAAGTTTTGTAATGTTGATGATGCAAAATAGCCTGGTTTTTGCCATCAAAGTAAATAAAATTAGCAGTTCTACTTAAAATGACTCTGAAAGGCTGGCTCTCGAATTGACCTAGCTTTAGTCTTGCTTCTTCATCTGTTAGGTGAAATTATCTGTAGACCTTTCTGATTGCCCATGTTTCCATCTTAGTGGAATTCATGAAGAGTTTAAGAAATTGTCCAGCCTGGAGAGCTTACAGCATTTCAATGTTGTCAGTATCCTAATGAATAGCAATGTTTTCTCTCAGAAGAACATCATATGGAGAGAAGATTACTGTTGATTTAATTTACAATAGTTTGTGAATTATGGTGTCTCTGATACGCTTTTGAAGTTGTAATTTGATTTGCATTTTCAGGAATGGTATCATGGTGCTCTGAAAGAGCTGGAAAACAAAACAAAGCACTATACTCCACTGATATGTGAGAAAAAGAAACCAGTGCCATTGAAACAGTATACGCCTAAGATTGTGAAAGTGTAAGTAAAGCAAGCTTAATGCAGAAGAAAAAGTGAATCTAAGCATTCAGAGGCTAAGGCTAAAAAGATTTGGAAAGCAGGACATAAAACAGGCAACTTTGTTTCTCTGTTGCATTTTATGCACAAGCTGCAAAGGACCAGCTACTTAGATAGTAAGGAAGGAAAAGGGAAGGAGGGATTCTAAGAAACACTGTAGGGATTACCTTACGAGGGAATAAACAGCACTGGGAACCAAATCTGCCCATCTTATCAGTTATAAATTAATAAATCTCAAGTTGAAAAGAGGCTGTTAATACACAGTACATTACTGTATACTTTGCAAAGCACTTCAGTCTCAAGGACAATAGTTCATAAAAATCATACTGATATATATAAAAGTAAAGATGAATGGTGAAATGTTGTGGGATTTTTTCACTGATGCAAAAGACCAGGCAGACTACTCCAGTACTCCGTCTCACGGATCACAGCAGATAATGCGTCACATTAAGCATTCTTATAAATATACCAGACTGCACCATTCCCTTTTCCTCCCACCCAAGCAGTTTTCTGCCTTTCAACAATAGCAATCACAAAAAAACATGAAGATTTCTTTCTCTCTTTTTATAGAGCTTAAAATGATCATGTACATTCTTATATTCTCTTTTGAAATTAAATTTAAATAGCACTGGTTCCTTCTGTAGATGGTAGATCTGTGTTCTGATTCAGGAAGTCTGACTTATATTGACTGCTGACTCATCTAGGCCTGTTTATTATCTACAAGGGCAGAAACTTGTCTTACTTGCTCTAATAATTTAAGGAGACGGCTTTTCCTCTGCCATGCACATTTATTCCCTTGTAACTGATCAGGCCCTTTTTTTAGAGTTCATCTGTAGAGAAAGTTTGCAAAAATGTAAATATATTGGGAGATTCCGTATCTCTCCAGGTATCTTTTATTTTCTACTCCAGCTTTTTCAATCTGTTTAACAAAATGCAGGCTACTATGAGGTATTGGAGTGTATCTGTTTTCTGGAAAATGTTATCTGCTTATAATCTGCATGATGATGGTAGGCAGTTGACTGGGGACCCTTTTTCTGGTATGTTCAGCTCCTTAATTTGCAAGTTGATGACATAGTGTTCTGTGTTCACATATATATTTTCATTTCAGTTTAGAGTTTGGAAGAAAGCAGGGAGGCAGCAAAAAGGAGCAAGAAAGAAAGCGATTAATTCACAAACATAAACGTGAATTTAAAGGAGCTGTTCGTGAGATCCGGAAAGACAACCAGTTTCTGGCTAGAATGCAACTTTCAGAAATCATGGAGAGGTAAAATAGCCTTTGCTTCAACAGTAGTTTATGAGTTGTTATTCTGTGTGTTCATTTCTTTGCTGTGTGGGGACACTGACCGTGATGATAAACAATATTAAACTTGAAATAAAAATGGACAGTTTGGGGAAAACAAATATTTTCATTAGAGATCATTTTAAATTTCAACTTTGCAGTTTAATTTCTCTACATAAGAACGTGCAGAAAGCTCTTAATTAAAGTGTTTGGTGACATCTAAGATTTGTGGGGCTTCTTACCGATGAATATGTAAAGTCTAAATGTATTTATTTATCTTCCCTAGTATAATCTTTCTGAAATATTTAACATATTAATTGCTTCCTTTACAGAGATTCAGCCAGAAAGAGAAAAGTGAAAGAGCTTCTTGGTAGCCTTGCTACACAGGAGGGTGAATGGAAAGCTATGAAGAGGAAAAAGGGGAGGAACTAACTGGACTGCCTACACACAGAACGTTTGGTTTTACTGCTGTATAAAGTACCATAATTTGTATGGCTTTTGCACAGATTTTAATTACATCCTTTGGATGCATTCCTTTTGAGACAAATAACATCATCAGATCTGTCTGAAAAAGTGAATAAGAAAAATAAAAATAACACTTTTGTATGTGTGTGATGTATTTCTGTTTAATAACAGATGAGTAATCAGAATTATCAACATTTATTTCTATCGTAAACTACACAAATACTATACAACAAAAATCTTTTGGTGTCTCCGTCTCCTTAATATTGAATAACTGCAAGCAGCTCTCACAGTGGTAATATTCTTAAAACTTGAACAGTAATACTGTAATTATTCTATAGCATTGGGTCATTCTAATTCATGGTTTTGGTGGAGTAATGGAATTGCTTTTCAAGCACTTCTTTTAAGTCTTTTGTTAAAGTTGTGCATCCATTCATCTCTTCAGTAATTTTTGGATTGAATTGAGCTTTCAAATTCTTGATTATCTACAGTTAACTACAATTCCTCAGCACATTTGTAACCATCAGATTTCAGTTGACAGTGACCTCTTTAATTCTCTTCCACTTGCTTTGTCATATATGTGTAATTACTGAGGACTGCCTACCACAACTGTGGAAAACGTCTGCTTTTCAAGTAGAGCCAATAAACACTTCTTGTAGTTTTTAAAATACTCTGTTTGTGAGGAAACATTGAATTGAAACAAAGAACACTACAGTTGTTGGAGGGTGCTAGTCTAAACTAGGGCACAACTCAGACATTCATTGTAATCTGTTGATAAATCTAGGGGCAGGGTTTTTTTGCATGAAAGAAAATTACAAGTTTTGAAGGAAAGCATTACACAAGTTAAATCCTCTATCACAGTAATATTTGAGGATCAATGCAAAGAGCAAACTAGAAAGAAAATCTTAGAACAAATGAAATACTTAGCCAAGGTTCTTTACGAAAACCAAACCAAAAACCCCCACCAAAAAAAAAAAAAGAAAAACACTAAAAAGCTCTCTTTTGGCTAATGGGTAACTGGGAAATGGTAACACCTTCTATTCATGAAGAAACATTTGCTGGAAGTAAATCTGATTTAACAGTGCTTGTTGTTTCAAATTGTCTTAGAAAGTTTTACGTGTGCTATTTTTTCAAATGAAACTTGGAAGCATGACTAAAGCTAGGATGGAATGAGTTAAACTCTTTGGCTTTGCATTTAAACTCTCATGGCTAAACCATCTTTGTTTGGTAAGACTTAAAGGTTTGCCTATGTATGTTTCTTAAAAGAGTATTCTTTCCTTGAAGAAAGTAGCTTCTACTGAATCTTATTACAACTGTAACAAAGTAATTAATGTGTGAACATCAAGTTTACAAAAACAATACCAGTATTAGAACAGGCTGCATACTGAGTACCAATGGGGAAGTACTCCTGTCACATACAAACGAGGTATCTGTATTTGAAATCTACTCATGGTTTTGAAAACAAAATGTATTTTCAGTTTGCCTTTTTAAAATCACTAAAGCTATCTCCAGAAACTTCAAAGAGATCTCAGCAGATTAGTGTGCCTCCTGTTTTATTTCCATTTGGCACAGCATGGAGGTTTTTTTTTTTCCTTCCTTTGCCCAAAATAATAAAAGATAGATTACCGTTATCTTAAAAAAAATTAAATACTTCTTGGTTCAAGACAAGAACTTAAGAGTGAAGCAACGAGGAAGGAACCTAACTTCTTATTTCCTGCTATAAATCAGCATTTTCCATCTTCAGTTTTTGTCCTTTGCACAATTAAACTGTCAAAGAAGTATTACAGTTTATCCAACTTTATTTTTCCAACAGCAAGTAGCTTCAAGAGGATTTAAACAGCTGGGTATTAAAATCACAGAGTCTGAAAGCTGCATTTTGATCCTGAGGCAGCAATTTTTGATACCTCTTGCAGCTGCTTATTATTCCTCCATGAGAGAGAGAAGTAAAAAATAGACACTACTGAGAAGGGATGGTAGTGTTTGTGGAAGAGGGCACTTAATGGGAGGAGGTAAGGAGCAAGGATATCTTAGGTTGCTGGGGAGAGAATATAAAGGACAAGGAAATCTCAGCTGATAAATACATGCAACTGTTTTTGCTAGATTGAAATCTGAGGTACTTGAGATGTTGAATTAAAATTACTGTGTGTGCCTTCACAAAGAGTATTGTTAATATTTAATATCAGATTTAGTATTATATACTGTGGTATAATAGTAGTGCGTAACATGTAGTGGTTTACATGAATAGAAATGAAGGACTGTCTCAGCTGAGTGATCAGTGTGGCCCAGTTTTCCATGCTAGGCAGATGTGTCCTGATATACCACAGAAGGTAAGAAGGTGTGGGCTCTCAGATGAACAAGATGAACTCATCAAGTTTCTTGAGCACATTCACCAATTGCTCTCTTGTCTCAGCGTTGCTCTTAAAGAAGGATTTGTTGTAACAGGCCTTTTGTGATGCATCTGTTATGAATTTTAAATCTGTTACTCATTAGGGAGAAAAAAAAAAAAAACAACCAAAGCTATTCTGTATCTACAATCAAATCATGAGACGCACAAAGAAGGAAAATTACCATTTTGCCTTCAGTTCAGCTGACTGTTCAAGGTAGTTTACCTGTCAACGTCAGCTGTCCCAGAGAACAGCCACCCTGAATATGAATACTGCAAAGAAAGGGGGAGAATAAAACTGTTCAGCAAGAAATTGCATCAATTACCTTGTTTATGCAAGTATGAAAGTTTTTTGCTTTTTTTTTTTTTTAATTAGAAGTTCAATCTTTTGGTTATCAGTTGAAAGTTAGTATGCAGTTTGATGTTATCGGTCACGTCTTGCAGAACTTACTATCCACCTCGGTGTAACAGTATTTTGTGTAAGCCATCGCTTTCTGCCACCAGCTGCTGCTGTGTGGAGGCACTGAGGCTGCTTCAAGCTCAGCAGTTAGCTTATTGTGAAACAACAACTGAGCTCCTACTCCTCTGCTGGGCAGAGTTTGATGCCTTCAAGTATTTAGCATCATACTAATATTCACGATGTGACGCTATGAGGTGCTATCTGAATCAGCATTGATCCTTACATAATCCTTCAATTTTCAGGATAGGCACTGCGTGTATGAAACTCCATTCTTCCTACTGAACTGGGTATGTAAATGCTCACATAAACAAGAGAATGGCAGCTCCCTGTTTGACCTAATTGGCCCATTAATCCTGATGTCACTTTTAGGTTAAATTTGGATAATCTTATCTACTGGGGAATCTGCAACGCATCATCTGGTCCCCATCCACGTGTTCATAAGTGTAATCCCACATTACCAGCAGGAATACATTTCCTTGAAGGGAACAAGAAGGACTTGAAAAACGTATTGCTTTATTTCCTTATGCAGTTAAGACGATGAAGATGCACTTTTTCAGTATGCTTGTGCCCGTACACTTGCATTTTATTCCAGCAGGGCAGATGCCAGGCACAGTCAGACAGCAGAATGGCTTTAGGCAGCAGTATTAATACCGTATTCACATTCTGTGTGTTCTAAAACTCGGTGTTTTGAAGGAGCAGTTTGCTTTAGGAAGAGCCCCTTTAGAAAAAAAGGAACTTTGCCTTTTTCTGTTGGTCAGACAGCCGGAAATCAGAGCGCACCAAAACCTGGCTAACCGCTGCTGTGTAGCTATGTAGCAACTGACAGAAGAACGTCTCTCTTCTCTTGAAACAGCCGTGCTCTCACTTCCAAAAGCCGCAAAATCGTTAACGCAAGAAGGAACTGCTGCAGTGTGAGGTAAAGATTAAAATTCATGATATATTAGGGCTCGGGCTACCCTTAACTGTGACTGAAAGCCTGCTGAAGCGGCGCCCCTCAGCAGGTCGGCGCTCGGTTTGAGCGCTGCTGCGGCGCGCGCTGAGGGGCGGCCGTTGCTCCCTCAGGGAGGCAGCCCGGCCCGGCGGGCTCCCCTCGGCGCGGCGGGAGGCGGCTCCCTCCTCAGGGCGCCCGGCTGCATCCCCGGCCGGAAGAGGAAGGCCGCCGGTCGCGAGGAGAGCCGGGGAGGAGCCGCCGCCCGCAGCATCCCTAGGGACGGCTCTCGGCGGGCGGAGGAGCGGTAGGTGTCCTGGCGCTGGGCTGGCTCTGCCGGAGGGTGGGAGGGAGGGAGAGAGAGAGAGAGAGGGAAGTCGGCCCGGCCCGGGCGCGGCCTCGCATCGGCGGCACTGCGGGTCCCTGCGGCTCTGCCCAGGCGGCGGCAGGGACTGCGGACCCGCTCTGAGCACAACGCATCTCCGAAGGGCCGCCCCTTCCCCCGCTCGGGTTTCCTCTGCTTTTGTGCTGGTCTGGGAATTAATATGTTTGTTGTTTTTTTTTTTTTTTTCTCCTGGTTAAAAAATTCAGCATTTAACCTGAGCCAGGACTTTGTTAAGGACTCAAAGGAGCCTCCCCGAGGCTTGGATGGGTTAAGGCAGAGCTGAGCGATTTCAAGAGAGTTGGTAAGAGAGTATCAGGTAGCAAGGCCGGGCCTCCAGGTGGAGGTGGGCCAGGATGGAGTGGTGGAGCTGAGGGATATCAGGAACATGGAACATCCCAGGGAGCAGATCTCCCTCCTGCATTAAACCATGACTCACAAAGATCAAATGCTACGGTCGAGGTGAAGTGCTTTGTTTTTGCTGACGGGATGCCAGGGCCTAATAAAATGTTTTGTGGTTTCCTGCCTAGCAAAAAAATACGGAGAGGTTGGAACAACGAAAGCAATGGAGCACAAAGGCAGAAAGATGGAGTGCTCTGGGAGGTTGCGTAAGGGAAACTGCAGCCACGTAGCCTAAACTTCACTACCTGAAAGGTCAGCGCTGGCATCAGAAGGTTCAAGCTGCATACAAGCTGAAATGGCAGTGACTTACGTGTAAAGGATGTTGTCCTATGGAAGGAACATTGCAATAAAGTTCAGCTTGGTGATACATTCTGTGAATGAATACACAAATTGTTAGGAAAAACAAGATAGACACTGCCATACTGAACCCATCCCTTGGCTAGGCAGAGCCAGAGCCAAGGATTTTGTCTAAACAAATGACTGCTTTGGGTTCCAGAGACTCATTTGGGTAAATAAACACTGCTAAATATTTGTGATGTTAATGACATATCATTTTAAATAAAAGGATATTGCGTAAAGTTTAAAGTGCCAAATTCTGAACCTGAGGAGAGGCAACCATGGCTACACATACCGACTGAGGGATGAAACTTGGGAGAGCAACCTTGCTGATAGAGATTTGGGAGTTTACTGTGTGCAGTTTGGCATACCATGGTACAAAAAGGACATAGAACTGTTAGAGAGTGTCCAAAGGGGAGCTATAAAGATTGGGAAAGGTCTGGAGAGGAAGATGTGTGAGGAGCAGCTGAAGTTGTTTGGTTTGTTCAGCCCAGAGCAGAGGAGCTGAGGGGACACTTCGTGGCAGCTGCCATGAGGAGCGGAGGGGCAGCGCTGAGCTCTGCTCTGTGACAGCGACAGGGCCTGAGGGAACGGCATGGAGCTGTGTCAGGGGAGGGGCAGCTGGGGGTGAGGGAAAGGGTCTGCACCAGAGGGTGGTGGACATGGAACGGGCTGCCCAGGGCAGTGGGCACAGCCCTGAGCTGCTGGAGCTCAAGAAGTGTTTGGACACCGCCCTCAGACACAGGGTTTGGGTTTGAGAGGTGCTGTGTGGAGCCGGGCGGTGGACTCGATGATCCTTGTGGGTCCCTTCCAACTTGGACCTGAACACAACCAAACTGCTTTGTTCACTGGCAGATTTAAATGTATTATGCCAACAAGTGAAACAGATTGCATGTGACCGCCTTCCATGGTTACCTCACGGTGTTTGAACTTTAACAGCACTTCAGTGCTGGTAAATTGAATCCACAAGTAAGGAAATGTCATGAAAATATTTATAACTGAGCATAACAAAGTGTTAGATCTTTAGTTAGTGTAGCAGGATGTTATACACACATTGACTTGTATACAGAGTATGGTTTGTCTTGTCTAGAATAGGATTTGTATGAAAATGTGCTCAGTGTTTTCAGTCCTGCCTTATTAAAACCAATGGGTTTTTTGTATTGAAGGACTTTCAGCTGAATTAAATTGTTTCCTTTTTTCCTCTTTTAATGTAACAAATATTCAGGGATTTTTGCAGTGGATGGGGCTTCACAATTTCATCACTGAGATGTACTCCTTGCAAACCTGAAATTCACAGTTTCATGCTTTTTTGTATTGCTCCATGTGTTGGATGTCTGTTGAAGTGGAAGTTTTTCAGAATGTAGACTGATTTTTTTATTTGCTAAATACGGAATGTCTGCACCCTTGTTTGGGTCTTTAACACTATTTCAGAATGTTTTTAAGGAAAGAGTTCCTCCTGATAGTTCTGACAGACTGAAATGCTGCCTCAGTCGTTTGATGCCCCAATTCATATCCTGTGAGGGGCCGCCAGACAGAAATTAAGAGAAAGTTTCAAAAACTGGTTGTCTTGTTTCTGAAGCATCTGCTGCTGTCCAGCTGTGCAGGATCTGTCCCGAGGGCAGCATTCCTGCAATAGTTTGGAAGTTTACTTTCTTTTTTTTCCTTTTTAAGTGATATTACTGCAGTCATTTACAGTATACACTGAAGGCATAAAAAGTCTACTAGTTACCTGAATGCAGATAATCAAAATGAGAGCACCTTGTCTGTTTTACAGTAATGCTGAATTTAAAACATTTGGTAGAGCTTACTTGCTTGTTAACAAACTTCAAATGCTCCTTAGTTCTATACTATATTTGGGGTGTTCCTCTAAAAGAGTTAATAATCTTATTGCCCCTGTTGCTCGGTTTTCGTGAGGGTAAATTTGCTACTGAGCTAAGAACCAAGTCTAGACAAATGAAGTCCTGTTCCCTTTGAAAACCAGGTGGTTTTATATAACCATAACTTATATTTATTATTATGAGATCCATAAAAAATGAGAATGAGTCAGTGAAATACTGTTATGAAAGGCCTGCAAAATGCTTCCTGTTAACTGGATATAAATGTAATTTTTTAGGATCAGAGTACTTGGGAACATGGCTCTGAGAGAGGGAGAAGCCAGCAGCAGCTCCGCCGATGACAAGCAAGAGCAGAACTGCAGTCGTGTTATTACAATCGTCTTCCTGGCACTCCTCATAGACTTGTTGGGATTTGCTCTCATCTTGCCACTGTTTCCTTCCATCCTTGATTATTACAGCCAGACCGAGGTAAGCAATGGAGGAAGGCTGCCTGCTGAAAATTTTAGGCATGAGATATTTAGGGAAGGATAGAAGAGAATTCCTTTGTCTCAGGGCAACCCAAATAGCTGTAGGCAGAACAACATCCAGCACATATAAACTGTTTGTGGAGTGATTTTTTTGTTTTGTTTTGTTTGGTGAACTTATGTAAGATTCCTCTTTCTCACTATTTCATTGAAATGAGAGATTTGTTCTGAGAGAAAATTCAGTTATTTCCTGGGAGCTGTTCTTTGTAATTACTTTATACTGGCCCTGACTCTTCCTATTCATTTGATTGTTTGTTGCAGTGACCTTCAACTCATCTGAAAGATGAATGCTTTCATGTGTCATAATGTGTGTTGCTTTTGAGTGCTGTTTAATTCTGAAAACTGGGATATAGAAGATCTGGCTGCAGTATAAGATGCATTTGTATCTATCTAGCTTAGTTTCCTCCAGGCTTGTTTATCAAAACAAAGAGCCAGACACTAATGCCTAAATGCATGATGTGCTCTGTAATCGAATCATACATTATGGTATGCAAAATCCATCCCTTATCATCTGGCTGCTGAGAGCAGTGGTATCAGCAAGAAGTCCCTAAGGGATTTTCATAATTCATTCACCAGTGGTAGCTAAGGACCAGATTGGGTGGACTGGATAGGCTGAGCAGCAAGAGGTGCCAAGCCCTGCACCTGGGGAGGAACAGCCCCACGTATCAGGACATGCTGGGGACACCCATCTGGAAAGCAGTTCTGGTGGACACTGAGTTGAGCATGGAACAGCAGTGTGCCCTTGCTGCCAAGAAGGCTAATGGTATTCTTAGCTGCTCTAGGCAAAGCACTACTGATGAAGAAAGATGATCCTTCTGCTCAACTCAGCATTAGTGAGGCTGTACCTGAGTACTGTGTCCAGCCCCGCACCCCCCAGTACAAAAGACCATGGACTTGCAAAAAAAGTCCAGCAGAGGCCACCAAGATAACCAAGGGAGGAACTGGCACACCTCTACTATGAGATGCTAAGAGCTGGGACTGCTCAGCCTGTAGAAGGCTCAGGGGGATTTCATCAATGTCTATATATACTCATACGTGAAGGGAGAGTGCAAAGAGGATAGAGTAAGTTATGTTCAGTGGTTCCCAGTGCCAGGACAAGAGGCAGTGGGCACGAACAGGAACACAGGAGGTTTAATCAGAAAGTACTTCTGTGCTTTGAGGTGGAGCGCTGGTACAGGCTGCCCATAGAGGTTGTGGGGTCAACTCTCAGGAGATTCTACTTTCACCCACCCCTGGCATCACATTCACTATTATCAACATCTGTTCTTAGAGAGGAGATGACTACTGATGTAGGAATGAAGGGCAGAAAGTCGTATTGGTTCCATGCTGTGCAGCTGCTCACGGTTCCCACTGTCAGGTGTTAGCAGACAAGATGAAGTTGTCAGGGGAGAATTATTTTTGCACCCCACACCTCTATCTCACAGTCCCTTTCCAGCCCCACTCCAGCTGCAGCTGTAGTCTTTGTCTTCCCTCCTATTCTGTCTCTAACCCTAACCATAACCTCTGGGATCTTCTTCAGCTTCCAAAGTATTTCTTCTAGCGAGGATCTTCACCTTTTTTTCCAGGACCCTCTTTTCAAGTCCTCCTCCTCGTCTCAGGAGCCATTCTTTTCCTCTCCACCTCTTCTTTTCTGTGGAGCTAACACTCCTGGCTCTCCCAGTCTAGATCACCTGTACTTTATCTGTAGAGGTAGAGTGTCTCTCAGGCTGCTTTATTAATTGAAGGATGTGGAACATGCCATTTTTAGTCTAGGTTTTAGAAGTAGTGGGACTGATAGTTTAAAAAATTCTAATCCAGACATCTGCCCACCCAAACACATATCCTCAATTACCTGTTCCATGTTAGCATTCACAATTTGAGCTATTTTTAGCCTATGACAACAGGAAATTTTCCCTGGGAGGAGAAGAGGTGGAATCATTTATCATCATGACTAGTTCATTAAGCTCTGATGCTGTCTTTGGAAATAAAGCAGAGACACGATCTTTCTGCTTCTATTTCCCAGCTATCTGTTTTACAGGATGGATTATATTTGTCATTGCAACGTGGTGTGGACTGGTTTGCAGCAATGGTTGGAATGCCTCCAGAGAGGAAATACAACAGTGTCTTGTTTGGAGGTATGGAATTAAAAAAAAATAAAACTAAGATATTGTATTACTTTCAAGTTACCTCCATGTTGTTGTGAGGAATGATGAAAAATTGACAAAAAAAAACAACAAACAAACAAACAAAAAAAACCACAAAAAAACCTCAAAAAAGTCACCACAAGTAGCATATTTGCATCTCTTACAGTAGACTATAAATGATTTTGTTTTTGTAAAACTAACAAAGGGGAATTACTTGGACAGTACATCTCTGTCATTTGGAGACATGTAGACAGGCAGGAGGAATGGTCCAACAAGAACTTTATGAAATTCAGTGAGGACAAATGTGAGGTCCTGCCCTTGGGAAGGAGTAGTCCCTGTTGTTGATATGGGCTGGGCACTGACTGGCGGGGAGCAGCCTTGCTGTAAAGGTCCTCAAGGTCAAGCAAGAGATGTTTAGGCTGGAAATAAGGAGAAACTTTTTCACAGTGATGATGGTCATTGGAACAAACTGCCCAGAAAGGTGTTGTGGTCTCCATCCTCAGAGGTTTTCAAACTCTGATGGGATGAACCCGTGAATGATTCAGTCTGACATCAGAGTTGACCCTATAAGCCACTGGAGCTGACTTTCAGAGATCCCTTTTAACCTGAATTATCCTAATTTGTTCTTCAGATTGCTTCAGAAATGCAGACCTTATTGTTGGACTGCTAGTTGAGAGTTAGGAGCCTGCTATGCTGGACCCTGCACGGTCACAGAAATTACTCTCCTTTCACAACTGATTGGAGATCAGTCAGTAGGAAACACTAGAATTGGAAGCCTGTGAGTTCAAATCCCACCTCTCCTAGGCAGCTATAGTGCAGCACTGCTTTTAAGTCTTATTAGTCCTATTAAATGCAGCAGAACTGCTGACTTGTAGGGTCCAAAATCCTTTGCTGTCACTAGAACACTCCAAGGTGGGTGTGCTCCCGCAGAGGTAGTACAGGAAACCCAGTGCTCACATTCATTCAGATTACTGGCTTTGAATGGTAGGAAACAGTTGGAGCCCTCAGAAGCTGCTTTCTGTCTCCTCTGAGGCCTGGCTGCAGGCCTCCTCCTCGCTCCTCCTCACAATCTCAGGCTCTGTTCAAACACGGGACTCGAGCTCATAGCCATGTCCAACTTGCTGCCTTTCATTTTCCTTTCTGTGTCCTGCACTCCAGGGAGTGCTGTATCCCTGGGTTTGGCTCAGTTGCTTTCACGGGGAAGGAGAAATCTCTCTTCTCTTTTCAGAGAGGTCCACCTGACCTGACCCTTTTGTTCATTGAAGAAAATGTAACATGTAACTGGGAACATACAAATGAAATGTTTGTCTCAGGAAGGAGGCTTTTACCTCTTGATATTCTCTCTTTAGGAGAAAAGTGTTCAGGAACTGTAATGGGCAATGATGGGAATGTCCACCTGACAGCTGTGGGCAGTGAGGATGGGTGCCACATTTGATTCCATCTCTTCTGCTGGCTTTGCTGACAGCCCCTCTTAGCCATCTGATTTCCTAAACCAACAGAAGCCTTTTCGTTTTCCTAGGTTAGCTTTCTGCCAGATTGAGTTGAATTAGCTCACTGGAGAGCTGACCAAGGCTGCAGGAGCAGGGAAAGATGGACAGGCATTCTTAGTTGTAGTCAGCTGCTCATTCAGCCCATCTTTTCTGACTGCATCTTAAACGGTCCTAGTGGAAAGGTTCATTACACTTGTGATGTTAAGCAGAGGCCACCACGATCTTCCTGTTGCCTGTATTCTTTCATTACCTTTGTCTGCAGCACAGAGCATAGAACTGGAAAGATGCTTGCAAGGTTATCTTGTTTCTGCCAGTGCAGGGTATATTCTGTTGTCTTTCATCTTTGCTTAGACTGCAACCTCTTCAAGGCAGAAGCTTTCCTTGCTGATGTCAAGGCTCTGAGGATACCAAACTATAACTACCTTGATCAGCCACCGCCTACACCTTTTGACAGTGACTCAGGAGCTGTATTTCAGCTCAGGCTTGGGCCCACACCTAAGCTGTATCATAGGTACAGCCTTATTTCCACTTGTTTTGCCTCATACTGTCACCAGACAGACCCTGCTTGTGGCACCCTGATCTGCCCAGTCCACACTGGGACCACACCTTGGTTAGTGAGGGTACTGCCAGTGTTGTCACCCCCAGCTCCCAGCTTGTTCCTGTTGTATTTGGCATGGCTGAGCATTTGTGGTGCTTGACGTACAAGGAAGACAACTTCTCTCGTTAACTTAAACTGCCAGTGTGTGAAATTGTAAGAATTTTTTAGACTTTTGAGCTGTTACAGGGAACTGTTCCCCCTGAGGTATTCAGTATCAATATTCTGCCTCCCTTAAGCTTCTTCTCATCTCATCTCTCCTAATCTTTTTTAGCTTTGATAACAGGATCATCTGAGATGCATAACCCAGTTTTTCTTTTTTTTTTTCTTCAGAGGAAAAATTGTGACAGCAAGGCATTTATTTGCCTGCTTGTTGAGAGTGTAGTGCAAATTAATGTGTATGTGAAGCTAGAGATGGCAAGAGAAAAGAGGAATTAAAGATCACAGTAGCTGGAGGCAGATTTCAAAAGACTCTTGGAGTCTGTTGGAATCACTCCTACCTCTTAGTGTGCCTCTCTAACAGCAGTGCTTATATCCTTCTTCCCATGATAAGAAGGAAAGGAAAGCTAATTATATGTGGCAGAATCAGGTTCAAACAATCAAAAAATTCTTAAAAGAATTATGACTATTAAAGGCTGCATTATCTCTGCATTAGGAACAGAAAATACTTGAAGTCAGTTTGGAAAACATTGGAAAATCTGCATACCATTATAACCAATGAGTTTCAAACCTCTTCTCACCCATGAAGTAACCAGTGACTCATCCAGCTTATCCCTATTACTCTGGTCTGTCTGTGGATTTGCTTATTCATTGAAATAACAATGGAAGATCAGTGTTCTGAGAGTGACTTGGTTTCAGAGACTAAGCTGTTCTTTGTAGATGTTGTTCTACATTTAATTGTGTGTTTTTAATGGACATAATGGAGTGATAGGTCTGGAACAGTTTGACTTTGTACCTGAAGATGAAGGCAGCACATCTGATGATAAACATTTTTATTTATTATTTATTTTTTTAGGTCTGATTGGCTCAATGTTTTCCATCCTTCAGTTCTTCTCCTCTCCCCTCACTGGAGCTGTGTCAGACTGCTTGGGCAGAAGGCCAGTCATCTTGATGACAGCGGTATGTGTCTCACACTGGTTTTAGTCACGTTATTTCACTACGCAGCTGAAGGCACCATGGTCCCGTAGTTAGCACAGAAGATAGGAGCTTCAGTCTTCTAGGTCTGGTGGTTGTTGACTTCTTGCCAAGTCACTTAGTTACACTTCCAAAACAGATTGCTTAAACTGAAGTTCCCAGATCCAAAATTGTACATAAAAGACACCAAAATACCTGTTTCTTGTGATTTTCCAAAATTCCTTACCTTTGTGTATGAGAATCTGACTTCAGCTGTACAGTTTGCAAATGTGAGACATAATCCCTGTATATTGATGTCCTCGAGTGACTGAGGGCTGATCACTTCATGACGTGTTTCAGAGAGCTTGGAGTTTGTTGGTTAGGCAGTACTATGTTACTTTTCTTATAGAAATGATCGTTCTCCAAGAAGTTTTCTCTCTTGCTGGTCAAAGTGTGGGGCTGTAGTTACAGAAGCATGTGTGTACATACATAGTGGAACTTGGCAACGAGTGATATCCAAAGCCAGCTGTCTTGTAGGGCTGTGGAGACTGAGCTAAAGAAGTATATGTGTTTATGAATGATTATGAAATTAAATGGCTAGAACTGTGAGCTCTTATTTTGAACTCAAAATTCTCTTGGGAACAAGTGGAGCAGCATGTACTGAAGTGGTCTTATGCCCAGACTGATTTAGCTCCTTTGAGTTTTCCTTGCTCTTCTAATGCTATTGGTAGTCTCACAGTTATATGGAGATTTTGTGGCTTTGTTTCTACTCTTTTGTATCACTGTCCAGGACATAGCCCAGTATCAGTATATTCATGTGTGTCTGCTGTACAGTTTTTGGAGCAGCTGTTGAAAGTCAGAAAAACAAAGCAAACAAACAATACAAACGTTTAGCAGGAAAATGCAAAAACAAGATACATTTTCTTGCCCTTAATAAGAAACTCTTTCTTGCTTGCAGATGGGTTTGATAGCATCTTATGCACTATGGGCTGCATCTCGGTCTTTTGGCGTTTTTCTTCTCTCCAGGATGGTAGGTGGAATAAGCAAAGGGAATGTCAGCCTCTGCACAGCTATAATTGCTGACTTGCACTCTCCAAAAGCACGGAGCAAGGGCATGGTGAGTAACACATGTGAGATATATGGTTGGCTTTATTGGTTCACTTTTAGTTGATTTCAGGTGCTCAGGATGTCTTCCTCAGATGTGCGTTCATTGATCAAGTGAAAACATGACTTTAATAGTACATTGCTTTTGAAAACATGCCAGGTCACTTTGCTGGTGAGCTCTCAGCTGTTACTTGTCAGTGACTTTTACCTACAAGAGAAATGCAGGTGTCTTAGATGTGAAAACAACTATAGGCCTGAGTATTAAAACTACTACTCCTGTTGATAACTCTAATCCCGATCATAACAGCTGAGAAAATGAAGGATCTTTCATCTCAGAATGGACCAATTTTGGTGACTGGAGCCCAGTTATAGGACAACCCATTTTTCTAGCCTTTCTAAACTGTGGAAGTGCAGCAGTGCTGCCCAATATGCCTCCTGCCTTCATTGGATGATGCACTGACTTCAGGGTCTGGGCTCAGCGGGTGACGGATGTGGTGTTTGGCTGACTGAGCAGCAAGTGTTACAAACATCTGCCCTTTCCTCTTCTAAAAGGCAGCAGACCAGATGGAAACACCCTACAGGCTGAACTTTGGCTGTGGATTGCCAGTTAGGTCTTTTATTTTATGAAAGCCTCAGGGCCCCAAACCTCTATTAACAGTGTTATAAATCACTATGTGGGACAGCTGCTTCTTGGGAAAGCATTTCACAGTGATAGCTAACGAATTTTCCAAACTATTTATTATAATCCTGGTGAACCAAAATAAATTCATGGGGAAGGACAGCCATACAGCACTGGTAAATAAAATGGGTCGCATCTTATTTTTAGGGCTTGAGAGCAAGTAGTTTAGTACAGCATGGCTGACATCCATATGGCTAAACTGTTTCTTCTCTTCTTTTTCAAAGCAGTGTAGGCATCTTCATTCTGCTTTTTGAAAAGAGTTCTGACTGATACTATTCCCAAACTGTGCTGTAGCATTGCCTGAGAGAATGTTACTCGGGCAGGCTGAAACAGAACAGGACACCTGAGCATGATCTCACCTCCTTTAGTTTAGTATCACAGGTAAAGTCAAATAGACTAAAAAAGCAAGAAAATGGTCTCCTGGGATGGCACAAGTTTAGGTCCTGCATGTGAGAATGGATGTCTCCGCGTGTCTCTTAAAGAAAGTGAGGCACATTCTGCACTGTTGTATTCTTAAGCAGTTTGGCTGAGACAAATGACACAAATCAGTGTTCTGCTAAGCTCTCATCTGGTATGTGCAGTTTCTACTTCCTTTCCTATGTGCTCATTTCATAGTGAATTAACAAATCCTCTTTAGTGCCTGTACTACACCCAGGTAGTTCTGAGAAGCCTCTCATTTTTTGCTATGTTCCTAAATACAAAAATTACCAAATCAATTCAGAAGCTATAGACATCGTAGAGCTCTTGGAGCGGGTCCAGAGGAGGGTCACAAAGATGATCAGACGGCTGGAATGTCTCTCCTGTGAAGAAAGGTTGAGGGGACTGGGCTTGTTTAGCTTGGAGAAGAGAAGGCTCCGGGGAGACCTCGTTGTGGCCTTCCAATGCTTGAAGGGAGTATACAAACAGGAAGGGGAGCAGCTGTTTACAAGGGTGGATAGTGATAGGACAAGGGGGAATGGTTTTAAACTGAGACAGGGGAAGTTTGGGTTAGATATTAGGAGGAAGTTTTTCACTCAGGGGGTAGTGACACACTGGAACAGGTTGCCCAAGGAGGTTGTGGATGCCCCATCCCTGGAGGTATTCAAGGCCAGGCTGGATGTGGCTCTGGGCAGCCTGGTCTGGTGGTTGGTGACCCTGCACATATCAGGGGGTTGAAACTGGTTGATCATTGTGGTCTTTTTCAATCCAGGCTGTTCTATGATTCTATGATCACTCTATTTTCCTACACTGGTGCTATCCTTCCTTCTCCAAACAATTTTACACTACAAAAGTTTATGTGGTGGCTGAAGGATCTGCTGGCTGAGCAGTTCCTGAGGTGAGAGTCATCCTTACCTTTCTCAACTTCCTTCCCCTCATAATCATACAGGGAATGGTATCCCTAGATATCCCTTCATCAAACTGCAGCTTGTCACTGCCGCTTTGCTGCTAAGGTGAAAATAAAATGGGATGTTTGGAAATAACAGCTTTTTCACATTCAGTGCTCTTTGCTGTGCATTCCTTACATCCTCAGGGTGGTTACATTTGACATTTACATTTCTTTAAGGCAAATACCAAGGGTCTAGTTTTAGAATTGAGCTACCTTAACAAACTGGTTTCTAAAACTTTGTGTCCATTTGTATCTCTGCAGGCAATGATTGGTGTTGCTTTCTCCCTTGGTTTTACCCTGGGTCCCATGATTGGAGCTTATCTAGCCATGGAGACAGAAAAAGGAGAAGTCTTCTATCTTCGTTCAGCATTATTAGCACTCACGTTTGCAGCAGCTGACTTGATTTTCATCTTCTTCCTGCTTCCAGAGACACTTCCCAAAGAAAAACGGGTAAGCAGAATTTGAGAATGCCGAGATACTGGATGTAATGAAGAAAGGGCTGAGCCAATATCTCAGGAATTTAGCTCATTCCTGGGACTAGCATTTACTATTATCAAAGTGGTTGTAAGATGGTCTCACCTCCCAGCCCAGTGCAATATGAGAAATGTTTGTAGTTAGCATGAATGATAAATTGCTGGTTTTGCTGTGGTCAAAAGCTAATGGGAACATGGGAGGGAGAGGATGAATTTTTAAACTACAATTGTAATGACTCCCTGGAGAAGAATTTCAGCCAATCATTATAGTATATGCATCTGAGACCGTGGATCTTCTTCCAGTTACCCAGTATATATTAGAATTTATTTTAACTGTTATCTTGTCTGTGCTTGATAATTTTGAGCACTGAAGTAGCGGTGACTCTTATCTCTGAGCTGTTCTGTTTTCCACAGACATAAAATATCTTCTTATGCTAAAATGCAGTGACTGTTTGGATTTGTGGAGCTGAACACTTATTAGCGTTATGGTTTAATACTGTGTGACTGGGTGCTGTCCAAGCTATGGATCTGCTACAAAGTCTCTTGGAACAATCTCCTTTGGTGTGGGAGAGAGTGAATTCAGCCCTAGATATCTGAGTGAAACATTTGATTTGAGGTCTTCAGCTGGATCAAATCTTTCCCATCATCCCTTGTTTCTAAGCAGCACTCACCCATTGAATCATGCTTGGTCTCTCGATGGCCAAACAAATTCACTGATACTAGTTATTGCTCACAAGCCTTGTCTGCAGTGCTCCTGCCCAGGCAAAACCTCAGACCTTCCCTGATTGTTTGCCAGCAGGGTGTGTCTGATGTGAAGTTGTTTGCTCATGTACTTTCCCAAGCACTACCATTTTTTAAATTAATTAATGTTTTTACAGCTCTTCCATGTGTCATCTATTCCCCTTTCCTATTTGGCTGTTTCTAAGCATTCCAAATAAAATCCTGCTGTTGATTTGGGCTGCACATTCTGAGGTGATGGCAACATATTTATGTAAGGAAGTGCTGTAGAATCCATGTTCTGTAACAATTCCATCTTAGCTGAAGAAAGAAATAGCTACAGGGCCATACTGCATGATTGTTGACCACTCCTCTTCCCGTTTCATTATCCTCTTGAGAGTTCTACTGGTAAACTAATCTGTGTTAGTCAACATGACTGAATTACGATAAGAAAATGAATATTCTCTTTTAGCACTTTGGACTGTGCCTGCATCAGCAGCAAGTATTAAAAGAGGAAGATGAATGGTTCCCTCTTGGGGTCAGGTTGCTAAATCCCAGTCATGCTAAGTACACAAGACGTTTAATTGCTAATGTGACCATGGTTTTTCCTCCTGCCTGGAGTGGAAGAGGAGCAGTTTTCTTTCACTCTGGATGGCAGGGAAAAGGCAGGCGTGTTGGCTGCCTTCTGACATTTGGCTGGACTGTGGTGGAGCAGGTGTTACTGGAGTACCGGTGTGGAATGCATTGGAAAGACATAGCTCTAAAAAGGGGGAAATGGTAATGACAACCTGTAGGAAGACCCATCAGTGGGATCAGACATCTGTTTCCTTGACGTATTCTGTGTTCTCATGATATTTATGTTCCTCTCAGTCCTCTTTTTATAGAAGAATAATAGAATACCCCAAGCTGGAAGAAACCCACAAGGACCTTCGAGTCCAAGAGACTTGAGAGAAGAGCAAATCTTTCTTTCATTCATGTTGGAATTAACATGTAAAACCAGGAAGGTGAAAGGGGGCTAGGGGCAGAAAGCATGGGACTTCATCCAAAGAGTTTTTGCTATCCTTACTCTTTTTCCCACTATTCCTCAAGTTTTTCAGGTGAAGAGGGACCAGAGACTTACGTGAGGTGGACAAAAGTGATGCTACCATGACTTGCTTGGTAGGAGGCTTGAATAGAGATGTGCCTCGTAGAATCTGGACCCTTTTGGAGCTTTTGTGTTGGTTTTTAGCTAAGCAAGCTGTGGGCATTGCTGGCTTGCTGAAGGGGAGGGCTTACAACTTTTTTCTCTGGTGTTCAGCTACTCATGTTAGAACCACACATAGGGCTATGCAGCATCACTGTGCACGATAATCAGTGTCTGACTTGAAGGTTAGGGCTGGAAAGCCCTGGCTACCTTCCTCATTTGGACCCACTGTTACTTCATGACACAGTACTTAATACCTCTGCACTGGAAGAATACAGCAAACAGAAACTGTGAGAAATGTCTGCTGTTCGAGGTGCTTTGGGTGATCATGAGGTAAAATTGAGCAATTCTGGAATAAGAAGTTATAAGCATAGAGATTAAACACAAGATAAGACATTGCAGATTTTGAACCTGCAAAGAATCTAAGCTCTGTACAGTGTGTGACAGTCACAGCAATGGGCAGTGTGTGCTTTGTTATTTGGGGGAAGCAGAATGCTTTCATCAGTTGTAAGAAAGTTTTCATCTGTCAGTGGCTGAAGTCATTTCTAAATTATTGCTTCTAGGGCAAAGATGGAGAATTATAAAAGAAAAAGTATATTTCTACATAGATAAAATCAAATTTGTAGTGGCAGTATTCATATCTGACGTGAATAATCATTAAAAGACATACAAAGTGCAGATATTTTTTAATACTGGCAGATGTTTTTGAAGAGACTTACTTGCTACTGGGTTCTGTATGCAGCACTACAAACACTGTGATGCCAACAAATGCAGGAACTGAGGATTGCAACAAGCCAGCTTCAGGAAATCCTCTTACAGGCCTCATAAAAGCACGAGGAAACTTCTTGGGAGTGTCTGTTTACCCTCTGCAGTACACACGGTGGAGGGGAAATAAATAGCCCAGTTTGCCTTATGTGGATCAGCAGCTTTATGGCTTTACGTAATAACAGCCTGCTCTATTGAAATGACTGTTGTGAGACTGATGGGCTCCAGAGCTATGCTGTCGGGTGCTCAGAAGCTCTGACTATCAAAACAAGACAGAGGTAGGGTTGATAGTATTTTGAAGGTTGATTTGTTTACAGCTTTCTTACAAAGCAAGTCCTCAGGCTGTACACTGAGGTGAAGTCCCACTGGTAACGTGACCTTTAGTCTCAGCCTCTAAGGGGCAGTAGTTTGTGCCTTGCCCAGCTGGACTGAGAAGGAAACTCATCAAGTAAAGCCTGTGCAGTGCTTTGGGAGTGTTAAATGCCACCTGTGACTACTTGGGATTCTTGAGTCTCTTCTCTCTTCCTGTGACTATCTTGCAAAGTGACAGCCTAAATTCTCCTGTTTTATAGGGAGATATTTCCTTAAGAATTTGCAGAGTATTTTTTTCTTTTATATGTGTATATATTTCATATTAAACAATAAAAAATAGAAAAAAAAATTAATTCTCAACAGGTGAAAGAATAAGCATCTCCCAGACTGTTGATGAGGAGCAGGGATGGCGTTGCTGGATACAAAATTAAGTTGAGCTGTGCTGTGCAGTGCTACAAAATAAATCTTCCCCTGTAAGAAGCCACGCAGTACTGCTGTATAAAATCTCACTAGAAATCTCTCTGAAGAATCAATCTCTCTCTAAAAAATGGTATTTTTTGTTGCTTCCCCAGGAGGTGTCACTGGCTGTCTAAAAGAACCACCAGTACCCACACAGGCTGTCACTGCTACACCTGCTGTTCTCACAGCTGCAGCACACCACAAATCCTCACCTTTCAGCTTGCAGGCAGGTTTGCCAGTATTTACCCAACACGCCTTCGCTGGACAGGGGGGATGATGAGAAAAGCCACCAAATCAAGCCACCTTTGGGCTGTGGAGAATGAGCTGTTTCTGCTTTTTAGGGAACTTGGGGAAAAATCTATTTTCTGTTTCCAGAGAAAGCTGCTAGCAGTGCTTTACCTTCTGGTTATAGCGCTGGAGACAGTTCTGTGTTCAGAAAGTGTGGGATGTTACTGTGTGTCACTCAGGCTTCAATACCAGTTGCATTGTTTCATTTCAGGTAGTTTATTTATATATCAAAGCACTTCTGGATGTTCCTGTCAATTCCTTGCAGCAGAAATTGCATCAGTTTTTGAAATGAACTTCTTTCTTTGATCAGGTCTCCTCTGTGACAACCGGGTTTCAGGCAGCAGCTGACCTGCTCAGTCCTATGGCTTTATTTCGGTTCTCTGCAGTCACCCAAGGAAAGGAGGCCCCTTCAGATCAGAGTAAGTGTTAGCTGGCTGTTTGCGTTCGATTGGATGTCTTTTTGTATGTGGAGATGGTTTCTGTTCAGAGACTTCAGTCATGCAGTTTTGGAAGCGGCACTTTGTTAACTGTTCTACAACCCACTCTCTCAATTAATGTACTCAGGCTGGTTTTAGAGATCAGTGTTTTGAGAGTATCTGACTTGCTGCTCCCTTGTCCCTCAGGCAGGGGGTAGCTGGGGTAGGCTGCAGTAAGTGAAGGACTTTAAAAAGACAGATGCATGAGTAATGGGCATTTGAGTACGCTGCTCTGAGCTGCAAACAGGGAAACTTCAGCTGGATTTTTCTTATTTCGGGATATGGAGATGTGGGGTTTAAGCTGAACATTTACGTTCATTCAATTATTTAAACCATAGAAAATAAACCAGCATTTGCTAGGTACGCTTGGCACATTGGCCCTGCTTTAGACAATCTTGTCTTGAAAGCAGCATTCAGGTGTTAGACTGCATGCTAGACTGGTTAAAAAGAAATAAATCATGGGATGTATAGCAGTACGAATGTGTGGCAGAGGAACTGGACTGGGTGAGTGAGAGCACTGTGATACAGGGAGAGATCAGGTTTTTTGGCTCTCTTCTCACAAGTGGAGGAAACGTGCAGAAACCATTTTGTGGCATGTCTTGTATGGATATTTAAAGAGAGGATCCTTTTCCTTGTACAGTTATTAAATGTCACTCCACTATTGCTGTTTTTCAAGCGCTGCCTGAAAAACACCACCATATCTTTCTCTCTCTTTTTCTGGGGGGTGTTTTCTTTGTTTAGATCTTCAGAACCTCAAAATCTTGGGCCTGGCTTACTTCCTGTACCTCTTCCTGTTTTCCGGATTGGAATATACGCTGAGTTTTCTTACTCATCAGAGATTCCAGTTCAGCAGGTATAGCATGCTTAAAGGATAAATGTTGTATGTTTTATTTAAGATATTTTCCAAAATCTTAATTTAAGGTCTTTTATTTTCAAGAGAGACGCTGAGGTTAGTAATAGCCAAAAAACAATCACTGCATTCAGTTCCACTTGGGCTCTGCAGGAAGAATTTAAGAAAAAATAGGCATACTATTTATCACGACAGGAAATACTCAATGAATTCACAACTTCCAGGGCCTAAAGAGAAAGTCAATACACAAGATTAAATTAAAGCTGAAATATCTACAGCTGATTTGCATAGAAGCTTTTCTCTTCCTCCCCAGAAGAGTTCTTCAGTATCAGAACTCAAGAAGGCCAAGGATGAAGGGATAGCTATTTAACTGTATTGCTCATCTGAGTCCTGTGTTACATATGGTGTGTACCACAGGGTTTGATTGCCTTTAGTCAGACACTAGAGAAGAAAGAGAACAGAACCCACTAAAGGAAGCTCAGCTTGAAATACTTTTCCTGCCAGCTCATAGGAAGATTTCCAGCCAGGAACGTGATCTTACAGCTTGATTCCTTGATTGGAGTAATTCTCAGGATTTTGTCTCATCTCTCTATGTCTGTCCTTCATTACAGTTTGTGACTTAATTAATCTGTGTGCAACAAGGAAAGGTCTTCTAGTGTGTTAAGCCTGCTTTTGCACAGTCCTTTCAGCATAGCCATGTAGTGAGATATACAGCTTAATGCTGACTGTACGGACTGTGACAAACAAACTTGTTACAGAGGTGAGAACTGCTAGCTGCAAATATCCATGTGGTCAAGTAGCTAAGAGAGGAGAAACTGGAAGAATTACCTGAGGGTGGAGGGAGTGCTAATGCACGCTTCCCAGCGCGATACATACTCAGCACTGAGCCAGTGCCCATGCTGTGCCTTGCTCCTCTGTCGACCTCTACGTGAGCAGTGACAGCAGTCGTGAGAAAGCAAAGTGCTCACTGCTCAGAAGCCAACAGCTCAGTGTGTACAGCAGGGGCTGCCCTGGCACAGGGTGAGGGCTTGGCTCTTTGTGGGCCACCCTACAACAGATCAGCTACACCACTGTGCTCCAAGAGAGCACTGCAGTACTTGCCGGCAGCCATCCCATCTGCACATAAGATCTCAGCTGTTATCTTGTTTCTGTTTTCCTGCCACGGAAATTAATGGCAGCTATATTAAGAGCTTTGCACTGCCTGAGTGAACACCTAAAAGCATTTTCTCTCTCACGTTCAGGAGAGGGTCTACACTGCACCTGCCAATCCCGGGGTGGAATGCTGTATGCATGACTGTGTCAACTGTTTTTGCCTCCCTTCCAGTATGCAGCAGGGCAAGATGTTTTTCTTTATTGGAATAACAATGGCTGTGATCCAGGGAGGCTATGCTCGCCGAATAAAGCCAGGAAATGAAATCAGAGTTGTAAAAAGGGTAAATATATATGTCAATATTTTCTTTTTTTTCCCCCCACAAATCTGATGCATCCATTCTCAGTCTAAGGAGCAGTGAGAGATGGTTGGAGGCTATAGCTGTACTTGTCTGATCAAAAGAAATTTATCTGTTTTCATTTAAATGACTTCTAGATGTGAATGATAAGCAGCTATTGCTCTAACGGAACCTGGGAATATCAGAGGCATTTCTTAGCATATCAGCTATGCTGTGACTGAAACTTTTAAGTCTTGGAGAGCTGCAGTGGGGAATGTGAACAGTATCTGTGCAAGTTGAGTTAAATGCTATGAAGATTATGCTTTCTTTCAGAGTTTTCTCTTGCAGTGTAGACATTGAAACTATGAAAGCGGCTTCACAGCTGATCTGTCATGCCTTTCTGGCTTTTCTTGAGAACTCTTTCTGCTTGTGAAACCACCCTCATCCTGCTCCCTGGCAGGCAAAACGTAGGATATGCCCGTTGTGAAACATTTCCCTGTGAAAGAAAGCTGGCACAGCCCTGCTAGCACCGCTTTATCCTCTGCATCCGCTTCCTCTGTGTTCTCTGCCACCCCGCTGCGTTTGCTGCCACTGTACTGCAGTCTATGCAAGCCGAGGCTCACCCTGCTGATTTCAGTACTCCTTCCTCTTCCCTGCACAGAGAGGTGTGGGTACTTTGCTGAGATCAGTTAGCTGGGCTGGCCAGTGGCTATTTGTAAACACTCACATGCACTGTGCAGGACCTGCTGGCCCCCAGGTGCTCCTCCTGCAGCTGCATGTGGCTTGAGCAGCTCGTGTGGGAGTTCCTCCTTTTGTTGTAGTAATTCTGGCAATTCCTTTATGAACCTGTACTGTATGGCTTATGCGTCTTCTCTTGGCACAGCAGTTACAAGAGGCTTCAAAACTGAGTTATCAAAATGAGACATTCAGTGAGAATGAAGTTAAAACATTCAGCTGAGAGAGGTGCAGCAGCTCTTAGCTCCCATAGGAAAAAAAGCACAGATCAGTTATGTATATGAGGGAGAGATGGCAGGGGAACTGGAGTCGTCTCTTGGAAGAGGGGAATGATGTTGGTTTCTCTTGTAGCGAATCCATTTCAAATGCCATTCTCCTCATTTTTTCTTCTTGGCTCCATAAGTACGGACTCCAAAAGCTGAAGGGCAGGATGTGGTCCTTCGAGTCAGCCAGCACTGCTGAGAAAAAACGGAGGAGCTGTAGTCCTGTTGCTTGCAAGCTTCTTCATCTCTTGTGTTAGCTCAGGAGATGAAGAGTTAAAGTGAGATTGCTGGACTGTTCAACTCAGAACGAGGAGGGTTAAAAAAGTAAATCATGTGAAAGAAGTGCCCAATCAGATTTTTCTCAGTTGCAGAAAATCAGTCATGGGCTATAACTACAGCCTGCCTTAGAGGGGTGACTTCAGTGCTTAGATGGTCTGCAATGCAATAGTGAGAGAACTGAGAGGTGAATTGTGCCCATGTGTGATGGGCCCACGTGCCCATCCAGCTACATTTAAAATGTCCATTCAGGAAGAAAGGGCTTCCTGCTTCTGGTCTAAGTGTAACCCAGCAGCAGAGGAGACATGGCAGGACACCTGGGGTTGGGCTGTAACGAGAATGGCTGACACGTAACGCTGTGTCTCCTCCGTTCTGCAGGCCGTTTTGTTGTTGATTCCAGCATTCCTGTTAATTGGATGGGCTGCAAATGTGACCCTGCTGAGCGCTGGACTGTTGCTGTACTCTTTCGGTGAGCCATTCAAAAGCACAAGGAATTTTTCTGCATATTAAAAAAAAAGAAAAGCTGCACGTCTTATTTCAACCTACGTAACAGAAGCTGATGCTTCTGTTTATAAAATCTAGAAGGAATAGTGTCTGTTGCTTTCTGATGCTGTTTGTATCCAAGGAAGTTGCCGTGGTGACGGCTGAACGCATCCCCGGTGCTCCTGTTGTCCCATCTCACTGTGGGGCTTTTGAGGTTTTTTTCCTTCTCTTTCAGCAGACTTTAGAAGAAAAATATTCACTGAATGCTCATCTCAGGAAAAGCACCAAGAGAGCATTTCTCTGTGTTTTAGTGGTAGCCATTATTCAGGGAAACAGCAACAAATGATTTGGATTTATCTGTGATGGAGCATTATATCTGAAAAAAAGAAAAGAGACTTCAGATATTCCCATACTGCCAACTATTGCTAAGCAGCTTCAAATAAGACTAATTATGAAAAAGGAAGACAGACTCATCTTCTGCACAATACAGCTTGATTTAAGAGTAAACTGCCAATCACAAAATACAGCTACTTAGTGCCTTACTTGTGTAGGAGCAGCTGAGTGTTGGTCAGGCTTCAAAATCTCAATCTTATCTACAGCTCACCTGGATTTTGACAGCCTCTCAGTGAGAGCTGGTATTCATTCTGTGTAACTGTGCTTCTATGTTAAAAGCCTGGTCCTCCAAGCTACACACCTGGGTGCAGGATACCAGCTCAGCCATCCAGAAAGAGCCTCTTCTCCCCCCCTTTCCCTGCCCTGCCCCAGGAGTTATAGCAACACATTCATCCTTCTGCTCTCCAGTTGTCCTTTCCTTCCCAGAAACGATTCAGCTTTGTATGCTGAAAGCGTTTCCCTCTTGGCAGAGAAGGTCCCTGTTTCAGTAAGAGGCAGTGCTGGCTGCACAGCTCTTGGCTTTTGTTAAAATGTTGTAACCTCTTCTTGTTGGACTTAACTCTCTTATTTCCCAAGGCAGAAGGTAGCTACCGCTCTCATCCTTGACTAAAGCCTCATGCATGGCACAGGGCCGTTCCACGTACAGTCACCTCACAGTCTGTTGGAAATGTGAGCGATTCCCTCTCCCTGCTGCCCCGACAGGCCTGCACTGATTTGGAACTGTCCCACTTAGCTGCTCTGACATGGCCGCCCCTTTCCCAGGGGCTCCTGGGATGGAGCACTAATGGGAAACACCTGCGCAGAGCATTCCTGGCTCTGGGCTCTTCCTGCAGGTTAGCTTTGAGGCGGTGTTTTCATTACTGAACTGGATTCAACCTTATGATTCATTGTTGGTACAATGCCTCAGAGCTCAGCATTTTTCTCTGCAGTAGTAATGAGTTCGCACCACATGTTTGTCACTACTGTTGGTAACTGAACTCTGCTGTTCATTGACAGTCTGTTTTGTGGATTTTTCCAGCTGCTGCCATTGTTATCCCGTGTTTGTCTGCAGTGGTATCAGGCTACGGTGAGTGCTCATTTTTGAGGGGCAGCCCTCAATCACTTAATTCTCCTTTGTGCACAGTGGGCTCAAATGAGGAACTGACCTCAAGTTTCGAGATGCAGCAGCAGGAAGTCGGGTCCTTGATACAAAAATGCTGGACGAGAGCCTCAGGCTGCTTGGCTAAAGTGTCCCCCTCCTCCCAGCTGCCTTTAGTAAGAGGGAAATCATTCCTTCTTGATGCCTCAGAGAAGATGGGGGTGTGTGGTAGTGGTTGCTATGTTACCTCGCAAAGCAGATGTAGCTGTGTTGGCAGCTGTAGAAGACAGCTTTCTTTAGCTTTGGTTCATTTCCAAGGTTGCCACACTGCAGTGCTGGCTGAGGGGAAAAGTAAGGTGATGGTATTTTCTATACCTGTGCTGCCCTGGCCAATTCCAGAACTGCTTTAAAATCTAGAGAAGCAAACGTAGCTCTTCTATGTAGAGTAAGGCTTTTTGTTGGTTTTGGAGTGTGGGGTTGGTTTTTTTGGTCTGTTTGGTTTCTGGGGTATTTTTTGTGAGCAGGGAGTCACAAGGTGTGCATGGACAAGCACGCCTGACAAGTCCTGATGTTTTGTTTGAATGAACGTTTACCTTGAGGGAGAAGGAAAAGCACAACTCAGGCAGCAACTGTGAAATGAAAGGAAGAACAGCTGCACGTGGGAAATATGTCCAAAAGAAGCAGGCCCCAAGAGCCAGAGCAGTACCCTGCTCTTCATGCTGTCCCTGCCCCAAGCAAAACAAAGCTCCAGGCTGACTGATGGCTCTCTGCTTTCAAAGGTTCGGCCAGCCAAAAAGGAAGAGTGATGGGGATCCTGAGGAGCCTCGGGGCTCTTGCGAGGGCGCTGGGACCTGTCCTGTCAGCTACAGGTGAGTGGGGCTGTGTGCTCCAGCCAACACACACTGTCACTGTAGGTGCCTGCAGCCAGGCTGGGGCAGAAGGAAGTGTGGGAGGGGAACCACCACACCTGTTCCATGCAGTGTGTCCCAGCCTTAACTCTGATCTCAGTTAAATCTGCGTAAGGTCGGAGCCTGTTTCCTGGCCACGGGGACAAACGGTGCTCCTGCAGGCAGCAAGCTTCTGGGAGGGAAGAGACAAACTTCAGACTACAGCAAAACCAAGATGGCAGAACAACTGCAGAGCACAGCACGTGTACTGCCCTTTCCTCCAACCCCAAGCATTAGATTTATGCACATTTAATTGGAGCAGATCAGTAGCAACAACACGAGACGCTCAAGAGCAGCAGACAGGTATCAGCAGGAGCAGCTGAGAAGGATGTGATAGGGACAGTTAGAGCTGCCCAGTGACTGAAGCGGGTAAGTGAACAGGAACTTCCCATTTCTATACTGAATGAAAACACCCTATTTAAAATAGGTGTTTTTTTCCATGCTGTTTTATATTGGAAGAGAACTATTGGCAGCAATACTATGAGCCACCTCCTGTTTATAACACGCAAGCAAGAACATGCAGTAAAGATTCAGAGGTCATGGCTGTACTGGTACCCGCGTTCTCCATTTTAGCAGCAGCTCTGAGTGCTTGCTCACGTATGTGCAAGGACAGTTATGCTAAATATAACAAAATCTGTTTCCTTTTCAGTGTACTGGCTGGCAGGGGCAGAGAGTTGCTTCACCATCTGTGGAGCTTTTTTCCTCATCCCTTTCATTTTACTCGGTTCTATCAAACAGCAGACGAAGGAGGAGTAGGCAGAGGCAGGAAGAAACCAGAGCTATCACCAGCTGCCAAGGATCTCCCCACCACACAGTTCTCACCATCTGAGTCCACTGACCAGACTGGGAGAAGAGGATGTTCTGGAAGGCGAGGTGCAATGACCATGTGCAGTAACAGCGGGCTGCAGATTTCTTGTGGCCTCCACAAGCACTTCAGTTGACCACGGCCTCCCAGCTGGCTTGGCCAGCTTTGAGAATGGAAACAAAAAAGGGAAACAAAACACAATGACAATTTGACATCAAGTGCTGATCGCCACCACACTGCAGTCCATAAGGAGTTCTTTGCACATCTTTGTCATTAGCACAAGCCCAATGAACCCCACTGCCCAAAGCCTCCATGAAGAGGACTCTTCTGCCTCCAGCTAGCAGAGAACAAATGTACAGGAGCTGTCTGACAGACACTGGATGCTGCACAGCCAGTGTGATGAGAGCTGCACAAGTTATCTATCAGTGGACCTGCCTTAAAACCTGACAATCAAAAAGAAGAGCAAGCGGCACGCTCCAGGCTTCCTGAGCCTGACCGGTACTTTGGTGTTAAATGGACTGTTTTTACTATACAATTAAATTCAGCTGTTTTATATTTCTAGTTCTGCGTGTTTTTTGATGACCAACCACTGTTTGTTTGCATTACAAATAAACTGTTATGTTGTGCACTCATCCATTCAGTAATCAGTGCAAACCCAACACCGCCACTATGCTCTGGCACAGCAAAACTGGAGTCCAGGAGCCCCCACGAGGGGCCAGAATCCCCCAGCAGCCACCAGTGCTGCCCAGCAGGGCTGGGGCAGGTGCTTCAGCAGAGGCTGTGCTGGAAGGCCAGGGGGAGGGAAGGGGAAGAACCCCTCCACCTTCTCACCACACCCACCTCAGCCGGTTCTGCCTTTTAGGGGCCGGTTCCTGCCAGCTGCTCAGGTGAAATGCCTGGGAAGGAAGACCTGCAGGGGCCAATTTAAGTATTGTTTCCGAGAATACATTAAATGACTAACAGAAGATGGAGCTAATTACTTAAATGTTCAGGTTTACGGCTGTAGAACAGTACAAGTTTTGAAAGCAAATGGGAACGTGCTTTTTTTAAAGAGTTTTATTTGTGAGTAGAACTTAATTGATACAAGAAAAAGAAAAATACAGGACTTTAATTTGCCCCAGAGTGTGTAACCATACCATACATGACTACATTTCATTTGTAATACAAAGAATTAAAAGAACAAACTACAAAATTTGAAATTAAAAGTCATTGCATATGTGGTCGAAGATAAATGGAGGGACTCCATTAATGAACTGAAACATAGAGCAATTAGTAATTTAATTACGACCCTGCAATAAAACACAATTTAGCAAAATAAGTATTGTATGCTTCCTAGTGTACAGAGGACATACAAGGTTAAAGTACAAGCTGAAAGCCATTAGTGCCATGCAGCCCTGACTAAACATTGCTGTTTAGGGGTCTCTCTCGCACAGTGAGTTTCCGCTGCTTCTATTCCCACCGTACCTCTACCCATCCCAAACAGGCAAAGTTCCATTCCTCACAGCATTCAATACTACTTGGAAAGCTCTTCGCTCATCTGAAGCCTTACAGCTCTGATTGCCATTTCTGCCGTTTTCCCTTCACTGTGTGAAACCAACCCAAGGTACCAACGCCCCAGGCCTAATGTAGGCCTTTCTAACCCCCAGCTGCTGAACCCATCTCTTCTTTGATGCTTTCTACTACCTGAATTGTAAGGCATTAAGTTCTCTGCTATTGTACCAATTGCAGCGTTTGATATTGTCCTAAAAGTACCACCCACGTTCTGTTTGTTGCACGTACTGCGAGCCAAAGCGCTGCCCAATCCCATGCAGGAATTTTCAACATTTCTGCTCGTAAAGCCAGAAATGCTACCACTGGGAGGCGACGACCGACCTTCCCTGCCTGGCGCTGGGGCAACGACACCGCGCCCAGGGGGGTCCTGCAAGCCTCACCTACCTCATCTTGAGACTACTTACACAATTAGTGATAGACAGAAGCATGGCAATAACTGGAGAAGAGTTAATTCAGTAGTGAAAGTGAGTCTCTCGACCATGCTACATATTAAACAAACATTTATAGCAAACGTCTGTGAAAATACATCCTTAAGAAGGTTAGCTGGAATTCCTATACTTTACTGCTGGCAACAAGAACAACGAAATAAAGAAATACCAGTTGTGAGGTTTTTCTGTAAGTGAAAAGAATATCAAAACAAGGTTCAATGCTCAGTGTAACACATTTACATTTTTATCACGGGAAGAACTAAGAGCAAAATGCTGCAGATGGGGTTTCTGTGCAGCGGGTCTGCACGTGCACCCAAGGTATTTCTGAACAGGTGGAACAAACCTGTGCTAAGGCCTAAAATACAGCCGCCTGGGCTTCACATCACCATGGACTGACCTTTTAACTTCACCCAACAGCCAAATCACCATCTGACAGATTCTAAGGGAGCCGAGGACTGATTTCCCTCAAGCTGCATTCCCTGGAAAGAGGGCTCCATCAACACACAGCGCCAGCAAACCATGCCGCAGTTACTTCAGTCCTACACAAGGATGGTTTCAAGCGCCAGATCTAAGTGGAAAACAGTTCCATTTTGTTACTGTAGTCAGAAGTGGGGAAAAAGTGAGGAAGGAACGGAGAGTCACAAAGCTTTACTACAACCCGATCTGTAACCACAAGATTGCAAAGCTTACATGTCAGTTCAAGAGCACATCCCCCTGAAAACACCACTGCAAAAGCATCCTCGCTAAAAGTCACCATTGTAGAAGAAATTTACTTATGACTTGGAGCAGAATTTTGAAACAGAATGCTGCTCATGGTAAGCAATTTGTGTTGCACTCTTAATGGCAAAAGCTTGGTTTTATTCTTCCGTAAAGCGGTGTAGGCTTTAAGGTATAAATAGTGATTCAATGCCTCTACGTGGAAGTCATTTATATTTGCTTAGAAATTAGGGATCAGATCGGTGGTAGCTGCTGAAAACACAGGATTAGCACCTTTTTGGATGTTAATTTCTGGTTATAACCTTAAACGATCAAGCCATAACTTGAGGGGCTGGTTGGATTACTTGTTGCATTCATGTACATAGTAAGACAAAACACTCAGTACAATCTGGTACATTCTAGTGGTTAATGAATTTTAAAATATGACAGTGTTTCTGCAGTGTTTGGCCTTTAGGAGTCACTCTTCTTTTTGCTCTTCTTCAGGAAGGAAGGAGTGCGAAACTTCTTTTTCTTTTTTGATGGGGACTTTCCTGGAGATTCATCACTACCTGCATCAGCTGCCGTCCCCTCCTCAGCTGTTGGAGTCGCTGCCTCTTCAGCAGGCTGAGGCTGGGGTTCCTTATCTGCTGCCGCAGGTGATTCCGTTTGGCTTTTGGACACATCTTCATCGCATCTCCCTTCCTCCTTTCCTAAGGGAGGGAAGCTGAGTGCTTCTGAAGGCTCATCAGGGGTGAGATCTGGGAGGGTTTGCTTCAAAGTTGCAGCATCACTGTCATCTCTGTAGGTCTGGTCCTGCTGTGTCTCTAATGGACGGACAGATAACAGCACAGTTAGCTCATCGTGACCCTGGGATAGAGAAAGCCAAGCAAGTGATGGTATGTGCTCTCTATAAAATAATAAACTAAAATATTTACTTTGCATGAAAGCCTTTGTAATAGGTCTGCTCTTTAGCTTTCAGCACAGAGGTAGAAATAAGATATTTAAAAGTGTTGGTTTTATTTTCAAACCACAGAAGAGCTAAAGCTGAATTCCACTCTGTGGGCATCACACAGTACAGTAACTGTTGAGACTTCTCGCTTACGTCTCATGTGTAACATTTGCAAGCAATACGAGACTTCAGTACAGTCAGCAGGCATTGAACCTACAGTTTTCACTGGCATTGAAGACAGCATCACAAAATTCAGCATCTTGATTTTTTTTTTTAACCTGCTGGGATAGCAGTAATTGCTGATTTGTAACTACTGTCCACTGCTGGCTTTTAACCTCAATATCCGGATTTCCATAATGCTCTTCCATGAGATCTAACAGATGCAGTGTTTATTAATCCCTTTTCCTATCACAAAGGCTTCGCTGCTTTTGCAAGATATGTGAATATAAATTATGGACTCTTGTCACGTAAGTAAAATCCATGTAGTTTATCCGATTTAAAGAGCTCAGCGGGTTATGCGATACAGCAGCTCTCACCCCTGGATGAAGGAGGGTCAAAAATCCACGTCCGGAGGTGAATTTCAGCACTACACTCCAACCTGTACCCCCTCTCACATGAACCACCACGCTTTATGCAGGTTCTGTTGAAAGCTTTCCTTTCTGCATACATCATTTAACAATGATCACATCTAAAGTTCCCTCCATTTTTCATCACTGCACCGAAGCTGAGAAGTGTCTCCTTTGCGGTGTCAAACACATCTCCGCTCATGTTATGTAAGGAGAAATTTGGAACAAAATCCAGGCCATTGGCATTGGCAGGCACAAAAGAAAGGCATCTATTTTTTCCCCAGTTTGAAGGTAATATTATTGTTGGTTTTGTCTTCAGAACACTGAAGGCTTTCAAAAGAATTTACAGCAGATAGTTTATGCTTTCCCATTTTCCCCAGGGAAAGAACAAACTGTCCATTTCATTTCTGCCAGACAGACCTGCAATCCTACTACCACATCTCACAGGGCTGTTCTGTGAACACCTGCAGGAAACCAACCTGTTCCCCAGAGCACCACAGCCATCTCAGATGTTAAGCAAACACAGCAAACCAGAGCTCAGCTCCAAATGCTCAACGCACGTTAGAAGTTTAAAAGTTACAGTGCGAGAAGGGCATAAAAAAGCAAAAGAGAGAAAGCAATTCTGTTCATTACAAGCTGTCTCCTGAGGCTCTAGCCTAACGTGTGCAATGTGTCATATACATACAAAGAATCATAGAATGGCCTGGGTTGAAAAGGACCACAATGATCATTGAGTTTCAACCCCCTGCTATGTGCAGGGTCGCCAACCACCAGACCAGGCTGCCCAGAGCCACATCCAGCCTGGCCTTGAATGCCTCCAGGGATGGGGCATCCACAGCCTCCTTGGGCAACCTGTTCAGTGCATCACCACCCCCTGAGTGAAAAACTTCCTCCTAAGGAATGTAAGCACCACCCACAGCTCTCCACTGCCACTACAAGCTTCTTGGATTTGATTTCACTGAAAGCATCAGCCAGGTTTTAACAACAGGTGCCATATTTGACCATCAGTCAGATTTGCCATTTCAGAACTCCTTACCATGGGCACCTGGGGAGCTCCAGGCACCGAGACAGCAACTGCCAGCTGGCATAAGCACTGCATAAATGGAACAAGTTCTGTAATTCGTTAATCCAGGGCTATCCTTCCTAGATTGTCAAATTACCAGCATCTCTACTAAACAGATTAGCGTGAAGCAAACATCTGCTCCGTCTATCTGGCTCACTACGGGCACTGCTTTACCAAAATTAGGAAGATTTAGACAAAAAATTGCTGCAAAACCTATTTACGGTATAAGAATTAAACAATACCCCGGAAATTTCAGAAGGTGTTCTTTTCTCCTGCCCAATTCAGAACAGTCAGGCCCTACAGCCATTCCCTCCCTCTCTATTTTGGCATAAGAGAGCTTCTAACAGTAAAATTAATACTTTCATTTACAACCAACATTTATGAAAATAAAGGTTTATGTTTTTTAACACAAACTTATGAGGACAAACATACAAACTGGGCTACAATTGTCAACATGAAACACTTTCCTGACTTCAGCCACACTTTAACAGAAAGGGTATGAGAAAAAAACATTGAGGAGTGGTTGTAGACAGAGAACACTGCCAGCCAGCAGAACTTCTGCCAGCCAAAGTTGTCATGGCCTGCAATTTCAATTGCTTCAGTCTCTAAAATAAGCACTGTATGTTTGTCCTGCGAAACTTAAATGCCTAGAGGAGTTTGTAGAACACAATTCTGTTAAAAAGGATGCTCAGGTTTTAGAGCCTCATTAGTAGCACCGCAGTTTTCTACATTGTAACTTAATATTCATGTCTATGACCAATACACTGACTTTTGGATACAACAGGACACACAAATGGAGTGGGCCAAACATCCTTATTACTTTAAAGTATAATCTGAGGTAGCCCTGCAGAGCTGGCTGAAACAGCTGTAGTGTTGCTGCCACCAAGTACTTGCTGTCATTCCTTGGCTGGAGTTTCCTTACAGCCAACACGTGAGCAGCTCTGTTTCCACTTCCACACAGAAGCCTGCTGGATTATCAGTTTCAATCCATGTCAGTGGCAACACTGTCGCTCTGGAGTAGATAAGGAACTTTCAGCACCTGGTCTAAGTCAGGCAGCAGCAAACTTGGGGCAGAACTCTCAGACCTGCTTCAGCTACAGCTGGAAGACAACTTCAGACTATTCCTTTTGAAACTGTAAGGAATCAGACACAGGTATGGAAACACACAATGTCACTTCTGCACCGTCTTTCAAAGAAGAGTGCATTTTAACACGGGGTCTGTAACTACCTAAGAACTTCATGAAATAAAGAAATCAGTGTCTCAGCTGAAAAAGCTGCTTTTTAAAAAACACACAGCAACAACAAAAAACAACTTAGGAAACAAAGAAGCAAGAGTGAAGCAAAGCACGTAAGCCGGTCAGAGTATGGAATGATACTTACTATGGTAACAGGTACTCTTTAGCATATCCATCTCCTGTTTGTAACGCAGCCACAAGAAGAAAAAAGCACAAGTAGAGAATCTATGCATTCATCACAGCCATTGTGTTAAATTAGAAGAATGGTTGCAACCATTCTTATAGAAAACAGAATGAGATGAAGTAGTGAATGAAAGACTAACAGACAAGTGATATATCCAATGTACAAGGTAAAGGAAACAAGACAAAAATTAGATTACACCTGTTCAAGAATGTTATTTCCTCCTTTTGCAAGGAAATTACAGACTCTCCCAGCCCTGTCTCATTTCGGCTTTAATTACTACGTAATGTTAGCAAATAATGAAACTAATATGCAAACCGAGTTGGAAGATTATTTACTGAGGTGTAATCCAAGTACAATAACGTTTAAGAAATGTGCAATCAGTGAAGGACATTTACCAAAGCATTGGATTTGTGTCTGGTTCAGCACCAGACATTATTTCATTGCATAAGAGCAATTCTTTCTTGCAGAAAATACTCCAAAAAGACAAATCAGTTGGTAAACACGAATGATGACAAGGCAGCTCTGAAGAGATGATAATTTTGCCTTTATATTAATGCACACTTCTTTATTATTGTAAACAGAACTCCTGTTACAGGTCAGTGTCGTATGTTTTAGGCAGTATCCAAAGAATACAGGAAGAAATTGGCCCTTATTAGATGCTAGTTGATAGATGTTCATGCATCAGTCACCAGCGATGCAGTTAGTGGCTCCCCCGGCCCACAGAGCAGAACATACCTTCCTCTGCTTTCATGGGCGTGCTCGGGGGAGTGCACGCTGAGGTGTGCTCAGGGGGACTTCTCTCTTTCTGTTGTCTGCCGTCTTCTGAAGGCTCTGCAGATGGGACAAATAGACATTGAGAAGGCAGACAAAATATTTCAGCACGGGGAAACACCAATGCGTCCTTTAGCTTCATGCACACAAAATCTGAACACATTTTTTTCTGAATCGAAATTCTGCCAGAGTATAAAATACCATCAAAACAAGCAAAAGAAATTTCATATCAACAGAACTGTTCAAGCCATGGTTGTGCTTCTGACTTTTTGTTTTCTTTTTTAAATAAAAGAATATGAACGGTGTAATTGTTTATGAGCTGGTACAGCATACTGTACTAAGAAAACTCATGAGAAAGATGACTAGGAAGACATAAATATGGGTGGGGGGAGGGAATGCTATCAGACCAATCTAAGATAGTGCTCTTTTGCTTGCTTTGAATGCTTTGCTGAAACTTGGAGTAAATAAAATTGCATACTATGAGGCAAGAATGAAGGACTGCACAGATGATCGGAGAAACATGCAGCAATTAAGTGATTCAAGGCCGATTTCACAGTGGTTTGCATATTTGCTATTAGTAAGAGGGTCCCCCTTGCTTCCAGGTTGAAACAGCTGAAAACATTAAGAGAGTACCATCATACATCAGGAACAGCACAAAAATGTTGTTCTGGGCCATTCACCCAAACAATTACGAAGTGAAATCAGTCCGGTAGATAGGATTCAACTGACAGAATCTCCAAATGATGTACAGAATTTGCTCCTTAGATTGCAAGTGCAACTGTGCCATACGCATAATACCTGAGGCCTGAGCCAAAAGGTCAGGATTGGACCTTAATGCTTTGATCACTGCCATATGAAATTCCTTAAGGGAGGAATTCCGCCCATCTGGCTCTTCTTGGTTGACATGTGTGATCCCAGTCCCCGGACAGTCCAATACTTGCGTAACTGAACATAAAGAGTCTCCAGTGGTTCCTACATTGTCTTATCAAGAAGCAGAATCAGGGAGCACACATTGCTAAAGAAACTGCACTTCTGCTTCCTGCATCGGTTTCAAACCTTAACAGCAGAAAAGTGGAAGCTCTGTAACTATCATCCTGTAAAACTTAACTCAAGTAAAGCAGGATAACTCCTTTAGATGCAGGATAACTCCTGATGCAGGAACAAACTCGCTCTACAGATTCTGTTGTCATTAGGGCATCTTTTGCTGGGGAAATCCTCGTGATGTGCCATTTCCAAAGAGCAATTACATTTTGTTCTGTACCTTCCCAAATCAACAGATTCGCAAACCCACAAATGTCAGTGAGTTAGAAAACTGTTTTAGCCTTGCTGCTAAAAGCTGCAGCATCATCTCACCCCAACCTCAACTACCTCTGGTGCTAAGGGGAGCGAAGCACAACAGAACAAACCACAATACTCCGCAGTACCCAAATGTTTTTATGAAGGTTCAGGCTTTCAGCTTCCTAATAGCAGCAAGTAACTGACCATACTAACACCTCAGTTTGTCTACTAGGATAAGTTTTCAAATCAATCCTATGCATTTTACCAAATACGCTGTAACACTTACACTGCACTTTCTATCTCAAATATTCTTCTAAAATTCTTAATTCATACTGGAAAAACTGTAACACACAAACAGGATAATGTATCTGTGGCCTGTGCAGATAATCCATGGTCCAATGACTCGTAAACTTGTTTTTATTACTGTCTATTGCAGAAAAAGCACACAGACAAACCAACCTTCTGACCCCTTCTGCTTCCTTTCTACTTCTTTGCGATATTCCTCCAGCTCTCGATCAGTGAGTTTGTTGAAGGGATTTGGTCCTGTTGTGCTCACTATCACTTTGGGCTGATACTCCTTCTCGATTATTGCCTTTGAAGCAGTCACCAGTTCTCCCTGGCAAAAGAAAATTAAGACACATCTGCAACCCAGCAGTAACTTGCAGAATGCTGAGAAGTACAGTCCTATAAAGCAAACAAAATAAAATGATAATCTGAAAAGTGCTGCACTGATTTTCATTTATATTAGTAATTAAAAAAAAAAAATCCCATTTAGGCTTTTTTTTTTTTTCCTCTTTCAAACCTACAGCAGGTTAACATAAAGGAGAAGATAGGTGCTGACTACTCCTAGAGGCACATCAGTGTGTCCACCAGGGACTACCCACCATTAAGCACTAAGTCAAAGAGCAGCCAGCCTAGCTGAAGTACATGGAAAATCACACAAGTAGCAAGTTTCTTTTTCTCCCCACAAAAGAAACAGGATAGCAGGCCCAGGGGCATGGCCACGTGGGCACAGAATGCCTGTAAGAGTTACACCACTCAGCTCACAGTTTCTGTTGTTTTGTTGTTTTTTTTTAAATTATTTTTTATTTTTTTAATAAAAGAAAAGCCATTTTAGTAGCTACTGCATAACATCTAACAGATGTTATAGTAAAAAGCCATCCTGTGTGTGTGTGCTGTGCGCACCGGATTAACTGTTAACTATAAGCAATATTAATTAAGGTTAACCATAAGATTATGAGTTAGCATATTTACATCTATAATACTTGCCATACAAGCCACATAAAAATGTTATACAAATAAAAATAAAAAGTTAGCAATTCTAAGCACAACAAGTCCTAACCAACAAAAGCAGCTGCATCAGGGAATCTCGAGTGGTAGGACTGTAAGTCTGAGTTCTCTAATCAAATAGAAAAGACTAAATCTCATCACGCCAGACACAGAAGATGCTTGCCTGGATACCTACTGTATCTGCCAGGTCACTTGTTTTAGCATTTGTCTTTCCAAAGGACATACAGAGCTCTAGTTTAGCTTGACTTTTGGTTTGACACCACCAGTTTGGAAATGAGCACCATGTGGTCTGCATCTCTTCTCCTTGTGAAGCCTGAACTGTCTTTGTTATTGAAAAGAGGTTACCAAAAAAGAATGGGGTATTGATTTGCTTCCGTCACTTTCATATTCAAACGTTATTTGTATCAATAGTTGAAAGAGATCGTTAGAAAGCAGAGTTCAAAAACAACCAGGAGCTGAAAGAAGAGACAAGCATTCTATACCCACGCTTGGTGGACAAACACAATGAGATCCTCACTGCAGAACTGAAAATTAAAAGAGGCACAGTACCCTTCTGGATGCTAACAGCACTTCTGACAAACTGCCAGTACCAAGCTGGTCGTTTTTACTTAAATAAATAATTTGATGGTATTTGTACTGGCTGAGTGTGTTTGAACTGAGAGAAATAACACCGAAAAAGATCAAGCAACAACAAAAAGTGTTAGGCACTGTGGTTTTGATCTCTGTAAGCAGGATTATATTAGAGACCAGAAAGGCGAAATTCACATGCTAAGAACCGTTTCCAGATTAACACACCAAATTTTGCTCAGTGTCGATAATCCAGGACCAGCTCAAAGGTCACTAACTAAAATTACATGGGTAAAGTGATCAATTTAAAGAGGAAAATAAATCCAAGTAGTAACTTAGCAAGCTTTGCAAAGCGACTCCTCTAAAACACATAAAAATCCAAGAAGGGATTGCTTCACAGAGTAGGCCACAGAGCAGCCTTCTAAGTCTAATACAGAGAGACATCAGAAAGCAGAAATAGAAAAAGTAACACAAGGCAGAAGGAAAGGGAATACAAAGGACTAAGTGACTGCAGAGGAAGTTATTATGGATCTTTAAAATATAAGGCTAAAGTAGGCAGACTTTGCAGAGTCTGACAGTGCCGTCTGGAGATTCCTACAAACATTGGCAGAAACTGAATGTGAAAATTGGTCTGGAGTTGCTTTGTGTATTAAAGAGACTGTAGAGAGGGAATACATTTCCACATAGAAGACTGGCACTGTTTCATCAAACAGGGCAAGAAAGGAAAATGAATGTTCTGGTGATACACCTGCATTAAGCTGGTTCTAGTATTAGATCCGTGACAGAAGTTTCATGTGTAAATAGTTGAGCATCGACATTCTCTCCACCAGAGAAAGAGAAATTATATTCAGGAACAGAATGTGTTTTTACTCCTAAGAACTTTATAGGGGGCATGCAGAGGTCCCACAGAGATCCAAGAAAGCAATGGTCAGTTATGACTAATGATACATGATAAATCTTCATTCTGAAAGTGGGACTTCACATATCCTACAAGGAAATTTTTGATTATCATGTCATTTGGCACCTCTCCACCAAATCTACTGCATGACCATCATTTACCAGGCAAGCACTTCAGCGTCTTCTCAGGGACAGACAGAGCGAAACTGGCACCTTTAGACATGCCAATTTGTCTCTTAACCAGACACAGTTCACAGTATCTGTCTAATGTTAACAGTCACACTTAATACAATCTGACATTAATGCAGTGCCTTTCTCCAAAAAAAGAAAAAATAAAGGAGAATCTTAGAGGACTGTCTGTGTAAAAGTCACCATTACAACACAGTGCCACCTCTGAGGCAGAACTGAGAGGCTTCTCATGATGAGCAAAGCCATAGAATTTTCATCTTAAGGGAACAGACATGAAACAGACAATTCTCTTGTATCATATTTCTCCTGTTGAAAATTTATGTGCATTTTTATCAGATTGTAGAATGGTTATTGGTGAGAAGAACCAGCATTCCCTCTTGGTTCAGCCAACAAGTTTAGTTAACCAGCTCTGTAACAGAAATGACACTTGATGATGCACGAGGAGTTTGCGTTGCGACACGGGCAGGGCTTCTCAGAACACTGAAAAAGCGAATGGTAGGGCAACATGGAGCATTTACTAACGCAGCCAAAAAGCACAAAAGACTCAAAGCACTGCATGCATACTATTCACAAATAGGACTTTTTTTTTCCAAACAAAAGAGTATGCAATAGAATTTAACTCAAATCTCAACATTAATTGAAAACACAAAACATTTCAAGCCTTACTGCAGTTGGATGGAACTTTTTACTTTAATTGCAACTGAGTGTCTAAGCAATTGTCAAGAGGTGACTTTTAATTATCTGGCACCTAGAGTACCTCAAGTCCCCAGTGTGCAGGTCTCCTTAAAGCTTCCTTCCTTGTGAAGCTTATGTGGTGACATAAGCTTGCACTGCCTCTTTTCCATGGTACTGGATTAATTTTCAGCATTGTCTTTCTAAAAATTGTATCTTTTAGAATCTTTTCTTTTCCATCAACAGGAAATTCTTTAAGCACTCGAAGTCACAATACATATGAAGGTAAGAAACCGAAGGAAATTGGCCACTCCTACTGTGACTGACATTTGGATCTAATTTTAGACAATATTCCAGGAGGAAAGCACTTTCACAACATTACAAAGAGGAAACATCACTTGGATGTTTAAACTCTAACAATCAAATTGAAACCTATTTGATGAGTTTCACAGAAACATTATGACCTCATTCAACAGTAATGCCTGAAAGATACTACAAATGTCTCCAATGAAGGAAACTGCCTGTGTTGTGATAACCAATGAATACTGATTATAAAAATCATATTTCACTTTAAAGGTATTATTATCAAGCAGAGAAGCTGCCAGAACAAAAGGCAGGCACTGCCTTGAAGTATTTGATTTACTTCTCTTCTTAAACCTGGAAATAGTATTTTACTACTTTTCCTTTCAGAATATGGATAAAGCAAACTAATCTGAAAAATACCTTAATCAAATCCTCACTATGGTATGCTGACCTGTAACACAAACTGACTGATTACACTAGGAAATGCTATAAAGTCACAGGATTTGTAACAACAGCGTAATTCAAATTATTCTGCTTTTTTGATGGGAAAACTATTTTTATATTCTTACACTGAAATACTAGGCACAGCCTAGACCAAGATTTAAGCTAAAATACTGCAGTAGATGAGGGACGGATGCTCATCTACACCCTGTGCTTCTGTGCTTTATCACTCCTAAGAAACCCCTCCAAAATCCAGGAGAGAAAGACGGGTAAGGGCTGAGTGTTTCCAATGTGCAAACTGTACCTGTTTACTCAGCTTCGAGAGACAACCCAATACACGTTTCTTGAATTTACTCTGTATTTAAAGCATATTACTTTAAGCACAAGTGTGGATACATTTTGAAAGCAACTGTATTTTGGATGTGTGGGGCATTAGTCAATAATCTTTGAGTGGAAGAAGTTTTAAGGAAACGCCATCTAACAAGGTAGGATCAAAACTTGACAGTGTGATGAGACACACACCGGGCACGTGGATGTCTCTGGAATTACACTGATGTAATCAAACTCAGGTTAAGCTAATTCCAAATGGACTTCAAATTAGAAAAAATTAATACTAATAGCATGCAAAAAAACCCAACTACATGCAGAACCTAATCAGCACTTTAACAGCAAAAATATTTCCTAATCAGTTTCTACAGACAAAGAAAGACAAAAATCCTTACAAGACACTTTAACAGGGTAAAGCAACTGTTTGTATAATTGCAAATACATAATTTGGAGATCCATCTTATTTTTTTCTATAGCTAAATCATGAGCTAACGGAGGGAAGAGGTCAGGGTAAGGAAGAGGTAAAATGAAGGGTGAACAACAGTATTTAGAGCAGTATGACAGGGCAGTACCTTTCTAACAGACAGAGATTTAGCGGGACTAAAGGCCTGCTCTGTGGGATCGAGCCCTTCAATAGATTCCGTACAGTCTGAGAGGGGAGCATCCTGCAACAGTAAATCGAGTAAACAGAGCAAACCGAGCCCGGGCTTTAAAACATCAACCAAGAGCATTATGTGCTTGCTAAAGACATGCAAAGAAACAGTAACTGGTAGATAAAACTGCAATGACAATGAATTGACATGCACACAATATGAAGCCCAACATAAATAAAGCTATGGTCACAATAAGACTTGCCAAACTTCTTAAAGTGTATCAGAAAATGCATCTCAAGGCAGTTAAAGCACTCAGATATACAGACTTTAAAGTCTTTCAGATGTGTTTAACAGAGTAACTGCATAGCTCTAATTCTTATTTTATTTGGAGCTATGATTCACAGTTGATGTCTAAAGTATATTCAGATACAGAGCTTGGAAGTTTTACTGATGTATAACAGCGTTTTTTCCTCCCCAATCTGCTCTTTAAATAAAATATTAGGTAACATATGTTTAACACACACCACTACTGCCCCACTGTAAGCCTGCTGTGCTCAAACAGATACATAACCTTGGAGGGCAAACAAACAAAAAGTTGTCACAAAGACCAACTAGGTTTGAACAAGAATCTAACCTATATAAATAAGCCTTCTGAATTTCATGCATTACGTTCAGCAAAAAATAAAGAAAACAAAACAAACAAAAAAAAGAGGAGCATCCTCCACAGACATGCTTGGGCTACATGACTGAAGCCTCATATATTTCTGATCCTGAGCACTCTCGCAAAGACAACAGTATTACCTCTAAGACTTACCTTATACAAAGTTACTCTCTGCCAATTAAAGAATAATTTTACAGGGACACATTAGGTGAAAGCAGAGGACACGGTTGATTAAGCGAAAGGTTTTAGGCATTTTATACTCTCACCTGTACAAGACTCCTGTCCACAACTACACCAGAAAGAACCTGTGACTGAGGGCCTGCGGTTTTAATATCTTGTAAATTTTGCTCTCGGATCTGTAAAGGAAAGCAGCAGAACACAGTCACGTAAACAACAGAAGAAAAACTTTATTTTGTTAAAGGGGTGGGTGAACCTGCCAATAGGCTGCAAGTAGTGTAGACAGCCGTAGCCCACCCTATCATTAAAGCTGTGCTTATTAACACCAGTTGGCACATCCAAGTCTGTTTGTTCCACCCCATTTCTCAGAATTTGGCCCACAGATACCACAGCACGTGCTGTCTCTTGTTTTTTAGTGGTGGTTTGCCGTAAAATTGTACAGATCAAGTCACATAAATGAAAAGAGAAGCACAGAGGTCACTTTTATATGTCTGCCACACATGACGTGTCCTTTACAGGTTTCTGTCAGCCCAGTGTACCACAGTATCATCTTCCTACAGAACTTATTGTTTATGTAAAAATACATGCACACGTATATACAAACATAACATATTACTGATACTTCTTATTTCAGAAAGTGAAGAAGTATAACGTCCTGTGTCTTCTGTACGTGTTTCTGGATTACTGCCTTTGTGCTCAGGAGAGCAAAAGTTTTACTTCTACCCTTTTAGACACTTCAATCAAGTTTTTAATACTTGATTTAATAATGCATTAAGTACTTTAATATTTGTGTTTCAAACAGTAAGAAACTGCTCAGCAATTTCACTAGGCCCCTTATTTCATGTGATCACTATTTTACGTTGCTGAATCAGGAATAGCAAAAGCTCTGTCAACTTTACACAAGAACTCTGAGCATAAATCCGTACTCTGCCATGAACTGCGCAGACTTTACCATGACATAACGCTATCTCCGTGTTCCATTTGGCCAACACTTCGAAGTAGGCAAAACACCCAAGAACAAGCTATGTACTAATAAGATGCTGGTATATATTTTATAGTTTAAAGAAATAGAGATAAAATGGATGTATTCAATGCTTTCCCGTTGGAACACTGGTGACAAGAAGATCTAAAATTTGAACACGGGATAAAATACAGTACAGAGAGAGAAATATCTGTAAACTTTGTCTACAATTTCAACTGGTGAAATCAAAACAGA